>NC_088348.1:32555833-33164166 GCF_036884655.1 Musa acuminata AAA Group
GGACTTCCTTTACGACTCCAAAAGCTTCGTTGCCGCATTAATTATGAGGGATTAAGATTTACACCAGAAATTGAGGCCCTAGGTGATAAGCTTATTTCAATTCTCCGGAGAAGTGGTTTCTTTGTTGTTCTTCACCTGCGATATGAAATGGATATGCTGTCCTTTTCTGGTTGTACACATGGATGCTCTGACAAAGAAACTGAAGAACTAACGAGGATGAGGTTTGCTTAGTTGATTCCTTTATATTTCTTTGTCATCTGTATGTTTTTTTGAATTACTAAAGGTATCTGTCGGGACCTTTGGACTTCAAGATATGCATTTCCCTGGTGGAAAGAGAAGGAAATAGTATCTGAAAAGAAAAGATTGGAAGGTTTGTGTCCCCTTACGCCTGAAGAAACAGCATTGGTGCTACGAGCTCTGGGCTTCACAAGGGATTCCCTAATATACATTGCCTCTGGTGAAATCTATGGTGGTGAAAGAAGGATGGCTGCTTTGAGGGCTTCGTATCCCAAAATTGTAGGCCTTCTATTCTCAGACAGTTGAATGAAATATCAATATAACTTTCTTATCGACAATATAACTCTTCAGGTAAGGAAGGAGATGCTTCTCAGTGCCGAGGAATTGAGGCCTTTTCAGAATCATTCAACTCAGATGGCTGCGTTGGACTATCTGGTATCTGTTGCAAGTGATGTTTTTGTCCCCACTTACGATGGGAATATGGCCAAAGTTGTAGAAGGACATCGCAGGTTGGTTCCTTCTCTAGATTCAACTGTTTTGATCTGATTTCTTGGTCTAGATATTTTTCTTAATTTTCTTGCTTTTCAGTAATATAAATATCAAGTATGCCTCATCTTGATCAGAAAATATTTCTATGATGTTATACATTTGGGGGTTCACTTGAGATGACTTATCAGATGGCTTCTGCTGAATTAAACCTTGTTATTTGTTGAAGCTAGTGCAATTGCTAGGTCTGGCAGATGTTTTTTACCTAATGCATCTCCTATGGAGCAAGATATACAAACTAAAATAATGTGTATTACATTCGTTGCCAGAGATCCATTCTTCAGTGTAAATCCAGCTCAAATATGTGCTTATAGGTTTCTCTTCTTCCTGTGTAGGTATGCCGGATTTCGCGGGACAATTGTGTTGGACAGGAGAGAAATTGTGGAGCTTTTGGATCTTCTCCAGGATGGGAAACTATCATGGGATCAGTTCTCAACTGCAGTTAAGGCAGTGCACAAGAACCGAATGGGTCAACCAACACTAAGGAAAGTGATTCCTGGGAGGCCAAAAGAGGAGGATTACTTTTATGCCAATCCTCAGGAATGCACCGGTCCTTCAAGGATTTCAAGCATCGAATCTAGAGAATTCAATATCTAAAGCTGTCGTTGTAGCTGCTAGTTTCTTCCCCGATCATGGGATTCTTTGATTCGGACTATAAGGCTATGTCAGCAGCTCCTTGTACAGCTGACTAGATTTTAAATATTGCTAACTCTAGTGTCTGGGCAAACCAAAAGTCCACATGTTTTACAACTGCATCTGTGGAAGAGGATCAACAGAAGCCAAGGCTGCGATCGAGCTATGACCATCAATGTCAGGCGAGGAAGCCAAGCAGTTGGGTTTTGGCACAAACTAGTCTGCCCCTGGGTTGATTCGCCATTCTTTAATTTCTGGTCTTCGGATTCTTGAGATGTATTATTGGTTTCGGTAGGGATGGGACTGTAACACAAAGGTCGACTAAAATTTACAGTCTTTTCTGTCGTAAAATATCATCTACAGCGGCAATCGCAACTGCAATTGTAACAACAATATGTATCGATGATGGTAAGCTTATCATTTTTCTGATGCTAACTGTTGTGTGAAATAAATTTAATGTTAAAAATTAAAATCAAATCATTATATATTTAAGATTAGATTTATATATCTTTTGATCCTGTAACAGAATATCAAAAATTTTGACTTGAGAATGTATCGTGGTTTGCTCGTATGAAGCAGTGGCATAGATCTGTTCTGAGAAAACTAGTCTCTCCACAGAGTATAGAAAGTAAAAGGGAGGTGACAATAGACCATGATTAATCCTATATATATATGTATATATATATATATATCTGTTAGAGCGCTTTGAGATTAGTGTCATCCTCTACCACGAAACCAGCTCCATGCCTTCGCCCTCTCCTCCTCCTTCGCCTCTCTCTCTCTCCTCCGCCTCCTCCTCTCTCTCTCTCTCTCTCTCTCGGCCAATTCAGAAAAGATTTCCCTTCTAGCTGTATAGTTTTTCTTTTAAGATTGTTTCCATTTAATGTTAGATATATATATATATATATATATATATATATAGAGAGAGAGAGAGAGAGAGAGAGAGAGAGAGAGAGACTGCATGGCCGACGCAAGAAGTCAAATGCAGGAAAAGAATAAACGAGAGCTGGGTGGTCGCGTAGACAAAAGCATCCCCAAAAGCGGAGCAGAAGTCCTGCGACGGGCCTCCACGACCGCAGCCTTATAGAGACGCTGATGCCGCAGAGACACATGGAATAGGAAGGACGAGACGATGAGATGCTCCCACTCGGAAACGTCAAAAGCCGTCTGCATCAAAAGCAGGAGCCGACCATACGGAACGACGCCGACCTTTATCGCCAAATGCGCTTGCGAGGGAGGGAGAACGGAAGCTTTCTTTGAAGCAGCAGACGCCTGCCGCTCTGCATTGGCCAGCCATAAGCAGAGGCTGCTCATCCTGTTCTGCTTGGAGTCATTCCTCGTTTCCGATTCCTAACTGATGAAAGGATTTACACCGTTGATGATGTGCTTTAGGAACTGTTTTTATATTTGATCAGAAAATAAAGTTTCTCCTTTAAAGTTAAAGAATCGGCTGCCATCTAAATATTCAATGTATGCTAATGTTTTAATAAAGCAGTAAGAATAATATATATATATATATATATATATATATATATATATATATATGCTTCAAAGATATGATATATTGGGATATAAATTTAAATTGACTAAAAAGATTGCTGTTCTATTGGGAAGATTTTGAGTCTGCCGTGCAAATATAAAAAAGATACAGTGGATTGCATGAAATCTACCTCAATTAATTATCTTTTATTTTTTATATTAATTTTATTTCTCTCGGAAAATATGATCGGTCGCACCTAACCAACCAACCAACCAACCGCTCATTCTTCCTTCACGTCTAAGCAAAACAGTAACAAATTGGATGCCCGCTGAGCGCACCGACAACACGAATCAACCACCCCAATCCACTACTTTGACTCACGCCGCGTTGCTGTCGACATGTGCCCACACTTGTCCTCGCCTCATCCTCTATCGATCCGCCGCGTGGCAGTGTCACCTACAGCTTTCCGCTTTCCCCGCCATAATTTTTTATAATATATACATATATATATATAATATAAATTATTATATATATAGGACAATAATAATTTAAAGATCAAAATGTTCTCCGAATTGCGTGTCCTTTTGATGCGCAAATTGTTTTGTTTCATCGGAGGGGTTAATTAGAAATATAGATATTGATAGGGGTGTTTATGAGAAGTTAGCTCGACTTCTCTATAAAACCCCACGCCGTCGACAGAGACTGCCACCATGGCGCACTTCTTCCACCGCCACCACCACCACAGGGAGGAGCACTGCTCGAGCGCCGGCGGCAGGTCGTCGCCGCGCACGGTGAGGGTCTACACCAAGGCCGACCCGAACTACTCCCTCTCCATCCGCGATGGCAACGTGATCCTCGCGCCTAATGATCCCGATGATCCCTACCAGGTAAGCGGAAGGATTCCTGCTCGCTCTCTGCTTCTTCTGTTTTGGCCTTTCCCCTTCTCATCGATGACTGCCTCCTTCGTGGATCGCAGCACTGGTACAAGGATATGAGGCACGGCACCAGGGTGAAGGACGAAGAGGGCTTCCCCGGCTTTGCTCTCGTCAACAGTGTCACCGGCGAAGCCATCAAGCACTCCCTTGGAGCTCAAAATCCAGTATGTGTAGCTTGCGCTCGTTTCTGATGCTCTCATGTTTCCTTCACCCGATTTGTGATCGTTGCAGGTCCGGCTGGTTCCTTACAACCCGGATTACCTGGATGAATCTGTTCTGTGGGCTGAGAGCAATGACACTGGTAAAGGCTACAGGTGCATCAGGATGGTGAACAACATCCGCTTGAACTTTGATGCTTTCCATGGAGACAAGGACCACGGAGGGGTGCGAGACGGAACCACCGTGGTGCTGTGGGAGTGGCTCAAAGGGGACAACCAGAGGTGGAAGATCGAGCCCCAATGTAAGTTCTACCTCAAAAAGGAGAAACTTTGATCTCTTGCTGCAACATCTGCTAAGAGCTTTGTCCTTGATTGATGTCAATTTCTCTATACAAGTAGAGGCAGCAATCAGCTTCGCTGATCAATTTCCATGCCTTTGATTTCTGTGCTAAGAATGAAGTAGATCGAGCATATTTAGCTGCTCTTTGTTCAGTATTGTTTGGTATACCATGCAGCCTCCGACCCTCCTCCCCCCACCAACTACGCCGGCGGCAGGCCGCCACAGCGTACTGTTCGGATCTTGACCAAGGCAGGGCCGGATTACTCCCTCACCGTCCGTGATGGAAGAGTGGTGCTTGCACCCACTGATCCCAACGATGACTACCAGGCAAGATTGATCCGTGACAAGTCTTCTCTTGGATTTCGTGGCGAGATTTTGGGCTGTTGTCTCACTTCATTTGTTCTTTTGGATTGCAGCGTTGGTACAAGGACATGAGGTACGGGACCGAGGTGAAGGACGAAGAAGGTTTCCCAAGCTTTGCTCTCGTCAACAAAGTGACCGGCGAAGCTATCAAGCACGCCATCGGAGCTACGAATCCAGTGAGTTCAGCAGCTGAAACACCACTTGAATTGCTAATTCCTCACTTCATTCCTGGTATTTGTGTGTCTCAGATCCGACTGGTTCCTTACAACCCAGAGTACCTCGATGAGTCCGTTCTGTGGTCTGAGAGTAATGACACCGGTGAGGGGTACAGGTGCATCAGGATGGTGAACAACATCCGCTTGAACTTTGATGCCTTCCATGGAGACAAGGACCACGGTGGAGTGAGGGATGGAACCACTATTGTGCTGTGGGAGTGGCTCAAAGGGGACAACCAGAGGTGGAAGATCGTTCCTTATTGTAAGTAGTAGTTCCTCTTAAGACTTCTTGTAGCACTAGTGTCTTCCTCAAGCATGTGTGTCTCAGCTCAAGACAGAAGTGGAGCCAACACCGATTCTATTTTGAGCTTTTGCATCGACCTCACCTTCTTCCATATTGATCTCAGCTTCTAACCATCCATCTTGTGCTGCTGCAGGAACAATGCGATGGTGGCATCAATCGCAATCTCTTGGTCTCGGTTTGCTGCTCTGCACAGCATTTACCAGCTAGTAGACGTGTTTCCAAGAATAAGCTGTGCTTTAGGGCCTCTGTGTCCCTCTTTGCTATGTTATCGTGGCGCTATGCCACTACTTCGGGGAGTTGATCTCCATGCTTTCAGCTTGGTTATTGTACTGGCTAAATATTAATGCATCTATCTTATGACACCACCATGTTTCTTACAAGATCTTAAAGATTTGCATAATTGCTTAATCTCCTTATTTAGCCTCTTTTTATTATGAAATTTGATTCAAGCAGAGGAACAAGGATCCCTGTTTTGATCTGCTCTTGTGGTTTCCTTCGTGGATCGAAGCACCCGTAAAAGGACATGAACCACAGCACCAGGACGAAGGACGTTTTTGGGCCATGGCAACTGCGACCACAGTGAGTAAGCAAAACATCAACCAATCTCATCATCCTACAAATCTCGCTTTAGAACCCGAGTGGTATGGGATTGGATGAGGCTCTTGTGTAGAGGACGGTGTTGCACCATGCTTCTGTCGTTGTTGTCAGTCGCTTATTACTTATTACTTATCACTTATCACTTAGTCGTATTGTCACGGACTTAGCTAGAATTATCTAAGCCATCAGGTATCCTTACGGTAAAACTATAAACTTAGCTTGAGTTGCCTAAGTCGCGAAACACCCTTGCGCCAATTTTTTGAACTTAGCTAGGATTGCCTAAGTTGTGGCACGCCCTTGCGATATACATTTGCAAAGGGTTAGTTAATTTACAACCTCACTCAGGTCTCGAAGGACCTGTAAAAGAGAAAGTTAATTAGTTCAAAAACGAGCGACAAACAAATCCCGATGTTTTGCGAAAACGAAAACTTTACAAGCAAATTCAACGAGCATCTTGCGTGCATAAGAGAAAATAGGGGAAAGAGAAAAATAAATACTTTAAAAAGTAGAACAAACAGTTGCAAGTCCACAAACAACTGCTCATCGGGTGCTGGGCGCGAAGGTAAGTTCTCATCAAGTTAACGTGCGAACTTATGAAGATTTTTCAATGTCCGATAATATATGAAGCCCCATCTAACCCTGTGCTACTCGGGGAGTTCCAAGGTGCTAAGATGGCTAATGTTTTTGTGTGCAAATGTGGCTTATAGAAAACAAATCGTGGCACATAAAAACTGAGCCGTTTTAGGGCATTTCGACCCGATGCGATGAGCGATCGCACTGTAGCATTGTAACCTGTTCAAACATGTATTTTTACAAATAAAAACATATAAAACAATGGCAAAACAGATTGTCATGTCTCGGTACAAGCATGCAAAAGTGACGAACGATTCGTTAAGACATCTTTCGTGACAGCATTGTTAAAATGATTTATTCTAAATAGTTTTTGGATTGTTTTCACGTGCTACGATGATCACGATGAGTAGTGCATATTCTCAGGTGACACAAGGCTTGATAGGCCTCTCGGGTAGCAGGATGGCTTTAGCACCATGCTTCACTTGAGTAATGACACAAGCGAAGGGGATACGAGGAGCATCGCCGAGTGAGAGATGGAACTTATGTGGGGCTGTGGGAGTGGCTGAAACGGGACAACCAGATCAGGAGGAAGATTGTTCCTCAGTATACGATCGATGTTCACCGCAGAAGCTGCTCTTCTAAATTGCCTGCCTCCTCTTACTAGTTCTTGAGTTGCACATCTTCCAAACTTCACCTTCCTCGATTTCATTGATCTCTCCTTCTATCTATTCATCTTATTCCGCAGGGACAAGTGTGATGGTATCAATCTCGATGCCACTTCTGGAGTTGAACCCCATGCTTTTTCCTTGGTTTTAACGCTGTCTTGAAATATCTATGCATCTTTCTTATAGTACACTACGTTTGCCTACAGGTAGTGTGTCGTCTCTCCCTAGCTTTCTTCTGCGTCCATTGCATGTTCAGTAGTGCAATTTAAACTCGGGTTTGAAGCATGAGAGAGGGAGAGAGAGAGAGACCACTGTAATACTTTTTGATACCATTACTCCAGTACTAATCATACATAATTCATGAACTCATCAAGGCTACTGCACTAGGTGGCTAATAGTACACGCCAATCCATCTTCCACACTGGGAGTGTGATTCACGGTTTTCTAGGGTTCTTAGGATCATGGTGGCTGTTTGCTCCTGAACCCGGGTAGTCATTGAGTTCAATGTCCATCGCCCCGCTCACAGGAACTCCTTCCGTGACTATCATCTCTTTGTTAATCACCTGCACAAGGAAAACAGGATTCAATGAATCAATCTTACACAAACATCACTGCTTTGCAAAGAACAAAAAGGTGTAATGCCCTACTGAGAGAACCTGTACTGCAGCCTTCGTTACAGCTCTGTCTCGGTTCCTCGATGCAAGGATTCCTGCAACACAAACCAGAGAAGAGATCAGCACTCGGGTGGCTCCATAGGTGAGAAGAAACCTTGAAGAACTGTACTTGACGGTGGAGCTGCTTCCAGGGAGAGAAGGCATGAAAGGAGCAGCAGCAGTGTGAAGAGATGATTCAGAGGCTGCTTCTGATCCATAAATGCAATATACTTCCAACAGAAAACCAAGCTGATGAAATGAGTGTAATATATAGCAATTGTCTGATAGGTGACACTGCAATCTGCATAGAATATATGAACATAATTGGTTCCACTAATGATGAAGCTTTAGGATGACTCATACTAGAATCTAGTAGTAATTAAACAGGGCCAAGTTATATGTGTCACATATGGGTTAATGTACATGCCACTTGCATTATATATACAAATGATAGAAAGCTGATAACACAATTGTAAGATTAAGACCATTCATACATGTAAAGAATAAAATTCTTTACATGAAAATAGTAGTATCCCCACACAGATTTTTCATGTATGTATATGTGTGTGTATATACATATATATATATATATATATTGAAGTGAAGAATCTTCATGTACTAGTAGAGGTTGATGCAGCATTATTGTGTGTGACAAGTTGTTGAGAGGAATTGACCATCATCATAAAGAGATTAACTTGAATGACTTATTTTGAAGTATGATTTGAGAAGATTTTTTGTAGTGCCTCATTTGATCTATTCTTTTTTTTTTTTTACATAATTAAATGATGTAAATTACTTGGATTTATTTATTTTTTCTTCTTTTAACTCTTACTAGTTAGTCTCCCAAGTGCATTAGAAGCCAAATTATAATCCCGATGAAAGACAAATATGAGTAGATAAAACGACAAAATAATTTTAATTAGTACGAACGAGCGAGGATGTTAGCTAGTTTAATTGGTAAATAATTCGACTGTCGATAGTATTGTCCCTTATACTCGCAAAGAAAAAGAAAGACACAACAAATACATACAAATGCTTGTGAATAAATATGATATTGTTGCACTTTACAACATGTAAAGTGCCATTCACTCAAAGGAAGCAACTCTAAATCCTAATCTTTTTTGCCCTTTCTTGTTTCCTTTTCTATGATCAAAGATTCCAAGTACAATATCTTTCCATTTGCTTTTACAGCTCTTTTCTTTCATCAAACCACAATGCTTGCATGCTTTGTGTCACCTTCACTTTCGAGTTCGCCATTCGCCTGCCCAACTGAAAGCCACAGCTACACGAAATGCTACAAGATAGTGATGAAGCAAAGGAAGGAAAAGCTGAGACATGTGGCTCCATTCCTCTCATGGCAACACTTACGGACTTTGAGCCTTACCTTAACACATCCATGTTAAAGCTAGAAGAAGGCTCCATAAAAATGCTCGAAATTGAGGAAAGTTTAGCTCCTTTTGTTGTATATGTTCTTCCTTCTCCTACATATTGTAAATGCTTTTGACGAGAATGAGGAGAGCAAGCTTGATCTACGCTTGGATCAAAGTACGGAGGCTCCAAGAACGATCGATCCTTTGGTTGAGCTCTCTCTGCAATCCACCTACTGAACAAAAGGAAAGGAGTAGCTGTATCTTCTCTTGCCATGGACATGAAGTTGTGGATTCTTTCCACCCTGACAACTCGACACGTGGACTGCAAGATAGATTCTATTCAAGTTGCCTAGATTTAAAGGAAGATCTTGTCCGATTAATAGAGTTGGGTCATCCTCATTGCACAAGATGTCCATAATCATGTGGAGCTGCTGAAACTTATCATGCACATCGAGTTGTGTAAGGCAGCTTGAAGCCTATCCTACCCTCCAAAGTCATCTACATAAATCTAGTCAAACAAATGTACCAAAATGGAGAAGAAAATGATGTAAAATAATTAATCAGAGAAGACTTCCAAATTGAAAGTTATGTGGGGCACAACTTTAATGAATTAATCAATCTAACTCCCACAACTTGCAAAACACTCTTTCTTTTTTGTGCTTCTCTATCACACTTCTCTTTATCAAAGTGAAGTGAATCAGTGATGAAAGAACAACAAAACACAAATTATTGAGTTCTTTGCTTAACTTTAAGTTCAAAGTCCTTTATGTACCTTCTCATATGAATCATGAACAATTTTCTCTTATCTAAAACTTTTAGATGTGTAAGATTTTAAAGAGTAACAAATCCTAATTTCTGTAGTTTCTTTTTTTCATGCTTAAATTTTCTTATCGCTCGAGTAATTTGATTCTCAAAATAATCTGATTACTATTAAGACATCAAAAATACTTATCAACCCTAATAACATCAAACACCTATTCAACCCGCAAATAGCTTATTAGGAGAAGTAAATAGAAAAAGGGTAAGTTGACATTAAAAAAAAAAGGTACATTATGAGTGAGAGCCACAAGTAGCTCACAAAAATAAACAAGAATGTTAAAGCAATCTCATGGTTTCAGAACCACCAAAGGAAAAGGGAAAAAGGAAAAAGGAAAAAAGGCCATGGGAAGAGAGATTCTTATCAAAGCTATCTTTTTCAAGAAAGAGAAAAGTTGAATGGATGCCCACATGAACTGCAGGTCTCTTTGTATGACTTTTGTTTCCAGATTGTGGTTGAGATCTATTAGTTGTAGTTTGTCACAATTCAATTCAATCCAATCTAAATTGTGGTTTGTGAATGGATTGAAGTAACAACACATGAAAAAGATATCATTTTTTTTTTTTTCTAACTCATCATCTTTGTCTCCTACCCTCTTTATACTTAAGCATGGCAATGATCCAAAGAGCCCAATTCATCAATCTGAACTAAAAGCATTTGGGGCATCCAGGGCCTCGAGGCACTAAGTATACTCCATCATATCACCCATCGAATGAGAAGTGTGTTAGGTCTCGATAAGAATTTTTTTTTTTTTTTTAAAAGATCTTGTTTCAAAACATGATGAAGAATAATGATATGTGTGATATAACATAAAGAATAATGAGTATATATCAAAAGTCCTTCCATTATAATTTATCTTTTTTTTTTTTTTTTGCACTCACTCTCCTCACTTTTCATTTCAAGAAACCCTATCACATAGGTATCAAGGGGATCAATTCGTGAATACACCCAACAATAATCTTTTATTATAAAAATAAAGACCTATCGATGATTACTTAAATTTCGAGATTTTCATTCTCCATCTTTTCTAGAAACACACGGGCGATTTCATCTTTCATATCTTTAATTTCGATTAAAATAATAATATAAGATATTGACGAAATAAAGAATACATGATAAATAAATTTATATTTTAAAACCTAAAAAGATTATATTTTTCTTTTTATTTTTTGACATGATTTCGGAATCCACTAGATTTTCGAAATTGCCAATTTATATAACATAAATTTGAAAAAGAGAGAGAAAAAAACATGCTGTCGTAATTATCTCTAATGACGAGGGTCTTCTTGGTATTTTGCAAGGATAAAAAGGCCCGATCCCTGAAAAGTTGTATCTTTCTTCCTGGTCGACTTCTGGTGCCCTTTTCCTTTTTCCCTGGCTGACGTCAGCCTCCTTAATCCACAACCACGAGAATTAGTGGCTCGGAATGCCTCCCGTCGTTGACTCCGACGCTTACCTGGCACTCGGTCACCGGCTACTCCCGGTCTCCCGCCTCCTCCTTCCTTCCGATGGAAATCGGCAATAAAAACCCCCCTTCTTGAAACAAACCAGACAATAAATTGCTACTTCTCTCTCGGGCAAAACAGCGAGGAGAAGGCGGAGATGCTCTTCGATTCCCTCTCGGAAATCGATCGGACGGCGCAGAGAACATGTCCGAGCCTGGGGACCCTGCCATCAAGCTATTCGGGACCACCATCCCCATGGCCGCGGCGGCTGATGAGGAGCCCGATGTCGAGGAAGCGGAGGCGAAGACGCAGCAGGTGAGAAGAGAAGCCCACCTCTCCTCTTTTCTCGATCCGTGCACTTCGTTTTTCCTAGTATTTCCTCTATGAATCTTGTCGGGGTCGGCGAAAGGTCGTTTCTTTTTTCGCTTGTTTTGCCGTATGGGTGATTTTTTCTCCTTTTACATTTACAAGTAATTTGGATTCATTTTGTTGAGTAAGCTTTCTGATGTTACATGAGAAGATTGACGACCTTGCATCACACTCTGGACTTCTCTTACTCGGAAATTTCATGGATGGTGTGACTTCAAATATATTGCTGACATCATTGTCCAGAATTACATGGCATAGCAACTTAATGTGGTTTGAGCTTTCTGTTTCGTTCATCTTAATTTCTTTTGCTCATTGAGTGATTATAATAGTTGGTGTTATGAGGAAAGTAAAAAGATGACGTTGTTTTGTTCTGGTGAATACTTTGATCTTCTTTTTCCCGAAATCTCCAGCAGGTGGAAAAAATCGAGTCTTTGGTTATTCTTGATGATTTATTCCTTTTTGGGGGGTTTCTTGGATCTCAGTTAATACAGGTGGATCAGCAATCAGTTTTGCGAAATCAAGAAAGAAAAAGTAATGAAACAATTCCATATAAATTGTACTGTACAGATCCATGTCATACTCTGCAGAGGGGTCCAACAAAGTAGAATAACGAAAATGATCAGTCATGTACATGTGAAAGGGGGATAAGAGGAATGCATATGATTCTTAAATTCATATTATCTAGCAAAAGGGAAAACATTCGTAGAATTCTATTCATGTAAAGAAGAAGTCTAAATTTGCAAGGCAAGAGAATTTAACTGTAGCAAGAAGCCATGTAGCAAATAGATTGTCTGTAAAGGTCCCAACTATTTGAGGTTGACTGCATGGATCTTTTCCCACCATTTAGCTTTGTTTAGTGACAGATCACTTTTTTTAATAGTAACCATCCAATCTCTTCAACTATTCCTAATAAAGTCTTCTTAGGTTTTTCTACTAATCAGTTAACTCACCTCAGCTGATGAGTGCATCCAGGATCTCCTTTCCATTCCAAGCAGTTCTTTCCTTATTCCATTCTTGATTGGAACTAAAAAGAAATTGTACTGTATAAGGGGTAATATTTGTCATTTAGGAGTGTTTACTTTTCATTGTAGTTTAAACTTTTAACATTGATGCATTAACTGGATTATGCTTCTAACCTGTAATGCATGACAAGTGTTTAATTATCTTGTTTTGGTCTTATATTTCAGAATTCATCAAAGGGAGTAACAAATATGGAAGTCAACAATGATTCTTCTATATCAACTGAAGAAGAGAATGAAGGTGACCCAATTAGTTTATCTGGTTTGACCAGTGGCAATGAAGATGACCATAAAACATCCGTTGAAGCTGAAAAAGAAGCAGCAAAAGCTAAAACTGAACATGCTAAGAGTGAGGCTTATGGCTCTGTACCAGAGAAGGTCCTCAAGAAGCCAGACAAAATTCTACCATGTCCTCGCTGTAATAGTATGGAAACCAAATTCTGCTATTACAACAACTACAACTTTAATCAACCTAGACACTTTTGTAAGAATTGCCAGAGATATTGGACTGCTGGGGGAACAATGAGGAATGTTCCTGTGGGTGCTGGTAGGCGTAAAAGTAAGCATTCCAATTCACCATATCGTAACGTAGTGAATTTGTCAGATGGATTTCAGAGTTTTCAGTCAGATGCTTTTAAATCTATTCATCATCGGCCTCTTCCATGTGCGTCTTCTACCCCTTCACAACCTTTGATAAGAAAAGGGACCGTCCTTAAATCTGATCAAGAAGATCCTCTTTACGAGTCTGTGACTTGTGCATTTAATATCAGGGAGCAAGGAAACAATGCTGCTTCTGACTCGATGATATGTGGATATAAAAGAGAGGAACCCTCCTGTTCATCTTCTGCAACAGCCTCCAATTTTGTCAAAAATGTGTCTGCTGAAAAAGCAGTTCATGTGCGATCAAGTGACATGCGAGTTTACTGCAATGGACTAGCACCTCTGCCTCATTTGCAGTATTATCCTGGGGTTCCATGGGCTCACCCATGGAGTCTGGCATGGAACAGTGTTGCTGCCATGGAAGCTGGTAGATGCTCATCTGAATATTCTTGCACAGTGGAGAATGGCAATTCAAGTTCGGTTTCACGGAGTCCCAGAGCATTGATGGCAGCTTCTCCTTTTTGTGCATCAACACTACCTTTCTCTTTCATGCCGGCTCCATTTCTGGGCTATTCCATTTTGCCAAATGGAACATGGAATGTACCATGTGCTGGATCTAATGGTTGCATATCACCATCACCCTCTACGAGCGATAGCGGATGTTCAGGAAATGGCTCTCCAACTTTGGGTAAGCATTCCAGAGATTCTAGTATACAGGGAGAGAATAATATGAAGAAGCCTTTATGGGTCCCTAAAACCCTTAGGATGGATGATCCAGAAGAGGCTTCCAAGAGTTCCATATGGTCTACCCTTGGTATCAAGCCTGAAATGGGCAGTATCTTCCAGTTCAAGTCTGAACACAAGGCTAAAAAATTGGATGGCGCACAGCTATTGCACGAAAACCCTGCTGCAGTATCTCGTTCTCATTGCTTTCAGGAGAGCACATAAAGAGCTCTCTCTGAAGTTGTGTGGAAATTACTCTGTATGATGCGTGCCATGTGATTTGGGAGCTCACTTGGCTGGTGGCCTTAAAACCAGGATCTGAAATTGTTACAAAGCTAGCAGGGGAAAGGGCCAAGCTTGTTTAACATATCTAAAATTGTTGAAGAATTCGTGTTGTAGATGCAAGAGGAACACATTCTTGTTTATAAGTTTTACTTCAGAGAGTTTGTCATCTCCTGCATCATGACAGAATTAGTTTACCATGATATGAGGATCAAGTTGAAAAAGGTGAACATAAACATAGTATCAGAACTGAAAAATCTGAATCTTCAAATGGCATCCTTGTTCTAATACGGAAAAAGAACTTTTGCTTTTATATGGTTCTTGGCTGCGTTGTTGGATGCTTCCTTGAAATTTATACAAATAAAGGCAATATCATAGATTTTCACTGCACATCGATAACTTTGTTGTCCAATAGTCTTACATCTCTTCTTTCAGTTACTCAAAGACTATTGTTATCGGCTGAGGTCATGGAAATGCTCCGATATCTTTTGGTCGACAGTATTCTAATGGTTGTCTGTAGTTGTTTGAAGTGTGTTTTCTTTAATTATCATAGTCTGGAAAGTTTTTTACCTGTGCTCAGTGGCATTACCTCTATTGTCCTAATTTTATGAACTTGTACAGGCAACTCGAACTTCTTTTTGGATTGATGGCTGATCAAAATATGTGCTTTATCTTTGCTATATCATTGGATCAGTTCTATTAGTATTTCATACCTTTCATGTCTATTCAAATTTTGGAGTTTGATAATTATACCCCCAGGCCCTGACATAGTGATTCATTCATTTGTTAGGAGCTGTAAATATGATGTTCTCAATTTTGTGCCAAAATAATGAAAGTTGATTACAACTGAAACTATTCGAGTTATAATTACTTGACCGAGATCTTATGTCGCATATAAATTCTAATATCTTCTTTGCTGATTTCTCATAAGTTAGTGAACAGCTTGCATGTCAACTCTTATGACATGAAATTGTTCTTGTTTTTTTTTTATTCTGTGTAGGAAAATAAAATTTCTAACACTTGTTGGCCTGGTTTTTCCTCCTCCTGTGGTATAGCTGACACTTGTAAATTTCATAACAGTTGGTTGTAGTTAGATTTTGCTCAGAGTGATATGAAACAGTGTCAACTGCTGAGAAACAAGTGGCTGCATGTTGTGAAAAGGTTTTAATACTGCCCAAATGATAAATGTTTAATAATTCATAAACATATTTCAATATTTCTTTTCTTTTTTTTTCTGAACATCAACAATAATAATATCGTTTGAAATTTACTTTGGTATTTTGATTTCTCTAATCATGACAAGATTACTAATTTTGGGAATTAGGGATTGGTACCATGGAGACTCAAGATTTTCTCTATGGATTCTCCAATCCAACATAGATCACACCTTGCTGTCAAAAATTACAATCTTCTCATTCACAATCCTATGCTACTAACAGCCCTTTGGACTTCCAACATAGAATTCTATTGCTGATGATGAAAGCCCCGCAAGAAGTTACATGAATGCATGAGGCATGTCACTTGGCGTTCGCGTAAGCGACATCTTCTTCTTCTTCTTCTTCTTCGCTGATTTCCAGTACGAGACAATTCTTCAAACAGGTCATCGGCATCAATCACGGCTGAAACTGGACAAAGATCCATCGAACCTAACCCTACATAAGATGCCTAGGGCACGATGGAGGGAGTCATCATCATCACTCCCGTCACCATCCATCCGGCCACCAACGCGCTGTGTGAAGGAAAAGAACAAAAACATGCAATAATCCAAGGTGTGTCGCTCACCTGTCACGGTCGAAACGCGGAACACCTTCTCCTCCGATGGCCTCCATCGGTTCGACTCCGACGATGAGTTGTGCCGTCTTTCGTGACGAGAAAATCCTGAACTCTGCCTCCTCCAAGATATGGAATCCTAAAATCCCTATCACGAGTACGCGATCCGGCCAAGCGACTTAGTTAGCACGATGACTTAGTCATCTTATATTGGGTCCCGTACATCAATGATCGCTTGTCATGTTATGTCGTTTATGGATAGATAGATAAATGGGAAGATCCAACAGAGGAAATCATGTTGTAGTGGGTGGAGGAAGACTTGTTCGCAAGTGGGCACGCATGGTATGAATGCCTTTATATACCTTGTCTCCTTGTGGCTTGGAATTTTCCATGTTTCAAAGGTGGGAGGCTAAAAGGAGATATATGATATAAATATATATATAATGTAATATATAAATGAAAACTATCTTCAAACATTGCAAGGATGTAAAACCCTCCAATTTATTGTGGAGAGGTGATTCTGATAACCATAGGTGGTGTCTGACCTCTTGAAGTAACAAAGAAGGGGAAGTGAAGACTTGTAGGAAGGAGAAGGAAGAAGCGTTTGCCTGCACATTTGTTGTGGTAGAAGATGTGATGGGTTGGGTCTTTGGGAACCCGATACCTTTGCTGAAGCTAATAATCCAGACGAAGAAGCTGTTTGCATGGTCTTTCTTTTCCTTTTTGGATCTTATCGAGAGATCTTCTGTTGGAGCTGAGGAGTTGTGATGGCCTGACCTGAGAGATGAGTGCAGGTTGCTGTGGTTCAACAATGGCTGCCATGAATGCACGCGTGCCTCATCATTGTGCTTGGAGAGAGAGAGAGAGAGAGAGAGAGAGAGAGAGATGACAGGAGAGATCCAAGATGTGCCATGGGATTCAACAAAGTTGAGCAATGGATCCATGTGATTGGATTCACCCCCCACTAAGTTTGAAGTGTTGCAAAGCTGGACATGGGTTTTCGACACTTGCTTTAGAGCTAGCTTTTCAAGCCGACTACTACAGATCATGGTGAGCAATATGCAGCTTAAGTACTTGCGAGAAGGTGTGGGGTAAAGTAGAGAAGACAATCTAAGTTGGCTCATCACATTCACCTTTTCATTCTGATTATTAGCTTCAGCAAAGGTATCGGGTTCCCAAAGACCCAACCCATCACATCTTCTACCACAACAAATAATAGAAGATAACAACAATTATTGAAGAAGAGAAGAAGCTTTATTTAAAAATGAAATAGTTTTAGCAGCTTCAATACATTAACATGTCCCTCTCCTATTTATATAAATTAGGAGAAAAGATTAGTTAGGAAAATCTTATCTTCTATCATGCCCGGAAGATGGTGCTCCTGATAAGGATACAAATCTTGGATCAATGCAAAGAATGGTTGTAAAGAATGGTTTACAAGCAAGAGACTTTGTGAATAGAGCAAGAGCAGATCGCTGCTACTGTTGCGATTGTTGTTGCTATGAGGGCATAGGCGTTCCCTTCGTTCTCCTTAAGTTCGCCCTTCGTTCTCCTTAAGTCCATCGTTTTTTGGCAGATCAACGAAGGCATCGAAGGCTACTGCGGTGAGGAAGATGAGGATTGACCGTAGAGCCTCTTAGGAATGTGACTACAGCGGCGTTGGTCACTGGCCGAAGACAAGGGCGAAGCTTCGCTTTTCTCAACGACGTTGGTTGCTAGTCAAAGGCAAGAGCGAAACTTCGCTTTTCTCACTGCTCTGATACCATGATGAAAATAATAGAAGATAAGAACAATTATTGAAGAAGAGAAGAAGCTTTATTTCGATACCTCACCTATAGATAGGTCACCTTAGATCAACATCTAAGTGACCGTGTAAGTCCAACGTTTCCATCTCATCTCATCCCATCTCTCTCTCTCTCTCTCTCTACCTTGATGCGCACCAAGACTGTCGTGAGCTAGTCGTGACTTAATTATTGTCCCATACAGCTGATCTACGTACAACAAGGCAAAGAGTTTGGGAGCCTAACACGAATCTCAACACACTAACACTTACTCGGCAGCCGCCTAATAACAATATAATAATATTATTATTACAATTATTAGGGTAAAAAAGAAAAAGGAGGCTAACACTGTTCCATAGCGCGCGTGTAATTTGTGCGGATCGGCTGCGGCCTCGCTTTGATTATCGTGCTTTCCATCATTCAGCGTGCGCGTACGGAGTATGTATGCGCATGTGTCCTACATTTGATAGAGAAAGGGGAAGAAGCGGAGGACACGCACGACGTATACGGCACAAGCAGTAGAGTGAACGCTACCGCTGCTCCGTCATGTTTAGAATGCATATGCAACTCAAAATAAATATGTTAATATATTATTAATTACTGAGTTAGAACAAATATATTGCGTTTATTCGTCCTTATATTGCCTTGTGTTTTTTGGATGCAGAGAGATGAAGAGACGATGAGCATGGACGGTGGTGCAAGGGAGGACAACAGATGGAAGTCAGGGTAGGTCCTCCAGAGAAGGTAGAGAGGTCAAAGCAGCAGCCGTGGAGTATGCAGCTTTCAGCACATTTAAAGGAGTAGAGTGTGGGGGAGAAGGTGCCTCGAATTCCTGGATCCACACGAACGCTTCTCCTCTGCAACTCTGAGCGAGAGAGAGAGAGAGAGAGAGAGAGTCGTGTGGTTTTCTTCCACCCAAGGACGTTGGCTCTGTGAAGGTCCTTCTCTAAAGCTATTCCACCACCACTGTTCTTGTATTTCTTCTGCATCTCTTGAGCCTCGGTTCTTGGAGACACAGAGAAAATAACTCAAGCTCACAGGTGACATGGGATTCTTCGCTCCGGTAGCACCTCCATTTGTTCATGGCTTGACAGGGGAGCATGAGAACCACGGCAAGGTGGAAGAAGATGGCGAACGACAGCACAAGCTCTGTGCTAGGGGCCACTGGAGGCCAGCCGAGGACGCCAAGCTCAAGGAGCTCGTCTCCCAACATGGCCCTCGACACTGGAACCTGATCGCTGAGAAGCTAGCAGGAAGAACAGGTAGGTCGTCGGGAACAAGAAAGAAAGAATCTATCGAATGCTTACTGAATCCTCTGTGCCTTGTTTGTTGCTGTTACCGGAACTGGTTCTGGGCAGGGAAGAGCTGCCGGCTGAGGTGGTTCAACCAGCTGGATCCAAGGATCAACAAGAAGGCATTCAGTGAGGAAGAAGAGGAGAGGCTGTTGGCTGCCCACAGGCTTTACGGCAACAGATGGGCGCTGATCGCCAGAATCTTCCCTGGCAGGACCGACAATGCGGTCAAGAACCATTGGCATGTGACCATGGCCAGGAAGCAGAGGGAGCAGTGCAGTTGTGCTTACAGGAGGCGGCGGAAGCCATTCCTTTGCTCCGCCCACTCTCCCCCATCTCAGCACTCCCTCCCCAACGTTGCATGCAGTGGTGAGTCGACCATCACCAGCACCAGAGATGAGTGTGCTTCCGCTCGCGCAGACCTTTCCCTCGGTTCCTTCACCAGCAGCGCTGGTCCTTCCTGTGGCATGCTCAATGGTATGATCTTTTCTCCATATTCCTCCGAAAGAAACCCTTGTTCTGCAGCTCTGCTCCACATGAATTTTCAGCTGTCAACATCAACCATTGCCTCCACTTTTTCCCATCTCCTGGTGTTGGTCAATGGATAATCGTTTCATTGTAGGATCTGATGAAAGGCTGGTGTCGGCAAACGACGGATTCTGTGACAAGTTGGGTAATTCTGGTGGTGGCTTTCTCCCTCATGTCAATCCTATGCTGATGCTGGTTCCTGGGTTTGGTCAGTCTGGCTGCACCTGTTCAACTCCAAGGGCCTCGACAGCAGCTGAGCCACCAGCTTACCACATGACCTTGCCTCACGGTAAAACAGATCATGGAAGGAAGAACACTGAGTTGCCCTTTTTTGATTTCCTAGGCGTGGGAGCAAGATAAGGGTTCCAACACCCAAAGAAAGAGAGGTAGAGGCGAAGGTGACGTAGTTTCTGTCCATTAATGTAGCAGCCACAAAGCATGTTGCGAAAGAACTTTGATCCTGCGTTGTCTATCCTTCTCAAGGTTGTCAATAACCCGCAAGCTCTGATCTCAACCTGTAGATCAAACGAAATGAGATGATGCTTCATCCTATATATGTACCGAGACTACGTGTAGAAAAAAGAATCATAAAAGACTTCATCCATCCTATGATGTTCTTCAACCTTGGCACTGCTCTATGCTTTGCTCAGATCTGTAGGAATCGACAAGCAGTGGTCTTTTGTGTTGTTGTTTACCTCCCACTTTAAAGGCTGTTGGGTGCTCAGAGTTTCTGAAGCACGGCCCATCTCCTCACCTTGCAGCGCCTTACAGTAATCATGGTGGTGCTGAAGAGCTTCTTACTGAGAAGAAGCAAAAAAACCTTGGGAAAGAGAACGGTGAGCAGCGATCTTGAGGAAAAACAAAGGAAATGCTTTGTGAGTAGTGATTTGGACCTTGCATCCCCTTCAGAGGTCTCTCTCTCTCTCTCTCTCTCTCTCTCTCTCTCTCTCTCTAGCTTAGAGGGCGGGCATACTAACTGTGCAAATAAGTGGCAATGTCATGATTGGTTACTTGTTTGACTCGACTGTGAGAATGGCACGGTGAAGGTGCGATTGAATCGAAGAGGCACCATTATGGGGCTTGGCAGGATGTTTCATAAATGTAGCTACGTGCAGAGATTTGGTTTTCCTTTCAAGGAGGATCTCATGACAGGTATAGCCATAGGAGGAAACAGAGGAAGAAGAAAGCTACCGACTGCTGGAGTTTGGGGGGAGAACTCTGTACAAAGCAATAAAGATTATATCAAATGGAAGAATGACACTTGGGTTTCAACAAGGGGGGAGTTTATAACAGTTCAATTTTTGGTTTTTCATAACCCAAATAAAATCTTTATTATGATATCAAACATGTCACACTATATTCATTTCCATTTCATCTAATATTTAATTAAAATTATTTATATAATACTCTTTATTCATTTGTACTTAAGTATCAATTTTATGTTGGAATTGATAAGTATTTTTTAATTAATATTTTTTAAAATGATATTTGTGCCATGCTTGAAATAATAATATTTTTAAAAATTTGAATTGTTTTACTGATTGAATTAAAATAAATTATGATGATTTTTAGAGTCATGAATGTGATGGTGGCATTGATATATGATGATTTTGTCAAAAAAAATAATTATTGTGGATTTCTACTATCAACTGAGAAACCAACCGCCGTTGCGGGTCCGCCCGTCGACCGTGGGACCCGCGTCGTCGTCCACCAATGAGAGTGGGTTTCCTTTCCCTCCCCTACTTCAACGCCGTCACCTGAATGGCTCATGGCTTCGCGAGGAGCGCTTCCCAGCGGCATCCGCCGCCCTTCAAGTACCATGCACGCACACCTGCCTTCGTCGCCTAACTCTGAGGGTGTCGCGGTCGAATGGCTACCACGAGCTCGCACGCCTCTAGTTTGGTTTCTTTCTCGCCGGTTATTCGTTGGGTTTCTTGATATGTACACTTATAGGGGGAGAGAGAGAGAGAGAGAGAGAGTTCTACACTTCTCCTCCCCTCTCTTGTTTCGCTTCAACTGAGCACTTGATTAAAGATTCATATATATAGAGAGAATCGACGCCTTTTTCTTGATTGAAGATTCATCCAGTGCTCAATCACTACGATGTCCTGGTTTCACTTCCCCTTTCTTGTTTCACTTTCGATATATTTAGATTTTTCGGTTCTCTGGATTTCTCAAGACTCTCCTGATGCATGTCTTTCTTGATTAGAGATTCGTTCAGTTCTCTTTCTTAGTTAGAATTAGAACCTTCCTTTGGTGGATTACGCCCTGCGTTTCGCTCTACGGTAAATTCCCTTTTCTCGCTCTTACGGTAAATTCTGTAAGAGCTGGGTGGAAGTGTTCTGCCTAATCGTTCAACTCAATGAAAGAAAAAGAGTTCTTGTAACATTTATTAGTATATGAAGGTTCATTAACCATGGTAATTCTATAAGGATAATATGTACAAAAATTATGTCAGGTTTATCTTGGCAGAATGCTCTTCTCTTTATAACTCCATATTTACCTGCTAGTGCTGTTCATTCTCGCCACATTTACCTTGCTACACCACTCACTGGAAAATAGAAACACACTTTTGATACAATGATGTTCTCTAACTTTTGATACTTGCTTTTCTTACATGCATCCTCAGTTTGGTTGTTCTTATTTATCTCTAGAGACACCTTGATACATCTTTTTCTTTTTCTTAACAAATGGACCTTTCGTCATGTTTCTTTCTCTTCGATGGGCATTCTGTTCCATACATCAGTTCCAACAGAAGTCATTCAGGTCAAATTGTTTACAACTTGATGCACCTTTATTGTCTTCATGGATTTTTAGTTCTAGTTTTGTTGTAAGATATGGCAGTCCAAATCCATCTGATTGCTTTCTGTTCTCCTGTTGCGCTGATGGTCTCTTGCTGCTAAGATGTCCAAGAAATTTGTCGGTAAAGCAGCCTAAAATTATAATGTGAGCAGAAAAGCTTCCTGCCTGCTTGCTCCTTTACGTGGAACGATGGACACGCTTTAGAGAAGATGTTCCAAGGCAGCTCTCCCCAAGCAGGACGGACATCTTTTCCTTGGGGTCTTTGCGTAAGTTCTAAGCAACTCCACTGCAACTCTTCTCTTGCTGAGCTGAAGAAGAATGCCCCCAAGTCAAAAAGAAGAAGAGCACAGAGGTCGGCAATGCGCGAATTCCCACTACCAACAGTGACAAGGGAAGCATCTTTACACCTTCGTCGAACCGACTAACTTTTCAGAGGAAAGCAAAGCAACGGACCCCATCGTCCATCGTCCATCGTCAAGGTGTGTGTGGTCGTCTCATGCATGGATGGCAAAGCGTGGTGGGTGGACATGTTTCCGAGAAAGTTCCACTCCACCGACGCTTTCCCCTTCTTCCCTTGATGTGGCGATTCTGATCAATCGGCCAGCAAGCAAAGCAAGAGCTGAGTTCCAATTCTTCCCCGTCCACGGAGCGGAGCCATGGCAGAGGTGGTTGCCAGCAGCATCGTGAGGTTTGTGTCCGACAAGCTGGGAGCCAAAGTGTTGAACGAGCTGGGGATGCTGAAGGGTGTGGGCGAGGAACTCAAGCGGCTGGAGAGCACCCTCGCCGCAATCCAAGACGTGCTCGAAGACGCAGAAGCACGGCAGGTGAAGGAGAAATCCCTCAGAGTTTGGCTGCGGGAGCTGAAGGATGTCGCCTACGACTTGGACGATCTGTTGGATGAGACCGCAGTCAAGGCCCTGACCAAAGGAAAGGTGCGTGGATTGCCTCTCACGCCCAAATCAATTCGAGTTCGGCATGAGATAGCTTGCAAGGTGAAGAAGATGAGGAAGAGATTAGACGCCATCGCGGAGGAGCGAGCCACATTCCACCTGAGGGAGGGAACCGCCAAAGACAGTGAGCCGGGCAGTGGAGTAAGAGAGCAAACTGGCTCTTCGGTGGATGAATCCCAAGTCTACGGTCGACAGCAAGACAAGGAGCAACTCATCGACTTCCTTCTCGGCGACTCTACTGAAGAACATAATAACAATCTCGGAGTCATTGCAATTGTTGGGCTGGGTGGTCTCGGCAAGACCACTCTCGCTCAGCTAGTGTACAATGATGAGGGGGTGCGTCAGCACTTCGAGAGGAGGATGTGGGTCTACGTTTCTGATAAGTTCGACAGCAAAAGTCTCATGAGATCGATCATAGAATCCCTGAGCGCAAAGGAGTTCACCCTCCCGGACATGGACCCGATGCAGCGGGAGCTCGTGGAACAGATCAGAGGTAGGAGGTTTCTGCTGGTGTTGGATGACGTCTGGAACGAGGACTACGAACTGTGGGATAGACTGAGGATTCTGCTGAACAATGGAGCCAAGGGAAGTAAGGTTGTGGTGACGACACGAAGCCGGCGAGTCGCGTCCGTGATGAACGCGGACGACGTGCACTTCCTCGCCGGTCTCTCCGACGACGACTGCTGGTTGTTGTTCAAGAGAAGGGCGTTCGAGTCGGGCAGCAGCGCGAGGAACCCCAGCTTGGTGGCCATCGGCAAGGAGATCGTGAGGCGATGTGGAGGCATGCCGTTGGCAGCCAAGGCTTTGGGGAGCATGATGCGGTTCAAGCGAGAGGTGAGCCAGTGGGTGGCGGTCCGGGACAACGAGATTTGGAGACCCTCCGCCGACGTTGACGACGACCAGATTCTACCTGCTTTGATGCTGAGCTACAGTCATCTTCCACCGCGTCTGAAACAATGCTTTGCGTACTGCGCGATTATCCCAAAAGGCAAAACGATGCGGATCGAGACACTGGCTCAGCTGTGGGTTGCAGGAGGCCTGGCGGACCTGGAGGATGTGGGATCTCACTACGTGGATCAGTTGCTGTCCAGATCCCTTCTCGAGATCGGTCAAGAGGAAGCGCATGGTGCTGTGAACCTGGTCAAAATGCACGACGTCGTCCACGACCTCGCTCGGTTTGTCGCCGGCGACGAATGCTCGATCGTGGACGTCTGCGGCAGCACAGCCACCTCCCCAGGTTCGCGCTACGCGTCTCTACTCTTCGATGGACGGACGCCATCGGTTGCAGAGACGCTTGGCCATCTGCGGAAGCTGCGAGCTTTGTATGTGATCGTGACCGAAGGCATTTTTGAGGAGTATGGTGTGAGGGTGCTCGACGGGAAGAATGTTTACGGACGAAGTGCAGAGGAGCAAGACGAAGACGAGAGAGTTCTCCTTGCCATATTCTCCACCATGAAACCCCTGCGAGCACTACATTTGGATAGCTTTCCCATGAAAGCACTGCCTGCTGCAGTACAAAATCTCGATCATCTGCGGTACCTCGACCTGTCACGAACCGACCTCCGAACACTTCCTCCGGCCATCGGGCGTCTCCACAACCTGCAGATCCTGAAACTGTGGAGTTGTACAGGACTCGAAGCATTGCCCGAATCGATCGGCGAGCTGGTAAATCTGGTGACCTTGGATCTCTGTCTCTGCCGACGCCTTTCTTCTTTACCGGATTGCATCGGTCGCATGGGCAACCTGCGGAACTTGGATGTTTCCACGGCTTGCATCACCACGCTGCCGGAATCGTTGAGCTCCCTCTCAAACCTACAGCTGCTGAAACTTAGAGACTGTTACTGGCTGCATGAGCTTCCGAAGAACGCACAGAGCATGAGAAGCCTCACACACCTTGACATACGTGGTTGTTATGGTCTGACCTGCATGCCCGCGGGGTTAGGACAGTTGCGTCAGCTGCGGATGCTGCCGACGTACCTGCTCGGTGATGGAGATGGCGAAGGAGGTCTTGAAGAGCTCGGCACCCTAAATCTCGAAGGTGAATTGTATATCGGGAATCTTCAGAATCTAAGGAGTGCTACGGAAGCCGGCGAGGCCAATCTGAGGGAGAAGCCGGGCCTGCGTTCGCTGAAACTAAAGTGGGATCTGACCTCTTGGTTCCAACAAGAAGACCGGAATGATGTCGCGGCCATTGGTGAGGAGCACACCGAGCTGGTGGAAGATGCGCTAGGAAGCCTCCGACCGCAGCCAGACCTGGAGGTCCTGCGGATCGAGGGTTACGTTGGCAAGGTGCTGCCGGGGTGGATGATGGATTGCTCGATTCCGAATCTGGTGGAGCTTTCACTGGACTTGTTTACTCGATGTGAGAAGTTGCCGGCGTTGGAGAGGCTCTCCTGTCTAAAGGAGCTGAACCTGAGCAGATTCCCCCGTGTCGAGTGCCTTCCACGGTTAGGGCAGCTACCCTGTCTCAGGGTCCTCTGCCTCGAAGCGCTTCCTGCTGTGAAGCGTTTGGGATCAGAGTTGTCCGGCGGCGGGTGCGCGTTCCCTGCACTGGAGGAACTGCGACTGGTTTTCATGTTGGATTTGGAGGAGTGGTCAGGCACGGAGGGGGAAGATTTCCTTCCTCGTCTCTCAGAGCTGGTACTGACGGACTGCCCAAAACTAGGAGCACTACCATCGACGTTTCCATCTGTGAACCGGCTGACGATGAACGTGGACGACAAGCTGCTACTCTCTCACCTCGAACGTGGTGCGTTTCCAAACCTAAAGCATTTGGGTATCTGTAACTGCGACCCAGATGATGAAGCAGGAGGCATGCCAGAAGTCCTAGTGGAGCGCTTGGATTCTGTTGAAAGCTCGTCATGGACAGTAAGTGAACAGGAAATTGTCCAAGTTGGCAAGAATTGTTAGATCCTCCAAAGAAACTTCACTCTCTCTCTGCCTAACTCGTCCTTGCAAGACCTGGAAGTGAGGTTGTAAGACCTGGAAGTGAGGTTGTAAGAACTTGAAGAACACCTGCATTACCAGTTCAAGAGCTGAAAAATATACACCAGATTTTCTCATTTGCAGAAATCCAATAGAAATACTTCACTGCAAAGAGAAAACAAAATCCTCTGAGCAAAGATAGACCGGTGCCAAATCGAAATTCGCTATGATACACAGACAACCAACCCCAACAAAAGAAAAAATAACAGCAAATTATTAGTTTGATAAATAAAGAATTACAAACCCAAGATTCATCGATAAATTGCTCAACCGTGGAGCAGAGCAGTTCATGGAACAACAACACAAACAATTACGTCCATCGACGATCTGCAAGAAGGAGAAATTTGCAAAAGCTTATATGACTACAAGTTACTAAGCCATAAATATCTGAACAAGAGCAAGTTTAAAAGCAACATGACAGTCTAAACATCAAAGTATCCATTCATGAGTTCTCAAAACTAATACAAACTCCACATTCTATACATGCAACCAAGTCTTGAGGAGCGCACTCCACATATAAATATCTATCCAATATATATAACAAGGAAAAAAATTTACATATCGAGATAAGGGAAGACCACCCTAAGCCAAATTCAAGGTTCTTTTTATTCTCGGAAATCTAATCTGCTGCTGTTGACGCGACTCCACCATTTTAAAGAAATGATCAAACATGGTGTCTCCACCATTTCATTTCAGCAGAACCAGCTAAATCCATCTTGCTTTGTACCCCCATGCAAGGCATCAGAGTTATCCATTCCAAGCATGTTGAAGCCAGACCTAATCCTGATACCTGCACTAGCTTCAAGGGGCTGGGCACTTGGTTCTTGTTCGAGTGGCAGTGATCGCTCTACCACACCACTGACCTCTTCGAATAGACTGCGATCAAAGAAGCTGTCTTCCATCTGAAGAGAATTTGATCCTTCCAACATGGTCACACCTCCCGAGCTGGAGTTCTTACTAGCATTGATACTGATATCATACAAGTTCGTTAACTCGTTGATCAATTTTTGCCCATCAGAAGGAATACCGAGTTCAGATATATTGACTGGATTAACTGAAGGCTTGTTGTCAGGCACCTGCAAGCCATTGCTCATCATCCCAATACCTGTAGGAAGAGTGTTCTGATACTTACAGACATAACGGTGACTGTTCCTGGCGTTCCTGTCAAGAAATCCATTGCGGAAATTGTTGTGTGGGCATAGCGCATTATCGCAGGTATAGATCCGCTGTTCATCATCAGTTCAGACTCCCTGGAAGTTCTTTTCTGAATGAACCCTACATCCTTCTCTCCCTTCATCGGAGCAGATCTAATAAGCATCACATCCCCTGTACAAGCTCTTAAATTAAAGGCATTAGCAGCAAGAGCCAGCTTGTAGTTTGCCACACCCTCACCTTTAACTTTGTAAATGCCTGTGTGATCATACTCGCTGCTGTTGTTGTCGAAGGAGATGGCTCCTGAGACACCACGGCCAGCGGATTGGGGTGCGCATGCATCTGTGTGCAGCTTCATCTACATGTCCTCCTCCTGCTTGATGACAGCAAGCCATGTTGTGCTCTCCTTGGCAGTCATCTTGTCTTGGAGGCACTTGGACTGCCGAACAAGCCTACGGATCCTCTCAATGTCAGGAGACATGTGCTTGATTACCACCATCAAGACCGCAACCTTCCAAGACTTCTTCAGATCATGTGGCTTCTTGTACGGTGGTAGGCCATGTTCCATAGGGATGTCCAGTTTGCGCCACCACTCCTCTCTCCCAGTAGGCCACCATGGGGGCGGGATTCCTTTCTCAAGGGGAAACCGCCGCTGTGGTGGATCACAGTGCTGCATAAGAGCAGACAAGAGAGAACCCAACGTTGTGTCCTGAAGCTCCATCAATGAATGAGGACCCACAGTCTCCGCGTTGACATCACTGTTAGATCCAGGTACAGCATTATCAACCTGGTACTTGGCTATAGCAGCAGGCCCGTTCTGATCAAACCTGACCTTGTCTTTCCACCAACCTCTGAGGTTATCGGAAGCACCACTGACGGGCTTGCCCTTCTCCGGAATTATACCATAGACGAAGCCCTGAGCCTTGCACACCTCCATCATCTTCAGCATGTACTTGAGAATCCCGTCCTGTGCCCGAGACATCTTCTTCCGGCAGGCCTGTTTCTGTGACTGCTGTCTTGCTGCATCAGTCTGCACCTTGCTCTTGCTCTGTTGCTTCTCCTTCAAGCGTTTCAGCCGCAGCTGGTCTCTCCACATGCGCCATTCAAGTTCTTCTATATCAATATCATCATCACTATGTTCATCACCAGCCTCAGCAAATTGTTCTGGTGGCAGGTCAACCGGATCTCCCTCTCCCATTATGTGTTCGCCCGCTGAAACCTGGTGGAAGCCACCGTAACCAACATTCCTCTCACCCTGCACATAATTTGAGCCACCAGGACACACCATGTCTTCAATTAATAGCACCCCCATCATCACAAGCAGCACAAGAACGCAAGTTTGTATTCCCTGGATAGGAACAGATGCAGCACCAAAGCATTAGAAAACATGCACTGTGTCTCACAAGTTCGGAACCCAAAAGATAATTAGTGTGCAGGATATACGGAAGAAGAAATATACAACAAGAACAACCAACAGACGTATTTTCCATCTCCATTATTACATTCAACAAGCATGCAATAAATTCAATGTAAGAAATCACGGAAAGCATATCCCCCACAAGTAGTGAGAAGGCATGATGTATCATCAAGTCCGTCAAGGAAAGGATCTGCTCAACAAATAGGAAGATATTTGATGCATTTAGTGGAGTGGTTACCAAGTCGTCTTTCACAAGGGCGTATGTGATACTAATTGCCTTTCTCTTAGTTATATAGATCACTGGAAACGTGTTCAAGAAGAACGTGTGTCAACATAAATACTGATAGAAGATAAGATTTTCCTAACTATATGAGGAAATTTCTCTATTCTATTAAGGAAAATCCTCTATTCTGTTAGGAAAATCCTTCCTCGTAATCTCTAAATCCTTCCTCGTAATCTCTAATCTCTATAAATAGAAGGAAGATGTTAATGTATTCAAGCTAAAGCTATTTCATTTCTACAATAAAGCTTCCTCAATTATTGTTCTTATCTTCTATTATTTTATCTTCTATTATTTCTATCATGGTATCAGAGCCGCTTGCCTAGAGCAAGCTCTCTTCTCGCTGTCAATTCATCATTGGTGTTGCCACTCTGCGCCAACGTCTGTTCCCTTCCGCTACGGTATCTTTAGTGCTACTCATCAGCACTGCCCCACCTTTCTTCCTTGTTGTAGCTATTTTCCTTCCTCTTTTGCTACAGCTTCCTCTTCTGCTACAGCTTCCTCATCTATTGCAGTTTCCTCCTTTGCTATAGTAGCATCACTGCAATATTGCTGTAGATTTCTTCTCTACCGTCACAGCTGTCGTAATCCCAACCACGACCAACGTCATTGAGAAAAGCGAGGCTTCGCTCTTGCCTTCGGCCAGCGACCAACGTCGCTGAAGAAAGTGAAGCTTCACCCTTCGGCCAGCGACCAATGCCGTTGCATTCCTAAGAGGCTCATCTTCCTCACCGCGGTAGTCTTCGCTGATCTGTCAACATTTGACAGACTTAAGGAGAATGAAGAGAACGCCTGTGCCATCACAGCAACAACAATCGCAACAGCAACAGCAGCGATCTACACTTATCTTACTCATAAAGCCTCTTGCTTGTAAACAATTCTTTGCATCGATCCAAGATTGGTATCCTTGTCAGGAGCACCATCTTGCGGGGGCACGATAGAAGATAAGAGGAGCACCATCTTGCGGGGGCACGATAGAAGATAAGATTTTCCTAACTATACGAGGAAATTTCTCTATTCTGTTAAGGAAAATCGGAAATCCTTCCTCGTAAAAGGAAGATGTTAATGTAAAAGCTATTTCATTTCTACAATAAAGCTTCCTCAATTATTGTTCTTATCTTCTATTATTTTATCTTCTATTATTTCTATCAAATACAACCATTTACAAAGCAGCACGCAATAAAATGATTTATAAGCTGATTCACATACAGAACAGAAATTTTGAATCAGGCATCGTGCTTGCTTAGAACAGAAGAATGGTGTCCTGAGTACCTACCAAAAGATACTACACAATCACATTCAAAGAATGGTTCCAAATGAAAAGGGGAAGAAAAATGATCTTTTTCGTTCTGTATTTGGAAAGTATGAGCAGAAGAATTACTCAGAACAGCATACCGTCTCAGAGAGATGAAGCTTATCGATTCAAGATGAATGAGAAATCAGGCAATCAAAACGAAAGTGAACTCCCCCATTTCGTCTTTGCGCCAAGACAAAGAGGACGACGCCAAAATTTCGTCTTTGCGCGCTTCAGCTCATCACCGAAAGTGAAACCGAAGGCCGAATCAAAACGAACGCAGCACACTCTCCCGAGGATGTACAGAGTGAACGCCGATTCGGCGTCTTTCTCCACCAACGGCAATATGATGAGCGAAACCGCCCAAAAATTGATTCTTTTTTCTCACACGCGACAACAATAACCACAAAAGCAAGCGATACTTGGACGACGAACCGAAGCTAGTTCGAGATCAGAATCAACAAAAGGTGATTCTTTCTCGACTAATGCCTAATACAAGCGCGGTCTTCCTCTCCCTCTGCACCGACGACATAGCCAACCTCCGAAACCCGCAGCCGCCAGTCCACCAAAACTCCAATGAAGCTACAAAGGCAATAGGAAGTGAAGAAAAGAAACAAGCGACCGAAACCGAGTGGAAACGACGTAGAGATCCACCAGAACAGAAACTGAGCACAAAGCAACAAAGGAGGCAACTTTAGGCGCCTAGGTGATGAAACAATCGCTCCTTTTTGCCTTCTCTCCACTGTTACAAGCCCAGTTCCGCGACTACCGCCGCCCCTGGCAGCGCTGAGACGGTGTGCATGCGTCCATCCCTCAGAAGACCAGCCTTCGCAGACACGGGAGAAGAGAAAAAGAGAGAGTAATGGAATCGGACGAGGAGTCGGTCGGTACTCTCTTCCGCATCAGTAGATGTGCTCTCACCATCCGTTATTGTATGTCGCTCCCTTTCGCCACCGTAGTGCGGTCGAGTGTCAGCGGCACGTGATGTCACATAAAGTTACAAGTATACCCAACGGGAACATCTAAAATTACAAAATTAGAATATCCCCAAATAGAAAATTAGAATGATCGATTCAACGAGGACCGATAAATTTTCACACCAAATTCTTTTATCACCGGTTTTAATACATCCTCTAATTTTTATTTTCATAACATTTTTATTGTAAGAATGCTTGGTTTAAAAGTCAAAATAGTGGAGATGACACCACTAGTAATTCAGTACCATAGATTACTATTTCTACTTTTTCTTTATTATTTTTTTAAATATTTTTAAATATTATTTATTTACAAATGAATGTATATATTAGCAACAATGACAAAGATAAAATAAAATAAAATTAATATTATAAATAGTAACAAAAATATTTTATTATTTAAAAATTATCAATAGTAAAAAATGCTCAATGGCTAAGTACTCCCATGGTGCCACATGTTTAAATAAGAAAATTTTGATCTTTTTCGAATAACAAAATAAAAAATAAAAATAAAAATATTTTTTGAATCGAGAATTATGTTTTGGAATATTGAACGTATGATTTCTTGACGATTAAATCAACGCTCGTAAGTATCTGCTCTTAACTATCGCTGGTCATCTATTGAGTCTAGATCTGATCCCACTATCAATATCTTTAACTATCGTTGGTCATCTATTGAGTTTGGATCCCACTATCAATATCTTTATGGATTATGATTATATTCGTCGTAACCTTACCAATGGATCATGTCCGATGTGTGCTATGTGTGCTATCATTGTGTGCTATGTGTGCTATCATGAGTCTCGATGTGCACGATAGTTTATCAGCTCGTGTTTTATGGATACACCCCGATATGCACGATAGTTTATCGTCATTTAACATTAAGATTGTAAATAATATTGAACCGTAAATATGTACTGTATTCGAATTTAATCCGACTAATTTTTTTCCACATCAACCATACCCCAAATCCTAAAATATAGTAAATGAAGGTGTTTGGTCTTCTACCCCACGGATGATGGCACCCAATTGCATCTTGGGTCTCATTCATTACTTCTCCAAGGCCATACATCATGTCAAAGAACATAGGTTTTGACTAAAATTGAGTCACAAGTCAAAGAAGAGAGAAAAGGAACAGTCATTCAACATAAATTTGAGAATGATGATGATGATGCATATAACTCGCACACTCATAGTTTTGTCACAGTGGTCATGACAGGAGCAAAAGGAATGAGGTTGGAATAATGGAACTGTGAGCTGAGTCACCCAAAATGGAGATTCATACAGATTAATCATCATAACCTCATTTAAACAACCAAGAAAATGACAGATTTAGAAGATGAAATAAAGGAACTTTTTGAGCTAACCTTGAAATATTAAATATAGGAAACAAAATCGCATGTTCTATGTTCACAATTTGGTACTAACCGAACAAGAGATGCATAAGAAATTGAACAAGCAAATGATATTTTCCTCATTCCAAATCTGCAAGAGTAAACATCAAAGAGTGGAAAGAATGGTTTACATATTTGATTCAAGCAAAACACTTAGCATTCTGAAAATAAAAGCAGACAGGGCTGATTTGAATAATCAGAAAACCCAGTTCAACAAAATGCCCATGCACAAGATAGAAGTGCATGATCAAAAAAATGTTTCTTTCAAACATGTAAGAACAGTTACTTTAAATAACTGCCGGTGGAGGTTTTGCGTTTTATTTTATATCCTGGAGAGACTCATTTTGCCATCATGACTTTGACAAACTCCTCATAGTTGATCTGACCATCTCCATCGACATCAGCTTCACGGATCATCTCATCAACTTCCTCATCTGTCAGCTTCTCGCCAAGGTTGGTCATGACATGACGCAACTCCGCTGCGGAGATGAAACCATTCTGGTCCTTGTCGAAAACACGGAAGGCCTCCTTCAGCTCCTCCTCAGAGTCGGTGTCCTTCATCTTACGAGCCATTAAATTGAGAAACTCAGGAAAGTCGATCGTTCCATTACCATCTGCATCGACCTCATTTATCATGTCCTGTAGCTCTGCTTCCGTGGGGTTCTGACCCAATGAGCGCATCACAGTTCCGAGCTCCTTAGTGGTGATGCAACCTATTGAAATACAAAGGCACAATATCAAATAAATAAACACATGACATCTAGAAGACAAGATTTCTGTGATTTTGGATATAGTACTGAAGATGCCATTTTTAAACTGCAAGTGATTAATCAAGATCTCTAAAGAATGGTTACAAAGTTAAAAGCAGTTGAACTTCTTAACACAGACAACAAAATTATCAGGATGTAAAATAATTGCAATGGGTTTCTTGTGTCAGAAACAAACTGCCTAAACCGTGGAACTGCATCATACGCATTTAACTAGATATATAAATTATCATTTTACTAGGCAAACTTACTCGCACTTTGTCCGACTCACTAGTACCTCCCTCATCGACGATGGTAGATATTTCTCATCAACCAACTTCTTCGATGCGTGCAACCTCATAATGAAGTGTGATTGAGATTGATGGTACATCAAAAGAATTCATGGAAGGCATGCCAGACTACTACTAGTTAATGAATTACGCAGTTAAACTCTATCTGATCAAAATATAGAATGCAGAAGGAATATAAGTGTTCTTTTTTCTCCTTATCACATGCCCTTTTCTTTATCCTCCCTACTTGGTAGCAGAAATAATGCATACGAGTATTATCTCACATGGACAGTTAACCATACAACCATGATGAACAGATTGTGAACCCTCTCTTACTACCTTCAATTAGTCCCTACTTTGAGAATTAAACTTCTGATCCAGAAAGAAGTCCAGAGGAGTTGAAACTCATGTTTCCTGATGTCAATATCAATACATCACCAATAATATTAGGGTATATAGATTAAGATTAATTCTATCATCAATTTCTCTTTCAGAAAAGCGAATGTTACATCAATATGTCAATTCAAAGCAGATGAACTGACCCTCCCCAGTACCCACATTGGCGGGAGCCTCGTGCATTCACACTTTGTTTGTCTTGTCTAGCATCGCCGGTACATGAAGATCTAAATGACGACAGTAGGCATAAAGGCTTTCGCATTTACCCAAGAACTCAATGTTGTGGAAATGGAGAAAATCCACAACATTACCTCACTTACAAGCAATCACAAACGAGGTGGGAGGAGATTGCAGCCAAAACTTCACACCCTACCATTCTGAACTGATCTCTGTAATCAAAATCAGCACTAACCGCTGCATGGACAACTACTGTGGCAAAACTACCATATCATATTATATACCAATTAAAAGGGGATAAAAGAGCTTTTTTTAGGCCCCAAAATGCGCATCAATCTCAATCTAAGAAGTTGAATCCATAAAACAACTTAATCCATCTAATATCTTTTAGAACCCCCATGGAACCCTAAGATGACAATAAAAGGGAAAAGAGCCAAAAAGAGAGAGTGGATCAGATGAACAAAACCCAACGAGATCCTGCTCCAACGAGAAGCAGAACCACCAGAGTGTCCGGCAGCAAGACATTTGGAATCGAAGCAAAACAGAGAAAAATGGGAAGCGAAAGATGGAGACCAGACCATCCCCATCCTTGTCGAACAAGCTGAAGGCCTCCTTGAACTCGGAGATCTGCTCGTCGGTGAGCTGCTCCGCCATTACTCCCAGTGGGATCGGGATCGGGATCGGGATCGAGCACCAGGGCGATCCGAAGAATGAGATCGGTAGCAACGAGGCGAGGAGGTGGAGGAGAGGTCACGCGAACGAGAGATGGCGAGCGCTTTATGCCCCGGCCATCGGACGAATGCGGGGCCGCCCTCTTTTGTAGGGCCCGCAGGGGCCGACCGCACGTCGACGGCTTCGTAACGCCCGTCATCTCTCACGTTTTTACGAAAATATCCAAAGAACCATTAAAATGACGATCTTAGCCTCACAGAACCACCCCTTCATCGAGTTTGGTTGCCACCGTCTGATCGTGTAAACGACGGCCCAAGATCGAGTACCGATCAACATCATCAAGGTCCCATCCGACGAAACATCATAATCTTTAGGCAAGTATGGAACCGTCCGATGAAGATCAAGCGGTCGGACAATCCCCACTTGATGATAACAGGCCTTGAACCACTTTTTGGCCCATTAAAAACCCTGCACTATATTTTTGTTGTATTCGATGGAGAATTACTGTATACACAAGAAATAGCCGAGAAAAAAAGTCTAATAATGAGTATTCATAATATATATATATAGATATAATCCTCTTTATTTGAGTATAGCTAATTTTATAATTTAGGTTAAATAAAAAAATGATCTAATTTTATAATTTAATTAAGATTATTTAAATATCCTTAATTTATTTTTAGAAGATATTTACGCCAATCTGTTTATTAAGGAAGAGAAGAACTTTTCTCATCTGATCGCTTTCTCTCCTTCGGTCGTCATTTTCTTTCCATGCATCCTCTCCTGTTTTTTCTCTTCTTCTTCTCCCTTCTCATCAGCCGCCCCTCTTTTCCATGTTTTTCTGCATCTTCTATTTGTTTATCTTAGCTTCAAATAAATTTACTGTATCATTTATTTAAGGTTAATAAGTTTTCTTATCTTCATGCTGAACCATAATAGGGTACACGTACTGAAATGTCTACAATATGAACCAGGCTTCCCTATAGTAAAAGCAATTGTATGCATACATGTACTGCATCAGGTTGTGTGGCATGAGCACTCGTCCGCCTCTCACGAAGCTCCATGAATGCCATTACATACTGCCCAGAGCTGGGAGACGCTCCGGTCAAACATTACTTTCAAGCATTCATGGTTTCCGTCTTCTTCCGGAAGGCTGTTCATCTCAAAGATCTTCTCACGCTTTTGTTTGGTGAGTAACCATCAACCATTCACTACAAACTCACAGCACAGTCCTCCAAATCCTTCCGGTTTCAACAAGGATGGATCAGGCTAAAGCTTGTAGCATCATTTTTGCGCTGGATTCTTTCGTTGTTGGATGCATGCATCAAAGTTACTTCCAGTTGCAGACAGCTAATGTCTCTCCAACTCTTTGTTATTGGAAGCCTATTTCTTATCGTGATTTCCATCCATCCCCTCATCTGTAATCCTTTGTTATACTCTCTATTCGACAGTGCAGCCAAATCAAACCATATTATTGAGATACAGACAAAGAGATTCAGAGAAAGAAGTCGAGGATCAGTTGGAAAAGATGAAACAAGAAGAGTATATATGGACATGACTGTGACCAACAAGGTATACTGAATCCTTCCATTGTTCCTCACACTTGACCGAGTCTCCAGAATCCACCCACCGAAGACTCACAACACAGCGACGGCCACGGTGGGAACCCCGACAAGTCCTCTAACATCTGCGAGGAGAAGCCGTCATCATCCAACATCTCAAACGGCGTCGCCACCGCGCCCTTACACGGACCGAGCGCACCCGAGCCCGAGCTCAGATCTCGCGGCGTCATGCCCTCACAGTCCGCGGAGGGTCCACCTGTCGGCGAGCACGCGATGGCCATGTCGGCGACGTTGGAGTCCCGGCCGGTGAGCTTCTGCACGAGGCCCCGGAACTGGGCGGCGCTCGTGGTGACCCTCATGGGGTTGGAGATGTACACCACCTTGATGGGCTTCTTCTTCTTCGTCGCCTTGGCCTTGGCTTGCTCGGGGCTCTTCTGGTGGACGCTCGGCCTCCCCATATCTGGTTGCAGGATGGAGAGATCCAACAAGGGAGACACGGTCGATATATAACGGCAGGATTCGAGACGTTTGCTTGGGGCGAAAGGGAGTGCAGATAGCTTCCTCGAAGATGGGGCGAAGAGTGGGTACAGAAATGGGTAAAAGTCTCGAGGGAGGGAGCCCGCCCAAAATAAAAAGGGGTTGGCAACGCCGTGACGATACTATTGGAATCAATCGATCATATGGCAATATTTCGTGCCACGTGGCCATCGAGGAAGAAAGGACGGACAGATGACGTACGGGTTGAGGCACGGAGTGACGTCACCGAGATAACGAGGTGAGGTGAGCCGGCGCCGCTGGGCTCGTAGCCGAACTGATATCTTGCATGGCTCGAGCGAGCTTCCTGTTGTATATACGTGTGGTGGATACGTACGTGAAGAGACGATGCCTTGCATGGCTCGAGTGGGCTTCGCGATGTACAAAATTACTGACAGATAAATTAGTACAATATTATATTCAAACGATAGTGAAATTATCTTTGAAAATTCACATCTCCAAATATAGGAAAGTGAAAAAAATATGGGTTTGAATACATTAATACGAAGAATGTTATATATATATATATATATATATATATATATATATATATATATATATATATATATTATGACCATATTAAACTAAGCTGGGATATGAATTTTTGTTGTGAAATCATCATCCGGTCCATTCTCATGGCAAACAGTATTGCGAGTGTTCATCCACCTAAACCCCATAGGGATCATTTATGGGACTTGAATCTGATTCGTGAGTGTATACCTACTCTACTGTCACAATGGTCCTTCAGTGACTCGACCTTTGAGAAAATTTCAAGGGAGAGAGAGACACAGAGAGAGATGGTCCTTCAGTGACTCGACCTTTGAGAAAATTTCAAGGGAGAGAGAGACACAGAGAGAGACAGAGAGAGACGACGTGATAGCTACGAGGTGGTCCATATCAAGCATCAAGCTCTAAGCCTCTTGTCCTGGGATGTCGCCTTCTAACTTGTACAGTATCAAAGTTTCTCGATGGATTCAATTCATTGTTCGAATCTCTCTCTCTCATGTCTGGAAATTTGCTTTTGTGCTTATTTTCTTCGTCGTCTCATAATCCTCCAAGAATTCAAGGAATCACATGAACTAGTCCGGACTACTGGCAAATGTGAGACCTAAATAGATTAAGTACTTTATCTAATTAGCTTAAGTCTAAACATTTTGATCACCCGATCTCAACTTATTGTACAAAAACTTGAAGCTAGTCGATTGAATAACTCATCTGCACACTAATAACATCTTATACATTCTATTATTGTATAATTTGTGTATATATATATATATATGTTTATTTGACATATCAATACATTTTATTGGGTGCTTTAGATGTTCCTTGTTAAGATAATTAATTATTAATATGTAAACATAGATAGAATATATATATATATATATATATATATATATAACACCTCTATATTTTTTTCTGGTCGACATGACCAATAATGCAGTGGGTCCATCCTTATCTCTTTGCCTGTCCGATCACAGGTAAAGAATACCGGGAATAAATAGACAGCACACTTAAAAGTGTCTTGAAAAGATCAGTGCATAAAGGACAGATTTGTTGGATGAATTAAACCTCCATCAATTAATTAATCATGCTATTAACACGATAAAAACGCTAAATTGACGACTAATCTTTGCTGAGCATTAGAATTAAGCCTTATATGATGAAGCCTTTTGGCTGGAATTTAGCCAAACAAAAGTCAAGTCAAAGTTGTCTAGCCATGTCATGTCATGTCATGTAGGCAAAAGCTTGTAGGACACTGCCGCAGGCAAACATCATAAACACTAACCGGCACTGTGATGTCGCCAATCGAAGGCGATGTGTTTTAGCTATATCCTATTTCCCACTCTTTGTATTTATCCCCATATTAATCATGTAATACAGTGCAAATGCAACCTTCTTCTATAAAAAACAATATAATATATGAGGGACCGGAACACATGATACTGAAAAAAGGGGTATTAATGAAAAGAAATAAAAAAATACTTTTGTTTCTTTTCCTCGTAAAATTTATTTTATCCAAAAACTTACTTTTCTACGAGAAAAAACTCAATTTATACTTTCATACAAGATCTGTCATATCGAAACGTACTACCCATATTTGATGGTACGTACCTGTTCGACAGGTTATCGGTACACAGACCGTCCGATATTATTACAATGCTATAATACTATATTATAGCACTGTTAAAAAAAATAAAAAAATTATTCGATATATTAGGGTATATCGTTCGGTACACCCTAATATACCGTCTGATATATTGGTACCATACCATATTGAGTCGGGATCGAAACATCAAAACGATACGGTAAAACGAACCTTGCTTTCATATATACACAAACATGTTGACTATGGTAAATATAACCTTGCAAGGTTAGAATGAGGGGATGTATTACTGGTCTCTTGTCAAAAAAGCATCCAGAATGTTGACCTGGTGCTTCCAACCAAAATGTCATTAAAGGCTTGACAGTCCAGTTGAAGTGCTTGTTTCTCAAGTCAGATTCTTAATCTCTAGGTAACTTGAGATGACATGGTCCATGGAGCCATATGTCTAATCTCCCATTTTGTTGTCTTCTGGTGTTTAATTAAAGATGACACTGACAGTGACTACCATATCTTTTTGGGAGATAAAAGACCAATAATGTTTGGCTTGATTTGTTGGTTGACTTCTTTGAACAGTTCTGATGCATGATCAGAAGAGTTACTGTGACAATTTGCAAGACACAAAAGATTGTTTGCTTGGTGATTGATTCAGCTGTTAGAAACGTAGAAGCTGGTCATAATATAAAAGCTGGTCAACATTGGTGGTCTGATCTTTGACCTGCTCCATGTTGCCTTGTGCCTCCAGTTTCATTGGTTTGACTGTGTGCTGCTGTACATAAACCCTACACATTGGAACTGAACTTGTGTGTGTGCTTGAATTCAAACTCAACTAGAGAAAGTTGTCAAGAACTTTATAGGATTACTGACAAAGCAAAAAACACATGTAGAACACATTTTTCAAAGATGGCTGATGATAGTCAAATTATTATTATTATTGTTTCAAAGAAGAGTAGGACAAGCTTTAATCTTCTATATTTCTCTCAAGAAAAATACTTTTACAAAAACTCTCTATTCCTCGTGACCCAACATATGAGGTTTATATAGTCCCAAATATACATTATATTAATTGTATTCAAAACGAATCATTCTATTTCAAGAAATCATTTAAGAATCAATAACCGATTTAACTTATCTTTTTATAGACTTTTAATCCATTTTTTCTTCTTGATGTAATGATTCTCTCACTTGTTGCAATGAATCTTTCTTTTGATGAAATGAACCTCTTTATGACTTTAAACAAGTTTAATTCCAACGTGCTGCTCTGAAAGCTTAAAATATTATTAGAGATATTTTGCTTCTGTTAAAATCCTTCAAAAAAAAGATAAGGTAATTCATGTTAATCGGGAGAAGAATCGTGGTATTGATCGGTCAACTAAATTTGCTTTGTCATCCAAATCTTTTTTTTTTTTTTTTTTGGAAGGATCAGCGGCCGAATCCTTTATTTTCTTTTTCAAGTTCTGATTTTCTTTTTTTTCCTTACAATTTTGTTGTTTGGAAAAAAAGAAGAAACAGACATTTTTCTACCATTTTGAAGAAAACCAAATTGCTACAAGTAGCAGCACACATTTATTAATGCATGATTTAAATTTCTTCTGTTTTCAGTAGCCCAACTAGCAATCACTTCATACAATATGTGTTCTCAGATTATCTTGGAGGATTTTAACTGCTGTAATGTATGTTGCTGATAATCAATCTCATGTTAAGGACCACAAAGAGTAGATATGAGTCCTTTTGCCAACAAATGAGAGTACAACTTGGATGATATGTACTGATCTGTAGCTTTTGCTGTTGAAATGCAATGGTGTGGTTGTCATTCTACCATGACAGTCAGCCATTCATGGCTGAAAGTGCCAGTAAACCAATGATTGAATGAGCAAAAGAAATAGCCTTTCAGCAACGTTTCCTCGAGAACAAAGAAGTCTATATGTAGCAGTCAGTCTTAAGAAACAGGCTCACATATTTCTACAAGTTTTCTTCTTTTCAGAACCAGTTTAAGATTTCTTCTCAAGGTTCAAAGGAGAAACCCATTACAAAACCCCAACATGATTGGCATAAACTGCAGATTTTGTGGAGCAACATAGCAATTTATATCTGAAAGCTATAGCATAGTCATTTCTGGAGAGGGGATTGAGCCTCTGATATCTTCTTGTTGATCAACTCAGATGGAAGAGAAGACTTTTCTAATCGTTTTACTTAACGATGAATTTTATTCTAGACAAAAAAAGGAACAAAGTTGAATGCCAAGAACGTGGACTTTGACAATGGTGGAATTACCAACTCTTCGAGAACTGAAACAAAGTCGAATGTCAAACAGCTGATGGAAGCTGTAAGCTGCAAATGGATTCGTATCTTACAGACGAATTCAACCAATCCATCTAGAAAGCAAGAGAATTCATACAGAAGGGAAGAGTTCAACTGTTTATGGTCATAAGAAAATGACACTGCTTAGCAGAAGCTGATGCAGATGAGTTCATTACCAAGACAATGCACATGAACAAAGGAAACGAAGCTGATGTCTGCAGTGTAAGCAGAAAGAGGCCATGCAAACTAGAACATCAAACAGCTGTTTGAGGAACCAAATCTAAAACAGCAATGTTATGCAGGACCAGTGTTTCTTGAACTTGTCAATGCAGTGGAGAAATCATTCAGAAAAGATCATTCAGAAACTAATTCATAAATTTCATGCACAAATCTCATGGGTTGATGACACTGTATCCTAAATCTTTTCAGAAAGACAATGGAGATCACATTCTGCAAACAACCTTGTGTTTTCATATTTTAACAAGCAACTCATCTCTGTTCCAATTCAAGGAACAACTAGAACCACTGAAGCAGTAGCTAATGTTTAGGAAAGATTACTCTATCATTGTATGACACCTGTTTGATAAAGTCAACTTAATCACACATCAGTTGAGGAGTGAAGGAGCCAAGGAGCAGTCATGCCTCCCTTACACTTAGAGGCATCTAAGCGTTTTGAAGGGACAAAACTCTTTGGCGCTCCCACGCCCAAAACGGATAATCTCTCGTACCCCCAAGGTGTACCGAGACAGACCAGAGACCCTTTGGTGCTCCCACACAGTCTCTATCGATTGGACTGGATGAGCTAGACGGGTATCCCCCTCCAAGAGGCACCTTTTGGAGTTCCGTGACTCCAAAAGAGTAAATCCATGCGGGTTCGATCAAGATAAAAATGTCAAAGGTCTCGAAAAGAATATTTATAATTTTAAAAAATAAAAGATAAGTGGATTGATAGAAAAAAGAATTTTTATTTTTCTTATAAGATTTTTTAATTTTATGTTTATTAAAAAATAATATATATTTTTGATCCTAAATAGAAAATATTTAATTATAATATAAAAAATATCATTAAATTAGTCTTGATTATTCTTCGATAGGAGTGGAATGTGGGAGGTGGAGGACGAATCCATATCTTCCCTCCCAAAATGGCCCATTTCACCCCAAAAACAGTCGACTGAACAATTACCCTTTTTAGATCGTACAATCATATCGAAGCAGAACAATGTTAGTATATTCCTAACGTTAAATTAGGTCCAAATAATCGTCATGAACCGATACAAACCAGCAACAAGGCAAAAAGAGCGTCCTTTCAAGAAGACGACACTCTCGGATTAGATTGCTCTCCTCCAGCATCACCCGTTCCTCGAGATCGTCTACTCTCTCTCTCTCCCCCCGTGCCCTGGGGAAAAGTAAGAAGATAAAAAGCTGAAAGAGATCGAAGGGTGGAGTCAAAAGTACCAGGAGGAGTGGGAAGGAGTCGGTTGCCGATCCTTCCGAGCTGCTCCCTCCGAAATTTAGGGTTTTGGCGGTAGAACTCGGTCCTTCCTACCCCGAATCCCACCGACATCGGGGGGTCTGTACTTGCTTGGAGTTGGTTTGTGTGTCTCTGAGACGCTTTCTCCCGGTGTACGGATTCGGGTTGCAGGGTTGTCTCTCTCAGCTGGTTGTTGCCCATCGCGAGACTTGCTTTAATTGCTCCGAGTGGTTGGTACGGAGAGGGTTCTGGAACTTTCGTCTCTGGCGGGGTGGAAGTCTTCTAGGGCTGGAAAGTTGAAAGCTTTAGGGATCTTTTTTGTTAGTTTGTTTGGGTTGCTTGGTGGCGGCGGTGACGGTGGATGGGGAGTAGGAGAAGCTGGGGTGAGAGTCGAAGATGGTGAACTAGCTGTGGCCGGGATGCCGAGCTTTATTTCGTCGTCGACGGCGGTCCAGGACAAGTATGTGCATAGTCTCTTGATTCTCTGCTGTTTTGGTAACTCGGGTACCCTTCAATCTTTTGCTTGATTCGAGTTTAGTTGCTAAGTTCCATGGTTACCCATGGCTGCCCTCTTGAGATCATTTCTATAAGCTCTGGGATCGGAAGCTGTGGTATTTTCTTGATGGTATTGCTATTTGCTATGTGGACTATCTGCTTCTTTCTACAATAGTGACTATCAATAACATCAGCTCCTGTTCCAATCTATCGATTGGAAAAGAGATTTTTTGTAAGGATGATATTAGTAGATATTATATGAATATCATCTGCTGCTCTTGTTGGAATAAGATGCAAAAGCAGATATAAGATCACTGTGCAGAACATTTCGAATATTGGATTGCATGAAATTATTGGTGAAACATATTATATCATCTACCAACTCCATATTCGCATATGTTCTTGATCCTTATTAAAGTTGAAAAGTTGTGGCGACTTGCAAAGCTTGTGGAGAGACCAAAATGGTGGATCTAACATGTTATGCAAGTCTTGTCATTAATTTTGTTAGCTCAGATCGTGATGTTTTTGTCGAGACCCAACATAGTTCAAAACTAGATCCTAAATTGATGCAAGGCTTAGCCTAGTGGTGACTTCATGTCATGAAGGATCCTTCGGTCTTATTCATTGATATCCCTTTCTTACTCGAGTTATATCTGATCCATTAACTTTGTTGTGCTTGAATTGCTAGTCCAAAATATTTAGGTCCAAGTTAACAGTAACACACTCATCAAATCCTCATAACCCTCATAAGCCCATCTTAATTTTTGTCCACTTATGATGTGGGACTAAACCGGGGGTGTTACAAGTCTAGTGCATGTCAGTTCATTCCAGTAGCTATGTTGGCATGGGTTCATTCCAGTAGCATGTCGGTTTTCCGGACCATGCTGACATTTTCAGCACCATCTTAGCATGCATTCTTTGCTCCTAAGATACATATATGTATATAAGTTTGCATGTTTATATCTGTGTATGCCCTTTCGTTGGTCTACAGATCATGTAATGGCTAATATAGTTTGATTTCTTCATCAGCGGCACTGAGGAAAACACAACACATCCTTCTCGAGTATCTGACTTTGGCTTGCTTGAGCAGTCTACTGTATTTCATATAGGTGCTGCTTCTGACATCCGCAGGGGTGAGATATGTTTTTCTTCTTTTTTATTTTTAATTTATGGAATAGCCGAGTAACTATTATTTTTCTATTTCTGTCTGTTTGACTTGATAATTTTCTTTAGTAACTCGCTACCTCCACTAGCTTCTAAGTGTTGGGAAGGGAGAGAAGAAAAACCAAAAATCAAAAGAGAAATCCACTAGAGATTAATAGTCAAAAGAACATACCAAAAAGTCAATGCAAGATTAACGTGGTTCGACAAATCCTTACCTACATCCATGGAGAAAACCAGATTTTTCAATATATGAGATTAATTACAAAGCTCCTGAATTATCCTGACTTAAGTACGACTTTCCTTGTTCACCTCTCACATAAACTTGAAGAACTCTCTTTACCCTCTCTATTAACTCTAGTGATCACCCTTGGGAGCACCCAAATCGTCTTGCCTCTCTCTCTTCCATCGAAGCCCTGAGACTTAAATATATATTTATAGAAACAAATCTTAATTCACTAAAGAGTTTTAATTTAATTAGGACTCTATCAACTAATTTAAATACAATTAGAACTCTTAAAAAATACTTACTAACCCTAACACTAAGTGAAGCACATGATGTCATATTGCTATATAAATGTCAGTTTTGCCATTATCTTGTTTTCTAGAAAGATGTATCCAGGCCTAGTTGTACAAATTCAATTTCATAAATTCTTTTTCAAAGGAAACTTTTTTTTTTACATGTCTGAGTTCCTTCGTGGGAAATTTAAAGGTCTTTTTTTTTGGCTTGTGACAACAGAAATACCAACTTTTAAAATATCTGAAACATGAGGTAAGCAATATGAGAAGAATAGGAAGATATCTGACCATCGGAGCCATCTTAAGTACTTGATTATTTGGTGAAAGAAGATAATCTGAGATGGCTAAATATTTTATACTTGCTGGAACGCTGAAACTGATTAATCTTATTAACATTTTGTTGATCTCTTCTTTTGATATAAGTGGCAGCAGATTTTTATGTGTTCACAAAATGTTTCGACATGAGGCCTGTCATTGCTTATGTTTTATCATCTATACAGATCTGGCAGCTAGTGTGAAACAAAGCGGACAAACCTTTACTTCAAATATTTCTCAATCTGGTGTTCTCAGTAATGTAAGATTTTCCTTTTATTTTATTTTATTTTTTTGTGTGTGTATGTGTTATTAGGTGCATATGGTTACTTGCTGCTGGTAGAAAATATCCTCTTGATTTCTATTCCCATGATCGCAGCCTTTAGCTTCCTCTGGTACCACACCTGCTGTAAGGGTTGAGCCTTTGACCTCACCTCAACAAAAGGGTCAGCAACCTAAGCTGGTGTCATTTTCCAGCAGTCAATTTGAGAACTGGGGAGAGTCCACAATGGCAAATGCTAGTCCTAGGACAGATACTTCCACAGATGTGGACACTGATGACAAAAATCAGAGGGTGATTTACTTTTCTCTTTTGTTTATTAGATCACTAGATGCTTTATGCTGTATCATCAGAATATTAATTGTCTTTCTTTCTGCCATTTTCTGAAAGATGGAATAACATCTTGTTTTCTTAGTATATTTCTTTATCCTGCTTTGGTAACTTTTGTTGTTGCACGATGTTAAAGTACTATAAAACTGAATGTTATTTCACTGCATGCTTAAGTGAATTGCATAGAAGGCAGGCAAAACTTTAAGAACATCTTTCAGGCATTATGGAAGTGCATTACGTTCTACATGAAATACTAAGGTTTTGATGTTTCCGTATATGCTTAGATTTGTCTCTTGCCAATCATTTGGTTGTATTTTCATGGCCACTTATGTGTTCTTTTACCTTCAGTTTTTTTGTTTGCATCTTTCTGAAGTCCTCAAGATTACAAATGTTTCAATGACATGAATTGTACTGAATTAAGTCTATACATGTCTAAGAATTTGAGCTGATTCAGCAGTTCAGGAAAATAGTGGGTTGCTTTAGAGAGGGATTATTATGTTCTTGACAGCTTTGTCTTTGGAGACTTGGATTTCAATCCAAATGAGCTTGGTTGACTTCTGCATCATTTCCTTAAAGCTAAAAATGGGACCTGCAAAATTCTAAGGTGTACCCTATGATAAAATTTGCCCCTTTAAGTATTTTCTCTAATTGGAGGATACAAAGTATGCTAAGGAAGAATAAGGAGAAGATGAAATTAATCTGACTATTCTGATCTATTTGATTGCATAAAAGAACAAAAATCAATTGCATGATGTAGCTTTAGGGGCTTCCAGTATGCTGTATGTACAGTAAACATGTAACTTGTGGTAGAAGAGTTTTCTTTTTGGTAATATTGGAATCCCATAAATTTGAAGTAAAACACTAGAACTCTTTAAACTTGACTGATAATGGCTTAAGTATTCTCCCAATCATTTCTATAACCAAAATATAATTAAAAATTAAGACTACACCTTAAATTCACATTGCCCAAAGTTGGGGGGGGTTCTAAGACTACATGGTGGGATAAGCCTTGAGTTCTTTCTCGGTTCTTATATCTGTCACGGTAGGATGTAAACATTAGAGCTCTTTGTCCTCAAGTTGTTGTGATGACCTTGTTTTTTTGATGCAACAAACTCAAGGAGCATTTTTTTATTGCAGTTTTTGTAGAATAGTTGTTAAATGGTCCCGCACCATCCAATCTTGTGGAAGAATTTGGGATTTGCAGATAGTACTGAAATCTTCTTTGCTAATATCTCTTCATCTTTATTTTCTTGATTTGCTGAAGTCAAAAGTGTTGATTTATTGGCCAAATCAAGCTCCTGTTCCCTTCTTAACTATCTGGTGCATGCATGGTAACTATAAGTATATAACTTACTAGGATGATAAGTGGGTTCAAAAATGCTAATCGGTTTGTGTATATCAAGGATTAAAGTCCTAAATGCCAGTCCTATGTCAGTTGCCACTTGGACTGGTCCACCATGCTGCTGATATGGTATAGGCTATGTGTTGACACAGGCAGCTGCAAGGGGAAAAATAAAAGTGGAAGAAGAGAAAAAAGGAAGAAGAGGAACTTTGTTGTATCTGCTCGATCATCTGTCATCGAGAGGAGACCAACCAATACTACCTAAGCTTCAAAAGGAAGGTGATATACGTTTCTATTTCAATTTTTTAAAGCTTGACGGTTTGAGCAGCAGGATGGTGAAGTGGATAGGGGCAGACAATGGAGAAATAATGAACTATGCACCTCACATTGAACAAGAGAAGAGAAGGAGCTTAAATGAATCAGTTTGGTCAATTTATTATTCAATCTATTTCAGTATTATATCAAATCAGATCTGTATGATGTACATTGTTCATTCAGGCCAAGACATGTTTGGTCCAGGGATTGGACTTTATTGTGAATGGGGCCAATGACTAAGTGATCCTAGATTTTCAATAAACATGTTGAAAGCTGAGCCAATTGAAAAGTAAGAAACCATCAAATGGTTTTTCTTTTCAAAGATTGTAAACCATATGCCATATTGTGATGACCATGATTACTTGTTTAGTGTAGGCATCTTATTGCCCTAGGTTTTGACTGATTAGCTGATATTTACTATGACCAATGGATCTAAATGGAACATGCTATTGTTTTGTTTACTCATTAGAGGTATATGTATATATATCCTCCTGTTGTTTTCAAAATGGAATGTCTTTTAGGTATTGAAATTTTGATACCTTTTGTGGCTAAGGTTTTTTTTCTCCTAAATTACAGTCAGAACGAGGACAACTTGCTGCCGTTGCAGCATCTGATTCTAGTGACAGATCGAAGGACAAAACACTGGACCAAAAGGTACTATATTTGTTGTATTTTCCAGTTAGTTGGTGCTTTCATGTATTAGTCAGAGGTATAAATGTATTTATTTATATCGATATGCTTTTGCAGACACTTCGTCGACTTGCTCAAAATCGTGAAGCTGCCAGAAAGAGTCGGTTAAGGAAAAAGGTAGTTTGTGTACTTTTTTGTTGCAAGTTTTAATGTTGCTTTTTGGTAGCATCTATAAGATTATCATGGTATGTTCTTGGAGAAAAAGAAAACACTTCTTAGTTCTAAGCGCTTATTTGGAACTAGTGGACATCAGGTGCATATCACTACTGTTAATTCTCCATCTATCAATCCTGATTGAATTGTTTGCATTTAGGAAAATATTTGTGTAATTACAATTTACAATAGCTTTGCTCCCATTTTCTTGATTTTTAGGCATGACAAATAAGTTAGGTTAAGAATTCATTGGAAAAGCAATGTAATTTCCAATATCAGTCATTTGCCGAACAAGTAGTATTTCTTTTTCCCTTATGTTAACTGGATTTTTATGTTAACTTCAGTGAGGTACATTTTCAATAAATTATATATTTACACCTTCTTTACGAAATTACAAGGCATATGTGCAACAACTAGAGAGTAGTCGGCTGAAGCTTACTCAACTTGAGCAGGAGCTTCAAAGAGCTCGCCAGCAGGTGTGGTATTCATTCTTTTCTGGACTATTTCGTTTCTATTTTATTCATGTCACTTCTATCATGAACAATATGGATTACATAACCAGGCTGTTATGCTATTTTTTGTTTTTTCGGCAGGGAATTTTTATTTCTAGCTCAGGAGATCAAACCCATGCCATGGGTGGAAATGGTAATTTCTTTTTGCATTATTCCTTAATCTGATGTTGTGTTCAGAATAGCCTTGCCAACAGCATTGATAACACAAACATATTTAAACTTCAAAGATGGCCTTAGTGCATTTGTTCCAAATAGTTATTTCCTCCATGCCAGTTGTACTTTTTGTCAATACGTAAGCCTAATATATTCGGTCAGCAGCAATTAGAGAAAAGTAGCATAGAAAGGGTTTGCAAAACTTCATTCTGCAACAAAGTAGTTTTGTTTCAAGCACAGGATAATTTGATCATCAAATTGCAACTTTTTTTTATTGTCTGTATGAGGACTCCAATTTTCTTTTCTCCATGGTATCCGTGGTATTATAATGCAAAAAAATATCTAATATTTCGTTATGGTTCTACTTTTTGGCCAAGCTGGATGGTTAATATGTGATTAACTTGTACACAAAAAGCCACTTACAAGGTTGTCTTAGGTTCAATTTTCCTTGAGACTGCCTAACTGCGTTTCCTTCGCACGGTAAATTCAAAATTGCATCATAAATTTATTTACTTGTTTACCTACCACTGTTGCAAGCTTCTATAAATTTTGTGTTCTAATTTAATTGCCTACTCTCCAAGAATGGCTATCATTTTAAAACATCATTGCAGGGGCCTTGGCTTTTGATGTAGAGTATGCACGATGGCTTGATGATCATAACCGGCAGATCAGTGAACTGAGGACTGCAGTGAATGCTCATGCGAGTGAAAATGATCTACGTGTTATTGTCGATGGCATCATGACACATTATGAAGAAATATTTCGGCTGAAGGGTGTTGCCGCCAAGGCAGATGTTTTTCACATATCATCAGGCATGTGGAAGACACCAGCCGAAAGGTGTTTTTTATGGCTGGGGGGTTTCCGTTCATCTGAGCTTCTAAAGGTGCTGAATTTTTTATACACTGTATTTATAATCAAGGTTTGCCGTACCGGACTGTACCGCCCGGTACGGGCGGTACGTACCGGTCCGACAGACTAGCGGTACACGGACCGTTCCGTACCGTACCGATACTGTAGCAGTATACAGTAACACTGTAACAGTGTACAGTAACACTGTAGCAGTGTACAGTGCTCGGTACACGTGAGCGTACCGCTCGGTACACCTGGGTGTACCGAGCGGTATACCGTACCGTACCGGTACCGAGCCCGGGTCGAAACGCCGGTACGGTACGGTACGGCGAACCTTGTTTATAATAGATATATTTTTTATACCCTCCTTTCTTTGTGCCACAAAAAAACCTAATCAAGCAAATGGCTGTATAATGGAATAAATCCAAATTAGCTTAGGTTTTTCATTAGAATTTCTAAGATGTAACTTTGCAGCTACTAGTAAATCAGCTGGAGCCGCTTACCGAGCAGCAGTTGATGGGCATATGCAACCTCCAGCAGTCATCACAACAGGCTGAAGATGCTCTCTCTCAAGGGATGGAGGCATTGCATCAGTCCTTGGCAGAAACATTGGCTGGCTCTCTCGGTCCCTCAGGATCTACAGGGAATGTTGCAAACTACATGGGCCAGATGGCTATGGCTATGGGGAAACTTGGAACTCTTGAGACTTTTCTTCGCCAGGTAAATGATCTTCTTGCTCAAATTTGCTGCTCTTAATTCGTCAGGATGTTGCATAAAGCCATAAACTATTGTAGCATCTAGTCTACTGCATGCTCTGAATTAATTGTCTATTGTACAACATGGTATGTTCATTTCTTTGGTCAGTCTGAAGTTCTTGTTATTTGAGATTAGCTTATTGTATCATTTTTCCCAGGCGGACAACCTGCGACAGCAAACCCTGCAACAAATGATCCGGATATTAACTACCCGTCAGTCTGCACGGGCGCTTCTTGCCATAAGCGATTACTTCTCACGACTTCGCGCCCTAAGCTCCCTTTGGCTTGCTCGGCCTCGCGAGTAAGATGCCAAATGTGATTGCTCCATTCTACTTGACAACACTATTCCCAATTGAAGGGCCAATTGGCAGAAAAATCTATCTTATTGGTATCATAATTGACTCCTGTATCATGGATGGCTGGTTGGTTGCACTCTTAGAGTCTCAGACACCGGGCATGGAGCTAAATCTAACTCGGTTCATGTATAGCAAAATCGGTCGTCGATGCTCATGCAATGTACCATTTGCTTGTGTAAAAAAAAATACCATCTATGTTGTCGTTCTGTATGCTAGAGATGATCAATGCAATAATAGTTCAGCATATTTATGGCTAAAATTTCATCTGTTCCTTGTTCTTTCCACAAGGAAGAACTAATCGTTGCAAGTGTTTGATGGTATCCATGACATGGATGTGACTGCACAGAGGTTACTAAGAGCATCTGCGTTTTTTCCAAGCATATGAATTTGTGATGATTAAGACATTATATCTGTGGTAAGAACACTGCGTAGTAAATCTTTTTGCATCAGTGTCCGGAGGGTGTTTGATTAAAAGCCTAGTGTTTGTACGCAGGATGTCGTTTCTCTTGCGACTCTGTGCAGTGAACTCATATCGCAAGTGATCAATGGATTGAAAGCTATCTTATGTAAATAATATAAAATCTTTACCTAATTATTTCCCACAAAAAATTTCTTTACCTATATATATATATATATATATATATATATATATATATATATATATATATATATATATCTCATCTATAAGAATGGGCTAATAATTAATCTAAATATTTCGGAAATTCAAAAAGAAACGCAATGGAGATCCTTAAAATTAGGTGAGTTGAGATCCTTAAAATTGGCTCAATGGAGAGCAGATGTAACGAGTGGTGGCCGTGGTTGCACCCTCTTCCATCAGTCACATGGCGTGCAGCAAGCTTCTTCTATAAATCCATGTATTAAGGTCGAGGGAAGACGTCCGCAAGCCTCCCTCTCCAAGGGACAACCATGGAGAACCGCTTGGAGGTACAGCATTCGGTGAACCCTAGGAAAAACGAGGCCTCTTTTTGGTTTTTTTTTGTTTCTCCCCTTTCATTATTGACAAGATTCGATTTGAAATCGTTTTCAATCGTTTTCTAATCATTAAATCATACGAACCTTTCTTTCCTTCGGAAAAATGAGGCCTCTTTTTTTTTTTTCCCTTTCGTTATCGACAAGATTCGATTTGAAATCGTTTTCTAATCATTGAATCATATGAACCGTTCTTTCCTTTTGCATTGTGGCATTTATTTTGTTGGTGGTTCATTTCGTTTATTCTCCTTGTTGGATGACTAAGAGTCATTTGGATCATGTCATGTAAATTTTGACTTCTTTTTCCACTTCAATCTCTCTCTCTCTCTCTCTCTCTCTCATTTTAATTTTTTTACCCAAGAAATCTGTTTAATATATGCCCTGACTTGGAGTTTTCTTATTTGGAGAATGTTGGATCATTTCTTTCAACATTCCATTCTTTTTTTCTTTATGGAAGCAAGCTTTTCTCTTGTTTTAAATTATGATTAACCTGTCTACTTTACATAGCACAGGTATTTTGACCGGTAAATTGGAGATTCAAATCTGTGCTTGTTCATAGACTACTACCATGATACATAATATGATTTTTCTTCCCTTTTGAAGTAGATATCATAGGCTACTACTACCATAATATAATACATAGTATGATTTTTCTTCTCTTTTTTTTTTTTTTTTTTTTTTGTCCTTTTGAAGTCTATCAACTGCTCAATTAGTGTCGAGAATGATGTTGGTCGTGGTATGGCACGCACTTATTAAAGGTTGGGGGTCCAATAAATTTTACATTTAAAATACTAGTCTGATGGACATGGTGGTGTCCGAGACCTACTTATTAGAGATTAAGAGTTCAAAACTCTTATTTAATGTATGTTTGAATATGCCAACTAGCCTATCTAGCAAAAGCCTCGACCTTGATAGTAAGATGTTGAGATCAGATCCCGTTTTCATCATTTACCCTTTGCAAGATAAAAAAGAAAAAAATAGTGCCAAGAGAGATGGAAATTTAGATGCATATGAAACCTTGTTTCTTTTTCTTTATTTTCTGCAATCAGATCAGTGCTCCAGTTTCTTTCACAACTATAAAAAACTAGGTACCATTTCCTGATTTCTGCATGTCTCAAGGAACTGGTCATGCTGAGCTTCTGTGTTCAGTTCCAAGTTTATCGGATGTTTATTGCTAGAGATACTGCCTCAATGTTGCGATCCATATCGGATGTCTATTACTAGAGATACTGCCTCAATGTTGCGATCCTTAAGCATCCTGCACTACAAAATTTAAGGATGCTTTAGCATTCTCATTATTGATCTTCCTGTTTAAAATGTGAAAGCTATGCTTACCAGAGATACTGCCTCAATGTTGTGATCCTTAGACATCCTGCACTACAAAATTTAAGGATGCTTTAGCATTCTCATTATTGATCTTCCTGTTTAAATTGTGAAATCTATGCTTACCAGAGATACTGCCTCAATGTTGTGATCCTTAAACATTCTGCACTACATTTAAGGGTGCTTTAGCATTCTCATTATTGATCTTCCTATTAAAATTTGAAAGCTATGCCCTCTACTCATCTGCTTACCATTTAAGTTGTTTCTTTCAGAACACGGGTTGGATGTCTGTTCCTCAGTTTGGAGGATGGGATAAAAATACAGATTATTCAATGGTATTTTCGCGAGCTCGTGCAAATAAGAAGCATCACAAGGCTGGGATGAGGCCCTCCAGCCTTGGAAATGCAGAGGAACTCATGGCTTACCAACAGTGTCAAAATGATGCCCCCTCCATGGTAAATGATGCCCCCACCATGGTAAATGATTCTCACCTCATCTCATTTGCTTTCACTGTGTTATCTGAAATTTACAGTTCATGAATTGAATGGTTATTTGCTTGTTTATTCTGTTCTAGACTTGGAAGCAAAGTTGACAAATTCATGTACTGGTAGGGTACCGATCAGGATTTGGACCAGTATTGTATCAGTTTGTCCTGGTGTATGGTACACCGATACATACTGACTTTCAAAAAAATCCTGAAAAAAAGAAAAAGAAACTACCTTGTAGAGGGCCTGTACCATCCTGTACTGGTGGTATTATCCCTGTATTGCCCTGACAGAGATCAGCGTACCTGGTGGTATGGACCCTGTACTGGGTATCTCGCCCAGTTTTCCCTGGTCTACATATCAGTAAGCTACTGGACCGACGGATACCATCCATAGGATACCTTACCAAACCGGGCAGCATTACAAACATTGCTCGTAAGCAACGCTCTCATGTAGGAATCTTCCATGTTTATCTGCAAATGAGTACAGGTTGCACCACCTAAGGACCAAAAGATTTTATTCATTCATCAATTTGAATAGATTAAAAATTTAAATGTTCTTACATTGACGATCATCAAATCAATTTGTGGCAATACTGGCACCAATGTCAGTGACTCCTGTCATTTGGTTTAGGTCATAGATGACTACAATCTGATCTTAAACTGTCACTAACTGAAGCTGAAAGCCCAAGAAAACTAATCAGATTTACAGCAATACAGGATGCCTTAGTTCCTTAGTTTACTAATGTATAGATTGACACATTTAAGAACTTCCAATAGGATTCTCTTCATGTGAGATGGAAGTTTGAGAATAATAGATATCTTAGCTGTTGCTATGAGCATCATTTCTTGTTGCATAAAGGTGGTGCCTGCAGAAGGTTATGCAACACCTCACACATCCTTCATTCATATCTAAGTTCATAAATTTTGTATGTTTCAAGGATCACAAGATTGAGGCAGTATATACAATTGTATTTTTGTTTTATGTAGCATATTTTGATTGCCTGAAAGGTGCTCCCTATGACATCCAGTTGAGTTTATCACTTCAGTTTGAGATGAAATCTCAAATGTGATCAAATCAATTTTGATAGACTGAAAGTTTATATGTTCTTTTAAGGAAGGTTCTTGAACCAATTTTGATGGCAATATTGGCACTAGCATCAGTGAAACCTGTGTTATTCGATCATAGATGTCTTAGGTCATAGATTGAAGCTGAAAGTCCAAAACATTGTGCTGTATCTAATAGACACAGGTGAACCATCTTTTCAGTAGTACTCAAGAAAGGCAATCAGATCTACTGCAGACTGCAGGATGTAGTATAGTTCCTTGTTTAGTAATACTCACAGATAGACACCATATTTAAGAACTTGCAATGAGATTCTCTCCATGTAAGATGAAGTTTGAGGATAGTAGATATCTTAGATGTTGTTATATGATTTCTTGTTGCATATAGGTTGTGCATGCAGTAGGTTAGGCACCACCTCACACATCGTACATTCATATGTAAGTTCATAGTTTTTTAATCTATCAAGGATCACAACATTGAGGCAGTATATGTGCAATTACATTTTTTGTTTTGTGTGGCATGTTTGATTGCCTGGAAGTAACTTCGTCACTTCAGGTTGAGGTGAAGTCTCAAGTGAGATCACGATCTGAAGAGAATAACTTATGCTTTGATTAAAATCCTTGAACTTCACCTTACGGAAAACTGAAGCCACTGTAGAAGAACTTACTTCTAACAGATATTGATTATGCCAAATGGACTAAACATTGTATGAAATCATAAAGCAAAACATAGTAAGTTATTTGAGTTTTCTCTAGACTTAAAACACATTCTGTGCTATTGCTGTCACTCTTCCTATGTATTCAAAAAATTAGAATGGAAATGGTGCCATCAAATCTTTGAATTTTCCCAGTCAATATTTGTAGCATTAAGCTATCAATACCAGTATGTACTGGCTGATCTGATATTAGCACCAACTGGTATACTAAAAAGAAATAATAAAAGCATGTTTATATGTTGAAATATATTTGGTATCAGTATAACAGTTGGTTAAACCTTTAAATGGGATACTATTCACAACAGCCACATATATTAGGTGACTCTCCTGGATGCTTAACAGTCCTCAATCACTGAAGGACAAAAGCATTTAGGCAGGCCTTAAATCCAAGTTTTTCTTAGATCTTTTCTTGATTGAAAGAAACAATCTAGACATGAAGAGAAGTTTCAAATCTATGCATCCAAGCATATGCTGGTTCTTTTTCTTGTTCAACATGAAGAGAAGTTTCAAATCTATGCATGAAAGAAATATATTTGCACTGTGCAATCATAAAGAAACTTGGTTATCTTATATGTTCAACTTGATTATTTTTCATGGAAAAATCAATTTTCAATGCAACAAAAGCTTGCTTTCATGGAAATTGAAGTTTTCAACATTTTCTGAAATGGTAGATGAACAGTGTATAGCTGTCCCTGTAAGCAACACAATTCCAATTGTATTTTGGTCATCATGAAACCATAGATCAGGATTATCTTATCAAATTAATCATGTAGTTGCTAAATGGTTTGTTTCCAAAAGGATCAACTAGTCAATGGATCATCTCTTTCGCTTAACAAGAGAGGTTTCTGGATCTTAAGAGTTGAGACAGTGAACAGAGGCTAAACCAAGTATGAAAATACTTGTGCAATTTAATAGATAAGGAGATAAGTATCAAAATGGTCTATCCCCTTCATTTGCGCTAACAATGTAACTGATAGGTTAAATTTATGCTTTTTCACATGGTCTTTTAAACACCCATTTAGATATATTCCCAGGTGGTAAATCAGTATGAGTCAACTTGTTATTGGAGATTATTGATTGGAAAAAATGATGTCAATGCCCTAATAACACATCAAAGTCAGATCCTTAAAAAGAGAACAATTTTAAAATAGGTAATATCCCCTAGCTTCAAAATCACATTAATTAGGATTTCACCCACTTCAGTGTTATCTTCTAGGAACTACTATATTGGTGTTTTAGGTGCATCCAATGAAGGAATTTTCAGAATTAATCTGTAGAAGCATCTCATGGTAACAATAATATGTTCTTGGTAAAATGGGGTTATCTCATTTGATGTATGCTTCCAACATAAATCTAAGATAAAGTTTTGTTCTCTTGGCCAGCCAGTTTCTGGTATGCCTTATCAATAACTTATGAGGATCCAAGCTTTCGACCTTATCAAATGAGAGTATTGAGATATATAAAGCTCAAAAATCTAGTTTTAGCTGCACAGGGCTGCCCTCTAAACAAATCTTTTATTTAAGACCTACAAGGGTCTTTGGGACCAATTCGAGGATCAACATATGAATTAATAGCTTCATACATCCTTGTCTACCATGACATACTCCACACGATTCAATGTTTAACACAAATGAAGAGATTTTTTTTGTTTTTTCATCTTTCATGGGTCTATATAATTATTTTGAAAAACTCATTATATTCAAAACGTCTGAGCTTTCTAAACCATGAGAAATTGTCTGTTTTGGGATGGGTCTTACATGATTTTATCCTTGGCCCCAAAAGGCACATCTAGAATTAAATATGATCGTCATAGCCCCTAGTTAGGGAGTCAAGGCCTCTTCAACCCTATAGCGGGTATCATCTGATAAGATCCACACTAGCAGTTACTGTTATTACCTCTCTAAGCCACAAGAACTACATGCTTTTGGGGTTGACCCTACATGATTTTGCTCTTTTGAGGTGGAGTGGTGGATCTCAAAAGGCACCTCTAAGTGTATAATCACCTTTGGACTATTTTAGACCTTGTTCTTCAACTCTCCAATCAATGTGAGACTAAATATGACCTTATCACTCATGTTGATTAGAATCTTTATAAAATTGAGCAAAATCTAGCATCAATGTTATTCATGAGCATAACTTGGTACTGTGATTTTGCATGTATATAAAAGCCGTGTATACTACTGTATGAAAACATGGAACACCGGTGTCCCTCTTAAACTTGGTAATATGACATGTTAACAGCAAACCAAAAATACAAAATCTTTCCAAAAAGGGTTGCTTATATACATCTACTTCAAGATATGCATAGATTGTTATGCACATTAGTCATCAATGAAATTGCTTGAATTAAGTAGGAATTTGCTCCAACAATTATGACAAGCTTTCCAAAAAGGTGGTTTAGCAAAAGCTGGGTTCTCATTCACACACAACATTTATATGCAGAAAAGGAAGAAGTCTCTGCACTATCTCAGATGCTGCATCATGCCAGATTTTTCTCTACACTGAAAATTGAAGACAAATTGCATAGAACTGATTGTAAATGAAGACATATTGAGTCTCCCTATGATACGATTCAACAATGTATTTATTCTTCAGCATTTTTTTTTTTAATCTATTTATGTGGTGACTGTGTTTTTACCTTGTATCTAAGATTATGTTGACAAATGCCGGAAAATAAATATCCCCTAGATTATGCGAACAGATCATGACAATGTATCGTTTGGTGGCAGATCATGACAATGTTTCAACACTCATTATGGGTAGTAAATTTGTCGGCTGTAACGCTGATGACAACATATACTTGTTTTGGTGATCATCTCACAACAATTCCACTGATACATTTTTGTAATCGAATGAGTAATCTCGATAACTTAAATCCTTAGCATAGAGTACAATATATATCAAACTCTTAACATCACAGGTAGGGCAAGAGGTGAGCTTGATGCCCAGACTACTGCCAGCAGCCATTAGAACATATTACTGGGATCGCTAATTGACAGCAATACTCCCTTTGGTTTGTCATGCCAATGTGACAGACCACAAATTGCTTGAGTTATTCTTTGATCATGTTGCTGCACTTAAAGGATACACAGTGTTTGAGAGAGTAGAATAAGATGTGATCAATCTGTTCATTTTTAACTTCTATTGCAGAAAGTGTCACTACAGAATGTTATCTCTCTTCTATTGCTTCCTCCCAAATCTTACTTTTTTTATTGGGGACTACTGATATGATACTAATGCTTAGGATCATGTTATGAGCATAAACCTGTTTGTTTGTATGCACAACCCAATAGATTATTAGCAGCCAAAAACCAGCAAATATATGCCCTCGCAATTATTGCATGTAAATTTATTATGCTAAATCACATGTAAGTTTATCATCGTACATAAACCACAGGTACAACACATGTTCAAACAATTACCCATCGCAAGTCCTACTTAACGGTTTTTGCTGCCCTTTTTCAACCAACTAACAATTTAAGTTGATCTTTTTCTCGGGGGGGTTTTAATGTACATTGAATTGAATCGGATGAAATCATCCATGCAGTTATCAACAAATAGAAAACACCAGGCAATCACTATGATGCAACTCCATCGAGTAGGGCAATAAGGAAATCCACAACATATGCAGATGTACAAAGTAGTTTCTATTAACAAGTTAGTCAATATTCAAAGGTTAGATACTACCTAGAGACTTTGTCATCGGCACACGCAAGAGTTCAATATACATATATGGATGTACATGAAACAAACACTAGGCAAGCACCAATACCTCATTGCTTCAAGTTCCAGTATCAACTCACATTCCAAAGCTTCTTTTTGTAAGGAAATTGCCTTCTAAGCATCAAGCGAAGAGATGCCCCTCGTCAAGGAGAAGCCCATTAGTTGCAGACAGCACGCCTAGCTGCGGTCCAATTCCCACACCCAAAGAAGCATCTACCTTGGTTTGGTCCAGGCTTGCGGACGACAGACTTGCTACTCAACACCCCACAGTAACAGTAGGTATGCTTCTCCTTCCCAGTGGAGTCCATGAAAGGATGAATCTGGACAGGCGTGCCAAACACTTCTTTAGGCTCTCGAGTGTGTTCAGATCGATCCAACAAGAAATCACAGGATGCCTTGTATTTCATGGGAACATCCATAGATTGCGACTCTAATGACTTGGTGATGGAGAACTTGAAGCCCATATCCATGAGATGAACCAGGAGGCGGGCAGTGTTACGGGCGTCATCAAGACCACAGTGTGCACGGCCCTCCCACGTCAAGCCAACATGCTCGACAGCATCCTTGAGACCGCAGCGGATGCCTTGAAACATTTCCTGAAATGGAACCTTTAAGTTGATCCACCTGATCAAAATTAAAGAAAAGAAATTTTTTGCATCACTTCGCAAGCAGTCGCACTCGAATATTTTAACTATATTGCCGTAATTGGGAATTGTATCAACATGAAAACAGAAACGTTGATGAGATTGTTAGGAATTATCATCAAGGAACCTAAAATTAGAATAGAAATCTCTCGCTTGTGGAATGTTAAGCACACACCACAACAACTAATCGAGTATCACAGGATCAACAAGCACTCTTTCTTGCTTGGTTATATAGAACCAAGAACAGCGTCCTTTTATATAGGGACTTGAGGCTAATCAAGTTTGATACATGGGGAGGCTGAAAAGTCTACACTAGAATTTCTACAGTGGCATAAATTATTGCTGACGAACAGAATCTAAATTGTCTATAGCACAACTGTTGTTCACCAAATGAAACACAACTCTTTGCAAGCAAGATTAGGTGTTGCACCTGTGAAGAAGAATTTCCACGGATCATCGAGAAGCATAGTGATTATTACCTGTTAAAGTAAGCAGGCTTTCTGATCCTTTTTAATTTGCATTCAGATTCTAAAATAACACAGCAATCCCAGTCACCCCATGTTACTACAGCAAACGTTTTGTGCTTAATTCCTTTACTTTCCAACCATTTATCATGCATGATTAGAGCTTCACTTAGAAGAACTCCTCTGTCTACCTGAGAGTACACAAAATAAAGAGAAGTTAGTAGCTTCATATCAACAGAATGCCAAACAACCCATTCAGGAGGAAGAAGGTTTTACACTTCAAAGTTCATTTCATTGGTTGGGCCCCGCTTAAGATAAGGCTCAGTTTAGGAAACATTTTTCATTGGTTAATTTTTGCTATAATTTTGAATAATGTAAATTTTGATGTTAATCTTCTTTTGTTTTATTATTAGATTCAGACAATTTAGCACTTTAATTTTCTGTAGATGGTTAAATGAATGTAATTTGATATTTAGTGGTGTAAACATATTATTAATGATAATCTCTTGCTTACTTCTCGCAATGTTTACACTTGGTTGAAACCAGATGTTACAGGTGTGGTTGATGCTACGGGTGAGATAAAATATCTTATCATGTTGATTTATTGACCTTTACAGATGCTTATCTCAAACATTCAATAAGAATACTATCAGATCATGCCAATAAAACAAAGATCCTATCAATACAACTCTCATATGGATAAGTGTACAAAAGATCAGTTTCAAACCGTGCCAAAGAGCCTATTTTTCACCATTAACTTATTGCTCATTGAAATTCACAAAACCCTAAAACAAAAAATAATGACTTATAATATGCCATCCACTTCAAAACCAAAATTACAAATAATATTCCAAGAAAGTTTTATTTAAAGATAAAGTTTTATTTATAATAGTTCAAAACGTCTTTTTTCTAACTCAATTAACAAAGTCAGCCAAATCAAGTATATTGAATAATGAAATAGTCTCCATTACTAATTCATAAAAATGGTGCTTCATAGTACAAGTATTACAAACACTTGGATATCATTAAAACAGTAATTTATATGGACACATAAATTCTTAGCTAAAAACTTAATGCAATTACCATATGTTGAGAAATGAAGAATAACAAAAACATGTAATAGAGCTGTATGCTGTGAGATAAATTCATAATAACCCGAAATTGTTGGATCCCGGTGAGTTGCTTGCAGTAATCAGTGAGATGTTTATGATATGCAGGCCTCACGTATGTTTGAAAAACAGCTTCTAGTTGACCAGTTGCACTGTTAACCAAGACAGATGGAAACTCAATGATCTCCTGAGGATGTAACTTCCTGTCTTTGTCACATGTGGCCTCAAAGTCAATAACTACAAAGTACTGAAATTCTTGAATTTGAACTTTATGTTGGTGAGCATGAGGAAACATCTTGACTGGTGGCATGTAACTGCATCCACTTTCAACAGGAATTGAATAATAATGGATTATTGGATAAATATTGTTCTCAGAGGCACTCAATTGGACTTGCTGCCACATTACAAAATCAGGTGGCTGTACAAATGCTTCCTGTTTGTAGAGTGATGCACCGTAACCTTTATTTAATATTGCATAAGGCTCCAAGATTGAGTAATTTGCTTTCGCAGAATCACAAACAGGCACACCCTTTTCATCTTTTGGCTCCGGCAGGACGTTCCAACTTTCTTGAGAGTTAGAATGAGATGCATTATACTTGGGATATCCTGAGAATCCCTCATGGATTCCTTTTGTTTTTTCTGCATTCGAAAAGACACTATGAGCAGACGTCATAGTTTCATATTAATAATATGAAAAGTGACTACAAAAGATAAATCCACATACAGAAATTGACAAAGATCGCTACGAGCTTGCACAACAAACAAAAATTCATAAATATGAGATCAAATTCTTAAGTACTAATGTGGCAAAACTATGACAGAGAAAGTCAATAGAATGCACGCCAAAAATTCATAAGATTGCAGAAAATGCAACACAGGTTTTTGAGCCAAATGTAGCACAACTATGTGAAAAATTGATTCAAGATAAAGCTTCAAGAGATGCAAATTTAATATCCACATGCAGTGTATCAGCAAATCACACTATTGGACAAACTTTCATTAAACTAGATAAATAAATATTTCACAGCAAGGATTAATTCTTGGAAACAACATAAGTGCAACATCCTCGTAAAATATAAGGGTCATCGTTCTTCTCCCCTGTAACTGGCCATGTCACTGTCATTATCTCTTGTTATACTATCCTCCATACTCTCAACAGGGTCACCATAAAAGTCCTGTAAGTGTTAAGATTGCTTCATTTAGTCAATGTTGAAGCCTTCGAGTCGCGTCTACTCATAGACTTTGTTAAGTTCAAACATAAGAGATCTGTTGATTATGAAACTAAAGCAGAGGTAGTACCCAAGTCTTCAAGACATTTTAGTTAAGTTGGGTGTCCAATTAGGATTATGTTAAATGACAGTATAACAAAACATGATCAAGACCATGGTACACCTTATCAGTCTGTACCAGTATACGGACCAGCTATTGGTACGGAATATACCGAGTTATACCGAGCGTACCAACACATGATATATGGGGGGTGTATCAATATACCGCCCGCACTGATCTCCTATCGGATCAGTATGTACTGCCCGTACCGAGTGATACGCCACGGTATGACAAAACTTGATAAAGACATCTATTTATCCATGCAAATGTTGACCAGCATGAGCATTGCATGTGACAATGACACCTCAGCTCTCAACGAAAAATTGCAGATTAGTTTTAATAGGAGTACTGTCGAGCATCCATCATAGTTCCTCAGAATTTATGTCAGTGTTCTTGAAAACTTTTCTACATGATTTTAAACCATTAATGAAGTTCCATGAGGAGGAAGAACACACAGCTACTGGATAATATGTTTCGTCACCAACACACTTTAAGCTGCAAACCCAATATATTCAATGACAAAGTCCCGTTATTATTTCACGTTCCAAGTTCATGATATTAAGCAACGCTTAACAATAAATAGAAGTTACGAGACATCCAAGATCACATGACAAGTCCACACATAGCATGTTTTCATCAAATAAAGCTAACTTCTCTAAACGCCAAATGTACGATCAAACAACTCCAAGTTTTCTAGCATAATACATAACCCATTTTTGTGGCATAGTAATATCAAATTGCTTATTTTATCAAAATATATGAATCAAGAAAAAGAAAAACAATCGAGTGAGCATAAATCCAACATTAACTCTAATAAGAATTGCCAGAAAAAATTATCAGAAGAACAAATATAAGTTATTTATAGAAACCCTTTAATCAGAACATAATGGTAATAGCAAACATATTAGTCTTTCCAAGTCAACCATCCAACCAAATCCAAACCCCATCACCCACAATTCTCACCGCCGCCTCAGCATTGCAACCCTCGAGATCGATGACCGACGCAAAAAAGACGCCAGTCTTTCACCAACTGTGCACACAAGACTCGATGATCTGATGCGGGAGAGAAATGATATCATCATCCGGTAGGAAGCTTCCTCAAACACAGCAATCTTACAACTCATGATTCCGACCAAATCCGAGCCTCAACATCTATAATTCTCATCAGGCCCCAACATTACAACCCTCGAAATCGATCACCAACCCTAAACGGATACCAATCTTTCGCCACGAGAATGCAGAAAAATCTGATGCCGGAAAGAATACAAGAGTATCCTACCTTTCGCTGCCGGATCATGATTCCCGAGGAAGCCATGTCCCTCCAAAGCACGGAACAGATTATGTTTCCCGTCGCTCGACCTAAAACCCACGATCGAACCAAAATCAAAATCCAACGCGGTCAAAGAACGCGATCCGAGAACGAACAGAAAGAGCGCGAATTCGATCAAGAAGAAACCGAAGCTCCGCCAAAATCGAAACTGTTCTTACATGGGCGTGAGAGGAATCGAGCGGGGGAAGAAAGCGGCCACAATCTTGGTCTCGTTCTTCGCTGCGAGACGAGACCCGCGTGGACAAACAGGTCTCAGATCTGCTGTTTCTTTGCAAGCAGCAGACGCCAAAAAGAGGCGACCTATAAACGTATGAGATACGTGGCAGTGAGTTATTGGTGGAAATTTTCGATCACTGGCAGAAAGATTATAATCGCCCAGAGATGGGAAGCGTGGGGCCCACGCAACATATGTCGTTTTGCCACGATCCTACGGCTCGGATAACATTCGACGAGTCGGATCGGTCCCTGAAACGGAGCAGCAGTGGACTCGGGACGACTCGCGAGTCGACTCGAGTTCACCGCGTCGACTCAACGGGCTTCTTATTCCAGGCGATGTGCGACGCGAGCCCTAGCTGCTGCCGCTGCCAACTTCGTCAGCCGAGCACTTCTACACCGCCTTTGCATGTCGCCACCTCCCTCTCCTGCAGGTTCCGTCGTCTCCTCTTCTCCCGTTCCTTCTCTTCGCTTCTCCTCCCGTCTCTTCTCCGTCGCGTCTCCTCTTTCTCTCCTCTCTTGCCCTCTCTTGTTCTCTCCTCCCATCACAAAGTCCGAATGCCTTTGTCTCCAGGAAACTTCGGTATTTGCTATCACAAGACTGTTCTAACTGCAAACTTTATGTGTTTATTGGACGATGTACCAAATGAAATGACGATATTTTGTTATAGCTACATATGTTGATCTTCTGTTATGGATTTTGATGATAATAATGGGTTAGTGTACTAAAGATGCTGTGCAATCTTTATTAGTAAGCGTATTTTTTGCTGCACGTTAAGCATAGGTTGTAATGAAACAAATCCTGCAAGTATAAAGTATCCTCTGGTCTTTAGAGAGGGAAAAAATCGCATGCCAACACCTACGTTGATGTGCTCATCATATTTGAAATCCTCCAAACTATTTATCTCCAACTTGATTCCCCCAACCTCAAGTGCATTCACCAATTCATGATAAACTGGCACCGCACAGTGAATTGAAAATGAGGAACTGAAGTGCTCAGTAAGGCCTTGCATGAACGTGTGGTTTTGTGTTTTCGTTGAGTTTTAGCATTGTGTAGCCTCTTATTGGAAAAATAAAAAAAGGTTATTATGCTGTTTACCGGTCATGATATAGAAAGCATGCATTTGGTCAAGGTCACAACTCACAAATCACAATATCTCTGGAAAAAGTTAGTAAATACAAAGTTGTTTAATTATTATAATAGCCATGTCATCACTAATACAAATATACAAACAGTCTTGAGTATCATTTTTGAGATGCTTAAGTGGCAAGACAGATTGAATCATTGTAAACCTGTAAAAAATACACAAAACAACAAATTATTATTAATTCAAATAAAAGATATGATTATCAAATTATGCCATCACTTTAATAAAAATGTAATCATTAGTTTAATATATGAGAGTTATTAAATCTTAACAAAAACAATTATTTATAAAATTTTATGTGTATATATCATCTTAGAATTACTTTTTTATGAATTCTACAGTATGAGTTTATGGCCTTCTATACAATCCTAGGCAGGAAAGCCAGTTTGACAACCGTGGCTGGGGCAAAGGTGAGAATTTATGGATGACGGGGTTTGGATTTGGACAGACGGTTGACTTCAAATGCTTGTTATGTTTGTGATTGCCACTGTATTCTCGTTAAAGGGCTTCTGTAAATAACTTACAGTTGTTGTTCTGATTATTTTTGCTTGTTATTCTCGTTATATTTTTGCTGGATCTATGTATGCTCACTTGGTTTTTTTTTTTTTTTTTCTTGATTCAGATCTTTTGATAAAGTAGGAAATTTGATATTATTTCATTTTAGAAGTAGAGTTATGTGCTTTACTTAAAAAAACACATGCATTCTTTTGCTAGTGAGCTTGGAGTTTTTTTATAACACTACTTACGATGAAGAAATTAGCCTTCGTTGATAGAAACATGCTCTGCGTAGACTTGTCACATGGTCTTGTATGTATCATGACTTTCAGTTGTTTAACTGTTGCCTAATATCTTTAGGCCTGCATAAACTTGGAACTTGAAATAATGCTGGGACCTTCTTATAAAATTATATTGAGTTTGCAGCTTAAAGTGTCAGCTTAAAATTATGCTCAATCTTGACCTCTGCCGAATGCCTGAAAGAATCTGATATCTGAATGGGTGGAGGTGTCGCCATATGGGCACTCCGAAGAGCTGCTGCTCATTCCATGAGGTGAGTGTTGCAGTCCTGTTGCCTCTGGAGTTCGTTTTGTGGAATCCATTGGGAAGGTCTAATCTAAATCCAAATATTGCTTATATTTCCCTGTCATGGTTTGCTGAAGTTGAACTGTTGGTTTGTTAGGATGTCTAATTGTTTGCATGCAAACGGTTTATTTCATGAATGCATTTTTTCTTTAAATGTTGTCATGTTTTATTTGTGATGTATGTTTGCAATTATATCTTGTCATATGTGATTTCATTTTCTTACAAAGATATTTTGCCATTTAAGAAAGAAGTAGTAGTCAATGTTTTATGAATTATAAAGTTATGTTCATCTTATGCCTGATAAAATATGGTACATCAGTCATTTCTTGAGTGCATACTGCATACTATATTTACCTTTTCTGGTTCGTCTTTGATGTTTCATTTTTTCGGGGCTTATCTTAATAATTATTAACATTTGCAATCTAAGTGCTTTCAAATGGTGCATGCCTGATAAACAAGCATGTTGTTTATTAACATTATTAACATTTCTTGTACCCAGAGACTAAAGTATTAGGTTACTTGTAACTTGTGCATGCCTGATAAACAAGCATGGTGTTGTATTTAGCTGGGTTTTAATGAGATAACAGAGAATACAAGTCTTATTGCAACTTACCATTGGAGATCATATCCTACATTGGCTGAGCTAGTAACTGGTACAGGAAACAGTGAATTTTTTTTATATTGATAAGAGGTGATATTGATTTGTTTAATGTTAATCTCAGGGGTCAGAGTCACGACATTATGTTAGCTCATGTGTGCTGCATGGATTCTAAATTATCAAGAAATATCTTGGTTCATGAAAAAGGGCATTGTGACAAAGGTTCTAACATTTCCAAGGGTTGCATACTGTTGAAGCCATACTCCAGTGGGTGTTCTTATTCTGTAATGTCTTTTCTATGGTGTCGAAAGCTTTCATCTGATGTTGGAGCAAGACAGGGCCAGAAGGATGATGATTTAGAGGATGGGTTTTCTGACAAAGAATTACCTCCAGAAGCTGATGCAATGGTAGAACTTGAGGAGAATGAGAATGATGAGGAGTTGGTGTCTGAAGGAGAGATCTCTGAAGAAGACACAAAGATAACTGCTAATGACTCACTTGGTTTGTTGGACTGTGTATCAGATTTTCCTATGAAGAAGAGAAGACGGGGAAAGAGGGCTAAATCTCCACTTTTCAAGATCATAATGGAAGCTCCATCAGACTCATTTAACAGCACACTTGATAAGTGGGTCGAAGATGGTAATTGTTTGGGACGAGATGAAATTTCTTTTACAATGCTGAATCTTAGGAGATATCGGCTTTATATGAAAGCTCTACAGGTGAGAGATTTTTGTCAATATGAACTTAGAATGTTGTTTGTTGTTTTTTTTATTTTTGATGTTGAACTCAATTGACTATGATTTTACTTGGTTAGACAAGTTTCTTTCACTCTTTGATTTTTGCAAGTCTTGAATCTACAGCATGACATTTTGTGAGCAAATCACTTTGCATATTATATGTGAATTTGCTCTTACTTTAGGTTAAGAGTATGAATAATTTAAGTGTCACATAGTCTATCGATACCAGTCAATCTTGACACATTACTCTGTCGTGCCATAGCATTCCTTACTGTGCTTGTGTTAGCATGTGCAAGGATGAGTTGCTGGGCCCTAGACTGACGTCACTGACCATCCATGAGTGTCACATGCTGCCACAGTGTGCCACACGACCCAGTAACACTAATATTGACATGGCAGAAAGGGGTGTGGAAAATCTGTAAGTTCCCAACATGGTAGTTTGACACTGCACCATGCAAAACAGTCGGAACTGACCTGTACTTTAGCCCATGAATAGGACATGAGATTGAACCCTGTCCCCATCTTCTCTCTTTAAACCAAAAAGTGGTGATGAGGAAAAAGATAAAAGAATAGACAAAATTAAAGCTTACTTGCCATCATATGGAGGGTATCCATGACACTGTTTGCCTTTTGCTTGCAGTTGAAAAATTGAATGTCATTTGCCTTCCTGTTGCCCTTGGTCCTTCTATGTTCAAGAGATTTGAGCAGGATGATGAACACATTTTCATTTTTTGTGTAACTGCATAATATATTACACCTTTTTTATAAATAGTGGCGGGAGAAGATTACATTGATGTTGCTTATGTAAAGAAAATATTATATAAACCTTTTACTGTACCAACTGATTTCACAAATTGTTCCATAACCATAATAGAACGTATCTATGGTGCCCTATCACAGAGAATGGGGCTGAAATCATACTTATCAAAGTTCAACCTCATGGCCAGTGCCCTTTTTATGTTGATCTTTTTTGTCCATTTCCAATGCACTCATATCAATGCTCTTATTGTCCAATTATGGAATGGTCACATCTCTACTATTGTGGTGTTTGCATATTCCATTATGGTCACTTAGTATAGTGATGGAGCTAGCAATTTGTTACAGAAATATATACTGATGGTTATGTCAAAGTGACTTGTGAAGGATTTGAATGAGTGCATTATTTAACAAATCGATCATGAAGCATTATTTGTGAAATCTAAATTTGTATAATTGATCACTTAACATCATATATCTATGGAATTTTTGCATACATTCTATTCTTGCATTATCTATCCTATTTTCTTTTTTTATTTCCCTTTCAAGATTGGCTTAATTATTGGTATCAATATCTCTGCAGTTTTGATTGCTAATCTCTAGCTTTGGATATTTCCTCAATAAAGCTTGTTGGTTTAGTTTTGGTACTTTACTGAAATTAATAAAAAAATAGGGGAACTTAATTTGTGCTTTGACTTGAATTTTCTCGACAAACAAATCTGAATATATCAGATATTCCAATCTATACATCTAAATGATTGATTTATAGAATCATAATTATGGGTGTATTATCCAGGGTTTATCATGCCGCGGTATATTGCCCGTCATGGGTTGTAAGTACCGGTCCGACAGGGGATTGGTACGTGAACCCTATGTCGGGTGGTCTATGTTAAATGGTCTCGTATCACCCAATACGGAGTTTGTACCAATCGAAACGATTGAAATCGAACCATTACCGACCTGTACTGATCAATAACGATCATATTGCGTTCAATATTGATTAAGGGCCATGATTGATTTGATTCTAACAGTTTATTTAACCGTTTGGGCCAGTAGAAAGGGATTTTAAATACTTTCTACTCCTTTCAACCCCTTTCACTCTCTCAAACTCTTCAACTCTTAAGCTTGTCGTATTCATATTATGGAGGATCTTATGGCCAATAGCAGTACGATGATAGTTGGTCATTCTTCTTAAAGCAGCAGTACAGTGATCGATCTTATGATACGAAGCAGTAACCCGATGGCGAAAGTAGAAGTTTTGGTATTCTCCAACCTCCTCACCAATACATGCCATAATCGTAATTGCCTCATGAGCCACCTCGGACACGTGTGGTTCACGACGATCAGACTACGACCATCACCACGTTGATGCACTAATGACATATGGTGTATCAGTATACTATATTATGGGATTAATTTCCGGATTGGTTCTAACAAACTTATCAAATTGATATACAGATACATAGGATCAAGGACTCCGATCCATCGCCCGTGGAGTCCCATCATTTTTTTTAGTGGTAGAACCAGGTATATTCATCGATCGATTATTTGATTCATTTGAATTTTAAATTTAAGTTGTTTAACTCATAATCTAACAATTCAAATCATTTCTTTGTAGATAATTTATTATCAACGGAAGGATGGTTCAGAATGTGCCACAAAGTTGTTCCTCAAAGTTTGAAAAAGATATGTGCTACTATTATTTCTTAATTTAGATTATTTTTGTTAAAATTATACTAAATTTATATTTATTTTCAACTTAAAAATCCTAATCTAACTTTTTTTTTTAATTTGTAGAAATTTTTGGAGCTAGTTTTTGCCCTTTTTCTATGTCGTCGATATGTCCCATTGTATTGACACATGGCACACGGGTATGAAGTGGCATGTACCATGCTATCGGTCAGTTAGCACACCAGTTCGAACCAATAAGATGAACCTTGATATTGTTCCCTTAGTTCGTTTTTTCTTGTAAGCTGTAAATGTGGTAAACAAGTATATTTTGGGTGTATAACCTATATAGACATCTGTCAGGGGTCAGATATTAAGATTCCAAGTGAAATTTGAGGGCAAAGGTTAAAATGACCCAAAACTTGAGCAATAAAAATGTTCTAGATCAACATGTTTTTGTTGGTCAAGCTAAAGAGCGCTTATAGATAACCCCTAAAAATGTTAGTGGATACACATAATATTTATATTCCTGTGTACTGGGTAAAAATAAGGACCTTTTGTAGATAAATTCTTGTTGATGTGTGTGTGTGTGTGTGTGTGTGTGTGTGTGTGTGTGTGTGTTTGGTTTGATGGTTATTTTACCTTCATTTTTTTCTTACATCACTTGCATTAGGATAATACATCATCAGCCTCTTGGCCTGATTCAAGTGACTTGTTGTGCTGCCAATGTGAGTTAGGGTTGCACAAATCTCTGATTCTTTCAAATGATAAGTTGGAGAGTCCTGGTGCTATTCGAAGGATGACTGAAAGATCTTCTTGGACATAAAGACCAGGGCGAACTTCAGATATGTAAGAAGACAGAACTTTTCTTCTGATCATATTGAGCTAAAGATATGTTGGAATGGTCAGTGGGTGAAGCAACATGAAGATTAAACAAAATATATCAGCTATCAGTATTTATTTGAATGAAAAAATCTTAGCAATTATAATTAAAATTCTAAACTGTAGTGTGTACCAAAAACCTTTCTATTGGAAAATTTCTAGTGTTATAAGGAACTACATCTTTTTTTACTTATTCAATATAAGTATGCTATAGAACAGTTGGCAACTAGTACAATCTAGAGACTATGTTTCTGAATTTGTGATAGTATGGCAGGCCTTGGCAACAAAAAGTGCCTTAGCAATTGAAAATCATCATCTTGAGCACTAGGGTTTTTTGATATTTAGTTTCTTAGATCTGCGGCATCTGCCTAGCCTCCTTCATGTGATCTATATGAAATCTGTGCTGTGAAGTTCTGTCTTGTTCGTTCTGTGCTAAATTAGGGTTCTTGCTATTGGAGTGTTGTAGGATAATACCATAAAGATGTGTACACTGAAGCTAAGAATTTAATTTTTATATTATTTTTGTTTGACAGGACTAGTTGATAAATACATGGTCTTTATTTTTGGACCACAGAAAGCATCTATATGCATTAACTTTGAACTAAGAGTGGTCTATTTTGTCTTTATGTGACATTTTCATATTAATTCAATTTTAATCTCTTATTCTTATATTGATATCTTTCAATAGTTCCTTTAAGATCTCAAAAGAGATCAAAAGAGCACTAACAGCTGCATGATTGTGTGTGAATTTATAGCAAATCAACATAAAGATTACATCTGGCACATTTTGTGCTGTTCAGTACCATTAATCAATTTTTCTATACAGAAATTATACATTTGAGATATCCACTTTTTGTGCATGTGCTTATTGTTTTTCATGCTAGTCCAATAACTTGTATGATCTTGTGTAGTTTCTCAAGTGGTTCGAAGCAAACAAGTGTATTGAATTTCTTGAGCATGACTATGCTTCCCATTTGGATTTGATTGCTAAAGTGCTCGGTCTTCAGAAGGCTGAAGATTACTTAGAAAAAGTTCCAGAATCCCTAAGAGGTGAGGTGATATATAGAACTCTTCTAGCTAACTGTGTTGCCACCAACGACTTACAGAAATCAGAAGCTGTTTTTAATAAAATTAAGGATCTTGGTCTCCCCATTACAACCTTTTCTTGCAACCAACTACTGCTGCTTTATGAAAGGATTGATTTTAAGAAGATTGCTAATGTTCTCTCGTTGATGGAAAGGGAGAATGTGAAACCATCTCCTTTCACATACAGGCTATTGATAGACATGAAAGGTCGTGCAAAGGATGTACTAGGAATGGAGAAGATTATAGACATGATGAAGGCCCAAGGGGTGGAGCCTAATTTGGTGATTCAAGCTATGGTTGCAAAGTATTACATATTTGCTGGCCTCAAGGAGAAGGCAGAAGCAATCTTACGGGAGATAGAAGGTGGTGACATTGAGGAGAACCATGACGCTTGCATGGCTCTTCTTCCTCTTTATGCGGCTCTTGGTAAAGCAGATGAGGTGGGAAGAATTTGGAAGATTTGCAAATCCGACCCACTTCTAGATGAGTGTTTATCTGCCATCAAGGCCTGGGGCATTCTTGGGCAGACAGAAAATGCAGAGGAAGTCTTTGAGAATATGCTCAAGAGATGGAAGACTGTCCCGTCAAAGTACTACAATGAGTTGTTGAAGGCTTTTGTGAATAATAAGCTTCTATCTAAGGGAGAGGAATTTGCAAGGCGGATGTCAGACAATGGGTACTTTATCGACCGGACAAATTTGGATGCACTTGTGAAGCTGTATGTGGATGTTGGGGAGGTGGAGAAAGCTGATTCCATATTGTACAAAGCATTCAAGTACAACAATACTAGGCCCCTTTATAGCTCGTATGTGGTGGTGTTAGATAAGTACTCTGAAAGGGGAGATATTCATAATGCTGAGAAGATCTTTCAGCAGATGAGGCAGTTCGGATATGTTGACAGATTGAAGCCGTATCTATCCTTACTCCAGACTTACATAAATGCAAAGTCTCCAGCATATGGATTCAGGGAAAGGATGAGGGCAGATAATGTATTGTCTAACAAGGTTGTGGAAACAAAACTAGCAGCCGCCGATCCATTCAGGAATCCTCAGCTCTCAGGATTGTTTGGTTGAGTTGGGAATCTTTCTTGCAAGCAAGTTGGATGGGAGCAGATAATTTATTGTCTAACAAGGTTGCGGAAGCAAAACTAGCAGCCACCGATTCATTCAGGAGTGCTCAGCTCTCAGGATTGCTTGATTGAGTTGGGAATCTTTCTTGCAAGCAAGTCGAATGAAGCAACTATACCATAATGTGCAGGCTCTGCCTTAGAAATAGGTTCGGAAGTGGTCTGAGTCCTGGTATTGGAGCATGTCTTTCATAACTACCTTGGCAGTGGAAGTATCGAAGGTGCCATGGTAGAGATTCGAGCTCTAGTTTCAAAACGAGCTATAGTGTCATAGCCCATCGTATTTTTCGTTTTCTATATATGTTAAAATTATGTACATGTAATGTATTTGATACCCTCAATCATATCTTTAGTGTCATCCTTGTTAAACTTATCCAAATGCTTATGGCCTATGTTAGCAAACAATAATAGTTTGCTGGGCTAGGAAGCAAATGTGATGGTTGTGTACTTCATCTTTAGAAATAGATTGCTTTAAGTTAAATTTCTGCGAATTAAGAAATATCAACGGGGATGTAGCTCAGATGGTAGAGCGCTCGCTTAGCATGCGAGAGGTACGGGGATCGATACCCCGCATCTCCATTTTTTTCGAATTTATGTTTTTTCTTTTGTTTTTCTCCCTAGCAAACAATAAGTTTGAGAAATAAAAAATATAGCTTATCAAAGAAAATATTTTTAAAAAAAATATTAAATAAAATATTTCATTGAAAAATCTTAATTAGATAATAATTTAAAAATGTTATAGAAGTATTTCTACTTTGAATACTACTAAAGTTAATGAAATATTCTTATAATATAATTGTGAGACTACTAAAAAATAATTTAAAAAGTTTTATAGATCTAATTGTTGGATAATTAAAAAATAATATATATATATATATATATAATTTATATTATTGAGATGAGAATGTTAAAATTGATATATAGGGTTATTATGAAAGATAAAAGAACTTTTATTTGTAAATAATTATGTATCTTTTCGATAGAGGATAAAAGAAAAGAAAATCATTTAAAATAGTATGAACTTGTGTTTAGGAGACTCTCGGATATGGTAATTAGAAGAGGTAAAATAAAGTAAATATATCATATGTAAAAGTTTTGCATGAGAAATAAGTTCAGGAGTGATCGAGTCCTATATCAAAGCAAGTAAAATAAAAAAAAATATATACCATATGAGAGAAAATTATTTAAAATGATACGAATACGTGCTTAGAAGACCCTTGGACAGATAGTCAAAAGAGATAAAATGAAGCAAATATACCATATGTAAAGGTTTTTTACGAGAAATAGGTTTGGAAGTGGTTGAATCCTAGTACATAATTATTTGTAAATAATTATGTATCCTTTCGATAGAGGATAAAATAAAAAAAATTATTTAAAATGATATGAACATGTGTTTAGGAGAGCATGTCTTTCATAACTACTACCTCACGCAATGAAAGTATCGAGTGTGGCATAGTAGAGATTCGAAACTATAGTTTCTTAGTTCATCATGTTGTTGGTTTTCTATAAGTCACAAATATGTGTATGAAATGGTATCCTCTTGATCATATCTTTAGTGTCATCCCGGTTAAACTTATCCAAATGCCTGTGGCCAATGCTAACGAATAGAAAATTTGATTAAGTAAAATGTCTACTTAATCAGATGGGGATGTAGTTCAGATGGTAGAACGCTCGCTTAGCATGCGAGAGGTACGGGGATCGATACCCCGCATCTCCATTTTTTTCAAATTTATTTTTTAATAACGTAATAATATATAAAAGAAGACTTACAAATATTTTAATAAAAAAATAAATATTTTAAATTTAATTAAATATATAGTTTTTAATAAATCTTAATAACGATAAAGGAATCCTAAATAGTTAGGCCTTTAGCTAATAGTATTCTCACTCTCACATTAAGATGTTTGAAATGATATAAACATAAATAAGATAAAATAATTAATATTAATTATAAAATAAGAGATAATAAAATTTAAATATTTAATAAAATTTTTAAATAAGTATTTAAGTATTCTAAACTTAGCTAAATATATGATTTTCTTATGGACGTGACGTAAGAAGATGAATGTAGTCACCCAAATAGTTAGGACTAAATATTATTTTCGTTGTATTCTCTCACTCTCACATGATAAATTCGATTTATTTATTTATTTGTTGTTGGTTTTCTAATAGGCTAACGTCTCCGCCCGATCACAGTTCATCTGTTTACCACTTGCCGCCTCTTCTACCCTAGAAATGATACCTTCTCTTCCTTGCTTGATGTATCAGTAGAGAATCCCGAGTCACGTCTACCAAGTGTAGATTGGCCTCCTGTATGATGCCGAGATTGAAGCTTCAGAAGGAGTCCTGAAATGGCTTCGGTAACAGAGCAGGTTCTCTGTAATATATGAATTCAGGTCTTGGCCAGTCAATCTTGAGATCGAGGAGACTAAGATAAGGTTAATTGTATCACTAGCTAGCTTTGTCAAGAAGCCACTAAGCATTAATTCTCATTGTAGTCGGAACAAAGCTCTTCCACATGCCCCATCTTGTCGAGCCCAAGATTCTGCAACCATGGCATCGGATTGCAGCTGATCACATGACTCGACACAGGAAACGATGACTACAGCACAAGAGACTCCTGCAACAGCCCAATCTCTTCAACAGCAGCGTCGTTGTTGCTGGTGGTGCTGCCAGTAGCAGGAGCTCCGATGGTGGTGGCGGTGGTGGTGTCTGTACTGAGGCTCAGCATCATCTGCCGGATGCCCCTCGCGTGCTCGAGTAGCTTGTCGATCGGCGGGATCGTCTCCTTCACCTCCTTCTGCTCCTCGAAGTCTCGCAGCCATGCATGGAACAAGGGGAAGGTGTCGGGGTCGACGAGCTTCACCTCCATGACTTCCTCGAACACGGCGAGCCAGTAGGAGCCGCACCCGAGGACGATGTCGAGCAAGCCGATGTTGTCGCCTCCAAAGAACCTCCTGCCTTTGAAGGCTCCGTCTCTTAGCTCGCGCTCGAGCAGCTTCAGGTTCTCGTGGACTTGATCGACGGCCGCCTTCTGGCCTTCGCCCGCCGACGAAAACACCAAACCCACCGCCGGCCCAAGCTGCACGCATCCGCAACAACAAAAGGCTAAGGTGATTGCAAGTGCTGGTGAGATGGTGCGTGTGCATGTAGAAGGTCACCTTGTCGTCGGCGAAGTGGCACCAGAAGCGGACGATGGCGCGCTCGAATGGGTCGGCGTGCATGATGGGGTTGTCGGTCCATGTCTCGTCGATGTACTGGAGGATGACGAGGGACTCGACGACGGGACGGCCGTCGTGCAGGAGAGCGGGGACCTTCTTGTAGATGGGGTTGTGGAGGAGGAGGGCGGGGCTGGGGTTGACCGAGTCCTCCTCCTGGTACTCGAACACCAAGCCCTTGAGCTTGAGGGCGAGCCGGACGCGGTGGGTGTGGGAGTCGGCCCATGACCCCAGGAACTTGAGAGAAGAGCTCTGGTCCATTAATGGCGATCACTGACCTCCGGAGAGTGAGGGAGGGAGGAAGGTGGAATGGCTCTATGCTTTGGTGTGTGCTTCGAAGGCCTAAAACCCTGCTTTATAGAAAATGAAGGGTGGCTTGGGGATCTGTGTGCGTGCAGGACAGTGTGCGATGTGGCAGTAACTCCCAAGTCCATAACTTGGTAGTCTTCTGCAGAACCAGAAACAAGTTAAACAACAAAGGTTTGAGCCATGACTCTGTTCAGAAGAAAGAGATCAGGAGGAGCTCCAAGTGGAGGTGCATGGACAGTGGAAGGAGGATGGAGATGAAGCAAGCGTGCGTTTAGGGTGGAAGCCTATCACGCCATTGTCGCCTGCTGCATGGTACGTATGTCTGTACTTGGCCCACATGACGCCAAGAAGATGTTACCATCACCAGGCCATGAATCTCGGAAACATTCACCAAAGGAATGGGTCTGCGGTGCGGCAATTGAATCGGTCTGCGTGCGTGTTCTTGGCCTCCCCCCCACAGGACCATACGGTACACAAGCATTCCATCGAACACTTACACACTCCTTCGCGACATCTCGTGGTGCCTTCCTTGTCTTCGTCCTCTTCCAAGTGCTTCCCCCACGAAAGGACACTGACGTACTCCGTCTTCCCGGTCTTCGATAGCCAGCTTCGCAGACTCGATGCTGCTTACAGTAACAGCAGGTAGCGTTCTCCAATTTGGATAGGAATCCATCCTTCCGGACACAGATGGCGCAGTGGCACTGTTGGAAGGCCAGGAGGGAGAGGAGAGGAGAGGAGAGGAGCACACATTTTACTGGAGCCCATTCCTCAGCCCGCACTGCTGCTGACGCGTGCTGCTGCAGCCTTTGGTGTGCCCTTCGCCGGGACATTTGCCGGAAAAAGGAGCTGACAGTGCCCGGTCGTCAGTTCTCCGTGGCTTCGAAGATGTTTGTGTTGGGTGGATTATGGCGTGGGCACTGTCGAAGTGCATATTATACATAGTGGTTGTGCACACATCCGAAGCAAACATATCAAATATATCTCCAACTATGTCATACATATATAAAACTAACAGTATTTTCCATGTTTTGATGAGAGTGGAGGAGTTCTTAAAGTTGAATTTAGAGTATCAAAATTTTATATTGTTGATTGAGGAATATTGGCAATTTATCAAAGCTTTGACACATGGTGACTAGCTATTGGAGAAAAGATAAAATACAATGAAATAAATAAGTAACAATCAGAATAACACATACTCAAAATATTTTCTCATTAAGAAAAGTTTTTTGTAACCATAAATTATCATTAAGAATATTTTTGCCAAGTAAAGATTATTAATACTCTGAGTAAAAATATTTTACTCAAGTAAAGATCATTAATACTCTGAGTATTAATACTTTGAATAAAAATATTTTAAATCAAGTAAAGATCATTAATACTCTGAGTAAAAATTATTAATACTCCGAGTTAATAATTACGAAGGAGTGTATTGTTATTAGTGTTAAAGATAATATGAAAATATTTTTTTCTAAAAAGATATATAACCCATATTACTTTAACCCTTCTCCTTGCCTTATCGAAAATAAGATAGCTCTCAACATTAACCTTTTGTTTAAAATATTAGAGTATACCAAGTTAACACATGAGCATATTTATTCCCCTCATTAAATCTATAAAAGATTATATTCTTAAAAATACTTTGTAAGATTAAAAATAATTTTTATTTGGTTGAAAAGGAATCAATGATTTTTTTAAAGCAACTATTAGGGGATGATGCTAGTAATAACTAAATCCTTAGTTCAAACCCGCATGTATAAGAAATCTTTAGAAGTGATTGATGAGATCTCAAACACTCAACTTGGTACCGACGATCGAGTTCATATGGGGTTTTTGATGTCATCCCTCTAATGCTCAAATTAGCAACGAAATAGAATATAAGTCATGAGTAAATAGTGACTCACCTTGGTAACTCGTGTCTAAGGAAAAAGATTTCAGATGCATTTTATATTGAATTAATATGCATGTGGCTTGCTTGTTGACTAAAGCCTTGGTCTTCTTATGTTGATTAAACTACAACTTATCGAGTCTTAATTAGGATAAATATTTTTCTTATTATGTGTCCCCGTGGAAGGTGTACTTATGGAGTTTTCTCATAAAGATCTAAAAGTGCAACTATATCAAATTAGCACATTGATTGTCGAGTCATTTGCTTAGTAGTCATGATTGACCTATCGAGGAGATCGACAAGTCTTATGAGACACATTGGGTAGCTACTAGTACTTAGCCCAAGAAGAGTGTATTGGGTAGATTTTCGATGTTTAGTCTAAGAAGAATGCATCAGATACATTCATTATTCATAGCTTGATTAAAGCACATCAGACATAATTTTTTAATCTTAGTCTAAGGAGAGCCCATTTTATGTATCCTTGATTTATAATCTTAGAATGATACATCAAACAAATATTCAATGCTTACTTAAGAAGGACATAATGCTTTGCCTAAAAAGAGCACATCGAATACCTTTATAATCCTTAGCCCGAGGAGGATGTATCAAAAAACTTTTGATACTTAGTCTAAGGAGGGTGCATCCTTGATGATTAGTCTAAAAAAGATACATTAGATAATTTTTTATGCTTAGTCTGAGGAGGTGCATTGGATAACTTTCGATGCATAACCCGATGAGAGCACATTGGTTGACCTTCGATTTAATTTGAGGAGGGTGCATCAGGTAACTTTCAATGTTTGCCTCAAGGGTAATGCATTGAATGACTATTGATACTTAGCCCTAAAAAAAATACAACAAGATATCTTCAATGCTTAGCTCTAAGAGGGCATATCAAATAATTTTCTATAACCTAAAGATGCTTAGTACGAGAAAGACATATTGAACAACCTTCGATTCTTATCCCAAAGTGGGCATATCAAGTGATTTTTTATATTTAGTCTAAGAATAATACATTTGATAAGTCTTTGTTGCTTGTGCTAGTGGTCAATTCTCATGTCGATCGATGCCTTGGTGAGCAAAAAAATTCATAGAAAGATTGAGTCGACAAGTGAAAAAATTGAGTAGAAAAGACTAATAAGATACCTACCCGAATGTTGCTCGGGCAAGAAGCATAGGCATGAAGCCGCTGATGGGACTTTCAATAATTAAGGTGGTACTTTAAGGCTATAACAAACTTATCTATAGCAATGAGACTCATTATGCAATTTGAGCCCTCCTTTTGGATTTTATGAGCCTTCTATTATATCTCTTATTCATTGAACCTCTGAATCATCATTATTCATCCCTCTCCTATATCAAGTCCATAGGATATCTTTTTCTTTATTGTTTGAGTCTTGCTCCTTTAGCTAATTTATGATCGAGAGGATCAAAGTATTATCATCGGTTAACCCAAGGGTATGAGAGAGATGGTAAGAGTGGACTCAAAGGTTATTAGGAATCTTTAAATCATATAGGATACTTATAACTAGCATTTAGCCCTGATTCCTAAGTATTTGGAGTATCTACACTTCATGTACTTCATAATAACTAAGTATATTGTGTATGTATCTCGAGTTAGGCTGCATCCATATAATTCGATGTGTATATACTTCTATCTATATGTCGATGTGTGAATATCGAACTTAGGTTCCCCCTTTATCCGTTGATTATGGTGTACCTTCAATGGTTGAAGGTGAAGCATACTAGCATCTCATATGGCACCCAATTCATGGCATTATCTCATAGTCTTTATCGAGGAATGATGCTATCTCAGCATTACCCCTATCCTGAATCTTTTCACTTTTATTTTAAAATTTATAATAGGGCTACGGCTAAGAACTACTATCTTGCAGCTCGAAAAAGTATTCAATATAAAGGGAGCCCTCAATTTTCACATTTGAAGGGGTGTACTTCTTTATTGGGAGCCGTCTTAACTCATATCGTCACAAACATCCCTCTTTTTCTAACTACTAAGAAAAAGGATTATGTACTTCAATTAATAGAAGCTTTATCCTCTTTCTTAGTTATAAAAAATGAATCGATATTAGTTGATTGGTGCCAACCTATGCCTAGCACCATAGGGTATGCTCCAATCCCTTGAGTCTTTCTTTTCTAATCCTTCCCCCAATGCAACACTAAGCAAAAATTTTGTTGCATGGGTATGGATTTCAAGGTGCTTAAGATGAGAAAGGTGATCATGTTCGTCTCGACAAGTTTCATGTCTACCCCAAAATATTTCTCTATTGTGATGAGCTCTTTGGCTCTCGAAACGTTCTTAAAAAGTATATCTTACCCTGATGTAGTCGGTACGGAGACATCCTCCTAAAAGAGAAGAGTTATCCATTAGAGAATAGCCTTTGATGCATTAGACAACTAGCAAGCAAGCCTAAAAAAGCCAATCTCATAGAAGTAACAATAATACTAAGACCTGTGCAAGCACTAGAGCTACTTGACCCAATAGGATGAGAACCATTGATGCCTAGATAAGTTGAACACTTTTGAGATGATATTAAAGGATGATCACTAGGTTATTAAGTTTTTTAAGGGGTGTTGATCGTTCGATGAACAAGGAGGGATATACACTCTCCTGTAATGTTCTTATCCATTCGATAATCAAACGTACCATAGTGGTAAATCATCTTAATTTTTACCGAGTCACTCGTTCATCTTTTATAGTTATAGGACTCCACCGAATAAAAATCAAGAAGAATTTTTTAGAATTTTATGTATTTTTCAGTAATAATGGTATTCGGATACATTACAACCAGATTATCCAATTGGGTAATGCTTCTCAAATCTACGCGGAGGCATTCAATTCAAATCGGACCGGTTGCTGATGGGTCCATGTGGGACCATGTTTCTCAAGTCACAACAAGGTAAGGTGAGCGGGTGTGGGTGTGGGTGTGGGTGTGGGTGAACCGCGAGCGAGTAGGCAAAAGCATTGAGCTCTGCGTCCCCGTAGGCCACGCTCGTCACCCGTCGCTTGTACTCCTCGCAAAGCGAACTTGTGGTCGCAAATGGACGACCGGATCCATCCTTAAACATCGACAAGTTTGCCTCCTCTTCCTACCTGCCCGACGTGCCTGACTGCTACTGGAAGGGATGGGGTGGACCCACCGATGATATATGGGTAAGTCGGAGAATAAAGTATGTTGGAATCGCAGTGGTGGTACAAGAGTGGGAAGATGAAACTTCCGGAAGACGGAAGACCGCGTCCAATTGGCCCACTGCTCGTCAACGGCGAGACCCGACTCCGTACCCGACGCTTAAGTGGAAGCCATCCTCCTCGTTTCCGCGAGGCCAAACCCCTCCGTGATCCGTTCCAATGGCGGATCCGCCTCCCTCCTCCTCGCTCCTCCTCGATCCCCCGTTCGCCGACCTCTTCCCGGACAACCTCTCCCTCCCCTCCGACGATCTGCGCGACCTCGACTTGGATTTCGACTTCGACGACTTTTCCGTTGACGACTTCCTCTGCTCACCGGAGGAGCCTCACCACCACGCCTCCTCCCACCCTTCCGCCGCCGACGGATCCGCTGTGTCCTCCTCCTCCTCCCTCAACCAGGATCCCCCGCACCTCGCCGCTCGCCCCTGCTCCCCCGAATCCGGCGACTCCTCTGCCTCCGGCGTCTTCGTCGCTGACCGTGGAGTCAAGGAGGAGAGGGAGAGGGCCGGATGGGGCCTGAAGAGGAAGATGGAGACGGACGACGATGGGTTCTCCGACGGCCACGCCGATCTTAACCTTAATAACCCTGGATCTAACCCTAGGAGCAGCAAATTTCGGCGATCAGAGGAGGCGAGCTCGCCCCCCGACGTTGGATCGGGGGGTGAGGTGGTGGAGGAGAAGAGGAGGGCGAGGCTGATGAGGAACCGGGAGAGCGCCCAGCTCTCCAGGCAGAGGAAGAAGCAGTACGTCGAGGAGCTGGAAGACAAGGTCAAGTCGATGCACTCCACCATCAATGAATTGAACACCAAGATCTCGTACATCGTGGCGGAGAACGCGAGCTTACGACATCAGCTGGGTGGGAGTGGTGCTCCTCCTGCGGTTTATCCACCACCAGGGGCGATGGCGCCGGTGCATTTCCCGTGGGTTCCGGGGTATGGAATGAGGCCACAAGGGTCGCAGGTTCCTTTGGTTCCGATACCCAGACTGAAGCCTCAACAGGCTGCGCCTACTCCAAAGGCAAAGAAGTCAGAGAGCAAGAAGGGCGAGCGCAAGACGAAGAAAGTGGCAAGTGCGAGCCTTTTGGGGTTGTTGTTCTTTATGCTAATACTTGGAGGAGCAATTCCCAGAGTAAACCGTTGGTACGAAGGAAATGAGGCGGATGAAGGTATGAGTAAAATGAAAAGTTTGAGCCAGACTAAAGGTAGGATTTTTAGTGTTAGAAGTCGTGATAGTGGTCCAAATAGCACAGTATTGTGTAGCAGAAAGAAGGGTTTTGGAGAAGGTGGTATAGATAGGGTTACTGGTAGGCGATGTGAGGATGTAGAGGCGGGCTCTCGAGTGAAGCCAATGGGAAGCACTTCATGGTCATCACCTGGTTCGGAAGCTGTTTTTACTCATAACTCCACTGAGAATCTGCCTGCAATGCTTTATGTGCCGAGAAACGGCAAGCATGTGAAGATTAATGGGAATTTGATAATCCATTCTGTTCTTGCCAGTGAGAAGGCCATGCAACAAGCCAAAGAAAGGCAGTCACTGGGTAAAGAAGGTAAAGAGACTGGGCTAGCTGTTGCAGGCAATTCGATGTCTGCATTGGCCATTTCCAAACCTGGAAAGGAGGTGGATCAACACTCTAGATCTTATAGAAAAGCTTCTAATTCTGATGATACATATGTGAACAACTTGAAAGCAACTTTGGCTGATGATGGCCCAATGCAACAGTGGTTCCGCGAAGGAATGGCAGGTGAGCGAATTATTCCTCATTTGTTCATATCTGTGTTTGGTGTTCCTGAATTTACAATGTTTCTCTTGAATTTGACATTAAATTGGCAAATAATTTATTTATTAATATCTTCTGTGCTAGATAGCTCTTTCTTATATATGATCATTTGTTTATGTTGCTTGAGAACTATTATAGCATGCGATTTGCTTTAAGAAGAAAGAGGAAATCAGATTGCAATCTTTGGGGGGGCATCAGATTGCATTTACAAAAGGAACAAGACCCGTAGCTGTTAGTATCATTGAATATGACAATTCCATAGGGGAAAATACAATCTTCAACCATAGATTTGCATATGAATTATAAACTAGTTATGATGAATTTTTACGTAGAATATACCTCTGTATTCTTTTATCTGCTAGGGTAACATTTTAGTTTCATGCACTTCCTGATCGTAGTTTGGACCTTGTTTTTCATGTTCCATCTATGTCTTGCAGCCTGTAGGTGTCTAATATTTGTATAGCTACATAATCTGTGAATAGGCGTGCATTTGTAGACATGTTGGCCCAGGATTTTCAACCCAGAATTAATATGAGAATATTTATTTGTAGCCTATGGCCTATCTAAGTTGTTACATCCACTTGTGTATTAGAATCACTTGTACACCACATGAAAACTTTAGTTAGTATTTGATGCGTATAAGAAGTAAATATGAACATCTGTATTAAATATATTTCATCATTTTTGTTTGAAGTTACATTGCACATTAAATTTCTCTCTTTCTATGTTAGTTTTTTTATGCAAATTCAAATTTGAAGCATGGCTTTTGGTTGCTCATTCTTTAGCTTTAGTGCCTTGTGTTTAAACTATATATAAAAAGCATCCGATAGTTTCGGTTTCATGAATGAAATAATTTACACAAAACTGTTTTGGTGTATGATTACGTTGTTTTGACAGGCCCAATACTGAGTTCGGGCATGTGCACTGAGGTGTTCCAGTTTGACGTCTCACCATCTTCCTCTTCGAGCAGCATCGTTCCTACGAATTCAATCATTAACGCTTCCTCCATTGTCAATGCTTCAGAGAACCTCCCTCCTACTTCGTCTCATCCTCGAAAAAAGAGAAACAGGAGGATAATGTATCCTGAGCCAATTCCACTTCGAGGAACCACGACGGCAAATAACACGGAACAGTTTGAAAAGCCTTCTGAAAGCAGCAGCAACTTCCACAATCCTAAACCTGTTTCCTCAGTTGTGGTCTCTATTTTGGCTGATCCCAGGGAGGCTGGTGATGGTGAAACTGATGGGAGGATTTCACCCAACTCCCTATCTCGAATTTTTGTTGTTGTACTTCTTGACAGCGTCAAGTATGTGACCTACTCCTGTGTTCTTCCTTTTAAGACCTCTGCCCCACATCTTGTAAACTAATTCCGGGGAGTAGATTATGACTGAATGATAATAAAAGGCTTCAGTTGCTTTGCTCCCTCGGTAGCATTGTTGTGTCTGATACGGAACCGTGGTTTATCTTTTTAACATGTTTTAAGTATTTGCCGGCTATAAAAAGGTGGTTTCATTGTGTTCAGCTTGGCTGAGTGATTCATATTGGCTGACAAACTAATTCATCTCCGGGCGGCGGTGGACCAGGATCCGGCGATGAAGGGAATATACAGCTCCCTCATTTTCAAAATTTTTTATAGAATATTTTTTTTATATATATAAAAGATGATTTTACGCTGGCATCTCTACCTGTGAGCCCCCACCTCCGTGCAAGTAGTGTCTAAGTGCAACCCCCATCATCCTCATCATCAACATTGGTGGAGAGAGTCACGGGCGAGAATGACACAGGCAAAGCACGCAAGTTATAACGATAGAGAAAGAGGGGACGGAAGGACAATAATATAAGGTGAAGACAAACCATAACGACAAACTTAGGCGAGGAACCCACACACGAAGGTGGCTAAGGACGAAGACAATAACTAATGGGGTGAGGGCAGGTTAAAAATCAGCTTTTAGAAGAAAAAAAAATTCGTAAGAATTTATCAAAGCTAAGAACTATTTACGAGAATTTATCCAACATATATTATATATAAATAGAAAATAACATAATAATTTTAAAAGGCCCAAACAATATATATATATATATATATATATATATTGTAATACTAATAAACTTTTTAAATAAAAAATAAAACAACATTATTATGAGAGCAGCAGAAGAGTATTTGGATGGGAAATTATATGAATAGTAAAAAAGGACCAACAAAAATATATAAAGTGTAATAATATATATTCTTTTTCAGGTGAATGAGAAATTCAAGATCGGACCTTGCAATAAACTACAGCTAGGCAGTAAGTTTAGTGCATTACTCTCATGTCAATATTTAAGGTGTAAAATTAAAGAATCCACCGATGACCTATTGATCTGTAGTCAATTGCTTTACTGAAATAATAAATAAAAAATTTAAAGAGCCGAATAAAAATATATTTTACACTAATACAACATACTTAAAATAAAATAAAAAAACAAACAATAAAAAATAAAAAAGAGCTCAACCCAATGACCTATCAAAGCTATGGACCTAATTTAATAGAAATTATTTGAATGACAAATAAAAAATATTTTAAAGAGCCCGACAAACATATATATTTTTCACTAATACAACAACATATTTAAAATATAAATAAAAACCCAAACAAATATATATAGTGTAACAAGAAAAAAATTATAGAAAGGGCCCAACCGGGTTCGAACCGGTGACCTATTGATCTGCAGTCAATTGCTCTACCACTGAGCTATGGACCCAATTTGGTTTTGATAAGAAATATCAATTATTTATTATTTATAATAAGATACCAGCATGATTAATGACATTAATAAGCTTCAGATTGTGCTACAGTAAATCCACACAAATTTACCAATTTTTTATCATTAAGGGCTGCATGAAGAAGACATTAATAATCGTGATTTAGTAGAGTATACTGACCTGGGCGATCTCCATTATCCGCGGGACTTAGGGCACATCATCAAGAGATCGGCAAAAGGATGGATTTTGATGAAGAATAGTTATCATCACACATACTCCTGTCAAGATCCCTGTTTTCATATTCACAAAACAAATTATAAAAATGCATATTACAAATTAAACAGTGTCGAAACTGTGTGTAGGAGGTCAAAGGTACACAGTCCGTATGCATGTAATGCAACGATTGAATGCATGTTATGTGATGACTGAATGGAAGAAGTTAATGTAACAACAACATGAACAATTATCTAAAGGTAAGATGATAGGGGGAAAATTCATCCCTTCAAACGCAACTCGACATGTGGCTATCGATCAACACAAATGGTCGAACCTAGACGATGTGGCGACCACCTAAGCACAAGAACAATGGTGAACCCAGAAGAGAATATTCTGCCCTTATCGCAAAATATTCTTTTGGGCTCAACTTGCTATAAAATTCATCAATTTACTATTATTACCAAGGTCAATTACTGTTTACCCGTGACTCCACTTTCCATCTCAGTCCTAACTTGACCGTCGCAAGGATCAAGTTGGGCACCCCACCCAACTCTAGTCTTCCTATAGGTCGACTCCTCGGCAAACACCTGAACCATCTCCTTGATCATTTTTGGACTCTTGCGCACGTGGCCCAAAACCGACTTGGGCCGATAGAGATGTCACTGATAATCACACCATCATAAGACTATCAAGAGTGTATTCATTTAGTTTAATGAATGAGTTGGAATGTCATTTAAATGTAACCCAACCCAAGAACTAGGCTTTGGAATCATGACTTTGTCCAAAAAAGTTGTACTCTTAATGGTGTACTTGTTGCTTGAACAACTTCTGCTGACTTCAGAATTCTTTGTTTCAACTCTCAGGGCACACTATCATTACTTCCCACAGAAGCATATGGCCACCGTCAGGTTAATGCTCCCTCTCTCATTGGTCACCCATTCCCTGGTATCATGTTACTTCCTATTTAATTTATGCACCAGAGATCATGATTCTTTCTTTCGGCAGTTTAAGCTCTAGTTTCTTTAACAACTGGACATGCACAAAATCAAAGAAGCAATATTTAGATTGCAAGGGAAGTAACAAAAATTTCATTTCAGTAAAAACTGGAAAGATGCCTGAAAAGTAGATTCTCTGTATTTACCTTCAGTAGAGATGGGCATTAACCAAAGCTTATCCAATGGCTTCAAAAAAGGTAGTCACATAACCAATAATATTTGGGTCTCTCTTTTCTCTTTACTAATCTTCAGGATTGCTTTTCACTTTTATGATTTGCATAAGCAACATAATGAAGTCATTTGACTTCCCTGCACGCAAGAGGGAGTCCAATGGGGAACAAGAATATATTAATGGTTGCCAATGGATAAATGTACATATAATTGCATGAACTGAAGATGCTAGCTAAACTAATCAGTAAGATTTTGTCAGATTACCCTACGGCCCTGAGATCCTGATCTTCCTTTACAAACTAAGCATCTTCACATATGTAGCAACAAACCCCCAAAAGATTCAGGTTCTAGAGCAATATTATAGACACTGTGTGCAATTTATCACAAGCAAATCCCAACCATCACCACCACCTGCAACAAAGGCTCATTAAAAGCAATATTCTAGGCATTTAGTACAGTTTATCAAAGCATATGCAGCCAAAACAACTAGCTAATATCGAAATACCAAGGATAATGGAAGACAATCTATATTATTAATTACATTGGGATGTATAATACATAACAAATTGAACAACTTGTAGTCAAGACTAATAAAAAGAATCTAGATTTGGGAAAAGGTTGTCATACACTCATATGATGATGTCTACATCTTATAAATCCAGCAGACAGCACCAGAGTTGCTGCCATTTACATTTGAAAGTAGAAACTGTACCGTCCAATGACTCCAAGAAGTCGATAGCAAGTAACTCATCAGAACTAATTGACTGTTTATAGTCCATAAGTAAATCAATAAAGTAATTCAAACCACTTTGCAATTAAGACCAACCGATCCAAGTCCAACCCCTAATTGATCATTAATCCTAACCCCACATAGGAGGACATCAGAAACCAAAACGAGTCATTATTGCAGCAGCATCCGAAGCACATAAACAACAAAATGAAGGCTAGGTTGATGACAAAACAGGAAACGCCTTCAGCAACTGAAAGGCGAAACCCATCAAGAACAGAACCCTAGATGACCGCAAAGATCGAACAAAGCAAATGTTGATCTACGAACAAGACGACTATGGTGATAATACTGATCGAACGACAAGAACAATAGTGCAGAAGATTGATCTCACAGATGCAGCAAGACGAATAACGCAAGGCGCGGTACGCATTGATGGCAGCAAGAAGACGCCTCGAGCAACCGGAAAGAGGAGCCACCCAACCGCCAGAGGAAGTGAAAGGGGGGCGACGTTGCCGACGTTTCCGTTCCTCTCACCATCTTTATATATATATATATATATATATATATATATATATATATATATATATATATATATATATATATATATATATATATGGTCAGATTGAGTTTGAGATTCAACCGAGGTCGAGGAGGATTTCTTTGACTCGATCCCTTAAAAACACATCTATGTGAGCAAGGGTCAATCGTACGTGATCGGTTAATGACACCCGACTTATACCTCCTATACGAACATCGATCGATCTGCATGAACCCACACTACGCAACATCGTTTTGAGCTTTCCGGAGCAACTTTATGTTACGCGACAGTGTCTCGTACAATTTTGGACGACATGGGACAAGCGTCCATCCCACCCAAGTCCAAGATACCACGTTGACGGAAAGCATCGTATCAAGACTCCATGTTAGCGCTGATGTGATTGTCGACTGATGCAACGATGGTGACACCAGAATATACCCTGTCAACGGCCACTCTGCATTTATTTTGCATCTATACAGTACGAGGATGATCGAGTGGAAGACTTCCGCAAGTATAGCTTTGCAACTACAAGTTATACCAACAAATACAACCATCCAAGGATCAGAACTTTCATGTTTTACAGGAGTTGCAGTGCCATGCTTTGCAACTACAAGTTTAGCTTCAAATCAAGGTAAAAAATCACTTTGATCACAATAAAATATGGTCAAGGTCCTGTTCAAGCAGCAATCTTATTACACCATGTCTGCAATCATTTATCTATGGTTTGCCAATCTCAAGTATGCAACAGTTAGTACATATAGCCATTGTAAGAATCAGACTGTGGATACATTTGTAACATTGACTTCCAAGAGCTAAAGCTAACCTTCATTGTTTTTATTTTACCTTTGTAAAATGGTTCTGACTTCCATGTCTCTGCAGGAACCTCAAATTTAGGGTTCATCATATTTTGCTAGTCTATGTACTGATCACACTTCAATTCTTCAGACTTCAGCTATGCTTTGTGTTTCTGCAATGGTTAGCTAAACCAACTGTGCATGCAAACTGTGGACCTAAATGTCTGTCAAACAGTGGATATCATTGCTACTCTATTCTACCACATCATCACAGAAATGGAACACCAAAAAGTTTTGGCTGCTAAGTCACTTTTTTACAGCATCAAGGGGGGGTGGGGAATCATGGCATCCCTTGAATCCACTCAAAAAGAGATGTTTCCACATGAGTGGGCCACAGGAAGCTGCAAAAGCAAAAACCAAACACAAAGCAAACATCATGACCAACTCTTCCTGCCACCTCTGGACAACTGCTTTGGCATGTACTACTGTTGCTACTACCACAACACTGGGACTGATCCACCAGCAGCCAGAATCTGCTTCTCCAGCTAGCATCCAAGAAAGAGAAAATGTGAGCACGACTGACAAAGAATGGATTCAAACAAAGACTTTTTTACCATACCCTGAACAGAGTTTCCAGCTTGCTCTTCACCAGGAAATACTCCTGCCTCACTTGCTGCAGACATCTGAGGCAACTGCAGAAAGGCTTTGCTTGTTTAGAAGTGAATCATTCTAGTTCAGATCAGGTATGGAATGAAGAGAAAGATGTGCAACAAGAACAAAAAATTATATTGAGAGACTGGAAATAAACCCTTCTTGGTTCCTCTCCTCACAGCAGTTGCGAAAGGCCATGCACACATTTTTAACTCTTTGAGCACCTATGCTGTTCAATCAGAATACCAAGTATGTGGGGAATAAGCTCAATCAGAAAACCATCTCAAGGAAAATCTACTCAGAATATGATTGTATTGAACGCACAGTTTGATTTCAAATATGCAGACATTCTTGAGGAAATATTTCAAGGTTTCGGCATCTAAAAAACACAAAAGGAACAACTCGAATGGATATGAAGTGGAAAACCTGGCACTGCTGCCTTTCAACTGGTGGACATGGGCATCCACTTTCTTGTAGTCCACAACCTGCTGATCTCTTGAGAGTTTGCACCGCCGAAAGAAGAAGCATGTAAACGATAAATCCATCGAATCGAGGGACGAGGCATGTGTAATGGAACAGGATTAGAGGAGTTGTGGACCAGATCACTCACAGGGTCCTGCTTAGTTCATCGAGGAGCTTCTCAGAGTCTTCAAAGAAAAGAGTCACGACCTCAAGAACAAACTCGGGGTTGCTCTCATCCTGCAGCTGCTGCAACTGTGTGTACTGGTTGTCCAGAAACCCCTTCTCCAACACCAGACAGATTTAGAGAAACATCACAAGAACTCGGAATCAGAAGAACAAGGACAGAAGTACCAATGAGAAAAGATCCCTATACCTCACGGAAGAGAGCTGATGTGAAGTCAATGTATCTTCTTTGCAAGTTACCCAACTCCATGTCTCCGCAGCTATGCAGCAGGGACCAGGTTTCTTCCAGGGAGGGGGGCTCTTCGCCTCTTCTGAGGAAAAGCTATCAGCAAGAACGATATGGAAGGAACTGCAAAGAGATTCACCGAGTTTTGGAGGAAATTTATTGCTGCAGAGAAACCACTCACCCTTTTAGTCACTGCCTCCTAAAAGCTAGCCATAAATTCTCATGACCATCTGTATTAAATCCGCCCTTCCTCTTTCGTTCCCTGACTCTGCTCCTCACTCCCTCTCTTTACAGCCTATACTACCTTCTATATTCTCTTTCTATCTCTCTCTCCCCCTTGAATGGCTGCGTGATGTTGGGAGAGCATCTCATCCTAACCAGGCACAACATTAGTTAGCCACCTCTGATTGGCCTACTGTGGCAGGAAAAATACAACCGGAGCTCACCCTTCCCAAAGAGTCAATGACAAGGATGCTGTGGTCTAGATTGGTCCCTCCACTGTTTTCTTCACTCTCTCTCTCCAATGAACAACACACCCAAGATCCTGTCTGTAGTCCTCTCTCTAATAATGTTCAATGGCCTGATCAAGATTCTTACCCTGCTTTCTGTCTCTGCTATTCGCTGGTGTGGGCTGGCAACCTTTACCTTTCTTAAACATCTTTCCCATTGCAAACCTTATCCCCAGAAAAAGAAAATGTGGAGTCACTCACTTGTCCTGTTCTTCTAAAGCATTCTGTTCTGTTCACTTGCATTGGCTTATTATCATCTATTTGTGTCGAAACACAAGACTAGCATACTGATCTAACAATCACTGACCATAACTGCAACAAGCATCCAAAATTCCTATTTCATTCTACCAAGCTGCCATCATCCCTTCCACCATCACCACTGCCATGGTCACAGTGTTGACGGATGAAGAGGAACGAAATGACAGTACCTGTGCGTTGACGCATCATGTCGGTCAAAGCCGCCGTCCTGTGCCGACCATTAGTCAGAGCGACTGCGACTGATGCGTCCGTGTACATCGGAAGAACTACCAAACCTATGCTTACAGCAACTACTGACTTCTTCTTAATTGCATCTTAAACATTAGGATGTGAGGAAGTAGCAAATATTTTGCTTCAACTATTTTTCCCACGAGAGATTTATATTGTGCGTGACACACATCAGAAATTTGTGGAATACGCCTCCAGTGTTAATCTAGTGATAATGTATGTGAATCCATTACCTTAGGATGAGAGCTTGAATCATCTGTTGTTCTTCCCCCATTTAGGGTCTGATGTCCGAACCATCTTAGCACTCCATGATCCTGCACTAATGGAAATGCCTTGAGAGAATGATATGTGGCTCGTTAGACAATAATAATAATAAATCATAATATCCTAATTATTTCAGGTCAACCACACTAATCTCTTCTCATCATCAAACTTTGCATAAGATTATGTCTGCATGAGATATTGGAGAATGCTCTAATTAAAGTAGGTCACAGAACACATTCGTCTAACAGTCCCATTTCTTGCAGGTGACAAGCAATACATGAACACAAGTCATGAAACAAACTAAGAAAGTTATCAGGAAAAACACTGTGTAGATGAATAAAGCAGCTAGCAACTTAATTTCACCTGACATCATTTTGGGGACTTGTTTGAGATCCTGTCACAGATACTTGCATTTTAATTGTTGGACAAGCTCTAGCCATCCTTTTCAACACTGAAAGGTACATTTTGTACAAGCTCAACCCATATCATGTCAGGTGAATTCAAGTCACTGCAGGTACTAGCACTGAGCTTGTTCACATACCTGTTAGGAGCCATCGGCTAGTGATATGAAGAACTTTGAAAAATCACCTGGAAAGATTCATGAAAAAACATAAATTTTGACTTGATACAGAAAGATGAATTCATTCAACACAGGAGATTTTTAATTAATAAGCACAAGATACAAAAGATCCACCGAATGTTATTTATGGAGCCCTTGACAAGGGTTGCTGCAAATACCAGTAAGATTGCATGCTAGTATACTGTGCCACCAGATTGACTAGCTTTCATGGCATCAAAGTATCAATGTAGCATCATATTGACCTCTATGACATGGAACCTCTGTTGCAGTTCCTCATAAACATCAGCAATCAGGGGCAGCACATAATACATTAACTTCTCCAACAGTACTGAGATACAACATGACCAACCAGATTTATTGCAACTCTTGGACAACAAGAGCCTCTCAAAGTTTAAAACTATCCAAGGTTTAGAGCAACATGAAAAATATAATGTAACAAAAAGAATAAATGAAAGCTGAATTGCAGGGAATCCACTCTACAAGAACTGTGCAACTGTAAATCATGGAGAAAGAGTTGGATAATCTTACATGTAGCTCTCCGAAAAATGGGATTCTGCATCAATAAGGACTGGCTCATCTTATAAATAGGTCCTCAAGAATTACACTTCTAGTTCAACAAAGCTACATATAACTTGGTTTGCCTAATACCAATTCATTAAGCCAAAGTTATGCCACAAGTTTAGAAGACAATTTTCTTTATCACAGCTCAAAAGCCAGGATGAATCATTTCTCATGACTTTTAGTATTGCCATGGGCCCTAAACAAGAGCTTCATAACCTCACCACAGATTTGTAATACAGGTTCGCTAAAATATGAAAGACACATGAGCACCATTTTTTCACTAGAATGAATTGCATTATGGTTTCATTATACACCAACAAACTTGATCAGAATGATAAAAAATTCCTTTTCCAAAACCATAAACCTTCCATTTTAAAACAATGTTTACTTGTGCCTTATTCTTTTCCGCTCCATATTTATTAGCAAAACCTACTCAATGAGAAGTAAGCTTCCAACATCTTGGAATGTCCAATCTAGAAATGTGTTCTGCTTTCATCACAATAACTGAGACAAAAAACAATGAGATAGCCTTCTCTTGACTAAACCCCCATCTTTTCAGAATATTTATGCAGAATCAAATTACAAAAGAAGATGAAAGAAAGCACCAACATCATGAAGCATGGATGACCTGATACACAGAAATCAGTTCAGATCACAAGAATAGCCACTTCTACCAAGGTATACAAAATATTTAAGAGATATAAACTGACAACAGGGAAGAGAATACAACATATGAAACTTTTTAATGGAGCTTGATACTCTGCATTTCTGAGTTTGCGTTCCAGGCAATCTACAGATTATGCCAGATTCTCACATAAAATCAGTTACGTACATCCAATAATAATGTCTCCATGTAGCTAATGGCTAATGTCATCGCCATTATGCAGAATATCTTCACCAGGCTAGCTTCAGACTGATGGTTTACCTGGAACTTGTTTTGTAAGTTCACAACAGAAACATCATCAGAAAAAAGTCATGTAGACACATTCCTATGGCAAAATAGGACATATTCTATGTAAAACTCCATGATATACTCCTATAGCAAAATAGCACATACTCCATGTAAAGGAATAATCATATCTGAAATTTTCAAGGAATAAGCATGACATTTGATTTCATAACTGCAATTTTCAGCTTGTTATTTTATGCATCAACAGTTTTGAGACAAACACTAGATTGACTCTGCCAACTAAATAGAAACTGCTGGCTTGCTTTATTCGATGTAGCAATTTAAATAGTAGCTGGGTAAAACCCAGATTTAGTTGACAGTCGACAGTACCACCTAACCCTGAGCTTCACTTGACAAACGAATTTATATGCTGTGAAAATCCAACAAGCTTGAAGTTTCACTAAATTGATGCATTGGGAAACTCTCTAGTTTGTACATCAGGGAGTACTTTTGGAGCTACATCTCTGTTAGCCTGTTCTAAAATCTTCTATACCAATTTTGTTCAATTTGTATTGGACAAGATTGGCAGAGATTCGACAATGAAGCACTTTCTAGTAGGATCACTTTTGCCCATTAATTGGATACGGTAGCAAATACAACTATATTTTCTCCAGCACAAGACAAACATATTATATTGTACTACTTAAACTTGTTTGAGCAACAAATTCCCTGTTTGCTCACTGATATTGCTACAATAAGAGAATGTCTTCCAAGTTTCCTTTTAATATATGTACAGCACTAAACAAGTATGTCAAGAATTCACATTCACTGAGCCATAGGATCAAAATTATACAGAACAACAAAAGTTAGAAATCCACATTTCCTAAGTACCATAGAAGAAAACACTTGAAAACAAATTTTGACCCACTGCAAATTGATTCAAGACCACACCTTTAATAAGAGGAATTACCTGGTGTAGTGAAAGTCTAAAAGGAACACAGCTTAATAGATCAGCTGTAAAATATTTTAGATGACACAGACAATTCCTACAACTAAACCTAAACCAGAAACTGCTCATCTCAATTTAGTTTGCAGAAAATACACAAGGGAGCAAACTCGGAGATAAGAAGCATTAGAGGGAGCTCGTGTTTCTTCAGTTTGACAGTTTTGATCGGATTAACTGGAACATAAGCATTTAGCTGACTTGCAAGCAAGCTTGTCAACATTCCAGGTGTCTGAATTAATGATCATGCCAGCTCTCATATATTTCTATATCTAGTTCCACTCTATAAGAAATGATGGTCCCCGTTTCAGAATAAGACCTGTCGGCTAGCACTCAAGAACCACAGAATCCAATCAGCCCATTCTCTTATTGTAACAAATCAGTAGCTTAGACTCGACTCCAGTGAGCTGCCCTGAGACTCTGCCTCCACTCTAGATTCCTGCGAAGAACTCGTGGATGGTCTCCCCTCAGCAAGACTCAGACGCAGAGGCCGCCCTTCAACCACCTGAATTACAAGAAACATCCATAGAATTTTTCACCATAAGTTTGACAAATTAATCCAACAACAAAGTGATAATTAAGTGAAGCAACATGAAACAAACAGGAACCCAAAAGAGTATGGAACCAATACCACTCCGTTCATGGCTTCAATGGCAGCTTGGCACTCCTCAGCGGAAGCAAACGTCACGAACCCAAACCCCCTCGACCGGCCGGTATCACGGTCGAAAATGACCTTAGCACCCAACAGGCCGGGCTGGGAGAAAAATGCATCCCGGAGGGCCTGCGAGGTGAGACTCCATCCGAGGTTCCCCGCATAGACTTTGTAAGGGCTGTCGACAAAGCCGCGGGATCTCATCCTGGGCCCCAGCACTTCCCTTTCCCCTCCCCTTGGCACCTCTGGGAAGTTCACCTTCACCGTCCGGCCACCCACTTGCTGCATTATCATCCAACCAAGAAGCCACGTTCACATTCAAATCAATCACGAGAAAGAATGCATGCAGTAGATCAGCAAATTGGTATGACTCACGGAACCGTCGAACATACGGATGGCCTCGTTGGCCTCCTCGACGCTGGCCATGGTGACGAACGCAAAGCCGCGGCTCCGCTCCGTGACCCTATCGTACACCACCTGGTGCGAACGCCACAGAAAGTGAAGGGTTAGCGCAACACCTAAAGAACGGGCAGCGACGACTGCTGGAGAGGAGATCGAGGAGAACGAACCTCGACGGTCTCGACGGTGCCGGCTTCGCTGAAGACTTCGGCGAGCTCGGCGGGAGTCATGGTGAAGGGAAGATTGCCGACGTACAGCCGCCCCACTTCTTGCCGCGGGAAGACGGCTCTCGTGCTCGCTTTCGACCTGTTCCACACCTGCTCCTCTTCATCATCATCTTGCTGCTCGTCTTCGAATTGTTCTACATCTTCATCTTCGTCGCCTGAGTAGGAAGCGACGGCGGAAGCGAAGAGGGAGGTGGAGTTGTGGAGACGAGAGGGAGAGAAGGGAAAGGAAGGAAAGGGGAGGAGGACGAGGGTTTTGAGGCGGAGAGATCTGGGTCCACGGGAGCGGGGTAACGAATAGTGATGAGAAGGGCTGGTCCGGTCGCGGTGGGCGGGAGAATGGGAGGAGAGCGTGGGAACGCCATGGAGGGAGCGAATGGAAACGACGGTGGCCATTTCTGAGCACGCTTCGTGAGAGAGGAGAGACGAGACAGAAACAGAAGGGAAGAAAGGAATAAAGCTCTTCTTATCCTCTGGCTTTAGATAAGTTGGCCTCTGCTTGATCTCATCCATCCATCCATCAAGAATCCGCACGAATCTCGATGAGACGACCTATTTAATGCTGTAGAATCACGATTGCAATAGCTGTTTCTTTTTTTTCAAGATAGTTATATTAATTAATTATTCAAATGATATACAATAATTATATACAATTGCAATAGCTGTTTTTTTTATTTCTCAAGATAGTTAAATTTTAATATTACTTATTTAAATGCTATAGCTATAGAATTACAATTGTAATACCCCTTTTTTTTATTTAATTAGATTAATTACTTGTTCAAAGGTGCATTTTATTATTTACTTCTTATTGTTTCCCCTATTATTCTCATTCCCTTGCAACTCTGAATCAAGTTAATTTAATCAAGCCAAACAATATATTACTTGCCAAAATGATTACAAGAAACTCCCCAATAAAAGACTAAGTCAATAGAAGCCTTGACAGTATAAAAGACTCGTGTTCTCTATATACAGACACGAGTTGAATCCCCAGATCGATCACAAATCACCTTGTACTAACCAGCATAAGTTATGTTATTTGTTCTTGAACTATGAAACAGCAACGAGTTTTGTCTCGAGGATTCCCCTTTGTGAACTGCATAATACACAAGCTAAGTATAATGACTTCTCTACATATTCCCATATTTTATTGAAAGACCAGCAACAGCAGTGATGGTATTATTAACTGTAGACATCAATGGATTGGACGCACAGAACAATAGACTCGTATATGTTGAGTACAAACAAATGAAATCAACAGTGACCGACTGGCCTTATGCAGCTTTAGGAGGCGGTAGAAGAGCGTTGTCAATGGAGATTCCGGGTAATCAAACCCTCGAATATGGCATAGAGATCCTTGTTGTCAGGCCCAAAAATCTCCCCAGCCTTTCGCAGTGTTTCCTGGAATGGGATAAGAAAAAGAGCTTTGATCAAGGAACATCGAGATAATGGAGGAAAAGGGGAAGGGGCTTGTGATACTCTACCTCTCTTGTTTGCTTGTGTGCGTTCAGTTCTTTGACATTGGACAGGAAAGCACTAAACTGCTCATAGGACAGACGGCTCCTGCATGACACAACTCACAATAGTTCATTATAGACGATTAAATTCACAAACCAGATTCTGTAACGACTCTTTTTTTTTCTCATTACTACATGAAAGGAAGCACTTTTTTTTTTCCCCTTAGGAAGAACACCACTTCCAGTGATTCATGTTTGCAAAAGTTGTGAAAAAGCAACTAGTGATATTTACAATGGGTAATGACCAAAATCAGTGTAGAATTGCGCTTTTTTTATCTAGGAAAGTTGGATATATGTCCCTTAAAACTCCATACAATCATATTTATGCTCAAGAACTAAAAGACAACTATCCTTGCAAGTCAAATATGATCATTTTGTTCCTGTCAGGGCTACCCCATAGACCCTTATACATACCTAACTTGACGGAAGAACTCTTTTCCATCAACTCGAGTTCGTCCTGAAACAGAAGATTCATGGATCAGTGGGGCAATCAGGAAAATGTAAGACTCTGTGCATTTTCTACTGGAGTGGAAATTAGCAAATGCAATTCTGGTATATTCAAACAACAGATAACCAAATTCTCTGACCAAACACCATGAATGTCAAAGGCATCTCATGCGACCTGCTAGTTGTTTTCTAAAAATAAGGATTTGGCTCAAGATTGCCCTTTTTTAATTTCAGGGTTTCTCTAAACTTGGAAGTTACTACTTAGCAGGTTTTGGCTCAATCCAATCAAGTCTGTAGTGTATACCAATTTCGCCATATCCCCTTTGACACCAAGATCTAGTTCGAATTCCAACTATCTCTTCCATTTGTTTTGTTTGCTTGGACCCGTTGAATTCGTTAGATAATGATTTCTATATTTGAAAAAGTGTATGCTGCTATTTGAACCTTTTTTGCCACCCTCCATCAGTTCATTTATACTGAATGAACCATGTTTCAATCAGAAATGATTCTATCATTGATATATCTGCAATTCAATATGGATAGATATATCCAACATATATATGTTTCTCCCTCCCTCACATTTTTACCGTGCAATTTGGAATAGTGAAATGGTCGACATTCATCCTTCTTTTTTCTTTATCCTCACATAATGTTTGGTATGTTTTACGGTGATTTAGGTATATCGAGCATCTAGATTTTCTTTCACATGGATGATATTGAAGGGGGAAGAGAGCAGACAGTAGAACATCTTAATCTAGAACTTCATGGCTGTTTCATCAAAATTCAATACTTTTTAACACTTCCAGAAACAAATTTATTGTTGCACTCAGTTGCAGTTGTTCTCAACCAGAGAAGACTAAAATGTTGATAAATTTGGCATTGTTAAAATTGGATGACTGCTTATCACACTAGGATGTATACAGACCTGTTCATCATTGCCATAAAAATTTATGCAAGAAAAACAAATTAACTCTCGACTAAACAATAATTTCTCTGATTCATATTTAATAATAAAGAAAAACAGCAAACATAATGTTATATTCTAATTCAGTTTCCAATTCTTTTCTGACTAAAGATTTATGCATTTAGTTAAAATGTCAGATGATCAGCCAGCCAGGTCCATATGTCCCATCCTATCTTCATTTGCAAAATTTTGTTCATATTCCATTATTTATTTATTTATTTGACAGCACTTTATAGCCTCCTAAATCAGAGTAAAGAAAGAAACTTTGGCAACCTGTTCAGTTCCATAAATCATATATTATCAGTGAGAAACATTGAAAACTCACCTGCTTGGGCTCCAGTGTCAAAGGGAGAGCTCATTGAGTTGTGATGGCTTGACGGCAAGGAAGAAAATACAGATGACCTTTCCTCAAACATGTTCCTTGTGGTTGCAACTGAAATAGAATGCCGCCTTGGTGGAGAACCTGGAGGAGTAAGTCTCGGTGTGCTACCAAGTGATGCTAATGAACCAAATACTCTGCCCTCTTTGGAGCCTGAAACAAAGCAGTAAGAATGACTTATGAATTGAAGTATCTAATATTGGTCTCCACCAAAATGCTAAACATAATAATCAGCATACCATCTATTTCACCAGAACCACCTTGCTCTGAAAGAGAACTTCCAGTTTCAGATAATCGACTTTGCTGAGAATATTTTATTGGAGATGATCCAACTTCGTCATCTGACAAGAATTACAAAGAATTTCCAACAGTGAACTCATTCAGTGTCCTAAGTCTTATTTATCCACCACATGATATATTTATGTTACATGAATCTTTTCGGTGATATGCTATATACCATTGATAATTTAGAGTGATCTAAGAAAAATTATTTGAAAATCAGGATCAGTTGGTGCAATACCTTCAACAAGCGATCCACTTGAGAAACTAGCTGTTTCTGATACTTTTGGTGCCACCCTGGCAACTCCTTGCTGCACAGAAATGATCGTGGTTAAATCACTACTTTATTGACTCCAAATACTAAAAACTCAAAGTTGAGCAAAGTAAGAATGCATCCACACTTTGTCCTAGAAAATCTTCAGTGAGAGGATTAATCTATTAAAATCAATCCATTAAAGAATGAAGATTTTGCAACATAGTCATTAATTCATTACTGCATGTAGATTTTGCAACATAGTCACTTACTGGACTTTCTTCTTCATCTTGCAGAGACTGCATAAGTGTCTTCTTAAAAATTTCCAACTACACAAAATAAATGAAGATATAAGAATACTAAGAACAAACAGTATACTAAAGAATTTAAGATGCATAGGTAAAATGATGTTGATTCCTATGTGAATAGATTAGACTAAGATGCATAGGTAAGTACACATTTGAATCCCAAGAAGACAATTTTGTCTTCATCCTTCAGACACAACAAAGTGTTCCTTAAGCAACTGAGCACAGACTGGAATTATCTGAAAGTCTTGTTCCAAGATCCATCAGAGATACGAAAATCCCTGACCTATCATGTAATAATTCTCGTTAATATCATTCAAGCCTTTGTCACATCAATGTATTCATAGGTTATACAACAGAACATAAAACCAGTCAGGCTTCAATATTTGTAAGACAAAATTTTACAATCAATTAGCTGGTTGTTAACTCCACAGAGCTGCTGATTTTTCAAGAAAACTAAAAAAGTTGCTTACCAAGTAGTAGTATGCTCATAATATGGGAACATTTACATTTTGGAAGGTGCATGGTGGATAAATTCAAATCAATTGGCTGCTTCCAAGTAGCCAATTCAAAGTACTGAAGCATAAAACCTATAGGACTAATACTGCAGATTGAGTTTAGTTAAGAGTCTTGCTGCCAATTGAATCAGATAAGAAGCGGAACCTTGCTCTGGAGGTCAAATTGCACCCCTTAGTTGCAACAGCTTCTTAAAGGAGTGTGTCGAAGAAAGGGGAGTGCACAATTTGAGTTGAACACTATAATGTTCAGGTTCTAAGTGTATAAACCAATTCAACATAGACTCGAATTCTTTCTTGAGAAGAAAACAAATGTGGAACTTTAATTAATTATCATCCAAAATAACCGGGACAGACCAATTCTAACTTGGTCGCTGTAATAGAATCGAAGTTTGTCTATAGAAAAACAATGCCGAACAAAGGGATTGACCCTTATCGAGAAACTTGGTAATGTATTAATCAAACAAAATCTGATTCGGAGATGAACAAACTGAAGTGGAATGAATGGGAAGGGGAACGAGTACCCTGGACACATCTCGGTTGAGTTTCTTGATGGTGTTGGATAGCGTCGCGTTCTCGTTCAAGAGCGTCTCCTGAGAAGGGCGAAGGGCATGAGAAAAGAGCCGATGGACCAACGGTGGGGTTCGCAAAGGAGCATTAGAAGAAGAGGCGTCGGACCTTTTCGTCCTGGGCGCGGCCGAGCCGGTCGGAGACGTCGCCGAGGGAGGCGTCGAGGTCCTCGAGCTTGGCGCGCAACTCGGCGACGATGTCGTCCCGCTCGGAAAGACGGAGGCGGAGGGCGGAGACCTCGGACTCGAGGGCGGAGATGCGGGTGGCGAGGGCGATCGAGGTGATCTTCCGCGCCACGTCCAGCTGCTCGAAGGGGTCGGTGGGCAGCGCCGACAACACCGCCTCAGGCAGATCGAATTCGGGCGGCCCCCCACCCGATGCCTCCGCCATCTGCCTCCCCCTCGGCCTTCTTGCTCACCCCAACACTCCTCCCCCTCTTTGTTGGATTCCTCTGATTACTTCCGTTAAGATGGGCCGAGACACCAACAAATCATCGGCGCGGTTATTAGAGCTAGAAATGGGATGGAGGAGAAGGAGGAGGAGAACGATGTGTGGGTATACGAATGATTTGGTCACAAGGCAGTGGGTGGCAGAGAAGGCACGGATTGGTATGATGAGATAAGGTGAAGGAAGGAATGTGTGGTTGATGATCAAATATATCTGATGATCTAAAGCGCGACAATTACAGGGGGAGTCCTCCGTGAGCACGAACTCATCATCCTTCATTAATCGAGGTCATAAATCTATCATGAAGGAAATTTATAAGCATTAAAATCCAATTATTGGTATGCATGATAGATAATATTCAACCAACTTGGTCAAACTATTATCTACTTCGATTTTGACAATTATGTTCGATCGTTTCATGTCACATGTGCAAAGATTATAATTGAATGACCATCTAAATAATTCAGCCGCAATGTATTTGCTTATACACACAATCTTGACATTTATACATGCCGAGAAAAGTTAGAGAAATTATAAGAAATACTTTTTGCTGTTTCTGTTTCCTTCCTCACAACACACACACAGTCACGACCGAGACCTAAAAAGTATGAACAATTCAATGGCGGAAGGAAATCCCACCGCTGCATCTAATGATCATCGAGTCCCCCATGAAGCCCCTCTTCAACGCCTCTCACTTGTCTTCTTCCCCCTCTCTCTCTCTACTTGCAGGTCTTCTCCCTGCACACTATGTTGGTATGTTGAGGTCACTTCTCACGAACTTTTTATGGGTCCTCCTCTTGCACCCATCGGAGTATCCTATCTCTGTGTCTCCTCGTCATTGCCTTTGTCTTCTTCACCTTGTAGAATCTAGACCTTGTCTCTTCTCACCTCGCCAGACCGCCTTACTCTTCTAAGGTGGGTAACGAAGACCTGTAGAGGTCGTAGGGTGCCCAAAGGTAGTCCACAGCACAAGGCTTTCTGGAGTCCAGCCTCAACCAAGGCTTTCCTTTGCCACTCCAATGGAGAAGGCTGATAGGCCCTGGGTGAAGGCTCCTGCACTTGCCTTCGATGTTGTCTCCGCCCAGGCCGTGCTGGTTCCATCTGTGATCCACTGCCTTGATGTTTCCGGCCAGTACCAGGAGGAATGGTGGCAGAGAACCCAAGTGGTAGATCCGCTTCTGCTTCTGCACCGCCATCCAGTCTTCCACCATCTTGGTGTAGCCACCCGACCTCCACTTCTCGACGTCCATGACCATCACCCCGGTGTTGAAGTAGCAGGGCTGTCGGCCGACGAACGTGCTGGAGAGCGTGGCGTCCGACCAGAAGGCGTCGGTGAAGTACTTGGTGAAGTTGGCGTGGCAGTACTCCGGCGCCGCCACCACATGGTCTCCGAGCTCCACCTCCCACAGGTGGCGGATGTCGTCGACGACGATGATGTCGGAGTCGAGGTAGATGACGCGGCGGACCTCAGGAGGGAGGATGTCAGCGAGGTAGATGCGCGCGTAGTTGAGCGGCTGGTCGAGGGCATGGCGGATGGAGCGGGAAATGCGGCCGCGCACGCGGGCGGAGTCGAAGCGGTACACGCGGAAGTCGAGGTAAGGGAAGGCGGAGCGGATGCTGGCGAGGACTTCGGCCTCGAGCCGGGCGGCGAGGAAGTGGAAGGTGACACTCTCGGGGCACGAGGTGTGCTGGAGGATGGAGAGGACGGCGGCCATGGTACCGCGCAGGTAGTTGGCGTCGAGGGTCATGGCGATTTCGACACGCCCCGCGGCGGACGGCGACGCGCACTCGTCGCCGTTCCGGAAGGCGGGGGCCTCCCGGAACGCGGGAATGGACGAGGTCGTGCTGGAGGGGCGCCGGATGACATCGATGCGGATGCTGGAGGCGGAGGTGGCGCAGTCTGCGGCGACGACGAGGAGGACGAAGGACAGGAGGCCGTGGCGGCGAAGGTAGGAGGCCATCCTGCCTCTACCGGAAACGGAGGTCTTACGAAGGCGGCGTCAGATGCGAAGGAGAAGAGGAGGGAAAGAATCCATGAGGAAAGGTGGAGGAGGAGAAGGTTAAAGGAGTGATAACAGGGTGGGGCGGGCGAGAACAGCGGCGGATCCTTCGACGGTGGTGGGAAGCAGCGTGCGGAAGCGCGCGAGGCACGGGAGACCAGCTCCTCTGCGGTGGACTTCATCCGGTACTAATATCTAACGAAGCCTATTCCTGCCGGTGGAAGGCACGTTGAGGTTGACGAGGGGTCAACCGAAGCAATCCAAGGAATGCTCCAAAGTTAGACAAGGAAGGAGGTGATCGAAACAAACACCACTTCTGCTGCCATTAGAAAGCTGAGTATGGCACGCAGAGAAGACGGAAGACTGAAGGCATTCAGATACACAGAGAGCAACACTTCTTTGTGCGGGCGCGCGCGAGTATATATATATATATATCTCTCTCTCTTAAAGAGAGATTCTTGCAAACCATCATCCTTACTATCGTGGTTCACTATATCGACCCATACCGCTGGCCATAAATGATATATATCTATCCGATGAATGATCCATATAGGAATCATCCTTTACTAAACAATATCATAATTTAACTTATATCAGACGATACGAGGTCTATACCAAATAGTAACAATCAAAATTTGATTATTATCGATGAAGGGCTAAGATCACCCCATTTTAAATAATCAAATTGATCATTTGAATTAGAGGAATATATTTTTTTAACTCTTTTTGCCTCCTTTTTTAGTTCATATTACTCTCTCGATCTCTTTAACTTTCTCAGACTTGTTCTCATTTACATCTCTTTCTTATTCTCATATTTTACTCTCCAACTCAACAAAGTTAGAAAACTATGATTTTTTTATTAGATCAAATTTTAGACGATTAAGAATAAGATCTTCTTCAATCTAAATATGACGGAAGGAGCCAATGACAGTGGATGATTTTGAGAATATATGACATAACTTATACAATATAGACATAGAGCAAAGCTTATCGTATTTACAACCATCATATCATGAAGAATCTTATGACTAACAATATTACAATTGATAGTTGGTCATAGTTGATCTTATGATACAGAATAGCATATTAGTGATGAAAATAAAAATTATGACATTCTCCATAATCATATTTACTTTAGGAGTCACTTTGGACATATGTGATTCATGATGATCAGATTACGATTATCATTATATTAATGCACCAATTACATACGATGCATCAATATACTATGTTATGGAATCAAATTTAGGATTGAGTTTGACAAACATATCAAATTGATATACTAATACATAGAATCAATGATTTCAATCCATCACTTATGGAGCTATATCGTTCTCTTTTGTGGTAGAACTAAGTATATTAATCCATTGATTACTTAATTTATTTAAATTTTAAAGTTTAAATTATTAATAAAAATCTAATAATTTAAATTATTTTTTTATAGATAATTCAATATTAACGAAAGGATAATTCGAAATGTACGACAAAGGTACTTCTCCGAAAAAAGATATTTATCACTATTTTTTCCTAAGTTAGATTTTTTTACTAAAATTATACTATATTTATATTTATTTCCAATTTAGAAATTCTAATTTTTTTTTAGGTTTTTTAGAGCTATTTTTAATATTTTAAAAAATTTTAGGTATATTTGGAGCTATTTTAGGTATATATATATATATATATATATTAGGTATATTATACCGATCATTAGTTGGTATACCAAAATGGGTCGAAATTGTGAACCTTATTTATTATAATTTATTTTCTTGAACTTTTAATAAGAAAACTTGAAAGATTAGGAAAAATATATTACTTTTTCAAAATTAACTTTTTTATTTCTAGATTATTTATCTAAATTTTTTTATTCCTGTCCACCTTTCAACAGCTTTCAATGTGTATTTTCCTAAATAAAATTCTTGTTTACGATCCATGAGAACTATTTTTCTGTAAGAAGTTAATTTTTAGTCACATATCCATCCACATGTGTGACTGAAAATAATGTTGAGACTATGCCTTAGTTTAGTTTTTGAGAAACACTCTATATTATTTATCATTTTTTATAGAGTATCCATTGCTAAATATGATTTTTTTTCCCTAGAGAATATAATTTACAGACTAGTTTTGCAAGATGTGAGAGTGTTTATAGATTTTGGCATGATGACTTTCTTAATTACCATAATCTTATGATCATTAAAAATAACTCAATATATATATATTTATTTATTTATCTAAATATAGTTCTTTTAATAATCCAAGAGAAAATTATTTTCATTTGAAAAAGTTAAATTTTAGTTAAATACCCATCCATATTTCTGTCAATATATGTGGTTATATAGCTTGTTGTGCTTTTTTCATTCTATTCTAAATTGTGATTAAAATTTTCTACTTAAAAAAATATAATTAATAAATATGGATTAATTTATTTTTTCTTCCAAATAGGTGATGAAGATTGGATTTAAGGATTTTTCTATTATCAATCAAAATCTTTACTAGTTAAACTATTCAACGTCTTCAAAAATTATCAAGCAAGATTCTAACATAGAGATTTAATTTTTTAATCCATATTATACTCAACTATATGTATTTAAATATTTTTTATCAAATCGGAATGAAATCGAATTAGACTGAAATTAAAATCAAATCGAATCAAAATCCGAGATAGATGGTTTGATCATGAGTCGCTATTAAAACAAATATCTTTAAATTATAAATAATCTTATTTTAACTTATTTTAATTAAAAATAAAAATCATCGATCCAAACCAAAATTAGAAACCAGAATCAGTTCCGGATCTGAAATCGTAGAATCCGAAACCCATGTCAGGTCTTGAACTATTTTAAGCAAATAAGTTGCTCCTAAGAACTAACTCAATTAAAATTTTAGAATATTCTGGAACCACATACTTTTGGGTCCCGCATGGTCCTTGCCGTGGCAGAGACACATCACCATGAGTTTGTCACCCATTGGCATACCATCCGCCTGAGTCCTACCGATGAGACTATAAGCCAGCGGGTATTGTATGTTAAGCTGACGTCTCCACTCATCGAACCGGACCGGACGGAACCGAATCATACTCGACAAAAGCAGCATCGAACCGTGGCGACGTCTACTTTTCTGGACCGACTTTGCTTTGGGGCGAAGATAGGGAGTGCCAGTCGAGGCGAAGCGCGCCGATGTCCTTCTTGTTCAAGTCGTCGCCGCGGCCCAAGCCGACGCCGGCGGAGCTCGCCAAGGCCATCAAGGAGAGCTTCTTGGCCCTCGACACCAGCACCTTTGCTAAGGTTGTCTCCCCCCCCCCCCTCTGATCCGGTCTTGATCTTCTCGTGTTTTCCGATCGACCGCCGGATCATTAAATCTGCTTATTTCTCCTAAATGCGTTGTAGATCTAAGATTTGAACGGATCGCTTGCGATTTACTCAGTTTGCATTATGTCAATTACCTATCCGATCGAGTTATTTGTGGAAATTTCTTTGATGTTCTCGATCTTCTGCTTTTGAGATGCCGTTTTGTTCGATCTGCCTGTTTGGGCGTGGTTGATAACTCTTATGCGGGCTTTTGGATTCTTCTTGAACATATTCAGTCCGATCAAGGAAGAAATCTCTCAATCCTGTGCAATTTTTTGTGTCCACCAGTGCAGTCCATAAGGTGAAAGACTGAAGTAGCTAACATATTGTCGATCCTCTACTCCATCCTGTATAGCATATGATATAGATTGTCTCGGACTTTGATCCTAGCAAGGATGCTTTTAGTGTCCAATCTTGATCATATATATCTAGAAGTATGAATCCTGCAAAGGGTATCAAGGTTTTCAATACTTTAGTACTAACCTAATAACGAGACTATAAGAATATTGATGCCACCTTCGCCCATATATATTTCTTTTGGTGTTTCATTTGTCTAGGCTCTAAACTCATTGTCCCTTCTTCTTGTAAGCATGCTGCAGCACAAGTCTAGAACTAAGATCTTCATGCGTGCATTCCTATCCTATGCTGGCGAGCACCCAATTCTTTGCCTGATGGCTGACCTTGTACTCGTAGAGCAGTTTTGCTTTTGTACTTTGTAATTCTACTCACCTTCAACTGTCACACTTGTATGTTTAAAGGCAGCTTAATTACACTTTCTTTGAATATATCAGAACCAATGCAAAGTGAACCTTTTAAGAGAAATATGTACAAAGCAAATCTAGAGAGATAGTGATGTCTCTTGCACATCTTTTCATTATTTCATTTTCTAAGAAATTATATTTTGTTATGTTAGGCTCTTGAAGAAGTTCAAAAGAATATCCTTTCTATGAGACAAATGCTTTCAGGGGATGGAGAAGTTGAACCAAATGAAGATCATATTTCACAGTTGGCTATTGAAATATGCAAAGGAGATGTTCTTGCTCTTTTCGTTCATAAGTTGCCATCATTGAGTTGGGAAGTGAGTTTAGCTTTCATTTGATGTAAGTTTAATCATCAATGGTGCCAAAGCTAACTGATGCTTTCATAAGCAGGCCAGAAAAGATTTGGTGTACTGTTGGTCCAGTTTATTGATGCAGAATTGCTGTGTGGAATATATTGAGAATAATTTGGAACTTGTGGATTTCCTTGTCATCTGGTGAGTGCTGTCTTTTGTGCATAGTTGATTTGTCACCTAATCTTCAGTATCTACAACAATACTTTCCTATCTTCCCAGTCATCCAGTCATAGGGGAGTGGTCCATTTTTTTTTTTCTTTACTACCATTCGCTGTTAGGATTCTTTGCATTGTTTCTATATTTCAACTGTGTCATCTTTCTGTTTTTTTCCTCCTTGAGTTGTTGAAGTTTCCAATTAGTCAGTCTTGAAGCTTCATTGAGTTAGTTCTTTTCCGAGCAGCTACAACAACAAAGAAATTGCATTGAGCTGTGGTAACATGTTGAGGGAGTGCATCAAATATCCAACTCTTGCAAAGTAAGCTATCAGAAATCCTTGGGTTGTTGTAATCATTATCTTTCTATCTTATTCTTCTGTTAACATTTCTGCAAGTATATAATCAAATTAATCATCATACTTCATGCTTAAATAATTTAGATTGGTATTTATGTTTAGCTTTCTCAAAATTATGAATATGATCATATTGTTATCGGTTATCGGTGTTCTTTTTGTTTCATGTGCTTGTCCAAACTAACCAAGAATTATATGTCTGGGTGTTTTTGATGAGGACGTGATGTGACATCATCTGCATCTTCAAAATTCCACTAATTATAGCCCCACAGATGCTACTCATTAATTGAAGTTATGCTACTCATCATATTTATAGTTCACAAATTATACCATTCTTGATAAAGTAACATAACTTTTTTTTACCATTCACTGGAAAGTAATCACACAAAAATTTTTTACTCGAAAATGTGTTTGTGATCTTTATCTATATATGCCTAGACTTTTTCTGCTGAAACATCTATTGAGCAAGACAAGAATTTTATACTCTAATTACATTTTCTATTGACAAAAGAATTTGACATTGTTCAGTTTGCCCATCCAGTCAGCCTCAAACAGGACATTATAGATTTTGGTGACATTTGGATGTCAAGTCTACATCAGGATTTTCAGCACAGAGTGGTCCATTGATATAAAGTATTATATGATGGTTTATTTATGTAGGATAGAGTTTTTTTTCTCAACCAACATTAATTAGGCAAAAAATGCTCATGAAGTGCCCCTCAAGATCAGAGGAGACAACAGGAGAAAAAGGTGGTATGAGAATATCTTGCAAAAATTGCCACCCAATTGGCAAGACCTTTAGCTTCTCTATTACATGCTGGATTCTAAGAGCCTCAAAAAGACTTGATAAACGGAAAATTTCCATTGACAACATTTAAAATCCTCCGAGGAGGGGTTCTTCTGTAAGATTATAAACCAAATTGAGTGCATCACACTCCAACTACAAGCATTTGATGCCTTCCTTCAAAGCAAATTGAGGCCTTCTTTAATAGCTAGAATCTAACAGCCTTTAGCATATTGTCCTCGGTGAATCTGCTACCTGCAAACAGAATATTGTCATTAGAATCATAAATGGCAAAGCCAATACCATGATTCTTGTTTGGACTAGACCAAGAACCATCTGAATTAAGTTTGAACCAACCCTACAGCAGGTGTCTCCGATCTATTTCATGAGAAATCTCTCATTTGTCCCTTCAGGAAACTTGGAATCAGCAAAATTGCCTTGGGTTTAGGCTGATTAAATTTGGCATCACTTCTAGTTTGCCGCGACAGAAACCAAAAACCCATGGCAATTAAGGCTCTTAGGATCAAAAACATTCAACAAAGACAAATCATCTCCTTCACTGAGCCAGCTTCCCAAGTGCCACTCCTTCATGCTGAAGTGGATGTTCAGATGGAGCTGAAAAAAGAATGTTTACTGAGAATTCACATTGTAAAAAGAGGTGGTTAATGGATTGAATGTCATTTTCGCATAACCAACAGAGACGAGGAGGAGCTGTCTGCATGGTGGCAAGTTCGTCAACAGTAGGGAGTTTTTTGTGCAAGAGTTCCCAGTAGAACAGGACTTTTTTGGCTGCTGGCAGCTTCCATAAAGCCTCTTAATGTTTGATTACACTAAGTTGGGTCATTTAAAGGCATGTAGTTTGATTTCCTATAGCTTCAAGTAATCCTTCATGCTTGTCTATGATTGACACCTTGGATAATTCCAAGTGTAGTGACACTAAACCTGTGTTTTACCATTGGTCCATTAAGGAACATGGCATCTTAATTAACTTCATGTATGAGTATGATAAATAAAACTGTAATATTTTACAGCTAGGTGTATAAGGAATTTTAAACATAACATTTGCATTATCTTATGACAATTAATTTTTGATTATGAATGCATTTTGATTTTGTAGTGATCTTTCAGATGTATCTTGGAATCAAATAGCTTTGAATTATTTTTCAAATATGTGGAACTGCCGACCTTTGATATAGCTTCAGATGCTCTTGCTACCTTCAAGGTCAGTTTTAGTAACACTCTGCATTTGGCTTTTACTTATCTTCATGCTGTAGACTCCAGAATTATGTTCATGCATTCTCCTATATTTACTTATGGACAATTTTTGCAGGACTTGCTTATAAAGCATGAAACTGTTGTCTCTGAGTTTCTGATTTCACATTATGATCAGGTCTGCTAATAAGTTCTTCATGTACCAACTCAGTTGTTCATTGATTAAATTTTCCCAAATCCAACTTATTGTGATAATTTGCTGGAAAGTTGGTATGTTAGTTGGGTAAGATGTTTCGGCGTGCTCTGTCAAGTTGTCTGATTGAAGAGTGTCGTTGCAGTTCTTTGAGCTATATGAGAAGCTACTGACATCTCCAAACTATGTAACAAGAAGACAATCCTTGAAGGTTAGTTCTATCAGTAATCTACATTTAGCTTCCGTCTCAAAGTTTCTGTCTTTTATAATTGCATTCATGTCAATTATTGTTTAGATTCTCTCGGATTTCCTTTTGGAATCCCAAAATCTGCAAACAATGAAGCGCTTCATTCTAGAAGTTCGATTCTTGAATATTATGATGGCACTATTAAAGGTACATGATTTTTCATCATATTTCTACAACTCTAGTTTTACTAGCTTATTGTATGTTTCTTAAAGTATATTTTTGGTTTTCGTGCTATTATTTCATGGTTTCTATGTTTTCCAATGAGATCTTTAATATTTGGTATTTTTAATGGTTGGGGATCCTGTGCATATGTTCAGTAATGTGCAAAATGATAGAGGAGTTTGATTCTATTTAAATTATATATAGATTCATATCCAGATGCCTGTTAAGAGGGCGACAAACTTATATTAGCTCCAGATAATCTTTCCATAAATGGTTATGCTGCTTAGTTCTGGTATATAGCTCATATGAGTGGGCACAAAATGTGTTTTACCCTTTCTGTCCCTTATTTCAGTAAAATTGCATCAGATCCTGACAAATATAATTTATTAAAATCCTCTCCCTCTTAACCACTTGACCGGCAACCCCTACCTGCAACCTCTCTCTATTTTCTCTAACCCCACCCTCGGTTCACAATCCAACACTTGATGAGGAGTTTAATCACTGGTAACATATAAAATTTGTCCTGTCCATTAAGACCACAAAATCAACAGGAGCCTTCGGCATCTAAATAAAGATACATATTGAAGCTACTTAGTCACCAGTGTCAAGATAGTGGATCTTTGATTTGATGATGGTTTCAAAGGTAATTAATCCTATACTATTTTATATGATTTGATGTCTTAAATGTTTGGCTACATTAAGAATCAAAAGGATTAGAATGTGGCTAAAGCTCATTTTTCCAGGCCTTAAAGAGTTTGACACTGCATGCACAGCTGAATGTTTCTTTCTTCACATGGACGGGTGAAAGTTGTCCTGATTTAAGAAATATCTGCTGATAGACTGTTTTCTCAATATCCTGTAAAAAGATAATTGACTTCAGCTGTCAACACTTCATCTAGTTATTTTCTGCTTCAACTAGGGAACCTCCAGAAAGAGAAGAGAATGCCTATGAACTTTGAAATCTGTTTGCTTGGAATGACTGCCAAAATTTCTGCTCCATAGTTGGCTATAGAATGTTTAAATATGTACCTGATGTCTTGAAATTGATTTCTGGGATAATAGTTCTTTTATGCTGTTTCTGTTTCATTTGATATCATTTGTTTGGGGTGTTTATATTAAGTTTCAATTGTCATATAACATGTCCTAATTTTATGTGTACATTTTTGTATTCTTGTCCATGTGCCATGTTCTTTTCAGGACACAAGCAAGAATATCCAGATTTCTGCCTTCCACATTTTTAAGGTAGTTTGTCGCTCACATCCTTTTGACACATTTTATGTTACATTTTTTCTAATTGTATGTTCCAACTAGAAACCTGCTGACAGTGGGTATTTCTCATGGTTTCCTATCTTCTGATGTTTAACATGAAGATGAACCATAAAGTTCAGGATTCAGTTTTGGTTAACTAATTGGTTTGAAGTCATATATTATTCACAGTTGCTTATGGTTCCTTGTATTGCCTTAAAAAGTATTTCGATTTTGTATCTAAACTCGATCTGACTACAGCTTGAATGTGTGCATTTTCTCTCTATGGCACATTTTCATAGTATTTTGCTAGGGTTTCTGAAAGGGTTATTTGCTATTTAACCAGGAAGATGATGTGTTCTTGATATAAATTGCAATAGGTTTTTAACTGAAGCCTAAGCTCCAGGAATAAGATGGGTTCTTTCTATTATTGACAATGGTTTTTTAATGGTTTAAGAGACAGTTGTTATGCAATATCGGCTTCCTACTAATAAATGTTCTTGTACAATTCTTTTTCTTGAAATTAGGTATTTGTGGCTAATCCAAACAAGCCACCGGAAATTATCAATGTCCTGATAGACAACCATGAAGAACTTTTGATGTCACTGCAAAATCTTCCTATGAGCAAAGGTAAAATTCTGTCATTGCATCTGTTCTTCGACAAGCTATCCATCAGACATGTTCATGCACAAAAGAGATTGGAAAATTAGCCATCCCATTGGAAAGGCCAACTTGTCATCAGTATGGTTAGGCCAAAAAGGAACAAATAAATCATCATTCTTTTTTACTTTCACATTGGCTCCTACCTCTGTTTTCCCCTCCACAACCAATAAACACATGAGCAGCTGATAAATAAGATGCATCTTTGAGTAGTTGTTTCTCTCTGACCAGCACTTGTATTAGCTGACAACTACTACTTTCACTTTGTGTGTTACTGTAGGTGAAGATGATCAATTTGAAGAGGAGAAAGATCTAATCATCAAGGAGATCGAGAAACTTTCGGGTCTATGAACTGCCAGTACACATAGGTCTGCCTTCCTAATTAATTATATATATCTACTTTATTTGATTATAATGTTTGCGAGGTGTTCATCATGGCTCTCATTCATAAAGGTATTTTAATGTTTAATTAAACCTGGTTTTAGATCAACACTAACGGAGATGGGTGTATCTTTTCTCTATCTGTGTGTGCTAATCAATAGAACTGTGGTGACCCCAAGGACGAGATAGGACATAGCAACTCTTTTGCGAAATCACTGTGGAACTTGTTACATAGATAGGACAATAGAACTCTGGTTGGTAAACCTGTTTGAAATCACTATGGAACTCTTACGGAACTGCTGATATGCCCATACAAGGACGTAGCAAACAAGTTTGGTATTGTTCCAGTGAGTCGTTACTAGGAACACATGGTGAAAATTAAAATGACAATAGGATATGAGTGCCAAAAAGGATCAATATAGTTGTTGAAAGTTGCATCAAGTTGATGTATGAAGAGATAATAATGCACACAAAAAAAGAGACCGTTCGAAGGATATAATTGCAATTCTGATGATATTTATATGAGCCAAACTTCTATGCCTCTTATCATCCCAAGAAAAAAAGGGAAGTAGTGTACCTTCATTAACTATCGAATCTATTTAATCGGATTGTTTCAAAGATTGATTGATCTGATTTGATTAATCAGTTTATAATTTTAAATATTTTTTGGTTCAATTGGATGATAATATAATATTTATGAAATTAAACCCATGTTTAATTAATCGATTAAGGGTTTAAGATAATTAATTCAATAGAGTTGGTTTTTTTAATCAAAATTAATTTAAATCAATTTGAAGCAAAGAAGGATATGAATCATTCATAAAATCAATTTGGTTCGTATTTATTTTTTTGTTTGATTTAAATACCCTTGGGTCCCATAATGGATCGTTCCGTTTGGGTGAGAGGGTGGCGAGTTACGGAGGAGATGAGTTTTTATTTGTTTTTGGTGCGGAGGTTAGATTCTCGGGGCGAGATTCTGGCGGACGCTTCTGCTGCCACCCCTCTCCCATCCCCACCGCCCCCCCCTCCCCTCCTCCTCCCCCCGCTCCTTCCCTCCCGATCACACATCATGCTTTCGATGAATACTCAGCAATGTGCTCTTATGGACGGTAAGACAACTCATCTAATCCATACCAGCAGGACACAAATCTACTTCTCAGAGCCAAAAAGAGAAAACCAGCAATACATGCTAAACCATAAGCACATTAAAACTCTACCCACTCTTGTCTACGAGAACACAGTTCACTGGATCACAGTTGCCTTGCTCCATATTCTGACCTAGAGAAGATTGCTTATGTACACCATCAATGGATAACACATCCAAACCCATTTCTCGTCTTGCAGAATCCGCAACCATATATTCAAGCTTTCAGCAAAGAATACAAACTCGGGAAACCATAAATTCGCAGCCAAAATCGAGGAAATCTGTAACATAATCCCCAATACAAACAGAAGCAGCTATTTCAGAATATCGGCGAAGCAACAACATTCCATAAAGTCGATCGAATCCTAGTAACAGATTATCTTTCCGCTACATTCAAAAGTTGTCTTGCCAACAATGTCTTGAAACATATTCAATTTTCTCTAGCAACAAATCAGTTGTCAGTAGAGGAAGCCAAGTTCTAGACAACAATACCAACAGAAGGGTTCTCAAGTCAAAGCCTCTCGAACAAATCTCTCATCTTATGGTGCTAACATCTTAATTCATACAGATCCAAATAAATTAATCAAGTGCAAATGTTTCTTCAGCCTAAGAAGAATTAGTTACATAGTCTGATTTGTGTTCTGTCCTTCAGAAAATTAACTGTCACAAAGCAACAAAAAAGCATTTCTAATAGTCTTTGGGAATACGGTACACAAGTATGAATAAAGCCGGCGACATAACACACTTCCATGCGCTATGCTAAATAATTTGTGACATAATCTGGATATGCAATACATGATTCTCCATACACCAGGAAGAAAATAGTCGATTTCCACACAGCAATTGGTTACATATACATGTTGCGTTGCACATCAATCCACACTATTATTTATTTATTTTATAATAGTAGCTTCGTGTGAGATGCACAAACACAATATGTGATACGCATAAAGGGATACTATCATAAGATATGAATCTAAAAGAAGAGACATAGCGTCGAACATTGTCACAATCATAAAACATCAAGCAAGTATCAGAAAAGGTTAGAGAATCTAGATGGGATAAATGAATTACTTTGATGTAAAAGCATATACAACAACAGATCTCCAACTTTAGTATCACATACAATATATTTAGTTTACCGATCACTGAAATAGAAAGTTCTGAGCAAAAAGATCAAGAACAATTTGCATGAAGCAGAAACATTTCTAACACATGTTAGCACAAGTGGTAAGACAATTGTAGTATCTAATTTCGAATGAAGACGAGTAGACAAAATAAAGGCATTTCACTGACAAAATAAAAGAACTTGGAGTACATTCAAAATGCCCCAAACAATTACCAATGACCGCAAGCAACCATTATGCGCTTAACTAAAGTACACAACCCATAAACCGACACATGCGTTCATAACAGAGGTACCCATGGTCTAGCATCGGTAGCTGGTTGGTCCTAGTATTGACGCATCTGCAACAGGTCAAGATAATAAAAAATCAAACATTTCAAGGAAGCCAAAATAAGTAGTTTTTTTGTTCTCACTTGGACAAAAACTTCAGAATTTACTCGTCGGATCAACAGATATAATGAACCACTCTAAACTCTAAAGTACCTTTTAATCTATCCAAATGCTAAAGATTTTTTCTAAAAACATATTAACTATGAAGACTGAAAAAGAAACAAATTCTGCATAATTTATCAAAAATAAAGAAAGAAAGAAAGCATTCGAGCTTAGAGATTGTAAACATCTTTACCTTGAGTTGATTCAGGTATCCTTGAGGCCACTATCAGCAAGTACCAACAACTCCCTCTTCCTTAACAAGCCCACCTTGAGAAGCTTTGAGGACTCCTGTTTCATCCCTCACCACTTGACCCATGGGATTGGGGGCATGAGCCAAACTAGTCAACCTACCCTTCGCCTCCTCGTCCATGACATGGTTCTGCACCCCTATCAATGGATCCGCCTTATTCGTAGCTTCCACGGTGCCCTGAACTGGTGTCTGCGCCATCCCTATAGGCTCCTGAAACCTCATCCATCTATCCCGCTCTCTGTTTTGAACTCTCTTCTGTCCCACCATGGCTGCAACTGTGCTACTCAACTTCGGCATCTTTTTCTTTGGGTCCATGACTTCAGGTCTGGGATCCGGTGCTGCAACATGATCGGTTTCCTTGTTCTTCTTCTCCTTCTCGGTCTGCGACAACAGAAGAACCTTTTCGAGGGCTTCCCTCGCTCGCTTCCTCGCAACCGCTGCCTCCCTGACCTTCCTCTCGGCGTCTGCCCTGGTGGCCGCGGCCGCCCTGCCCATGGACACAGCCGCCAGTTTCGCGGCGGCCAGAAGCACCTTAGCCGACTTGAGATCTATTGATTTCTCCGCCACGAGCGAGAAGTAGGAGGAGGAACCACCAAGGTCGGAGCAGCTAGGGCAGACGAAGGATGCGGCGGGATTCGGGAGGCAGGCGGAGTGGGCGACGGCGGGGCAACCGGAGCAGCGCACGACAGGGGATGTACCGCCGTCGAGGAGGAGATCGAAGCAGGAGGTACAGAAGGCGCCGGGGTGATAGCGGAGGACGCAGGAGGTGCAGAGGCGGCAGAAGACGGTGCGGTGGCGGACGTGGTGGAGCGGCCAGGGGTCACGAGCGCCACACCCGTCTCCGCCGCATCCGGCCGGCCGGAGGTCCCTCTTCACCTGAGCGTGCGTCGTCATGGCCGCCGCACCATCACGATTCACGGCCTCGAAACCCTATAACAAGAGAGATCTCGCGTCGTGGACGTAAGCGTTGAGGCCTCCCCCAAATCAATCAATCGAGAGAGAGAGAGAGAGAGAGTTAGCGCAATCTGTCGCAGTTTCGGGGATTCTTCTCCCCTCGTCTTTGAGCTTCGTTTTAGGGTTTGGGGTTCACTCTCAAACGGCTCTCCCTGGTCCGGTGCGGCCACGAGCGAACTCGGTGGGACCAGCAATCGAGAGAGTAGCCCGTCGGGTGCGCGTCGTTGGGTCAGTTTTCCGCAGTCAAAAAGCTGCTAACCTCGTGCAATGCACGTGATTTTACCGTAGGTTTCCGAAGACGTTCTCCTCGATGTCTACGTAATTAGGCTCAGTTCGATCTCAGCCACGTGGCTTCATTCCGTGTGTGATCACTCCAATCTTGGATAACCAACGGTTAGATGAGAGGAAACCACTATCACGTGCATTTCGGTACAATGGACTCGACGAGATCACAAAACGGTTCGGCCCAATCTCCAATGTGCCGTTGTGATCGAAGGATCCCAACTGACGAAGCACGGGAGGTGATCACCGTCGCCTTTTCCCCATAGCCGGAGCACTAATAATGAAGCAGAAGATGAGACCCTTCAAAGACGAGTTCTCCTTCCGTTCGCCCTCCTCTCCTCTCGATTCCCCTTCCCCGATTCCGTAGAAAGTTCTTCATTTCTTCTCTTGTTTCTTCCCGTGTGTGGCAGAGGAGCGGCTCGCGGAATCGAGGGATATCCTCGCCAAGTACCCCGATCGAGTGCCGGTAATGACCTAGCCTTCTTTGACTCTTGATTTGCCTCAAATCTATCGCGTATTAATGGGTGGAGATGGCGAAGATTTCCGCTTGCTCCTATTTGGGAATGATCGTGGTTGCGTCACGTCAATGTTAGAGTCTTGCTGAGCATACTTTGGGTCTTAATTCTACCGATGCCAGTAGCATAGAAAAAGCCCTAATTTTTGGGCTTAATTGCGAGAACTCTATAGTGATTATAAATAGTAATTACTACATGTTAAGAATCATGTGAACCATGTTGTGATTAAGGTGTATAGTTTCTATAGTCATTATACATAGTAATTACTACATGTTAAGAATCATGTGAACCATGTTGTGATTAAGGTGTATTTAGTTTCTATAGTCATTATACATAGTAATTACTACATGTTAAGAATCATGTGAATCTTGTTGTGATTAAGGTGTATTTAGTTTCTGGTGTGAGTCAAACACCAGCACATTTTACCAATATAGCTTCCATGATAGTTGCCTTATAGCTATTTGATTTTTCATTTTGCTTCATCGGGTAATTGTTGATAGGTTCTCGAGGAGTGCTCTCCCGGATATGGAAAAGAGAAAGTAAGTCAAGTGTTTCCGCAGCCATATAGTAGCACTTCATCATCTAATAGTCAAATTTGCTGCTTTTTGTTTTTTTTATCATTACATACTTCTAGTTATTTTATTTTTGTGTGTGTGTGGAAGAACTTTTTTTCCCCTTTTCATTATTCTTTGCTTGCATTGTAGTTCTAGTTGTTTATAGGATCGCACTGTTCAAACTTTAAGTGTGCCCTTAACTATGGTTATTTTGTACATTCAATATGCCATGTTGTTAGAGGTATTTTTGTTAAAGCAAAACTGCAAGCATCCATATAAATGCAACTGTTGAATATTTTGCTCATTTGAATCTCATGTGGTAATATAGTGGTGATGAGTTCTCACCTACTGTGCAAAGGAATAATAGGCCATTTTGTCACTTAGTTACCTTTTTCTTAGGCTATGTTAATCTTGTGTATTGTAAAGGTATTTAATATATTGTCAAATGGAAGAAGAATGAAGTAAATTGGCTATGGTAGAGATAATCCCAGGATATAGCTTCATTTAGTCAGTGAGGGACCTCTGGCAATGACTTCTTTGACCTTCTTCTACCTCTCTTTTCTTTTCTTTTTTTCCCAACATGAAAGAAGAATTATATTATCTTATGGAATGGATACAATATAAATGGATACTAGTGAGTAGGATAACCTCCAGTCCAGAATTTACAGGATGGGTAGCTGGACCAAAATTGGCTGCCTAATTGGAACTCTGGACCGTTCCCTACAAACATGTATTTTGAACTCCCAAAACACATTCCAGGATACCAAGAATGACTCTTATAATATAAGCAATAACCCAAGTATGCTTGTCATTGTTGTTCAACATGTCAACCAAAACATGCAGGTTCTACCTGTAGGCAATGAATGCCAGGCATCCCTTCTGCATTCATTCCTCGATGTATTGTGCTCCACAAAACAGAAGAGCTATCGGCACTCAGTTTATAACATCCCTGTTGGGTCTTTCTCATCTGCATGCTCTACAAGGCATCAGTTATAGCCTGGGATTGATTTTTCTTGTAGTTGTTATCTTTTCCTGGAAGCCATGCATATTTGCTTATGTTATCACTGTTCTCTCATGATGCTCAGGGTGGATACTTGTTATGTTATCAATGTAAGGATATAGCTAGGGAACAACAACAAATCATGGTTTTCAACTACTTATGCTGATTACATGGATCATTTCCTACCACTGAGTTCTTATAAAGCAATATTACTAGTTGATCAAAAGGACATAAGATGAGTAGGATACTTGAATCAACACCATAAAAGATGAGTAGAATACTTGAGAGTCAACACATGTTTACTGGGGGTCAAACCCTTATTGTTGCTAGGAAATAATTATCTAAACTGTCTTTACTACAAAAGAAATTATTTGGTGATGTGCATATGGATTTCTCTTGTCTAGAGATTTATATCGCCTTTACCATCCTTCTGCAGATATCTGGTGCCGAGAGACATGTCTGTTGGGCAATTCATTTACATATGAAGTGATCCTGGGAAAGCCCTTTTTGTGTTTGTCAAAAATACCTTACCACCAACAGGCACTAGTCTGTATCGTCTTCTTCATGCATTCACCACAAGATCGATTCATTTCTGGTCATGCGTGCTTCTCCATAGCTGATTTCACAGCCACACTTTTGGATTCCATATACGAGTCATACAAAGATGTGGACGGCTTCCTGTACATGTCTACAGTGGCGGAAAGATTTTTGGTTAAGTAAATATTGATATATATCAATGATCTATATAAACAGTGATGTGTAAATGATGATGGGGATGTTTTATTCGGGGCTAATTATATATTATGCTCTATAGTTAGTTATATTTAACGTCTTAGTCTCTATACTTTAAGAATATACATTGACATTTTTATAGTTACGAAAGTGAAACATCTAGATTCATTAATATTAATGATGTTAGTTTTACCAATAAAAACACGAAAATAAAAGATAAAAAGATAATTTTAACATTCGGTGACGAATGACATCAGTGGTAGTATATGACTATGGTGGTAGTGGACGATGGCATCGTTGGTGTTGATGTTAACATAATTACTTGGTTGCCTTCGACGACGATAAGGTCCACTCTCATCGTAATACCACTCGCCTCCATGAGGAGCGTCCTGTCGATCTCATTGTTACGCACCCTATGTCGACGTAGATGGTGGTGGCCACTCCCTATCCCCCTACTCCTTTCCCATCTCATTCTTTTAGGAGTAGTGTCTCAGTATCCTCAAATCCTTCTCCCACCTCATTGTAGCTGACGATGCCTTTGCACTCCCTCTTCTTCCCTCTCCATCATGCGTAAGAAGTGCTTCGTCGCCTCTCCCGACCTATTTGCAATTGTGCACGCCCTTTGCTCTGATGGCCTCCCGCACGATTGTGACGACGTGGATGAGCTCTGGTTAGTGCCCAACGCCATGCCACAAAGGGTAGCACCCATCGTGTGGGAGGCCATTGGAGCAATTTAGTCGACAATGGACATTGCTCTCTATGGCACACTGTCCATCGTGTAGGAGGCCATTACAACAATTAGGTTGGCAATGTATGTGATGCCATAGAGGGCGACATCCATCATACGAGAGGCCATTGGAGCAACTGGGTTGGCGATGATTGTTGCCCTCTATCGCATGTCATCCATCGTGTGAGAGGTTAATAGAGCAATTGGGCCATCCATCGTGTGAGAGGTTAATAGAGCAATTGGGCCGACGATGGACGTCACCCTCTGTGGTGACGCATTGGGCACTAACCAGATGGGAGAGAGATTTGAGGATTCAGAGATTTGAGGATTCCGGGATGCTGCTCCTAAGAGAATAGGATTACGAAAAAATGGAAGGATGGGGAGCGACCCTCACCATATACGTTAGGTAGAGCGGGCAATGATGAGGTTGGCAATGTGTTCCTCGTGGAGGCATATGACATCACAATGAGAGACAACCTTATCGTCGTCAGAGGTGGCCAAGTATAGACGTCGATGCTAGCGACATTGTTGTGCGCAACCACTAACATCGTCCGAGATGTTTTACTTCCATAATAATAAAAATGCCAATGTAAAAATCAAAATACAAACTACATGTAATTAACCAGTTTTATCCGGCTGATGACTACTATACCTGTGCAGACTAAGTTCTGCTCTTTTGGTCGGTGGCTAGAATACTGATCGGTAAGACTCGGTTCTTCTCGATAGGAGCGTTTGGCGACGACTGTTAGAAGCAGCAGCAGGTACCACGCACCTTATCTTTTTTCCTATGCAGATAGGCACCTTCATGAATCACACAAGCTTTCACATCAGACACTTCAAAAAGGAACCTTAATTTATTTCCATGATCAAATTAACTTTCAAGCTCAACAATCATGTATTCTAATGTTCACGTGTCAAATTTCTCACTGAAGCTACACATTGTTCCTGAAGCATGGTTTTGATTAGCAAGACAAAATGAAGGGTAGTAAAAGAAATGATCGATGCAATGGTAGTTATGCAGCAGACATGACACAGTCAATAGCTTCTTTGCAAATTCCTGTCATCGTGGCCTCCGGTCCATATACCTGCAACAGAAAGTCATTGGATGAGCATATGGCCAACGAATTCGATAAGTGTCTCCCCTCATAGAGAAGATGTGCATCGAGTTACCTCCAGAGGAACTCCGAGCTCCTCGCCCACTTTCCTCATTTTTGCCAGACCAGTCTGATAATTTGGTCCCCCTCTTCTAACATAGATGTGCATCCTTGCTGCCTTCAGCTTTGATTCCTGTGAATAAATATGGAAGAAGTACATCATGAGTTGGAGAAGATACAAAACGGCTGTAATTTGGTGAACTAACCTTCTCTTTCAGTGCCCTGATGATGCCATTGAATGTAGCAGCAACGTCAGTAAAGTTTGCTATACCTCCTCCAATGAGAAGAGCTCTCTTACGGCCATCTGGATCGGCGGTTGCACACTGATACGGTGAAAAACATCGTGTTCAATGTCAATGCTAAGGAGAAGTCGAACAAAGAATGAACCCAAAAGAAGAGAAACAAGAAGGATGAGGGAGGGAATTCATACATCAAGAACGACTCTGGCATATTGAAGAACCTCTTCCTCATTTGGAGCACCACTGTACTCCGCATAGTTTCCAAGTTCAGATGCATAGCCCAGATCTCCGACCTAATAAACGATGAATTCAAATTTCAAGGCAGAAATTTCTGTCATAAGGCTTAACAGACTGAAGCAATCTAATGTGATCAAAGTCCTACATAAATTTTGCGAAAAACTGAGATGTGACGGAAGCAAGCTAACCGTATCAGCATAAATGACACTAGCACCACCACCAGCTACCATTGTCCATATGCGTCCTTTTGGATTTAGGACAGTGAACTTCAAGGAGGCACTGGTCTGCAACAAAGTAATCAAAATCATTTAGTATGCTCAAAACAGAATGGAAAAACATCATGATTACAACTCCAACACACAAAATTGGTTGGTTTGTTAGAATAGGATGGGATTTGTACAGCCAGAAGAAAATTAAATGATATATGCAATCTCCGATCCTGTGCAAGGTCTAGTATATTCTAAAAAAACTACGTTATCTATATAAAGAAAACAGTATCAAATCAAGCATAAAGAATTCTCATGACCTCTTGCACATGTCCTGCATCTTCTGACAAGAAGATGCTAGATGTCACCAGAAAAGCTCCATAAGGGAGGCAGTATCAGTTGGTCAATGAGTAATTACCGATTGAGTTGAGACAGCTTATAGAGGTATCTCAAAGTAACAATAATGGATTGGCAAAAAGAAATGTAAATGCTTTACTGGATATCAGGAACCCTCAGTCCTGCAGCTGTTCCTTTAAAGGTAATGGTGAATTCCTAAACCTTACAGCCGATGGCTCATTGAACAGATCTATCTTTACATTGTAGCATGCTGGTTCGCCATTAGTATCATATATAGAAAAGTTAATCCGTATGATTGCAATTATAAATTGTTGCAGATTTTACAGCAAAAGAAGAGAAGCAACTAAACAGATACAGCATGGAAACATACACAGAATATCAACAAAGAAAGCTTAAACTGCATAACAGTTGTCATGCACAGATTAACAATTAATGTTTAAAACCATTCTCACTAATATTTTATGGTCAATATACCATAAAGCTTGAATGTAGAAAGAAAAATATCAAAATGCAAATCCTTTTTCATCATCATTATTGTGTTCAAAATATACTTGAATAGCATAAGAAAGAAGCTGTTGTATGACTGGAAAAAGACATCCAAATCAAAATTCACTTTTTTAAAAGGACAAAGAAAAAAAAGCAAAGATCCCCTCCAGACATCTTAAGCCCATAGTCATAGCATCAAATAAGTGACCATCAAAGGATGCAAAGAATTAAAAATAAGACCTCTTGGACTTCCCCCAAAACTCTCATATACCTAAGCTGCACGAGTTCAAGATATTTTCATAATAGTAACTCACTGCACTACAGTAGCTGATAGATATAATTTGTTCTTACTGCACTACAGTAGCTCATAGATATAATTTACTTTTAGATCATCCAGAAAGTGAAAACCAAACTTCAAAATGTCCAGGAACAAGAAGAAACAATGGGGATGGATCAAAACACAACAAACCAAATACAATTCAAACAGCAGGCAAGCTAGTTAGCTTTAGAAAAGTTCAAGTAACATTATCAATCCAGTTAATATCATTTCCAGCATTTTCATGTCTGATAAAAACCAAAACTACTGATAATTCTTTTCTAAGATTTATATCTGCACTCAAATTCAGTTTTGATTCAACAGATGGCATGATTTGGTTTGGAGGTCTCCAAAAAAATTTAAAAAGATCGTTGCATAAAGTTTATTAGCAGTAAACTGTTGGACCAGCTAAAATGTCAACTACATCCATCATAATGCTAAATGCAAATGATAAGCTAGAGCACAATGAAGTTGGATCTCAAAAGAGGTGAAACAATAAGGAAAATGAAAGAGTACAAAGCAATGCGCCAAACTGTAGAGTATACATGACCACACAAAATTAAGATGTTTCTAATAACATGGGCTATTATAAATACAAAACTTGTCAACTTCCTGTAAAAGGTACCAATTAAATAGAAATGAAAAGATGTAATCATCAATGCTGCTACCTTCTCATCGAGTTCATGAACAAATTTTTCTGTAGGGCTCAGGACTCTTCCAAAAGGAAGTGGGAAGTCAATGCCTCCCCACCTACACAGCGTGTTAAATTTCATCAAGAAGTTAGTCAAAGAATGTCTTCCATAAGCCAATCTTCAAGTCAAAGAATTATAGCCTACTTTTTGAAGTTCTTGAAAGCAGCCGTATCATCCAATTCTCCTCGCATATCCAGTGGGTATGGTTCACCATTTACCAAAGTAAATGGGTTCATCTCTATAAAACTGAAATCCAAATCTGTAAAAGATGCAAGGGACCAAATCAATGCTAACTATGAATCATGAGCACAAAAATGAAACAAGGGGTGAACCAAAAAACATATCTACAGATTAAGGACACTAAGTAGCAAATAGAAAGATCTATTCAAATATGTCATCAAGAAGAAGACTTCTGTAATAACCTATGAACAATCTACTTCTTAACATATGTGCATTACCACCTTCTATATCTATATATTGCATATAACATATTTGGAGGCAAGAACATAGAAAACAGCATTGTGTGGGAATCTATTATTAGGTGAACATATACAGTCAGATGTTTAATTTCCTGGCTTACCTTGGAACACAGTAAAAACTCCCTTAATAAAGTCCCCTATCTTCCCTCGTACCTGAGCCAATTAATGCAACAAGGGATCCTAGTTATAGCAACAATGAAGTATATCACCATAATATATAATTTCTGATGGTTACTAGTATAATAAGAAAAGCAAGCAAGCGATAATTTGATGTATAGCTACGAACGAGTGCACCACACCTCCAATGGAAGCGTTGCGATCAAAGGAGCACATGCCTCGCCTGTCATAGGCTTCTCTGTAGGAAGATATACCGTCTTGACCTTGTCCCAGTTCTCCTCTATTTCAATGCCTCCACACTCTGAGAAGCTGACGGTGCAACCCAGCCTCTCGGACACAATAGAGAGGTAGTATTCTTGATCGTGGGGAACAAATGGCTCGATTATGAACGTGGTGATCGGAGCCTTGCACCCTCCCATCTCAACCTTTGAGCAAAAAGAAAGTATATTAGATTCCATCACACGGTTATCTCATTGCATAAGAAGATCATAAAACATCATAGATCACCTCCACTCCCAGACGTTCCTTGACAAACTGAGCCGCCTGAGCCAGATCTAGGTTGAGAGCCACCAAACCACTCTTTCCACGCTTGCCGAACAGCATGTCGGGCTTCACGACCAACTTCATGGACGAAAGCCATGGCTCCTTGTTCACCAACTCATTGAAGTCCGTCGATTCCGTCACCTACATCAACTCAACCATCACGAAAAATAGTCTGAAACCCCTCATTTTGAGGACCAATTTCGACCGACGCGCGACAACTAGAACGCATTCATCATCCCGTCCAAAGAAATTAGATTCAAACTTCACAGGAAACCATACGAATCGATCATCGAGAACATAAAACGACCAAACAACCCCGGAAACGGACGATCGTAAGAGATCGATAGACCGAGGCTCTGTTATCGATTGGGGACGGATGAGAGCACCTGGACGGATCGGATCTGGAGATCGATGCCGGCGAGACGCTTGAGGTGCTCCTTGAGGAGACGCTTGGAATCGTACTCCCGGATCTTCTTCCTGGCCATCGCCTCCCTTCTTCGGTTCTTCCGCCCGTGGCTCCAACGGACACGATCACCACGCCCCTAAGCAACGCTAGACATCGCTTTAAATAACGTTCGGAGATGATCAACTTGGAGTATTGGACGGCCCAGATTCGTTTGGCGGGTAGGTGGGCGCTTCGCATCGATGGAAGAGACGGGTTAGCTTTGGCGGACAGTGGCCGACGCATCCACCTACCCCTCGGCGGTCGCTAATTGCCGCCGCATAGTTTTATTAATAGTGGAAACTTTATGCGAGATCCGACATCCACCGTCGATATTGTTCAGGGAAACTATATGAACCGTAGGATTCGGGTGCGCAAATATTGTGCAGGTTATGTATGTCCCACTTTTTTTTTGTTTTGATCGAACCGTTCATCTGACGTGATCAAATTAATTTGGAAAAGATAGACGGTGGGAGTACCGTTTTGGAGGGATTACTTAGTAACTCTTTAAATCGTGTGTTGGGAAGGTTCGGTGGCCTGTTAGCGGTGGTTGGGAACTCGATCCTCTCCAGTTATGTTTGAAAATAGGATCTTCCAGTTGTATCGTGGCGATGGCACAGGACACTGTCCGCTGCGTTGGTCGGCGCACGTGCTGTGATGGAAGTTCTGGATTGGGCCGCAAGAAAGTATATGAGCCAATTTTGTAGATCCGAATTATAAGTGGCTAAACTCTATTTATTTCATCATTTGCTTATTTGGCATTTGAGTAATGGATTATTGATGGTGTTAACAGAAAAAAAAAAAAATCATTAATATCTTGATTAGTCCGATGTGACCCAGACCCACATATATAAAGTTGTCTAATGTGAAAATATCAAACTCCCCAGATATCACTTGAAGACTGAAATTGAGAAGTATTCCGATCTTAAGTTAATAACTTGAAGAATAAGAGTGTAGATGTGAGTGGTAAAAAAAAATCTCTTTTTTCATTGTGTTGAAAATCATATTTTATATATAATCATAAAGAATAAAATATTTTATAAACTATTCCACGAAGAATTAGTCTTTAATAATCTCCAACAATCTTTCTAACCTATAACCATTTATATTGGACTTTTGCTAGGTAGACGGGTGAAAAGTGGCATTCGTTTTCTTATTTTACCTTGACATCACATGAAGATGATATGCTAGATGATGATTAATTGATAATGTACTTTCTATATGACCAATATAATAAAAAAATCAATACGTTTAAGAGTCCTATATTTTGTTGATATAAACTCATGTGGACCTCATGAAAACTAATCAAACTACATCCTCATTCCTTCTACAAATTATCACCATATTTTCTAAATACCTTTGTTCTCTTTTGTAGATGCAAAATATCTCCTTGCTAATAAAGAAAGTCAATATTATCAAATTTTAACCAGCATTTGATAAATGTAAGAATATCTTCAAATAAAATTTGCAATTTATCTTCTAGCAGCCAGCATGACACAATTAATTAGCTCTGCTAAATTCTCTTCCATTAGTTGCTACATTAGAAGTCAACTTTTTGTTATCTAGATATTACTTTCTTCCTCATAGGTAACCTCACCCCTTTCCCTATGAGACGATTAGAGTCGAAGAAGATTCGATTGGGGGAGATTCTGATGTACTGCTTATATGTTCGAGATGAGATTTTGATGATCAATCATATGTCCAAGCCTCTTAGGGGTTCTAATGCGTCAGGATACACATTGGTTTCATTAGAGATCGTGTATAAGCAATTAATGATAGAATAAGATCCCGATCTAACCCTTCCTATGATATAAAACAACAGAAGTCTTCGGTCTGAAATTTTTATTTAAGGTTGGGAGACTAATGATTGATTCAAATGAACTTGTATGTTCTTCAGAGATTTATTCATGTCAATGACGGGAAAAATTCTCAAGTTTGGAAGATTAACCTTTATAATTGAATGACTAGTAAAGGGAGGCTAATGATTGATCCGAGTGGATTTTTATGTCCTTCGAAAGTTTATTCCGAATCATTAGCGAAGGGCGATTGCAAGTACATCTAGGTAGATTACAGTGGATGCGTGTCTTGGCACAAGCTTCATCTTTATAGGATAGGAGACATTAATTTGATGCTTTGAGATGCGTGAGAGGAACTCGTGATTCGTATCTCTCGACCGATCGTAGCAACACGGCACTGTTGTGACAATTTTATGGGCGATTTTATGAAAACGTCCTTTGAACTTTCACTTATTCTCACTTATAACCGTGACAGCCAAATGTTGCATAGAGAAAGGCCTTAAGTGGGAATAAAACCCAAAGGGAGCCTTAATTGTGAATAAAATAAAAGGGGCTTTTTCTGGGGATAATATTTGGTATTGTCTGTGTTTTGTTCCGTGAATTGTGAATATATAGTAGCAGAAGAGGTGTAAATTAAGTTTATACGAAGGTTTCAATTGAAAATTTTAACCCCGACGTTCACACCCTCTGTAAATAAAAAGCCCGAAAAGGTTTAAAGCGAAAAAATACTAGAAAAAGACAAATGAAAGTTCGAGCTCGTGTTCACACGAGTCTCATTTCTCTCCTCAACCCCGAGGTGAGAGTGCGAAGGTCGAGAGAGAGAGAGAGGGGGGAACGTCAATTCTTCGATCTCTTGATGATCTGTTTCCCAGTGATTCTCGTTGCCTGATCGGTGGCTGAATTTCTCTTCGGTGAGAATCGCAGCCCGAACTCTTCTTTCTTATTCTGTTTAACAGGTTTTTAGGTTTGAGCTTGCTATGATCTTCTCCCAGTTGTTGATCTGATAGATCCGTGCTCTCTCGACCTTTTGTGGTACTTTCTATCCGTCTTTGTGTTCAGATCTGTAATGATTTCGACTGTCAGAGCAGATCGAAGGAGATCTTATTAGGGTTTGACGCTTTACATTTTTTGGTCCTTTGTTGCCTATGGAAGTTCGTTGCTTAAATCTTGTTTTTTCCTTCTAGGTCCAGGGTCTGTGTTATGATCTGAATCAGTTGCTCTTGCTCTTCTATCTCTTAGATTTTTTTTTTCTTCTGTTTTCTCCTAATATAGAGTATTTCGTTATAGTTGCTGCAGATATGAGTTAGATATGCTTGAGCTTCCCTAGTGATCATGGAGCTCTATTTCGTTATAGTTGCTGCAGATATGAGTTAGACATGCTTGAGCTTCCCCAGTGATCATGGAGCTCCTTGTTTGACTGACGTTCGAACGTTGTTTGAGGATAGCATAATTACATGTTTGTGTTTCATGATGAAGAAGTGAAATGTTTGCTGCAGAGGTCATGGGTGATCTTTTATGGGAATCTTAGTTTGAGAAGACCAGTTACGTGGTTGAGAAGTTTCACAATGGATTCCCTTTTCAGTGGTATTCACGGATGGCAAGTTTGGTAAAACTGGAACCTAGATCAACCGAAACGTCTAAGATGATGCCCATTAATTAAGTGGTTGATGATTTCGTTTGTTAGTCTTTATAAGTTGCTAAAATTAGGTGAAGCTGTAGACTGGGGATTTGGTCCTTTATGATCTGGGAGATCAGGGTTCAAGTCTTGGAAATAATCTTTCTAAATATAGAAGGAAGACTGCATACATTGATCATCCCCACACCTGATATTAACAAGAGCCTCATGAACTGGGTATGCCTCTTTTATGGGCTGGGTATTTCTGTGTGATTGTCATCTGATATTGCTTTTAGGGATATGTTTTCAAGAATGGGTTTGTTATGATGGGGACCAGTAAGTTAATTTCTGTGGCTGATTAATGATGCTGGAAATTAATGACAGTTAATTTGGTCAAAGGCAACACACATTGACTTGTCGCATGAAATTTAGTGTTCCTTTGCTAGCTTTTGCTGCACTTCATTAATTTCTGTGGATGATTAATGATGCTGGAAATTAATGATAGTTAACTTGGTCAAAGGCACCATACATTGACTCTGCTGTGTTGTATCTAAATGGAAAGATATAAGACGTAACGTTGTACTTATTTTAGCTGTTTTATTCTGTTGTTTGGTAGCTATTATCAATTCGATGTAATGTGAGCAAAGTTGAGAGTTGGTTAAACATTCAATGGCCTCCTCTGTTGATCTATATAAACAAGTTCTATCTTTTACATGCCTTCGGATATAAATTTGTTACTCTTTATCTGTTTGAGTATCTGCTTTGATGTAGATGTTTGTAAGCACTGTATGTTTATGAGCCTAATTCTCAATTATTTGTACAACATTGAACATTGCATGAGGTTCTTTTGAATTTGCATTCCAGAAATTATGCCTCAAGGCTCGTCTTAATGACATGAATTCTGGTTTCTTTATAGGTACTTGTTCTCGGGATCCGTTTCTTTTACATGAGGAACTGGTTACAGAGATCATTAAATTACCTTCTGTACTGAATGGCTTCAATTAGCTTGCCACCCTCATCAGGGCCGAAAGATACCACTGGTAGTAGTGTTTCTGTGGACACTTTGCCAGATGCAATGAATGTTATGAAAATAAAAGATGATAAGGTAAGTAAATACACTGAGTGATGAATTGAACCAATGCTGCTTTATCTATTTCCCATTATTGTAAGTGGAAAAAATGCTGCAATTATTTGAGAAGCAAACATGTGGATCAGTAATTATTTATACGGTAATTGTAGGAAGTGGAAGCTACTGTAGTTGATGGCAACGGGACAGAGACAGGTCATATAATTGTGACAACTATAGGTGGCAGAAATGGCCAGCCAAAACAGGTAAATCTGCTAGCTCTGTGAATATTTCCAAGTGAATTGATTCTAAAAATACCTGTTACCTGATGTTGCTCATCCAATTCATCATCATTGTTTTGCATTTGTCAGTTTCTACTCCTTTGTTAACTTATTTTGGATGCCTGGCAGACTATAAGCTACATGGCTGAGCGTGTTGTCGGGCATGGATCATTTGGAGTCGTATTCCAGGTGAGTTTAGCAGTTTCCTTGTCTGCTAGAATAGTAACTTAGGATTACCTGTAGCTCTGCAATATTTTGTATTTATCTGTTCTACTAATCATTTTTCTACCTTTAGGCAAAATGTCTAGAGACGGTTGAGACAGTAGCTATAAAGAAGGTTCTTCAAGACAAGAGGTACAAGAACCGTGAGTTGCAAACCATGCGTCTTCTTGATCATCCAAATGTTGTTTGCTTAAAACATTGCTTCTTTTCAACAACTGAAAAAGAAGAGCTTTATCTTAACTTGGTTCTTGAGTACGTACCTGAGACTCTTCATCGAGTAATCAAGCACTATAACAAGATGAATCAGCGTATGCCATTGATATACGTGAAACTTTATATGTATCAGGTAAATTTAAACTTCTTTTGTCAGGCTTCATTTGACAAATCGTTTTATTGGGAAAGTTCATTTGAAACAAACTTTTTCCATTTACCGTGTTTACTTTCAAGTTTCAACATTAGATTTGTGCTCGTTTGAGTCATTCTCATAGGCTGCTCTTGTTATTTTCTTAAAGTGCTATGATGTTATTATTGCCATCCAGTTATTAATTGAATGAACCAACTCGGGAAAGTACCAATGGAACATGCCCTGATTCTTCCTTTGTATTGACAGATTTGTAGAGCATTGGCTTATATTCATGGAAGCATTGGAGTGTGCCACAGAGACATCAAACCACAAAATCTTTTGGTATATATTTTACCATTTTCTTGTGTCCATCTTTCTGGATAGAAAATTGAGCTTCATAACCATTTCCCTGTCTTCAAGGACAAGGAAAATAGATGTATTTGATATGATGTTCATAATGTTGTTCAAATAAGGATTACTTGGAGTCTTTAATTTGTGTCAAACTAACACATGGAAGTTAGTTTCCATATGAAAAGATGTATGTGTATTTGTTTGAGATGTTGAAGTGCATATATAATTGTTTTAGTTGTTCTACATGGTATTTATTGTATATTTACACAGTATCTTTTGCCTATACCTTTCCTAGGTTAATTTATATAATGATGAATATAGCTATATATGTTGATGTGCTTTTGATACGTATTGTTATACTTCTGTAATTATATTAGGTTTTTGTAGTTTAAGTAATATAATTTCTTTTAACTTTTTCCTGTAACAGGTCAACCCACATACACATCAGTTGAAACTATGTGACTTTGGGAGTGCCAAAGTTTTGGTACATCTTCATCCTTTCTGTCGATCCATCAATATTTTTCTTGAATACCTGTGTCTGGATATAGATGACTTTTTTGTTTTAACAGGTGAAAGGGGAAACAAATATATCATACATATGTTCCAGATATTATCGAGCTCCTGAGCTTATATTTGGTGCCACTGAGTATACAACAGCAATTGACATCTGGTCAGCTGGTTGTGTTCTTGCTGAACTTCTTCTAGGACAGGTATTACTGCCTTGTAGCATGTTTTGAATACCATTTTGGTATCAGTTTCAATGTGTTGTTGAAGTTGACACTGACATGTACCACCATCTGGTGTCATTTGGTTCTATACTGATTATTGGTTGGCCTGGTACAGACCAATCAATCTATACTCGTTCAACCTGTATCCTAAACCATGTTTTGTAGTACTCTAGAAGAAAATGAAAAAATGCAAATGATTTCTTTGGACATGTCAACAGCCTTTGTTTCCTGGTGAGAGTGGAGTCGACCAACTTGTTGAAATTATCAAGGTGCCATTCGCAGTTTGCATTTATTATTTTTAGATGTATCATTGGTACCACGATTTTTATTTCTTCTGTTCTTTTGGCATGGTGCAGATTTTGGGTACCCCAACAAGAGAAGAAATCAAATGCATGAATCCAAATTACACTGAGTTTAAGTTTCCACATATCAAAGCTCACCCATGGCACAAGGTAAATTTAGTTAGCATTTCATCATCTTATTTGTTTTCAATTTCAAATCACTTCTATTTTCTTTTATCTCTCCTGTCTACAGTTTTAACCAGATATTGTACTCTTGTCAGATTTTTCATAAACGAACACCACCTGAAGCAGTAGATCTTGTCTCTAGGCTTCTTCAATATTCTCCAAACTTACGGAGCACGGCTGTGAGTTGGCACACTTTTTAACTACTGTAGCCAAGGACTTAAATTAATCCACGTAGAAATTTGGGATGTCTTAGTAAGTTGCTATTCGTGCAGTTGGAAGCACTGATCCATCCATTCTTTGATGAGCTTCGAGATCCAAGTGCTCGATTACCAAATGGTCGTTATCTACCTCCACTCTTCAACTTCAAGCCTAATGGTAAGTCAGGGATGGAACATCCCTTCTGCATAACATTATTCTTTTGCTACCCTCTTTTCATTCATCCTTTCGCCCTCTTGAAAATCATGTTTCTTTATTGACAATGCATGATTATACAGAGTTAAAGGGTGTTCCGACGGAGATTGTATCAAAATTGATTCCGGAGCACGCAAGAAAGCAATGCGCCTTCTTAGGGCTGTGATTTGTTGAATCATGTCACTAGAAAATAGTTTGTGTATCTATATACGGTAGAAAGGAAAAATACTTATTTCTTAATTATTAGCATCGTGTGTGACCTCTTAAGTCTCTTTCTTGTTGTTATTGTCATTGACATCTCTGTCCTTCTCCTTGTCTTTGTTTAGTCTACTTTGTATTACTGTATTGTGGAGTATCAGCACTCCAGATTGCAAGGTATGCTCTTGGGTCCTTGAACATTGTTCAGTATCTTTGCTAACCTATGCTTTTTCTCACACTATATTTAGATATTTTTAGAGAAATCTTGTTGTTTGCTTAAGACTTCAATCAAAACAAATCCTTGCCTCTGTTGTCTCTATATATATTTGTATTCAAGTTGATCGCGGAGGTATTGTATTGGTAAAAGGATCACACTCTAACCACTATGAAAGACCCATTTCCTGTTGTATAATTATGTCATGGATTTGGTTAATAATGTGAATCCAATTAAAGTTTGGCGTTGATATGATATTTTGCAGAGTCTACTGTATTACTTCCTTTCCTAGTTTTTTCCATAAAGTAGCAGACTATAAATCATTATTGGATATAAATGCCTCCTTTTCAGCAAGTTTGTTTTTTCTTTACTTGGTAATTAAATATGTTCCTTGTTCGCTTACCAAGTGCTCATTTTCAGTGCTGTATTGTCTTGATTCTCAGCAGTGTCACTGTAACCTTTGGATAAGATTTTAGATTTCAAGAAATCTCAAAAATGTCCATTGAACTCTTTTTTTTTTCTATAATATCTTAAATAAATGTACTTTTTAAGGATTTATTGATTCTAGCTGTTCTTGTGTTTGTTGGTAGAAATTTGCAGTCTCTTTCTTGGTTGTCTGCATCATGCATTTGATTGGCAAATGAATCCAGGTGTAGTTGGATTTCTAGGTTCTTAGTGCTATATATTTCTCCAGAGAGCAGCTGCTCCTTTTCTGTGCCACGGTGTTCTGGCTCGATACTTGGCTGATTCATTTCTTGTTAGTTGAAGCTTGCTTCGACACCCACCATATGTAAATTGTGCTGATTCAAAGGCGCCTTGCATCTCGACCGTTCACTGGTTTCCTACAAAATTTGCACTCGAGAACCTAATTAACAGGTGGGCACTCGCCGGCTGCCATCCTTTTTGACCTTCTAGTGGTCCTTGAAATGAATGGTTGACACCTTTGGCTCGAACACAAAAAAGAGGAAAGGAATGCTTCGCGTTCAACACATGTGACACAATTTCTAGTTGTTTGATCGGTTGTTCAACATAAATTACGGGGAAATTATTATAAAAACTCCTTTTTGAATAAATAATACTTGTCTTCATTAAAATTCATTTTTCTTATTGTTCCCATTAGTTGACCAACAAAGTGACACAATCGTCGCTACAGCACATCACCCAATTGCTGAGCACAGAGATCCGTAGCTGCATGGCGCCCGCGATTGCGACCTATAAGGACTTCCTCTTGTGCTGGATCGCTTGACAGAGACACGGCAGCACCTCAATCTCGTTGGCTCGGAACACTCTGACGAACCTCCACGCAATCACCCATGAAAAGTCATCCGGGCGGTGTTTCCTCCGCGGAGCCAGATCAGCAGCGGGGCGTCTCGTCTCTCCCCCCCTATTCTGGAAGCTTCTCCATCCGACCCTCGTGACTCCGTTTTGTAGAAGGTGTCCGTTCCCAACAAAGCAGGGAAGAGACGAGTACGGTACGAGGCGCTCCTTTGCTTGGCCACCGACACGAAGCAAGCAAGCGCCAAGAAACAGCCCCCGTGAGGGCAGCTGCTGCGGTGGCGGCGGAAGAAGGTGACCGATGGCGGTGGAAGCAGAGGCTTCGGCCGCGGACTTCGCCCTTTCCGAGACCAATATCAACTGGGACAGGTCCGCTCCGCTTCTTCCTTTCCTCCTTGTCTCCGAGGTTCCCATTCTTTTTCTTTCGACTTCTTTTGGAGGATATCTTGATCGTATACTCGAGCCAAGGAGTCTGTAGTTCGTTACCTGGATTTCTTGATCGTGTATTCTAGACAAGTAGTCTATAGTTGTTCGTTTTATTTCTTGATCGTATACTTGAGCTAAGTAGCATGTACTCCGTTTCTTGGATTTCTTGATCGTGTTTTTGAGACAAGGAGTCCGTAGTTCGTTTCTTGGATTCCTTTATCATGTATTCATGTAGTGTATAGTTGGTTCCTTCTTTTTCTTGATCGTATACCTGAGCCACATAGCATGTAGTTCGTTTCCTGGATTTCTTCATCGTATAATTTGAGCCTAGTAGTATATAGTTCGTTTCTTGGATATCTTGATCGTGTACTTGACCAAGTAGTCTACAGCGCTTGGCGGATGGGGAACAAAAAGGAAGTTAAAACCTAATAAGGTCTCGTCGTACGAGCCAGGATTATTTACACAACTTCACTTAAAACATCCTAGCTAGCGATCGCATATCCATTTACGAATTTTTGGAGTTCAAACAATCATCATCAATTTTCTTTTTACCGTTCAGTAGTATTAGTCAACAATGTAGCCATTCTAGCATAGATTGGTTGAGATAATTACTTTTACAAAGATGCGATCATTCTCTCTAGATCAATTGACTAATAGCAGAACCCTAAAACCTCAAACTGAAAGTAAGAATGTCTCTCTGCTGCCTTTAAAATGCAGGAGATTTTGAAAATAAATCGCTTTCAACAATCGAGTCTTAGATCTCATATGATATCTTGTAACTGCTGTTTCCGATTGGATCAAAGATCACACTGATTAGTATGCAACAGTTCTGTTAATAAGTTGTAAATGTTGTCCTGTAGCAAAATTCACAAAGCATTATTATGAGAATCATCTGCCATATCATCATTGACAACATCTGATTCCTTTTATATCACATTCAGGTTATTGACAGCATAACTCCTCGAGTTGGGAACACCTCACAGAGGGTTTTTAGGAGAAGTGACTATGAAAATTAGGTGTTCAGATAATGACGTTTTTGCTGTTGAAGAAATAATTTCTGTGGGATAAAAGATTACTTCTAAGGCTATATATATATATATATATATGTATATGTATACATGTATATATATGTTTATGTATACATGTACATATACATATGTATATGTATACATATATCTGGCTTTTTCAGTGAATCTTGTCCTGTCATAATATATCTAAATGCTGCTGATTTGTGCTGTGTGCTTTTTTACTCATGATGTACCTAAAGGCTGTTCTTTCTTCTCCAAATCAAGATCTTAGATCAGCTCAGGCAGGACTAATAAAATGACCCAGGGGATTGCATCAGATGTATCCTAGATTTGTGTCTTAAAAGTTCAAATTTAATCCAGACTTGAGACCATGTGATGTACATGGAAAATATATTACCCAAATTGAATTTGGCTCATAAAAACCTAATTATGTTAACCAATCAATGCAATTGGAATTATCCAGTTTGTTGGGTGCTCTAAGAGCTAATTTATATAATGTGTTGAATGAGTTAAAATGACCCTTAAAAGGTCAGTGTAGACTTATCTAAGAGCTAATTTATATAATGTGTTGAATGAGTTAAAATGACCCTTAAAAGGTCAGTGTAGACTTATCTAAGAGCTAATTTATATAATGTGTTGAATGAGTTTCTGCTTTATTGCTGATCTGTGTTGTTAGTATAGAGCACTTCATTCTGATAAATATGTACATCTTCAACTCCACTCACTGAAAAGTGGGAGGTCTAGAATGTTTCAGCTTATCTATTTCTGGTTTTAGAAGTCACTTCTCAAAGTGTATGTCTCATGTAGATGGAAGTATTACTCTGCTTAACTATGTGTGTGTGCATGGAGCCACAGACATCTGTGTTTTTTTCTCTTTTTCCCTCAAACATAGTTCTTTTGATGTTGTTCATTGACATATCATTAATCTCTTTTGAATTTATAAGAAATGTCAGTTTGTCTGGAAGCTTCTGACAGTCCAAAGATCTAACTAATTTTTTGTTTTACTTTGGTGTTAAGGTTGGACAAGACAAAGTTTCATGTCATTGGTGCCGTCCTCTTTACGTTTCAGTCTGGGTTATTACATCCAACAGCCGTTGTTAAGACTAGAATGCAAGTTACTGAAGCTGGGTTATCGCACATGCGTGGAATCTCTGTGTTTAAAAGAATACTGAGACATGATGGAATTCCTGGACTTTATAGAGGTTTTGCTACCTCTGCCATTGGATCATTGCCAGGTCGAGTGCTGGCTCTTACATCACTTGAAGTATCTAAAGATATAATGTTAAAAAATACAGAGGGTCTGAATGTCTCCGAGGCAACACGTATTGCTTTGTCTAATGGAGTGGCAGGATTGGTCTCAAACATAGTTTCATGTATTTATTTTGTACCCTTGGATGTGGTAGGTTCTCTTCATTCCACTCATTAATTGTTTTGCAATTTGGAACTCCAAACATCCAATTTACCTTTACATGTTTTTAAACGTACTAAAATTGATTCCCTGTTTAGGGACCATGAATTCACATTCTTCCAGCTTGTCATAGATGATAACAAAGGGGATAATAATTAAAAATAAAGATATGAAATTTGTGCTTGGGCACATCGTTGATGTTGTTTTAGTTGTTACCTATTTGCTGTTGAAGTTGAATCAACAAAATATGATCATATGTTGCATGATTTGGACTCCCTCAATCCTTCCTTTGTTAGAGCTTAGACTCTTCATGTTGTTGTCCCATTCAAAAATGTTAGGATTGACTACTTTGGCATAGATATAGTATGTGATCCTTCTTTTAGGGGAAACTGGAAAGAGCAGTGTAGTATCCTTGTCTTCAAAATTTCTAATAATTAATTAAGAGTCAACATCGTTTAGGGTTGTAGAGGAAAAGGTTGAATTTGTGCCTTGTTAAAAATGTCCTGGTTTCATAAGTGTTATTTGTGCACAGCCTTTCTTCTCTCTACATGAAACCAGAATCTAAGTAATTTGGTTTGTTGCATTGCTTTGTTTATTCTTGGTAAAATCAAAGTCGGTTTGCAAATTAGATTAGTGCTATTTCAAGGGTGTTCCTTTTTTGGGGGAGGGATGGAATGGTTGGTGCACCTCAAAAGGGACAAAAAAATTTATGAAAAGCATAGGTGTCATGGGGGGCAGTTGTGATCAACACAAGCTTACTAGATTTACCTGAGGATTCTGCACATTCTTGTACTTAAACCTAGGTTCTGTTGGTGTTTCTAGATTTCCCAGAGACTGATGGTCCAAGGCCTACCTGAAATGACTACATATAATGGCCCTTTTGATGTCATCCGCAAAGTGATGAAGAAAGAAGGAATTCGTGGTCTTTATAGAGGGTTTGGGATAACAGTAGCAACCCAGTCACCTGCAACTGCTCTTTGGTGGGGTGCTTATGGTGCTGCTCAACATGTTATTTGGAGGTACATTTATCACAATATGTTCCCTTTATTTATTTAGGTTGGATTTGTTCAGAAATTACATGCAGCATGCATATCTTAGGTTGGCTCATAATGTGTATGCACAAACATCTGTTATCATTTTTCTTGGACAGGAGCCTGGGCTATGGAAATGATGTGGAGCAAAAACCATCTCAGTTACAGCTAGTAACTGTTCAGGCAACAGCCGGAACACTGGCTAGTGCTTGTTCATCAGTTATCACTACTCCGATAGATACAGTCAAGACACGGCTGCAGGTATATTTAGTCCTATCTTGTTCAAATACTCACTGATAGTGCCAAACTTTATTCTTTTGAAGAAAATAATGTACATATAGGTGTCATAAAACATGTTTGCTACTCTGCTGCAGTCACTTTGACATTCATAATATCAGAAACTAAGAGGCTGATGATCTTGGTTGTTCAAGAGAGTCATCACGTCTCAGTCAAGAATACGGATATCTTCTTTTCTCTTAAAATAACAGCTTGTTTCCCTTAGAGGTAATCATTTGACATAAATTTTCACTGAATCCTCTAATGGAACCCAAAGTGCACAGTTTTGAAGGGCACTTAGCTCCAAGTCTTTTAACATGGTGCTTTGGAGGGGAAAAATAGAACTTTTATTGTATTTCATCAGAATATTGTCTCTGTCATCTAATGGTTCAGAATCCCCTTTGTACAACAAGATTAGTTGCTACAGTTTCTTGTTATAGAAGTATGGAGAAGTGAAATAAAAAGAGACTTTTGACCTTAGAAAATCATAGCATCATCATAGTTGCTTGAAGCTGAAGATTTTCTTCCTATGACCTAGGTCATGAATGATTATGCGGGAAGGCCATCAGTTATGAAGACAACAAGGAGGCTCCTCGAGGACGATGGTTGGAGAGGGTTCTACAGAGGATTCGGACCCAGGTTCTTAAACATGTCACTTTGGGGCACCTCGATGATCGTGACGTACGAACTAATAAGTGAGACTTAAAATTCCCACTGATAAATCTGTTGCAATTACACTTTGTATAGTTGCATCTATAGTTTTTTGTTTTCTTTTTATTTTTGATTTGCTGTGAGAAATCTTCTGAACTTATCTTTTGTTTTCGATGCTGTGCTGCCAGAGCGGCTGTCCTTGAAACACTGAGTAATAATTGCAACTGGCTGAGATATGAGGCCACATGGACAATGCTGTTCAAGGGAGAGGTGTGCTGATGGGCTGCTGCTTTTGAAGTTGTGGTAAGCTGATGTTGAAAAATGCCTTGCTCTCTGCACTTTGGAGGTCACACGGGGGATGCCACTTGTGCCATGCTTCTGTTGATGAGGGCAGTAAGCTGACCTGTTTTGGCCAAATGATCCAGGGTGGTTGATGGCCTTAGGTGCAGCTCGCGCTGACTGGAACTCCTGCTAATCCCCGACGACGACGTTGTGCGTGCCTGGTCGATTGATTACAAATTATTCGAGTAGAGGTTTCTGTAAGAAAATCCAGAGGTAACCGGATTACAATGCTGAACTGGAGTTTCCCTTGAAAAATAGTTAAGAAAAAGGAAGCAGTTTCTTTTGATGCCTCCCAACTTTGTTTGGATGTTAATAATACACTTGAAGCTGAGGGTTCGGAAGAAAAAATAAATACAAAAATAATATTTGCTAGAAATATGCATAATGGATAGGGGTATTGACAAACACTCGAAGCTCAAGTAGCGTTGATCTCCTTTGTGAAGGGACTTTTGTTGCCTCTTCTTTGTCAAACACTCGGAAGCTCTTTCGTTGCCTCTTCTTTGTCTTGCTTAGTAGATTTGCTCTTTGCATGAACCATCCAATCTCCTGAAACATGGGTTGCAACACTCATCAATGGATCTCCATTCTCTCCATTTGGGATGGACGACCAAAATCTGATCGAAGAAAGTTACTCATGAATAGCGAGCAGTCGAGTTCAAGAGAAGCATGGTTTCAACAATAGGAAATTTTAGTCCCAAGGTCAACCTACCATCGACTGTGTTCCAACCAGCTAATTTTCTAAATGCAAATGTTAAATATGATATTTGAGTTTCTGTTTCATATTTATTCATTGATATATTCTCAAAATACCTCTTCTTATGTCTGAAATATTTTATTTGTTATTGATATAGTTCGAATCAAATCCTCGATTTATGTTCATATCACACAGTGTCAGCACTCCAAATAGATGGTGAAAAGATCGAGATAAATGAATAAATCAAGCTACGAAGACTATAAGACGAAGACCTACAAAGAATCGGTGCTTTTAGATATCCTTTGGCAGAGTCAGGTGCCTTAGGATCGGTGCAAGCATGATGTGAGTTGCAAACCGTCGGATCACGGGCACGCTTGGATCAATGTTCATCCAAAAATCATCAGTAAAACTTGGAAACAGAAAGGTCAAACAAAAGATTCCAAAGGTCACGAGGAAAGAAAACATAGATTTAAGATGTGATCTTAGTGAAACAACTGCCACCTATCACCAACACATGAAAGTTCCTAACTTGTACAAAGCCTAACTAACACACTGTCAAACAATGCATGCAGATCCAATCTATCATCCCCAATCAGGCTATCTAAAACCCTAATAAACACCAAGTAATGGGGGGGCGGGGTTGCTCTTATAAAAAGTTCAAACAAAAGTCATTTGGACAACAGGTAGATCACCAATGTACTATCGCTTTGGTGGCCTCTCGTCATCATCGTCATCGTCGCCTTTGCTGTCGCCATCTGAATCATCCTTGGTTGATCTTTTCCTCTTTGATGAGGTACCATCCTTGATGGAACCACCACCACCGTGACCCTGATGATCATCTTCATCATTGTCGTCGGTTTCTTCACCCGGCTCAAAGTCGCTCGCATCTTCCTCGTCCTCTGCACGACCCACTGGCGGCACAAGGTACTTGGTTCCCAGTTCCTCCTAGTGTTAGATGGCATAGAAGATGTGAGCAAGAGGAGCATGAGTACAAAAGACCAATCATGTGTTGGAACATGAAATAGAGCCAAACATGTGCCAATTCATCAGGTTACTAAAATAATGCAACAGTTAGAAGGCACAGAAACTACTAAGAGCTAACTCAGCAATGATTTTTGGTGATTTTGCTCTTTAGAAAAAGAGAGTAAATCAAAGCACATGACATGCTCGGTAACGATGATTTAGTATAATCTCAACTCTGAAGGTGAAGCGTTCGCTGCCAATTTTTTTTTGAAGATTATCATGATGGAAGCTAATTTTTGTCCGGGTTCATGTGCTGTGCTCTTCTCAAACAAATAATTTTCCAGCCTCCTTTTGTTACCAAACTTACTTTTACTTCAAGAAACAATAAAAAAAAAGGGGGGAGGAGAAATCGATGTTTCTGTTTCACTATAACCAGACAAGGAGCTTAGGTTACTTTGGAAGCATCATAAAATGAGCCAAGATAAAAGGAAATAGTAGCTTAATATGTACCATGGTGAATCCATATAAAGATGGCGGTAGTGCTGAATATTTCACAAAGCATCGGCATCACTTTGGAAATTTTCTCTTTAGAATCGATTCTTATGCGAATAGAAAATGAGAAAAGAACAAGTAAACATCAGGACACAGGACAAAATTGCCAACCATGCAAAATATGGCAAATGAAAAAAAAGAGAGAGGAAATAATCAGACATGTTTAATGCTTGAAAACTTGAAGTTTCAATAGGATCATCGATGAGCCCTAATTTTGTTTTTTTGTCTCAATATGCAATAAGATGATGGGCAGCAGCATCCCTCAAGGAAGAAAGAGAAGATGAATGGCAGCAGAGGAAGATTGTATTATGATGTGAACATGCAGGCAAAGAGGTTCTGACATAAAGTACGCAAAAAAACCAAGTCTTACTTTGGAAATTATAAAAAAAAAGAATGTAAAGAACAATAAGTGGGAAAGTTTTCCAGAGAAATTAAAGGTTCATCATATTAACCAATGAACAGACCAAATTAGAGTATCGATAGTCAGTGCACTGGAGGAGAGAAAGCTTTCCACAAACTAATAGAGACTCAGTTATCTGTGGTTACTGCTTAAGATCGATCTATAACTACGCTAGATATGATTCGGCAGAGCAAGTCGACATATAGGAGGAAGCAACATAAAAATTGAGATATTACAAGATATGATTACAAAGATGCAAAGAAATTTTTGGCAGGATTGTTGTAATGATCTATTTGGTTCACAAAAGAAATCACACCAAGGAGGGCATCATTACGGAATACAAAAAGAAGCACAAATACATGATCATACCAACTGATTTATCATTGTGAGTCCAAAAAGTTGATGTATGAACAATAAGAGACTTCGATGAATAATAGTACACAGTACCAATTTGGACTTAGATACAACCCAAATTAGGCTAATTGCAGGATGATCTCCGTGCAGCATCAGTTAATTTTGCGTCGAAAGGCATAGTTTTGTTTCACCAATAACACATTCCAAGAACAAAACTAAGATCTTTATGTATACAAATGTCTAGATCTACAAGAAGTAAACGCAGCTGAGCAGAATCCAAGCACGGTAATTAGATCGAGTAATTAATGAGCAAAACAGGCAAATATGAAGTAGAAAAGAGAGATTTATACGAAATAGGCAGAGAGATACCTCCTCTTCCTCACCCCCGGCATCGTCCTCGTCGTCGTCGCTGTCATCGTCGTCGTCATCTCCGTCACCGCCTTCGTCCTCATCCTCATCTTCCTCCTCGTCATCATCCGCCGCCTGCACTTGGGGGCGATGCCCCTGCGGTGTGACTTCCTCCACATCGTCATCTTCTTCTTCTTCCTCGTCATCATCATCATCATCATCGTCGTCATCATCATCGGACCCCTCACCATCGTCGTCGTCGTCATCCAACTCCACGATCTCCTCCGGCTCCTCGTCGTCCTCCCCATCCTCCTCCACCTCATCGTCATCGACCTCATACACGTCGGCTTTCCCGTTGACGCCTTTGATCTCTTCCTCCCTCTTCTTCTTTCCCGCGTCCATCGCCCTTTTCTCCTCCTTCTCAGCCGCCGCCGCCGTCGCTGCTCCCTTCATCTCCTCCTCCTCCTCGGATGCAGAACGAAATTAATCGAAAAAAAATCAAGGGAAAAAGGTAATCAAAATCGATCGAGAAATAGAGGAGGAAGACGGCGGGAGGAAGGGTTCGGGATACCACGAGCGACCGGCTTCAGGGACGGACGATCTCCACCGTCCACTGCTCGCATCGCTACGCGGATCGATGACGTGGAGACCGATCCGCTCAAGAGGACGAGCGCGGAGTTGTGCTTCGCGGCTCACGTGATCTTGTCGCCTCCCCCAGTTCTCCCTGCGGGAGTGTGCTGCCGCTCACGTGAGCCCATCCTAGGGCTCACGTCACCAAGGATAATTCTCGCATAAAATGAAGTAAAAATGAGGTATTCTCACTCGCGGGTATAATCGTGTTCCGTGTGATCCATTGACACTGGAAAGAAATGGATCTCCAATGGAAAGACGCGCGTGGACCTAAATAAGGCAATGGACGATGTCCACGCAGTCAAATCATCAGCTCATTTGCCACGTCATTACAACCAAATCAAAACGAATAATATTCTTCACAATTATCTAAATTAAAAAAAAGTCTTCCCACGAATTAAAAATCTCCTATTTCTAAGATACATATTTTTCCCACTAATTAGAATCTCAATTATATTATAAAAATATCTTCCCAGTAATTAAACATACACATTTTTCTAGTTATAAATTTATAATTGATTTTCACGTTTTTTTTATTTGAAAATTGGAGGAGAAGTTGTCGAACATATTTCTAACACTCATCTCCTTTTGCATGTTTTTTGGTTTGAATTATTCACTACAATATATTATCACCTCGTGTCCTCTGCTTCGGCATACATGTAAATATGTTTCATCTAAGAAAATCATATAAAGTTATACAACATAAATATACAACAAAATCATAATATCATAATTATTTGAGATTGATATTTTGTCATTATTAAAAATTTTAAAAATTTTCATAGAATATTTTTTTAAAAAAATAATGATATTACCCCTATCGACCATCGCCTTCACCCAGCATGAGATTGTTGGCTCAAATTGCCCTAACTCCCCTCCCCTTTACCCCGCCAAACTCGCCCTTATCTCGTTAGTCATAACTCTCTCCTTCCTTGCTTGCAACCCTCTTTGTCTATGCCTTCATTGCTAGCCACCAATGCTATGAGCAAGATCAACGAAGACGAGGCACATAAGAGCAAATCCAATGAGGGCAATAGTTGCTTGTGTCACAAACAAGCACGTGAGTAGATCCAATGAAGGCTAAGAAGGTCTATATGGAGCAAGGACAGCGATGTAGGACAATGGCGACAATAGATCCAACAGAGATAGGTAAAATGATATTTTCACATAAGGAAAGGGTACTCAACAAAAAATTATAGAAATTAGCTCTAAGAGAATTTTTCAACACTATATACTTTTTCCAAAAACTTGCTCACACACACTAAAGCGCACATACACACCAAAAAATAAAAATAAAAATATATATATATATACATATATATACATATACACATACACATATATATATATATACATATATATATATATACATATATACATACACATATACATATATACACACACATACATATATATATATATATATATATATATATATATATATATATATATATAGAGAGAGAGAGAGAGAGAGAGAGAGAGATTTTGTTCTCTTTTATTTTGAAAAGAACATAGCAGTTACAAAGTGGAGCCTTTCTCTTCATAGTACAAAATCTTGAAAAGGTTCAATTCAGTCTCTCCTCTTTTTAGAGATGATGGATATATGCTGCCAGTGGCACAAGGAAAACACTCCTCAGTAGACGTAGCTCAAGGCTTAACCCCCCATTAGCTATCCTCCTGTCATTTACTGTACATATTAAAGGCCCTAAATTTTCCTGAATTATAGCAAACCCGACACCCTCGTTATCGATATCCATTTTCTTTCACACAGAAGAATCTCAGATGACCACCACAAATATTTCTGAACTCACAGCGCTTGCATGGCTTAAGCAGAATAACATGTAGCTGAAGCTACATTCTTGTTGGAGGATCTAAAACCAATTCCTAAATTCTGCAAATGCACTCCTAAAGAGACAGAAGCAGCTTGATTCCCCATCTCAGGTTGGTATGGAAACATAGATCATGATCTAGTCAAAATCATTCCTCTCCTGAGAGCTCATTTTTGCGGTGGTTTGTGTGGTTTCACTCGGTGTGGCACGCTGCAGGTGAGACTGGATGGCATGTTGTCTCTGCAAATCTTTAAACCTTTCTATAAGTTCTTGGAACGTTGGTCGACATTTTGGTTCACTGTACGAAAAAATAGAGAATCAACCAGGGATGATTAAGAAAATAAGGGCAGGAACTGTTTTAAACTATTTATGGGTGATGAAACAACCTGTGCCAACAACTCTCAATTATCGAGACCCACTGTGGATCCAAATCCTTTGGGAGATGCAACCTTTGGTTCATGAATCCTACAGCTGCAACGACCTGGATAAACAAAAATCATTATGTGAGATATCTCTGGAGGGTAATAGGAAATCAGTCCAAGACCAGAGGCAAACTTGTTAAGAACAGCAAAATTGTCAAGCAACGATCACTTTCAAAACAAATGTAGGTGATATGAATGATTGAAACAACTATCAGTGAATTTAGTAGATGCAAACATACCGGGAAACTTGAAAAGCTGGATAACCAAACATATTTTTTGTCAAAAGTTAATCTGCAATCCCTGACTCTCATGAGTTTAAATAATAATTTATAATAGACAAATGATGAAACTAACAAAACTTCATGGCAAGGTGGCTCAGAGAAAATGGACATCTAGCTCATTGATTGGTTATGCTAGAAATGTCAAGCCATCGTAATGCATCAGGCTTCGGCCATCCACTAAGAAGTAGCTAAGAATGCTAGAAATGTCATATTCCACAATGATATACCAAAGTTTCAAGCATTCGGAACATAAAACATTGTAGAGCATCAACAGTTGAAAATAACTTGTACTTAGTTGAAGCGGTGCATTACCTGCATTGAATTGAGATTATCCCAAGGGATTTTCTCGGTGACAAGTTCCCACAGTATTACGCCATAGCTATACACATCCGACCTATTTTTCCATAGACCAAAAAGAAGTGTTTTATTCTTTTTGAAGCAGCAAGTAAAATAACAATGTAAATTGTGTGCTAAAATAAAATTAACATCTGCATGTACTTTTCATCTGAAGGTTCATTTCGAAGAACTTCCGGTGCCATCCATTGTGGCTAAGAAACCATATAAACATAACATTCTTAGTATCACAAATAATCAAATACTCAGAAGCCATCAATGACTGCTATGGGTTAAAAGGGAACATAAGAAAATGTTAATACCGTTCCTTTCCCAGTTTTGGTAATCAAATAAGTTTCGTGCTTCAAACGCGAAAGACCAAAATCACCAACCTGCTAGTCATAAAGAAATTAATAAAGGATAAAATGTTTCTGTTCGGTTGGCATAGGCCACTGATATTAATAAATAGAATGCAACCTTGACTGTCCAATTCTTATCGACCAACAAATTCGACGATTTCAAATCACGATGGATGATAGGAGGGCTGCTATGATGAAGATAATTTATCCCCCTTGCCTGTCGAAAAAGTAAGAATTTCACAATAAACTAAAATCATCTGAAACAATCACAACATTAAGGGTCTAAGATGCATTTCATTCATTTCAAAGGTCATATACACAAAAGCTGTAATACAAATTAACAAAAAAAGCCTGAGTTCAATTCCGTCTAACCTATAGCTCTTCTGAGCCACACAAACCAATAAAACATCTTCTCTTGCCTAAAAAAATTACTACTTTTGGAAGAACCAATTGCTAAGACTCATCCTTGCCAACCAACTCCTCCTTTCTCTGTGAATGCTGTTGGTGCAACCTACCACTGGATCACCTTAGGATATTAACATCTACAGCCCAATAGCAAAAAATAAAAAATAAAAAGCACCCATAATGACACCATCAATTTGTCAGCAACATTTCCTGCCTCCAAAAACCTGCAGTATAAGCTTTCCACCAAAACACTCATAAAGCCTTTCTCTTACTTTTTCAGTCTGGCAGATCATCAACTTTGCACCAATTCTCTCTCTGCAATTTGCCCACTTTGCTATATTCTACTAACCACTACCCACCTTCAGTCCAAAGAGTCCTACATAACATTTGCCCTATGCTCCCAAACTCCCACACTATCTCAGATGTCCAATTCAAGAAGAATAGCATTGACCAAGATACTTCCCTTTTGTAACATGATTCCCAAAAAAATGAAAATAGTTAACCATATGGACTTGGATGATGCGCTGTTTCCTGGATCTGATTTGGTGCTTATACAGTACATTCCTTTCCATACTTCAATTCATGTAGAACCAACATACTACCACTTTTAATGTCCATACGAATGTGTGCACTTTGGGTTGTTGTATGTGAATTACTAGATTTGAACAGATATGAAAAAGAGTAAGCGTCCATTTTGGATTGAGGAACTATACTTACAATGTCTAGAGCCATGTGAATCCGCCGTCTCCAGTCCATCCTCCCCGTGTTTTTTTGCAGTAAATGGAACAAACTCCCACTGCATTCAAGTTATGTCCATGTAAAGTGAATGGATATCTAAAAGTCTCAAAAATGTATATCACACTCCAATATAACTAAAAAATGGATTCCATAAGTGGGACATATATATGAAATTGATGAACATTTTTCTATATGCACTTATACAGTAAATTTATATTGTTTTACTTGTAACTTTAAGTGCAACTTTAAACAAATGGTTGAGCATTTACAAGTTGCACCTATAGCACATGATATAGAGTTGTGATGTACTTCAACTTTCCACCAGCAACAGATTTTTTCCTTTTGCTATATCCCAAAGGTGCAGCTCGAGGAAATTAAAATGTAATCATCTTCTATAATCATACAATTATTGCAAAGTTCAAGTCAAGGAAAAAGAAGTATTGGATGTACCAACCAAGGTTTGCAATTTTGTACCGTATCGGAGTATCGAGCTCAGCTCGATATGGTATGGTACGAGTTTACCGAGTGGTACGCTCTAGCATACCGCTCGGTGTATATATATATCTATGTATATATATATATATATATATATATATCTATGTATATACATGTATATATATGTATATATGTATGTATATGTATATACATACATATATATATATATATATATATATATTTGTGTATATAAATATATATATATATATGTATGTATATACATATACATACATATATATATATATACATATATATATATAATCCGAAAAAGGCGACGTCGCCAAAAAAGGTGACATCGCGTCGCCTCGGCGACGTCACCGAACGTTGCCTTTTTCATATATATATATATATATATATATTATTTTTTTTTTTTCGTTTCGCTCGGTAGCCGGCGGTCCACATACCGGTATGCTGTCGGACCGGCACATACCACTCGTACCGGACAGTATCATTCGGTATTGCGTACCTTGTATATACTACCAATAACCTGGATATTTTGGCTTATGTGGTTGAAGGCTTTCCAATCCAAATTATTAGGCTAGTGTTTTATTGAGCCAGGTCCTAACATCATCTTGTCCAGTTACCTTTTATGCGAGAGTGTCTCTGTGGATATCAAACCCAGAAGATTGTTGTTCTTAACAGGATGCAAATACCCTGCTAACTTCCAGACTACATGATGGGTTTAAGGAAAAACGCATTCACACAAAAATAATGCTCACATTGTTTTACTCTAATTCAAAAAGAAAAGGTCAAGACCCAACCGTGGAAGAAATTCTGTCACAATGCAAAGACGACAGGGAGAAGTAACTGCACCCATAAAAAGTAGTATGTTTGGATGTCGTAGCCTCTTCACCAATGACACCTTGTAAAGCAAAGCAATGTTTAGATTGTATACAATGTGAAACATTCAAAAGAAATTCGATGACATCACGCCAAAGACATCTGAATAGTAAAAGCAGCCGATAAATAGAAATCAATAATACAATCTGGAAAAGAGGGACTCTTTTCTACCATGTCAACAGAAAACAAATTATTAAATTTGGCTTAGCTAGTATTACATACATATGCATATCTCTGTGGAGCTTCAACAGCACACATTAGTTTTGAGATCTTAGAAGTCTGGGATAGCTAATGAAAAGCCATATGGGGCTGTCAAGCATGATAATTTGCCAATAAAAGTATAGAAATTAGGCAGGTCGTAAGCCCCATGAGATTATGAAAGCCAACAAGGTTACACATGTTATTGTAGCAGATTATAAAGAGAATTAAGATCAGATAAGCTCTAAAACTTCATGTCACGACGACTATAAATCATTGATCAAGTACCTTTCTAGTGCATACTTATTTTAACTTGTATTAGCTAATATGACTCAGTTGAAGTGACAATGCTGTCAAGACTCAGAACCATGAAGTGAAAACCTTCAAAAGGTGAAGAAGCACAGTAGAAAAAGAAATATAGGAGAGAGACATTTTTCTAAGATCTGTAATTTCTAATCTTATGAACTTCTGAATAAGTTTCTCAAACAAGATAGTTGATGAAGAAGTTGAACACTTGTAACTTGTTAGAAGATGTGATAGCTAAAATTTCAACAGCTGAAAAGATAGAGGAGTGACGCGATTGAAAGTCTTGAAGTAAACATAGTCTACAACAATGATACTATTATTTAAAAGATAATAATAGCAACTACTAAATTAATAACAAATAATCAATGTGAACCACAAATTCATGAGAAGAGGTTTGGGAGCTTCTCAAATCTCAATATACCATATACATGAGTCTATAAGAGATCACTACCTCTTGTCTAAATGAAAGAATCACCTCATCAGAATATTCCTGCTTTGAGAATACTTTAACTGCCACATCCTACAAGAGAAAGTGCATAAGTTTAACTCCATAACAATAGGGACAAGGCGGTTTGAACATCAGATTGATCCATTAGACGTCCATGCTCATCTAGAAAAAGATCTATGGTATGAAATTGAAAGTCCACATATGAGATTAGACAAGATAGAACATGCCTAATTTCATCCATGCTTTTCAATGGTTCCTTATTTTAGGGTGGGAGAATAATATGTGACAAGGCAGATGGCCCTAAGCTAAGTACTAGCAGATCATTCATCTCTGTGCAACCTGCTGGCCAGTCAAGATTCAATTCTAAACTGCAAGAATATATCATGCACATTTAGATATTTAAGATGCTGCACCATTATCTGGCCAGTGGCCAAAAAGAAACTATTAGTATCCAGCATTAGGAACATCAAATGTTCAGATAATCATTTCATAGGCAGCTTAAAGAAAACCAACAAGTGAAAAATCTTTTGACTTATTAAGAAAAATTCATGACTACCGGAGATGAACTGATACATTAGTTTTATTTTTTTCACAGAACATCACAATCCACTATAGCATGCTACTTCATTTGAGCATCAATCCAAGGAAAATAATTTTATTCCTATGAACAACTCTTTCATTGAATATCAAAATATATATGCATGCATTTGCATTATATATCACAAAGTTCATATTACATAGATTCTGAAGATACTACCTACGTCAAAAGAAAAACATCAGCTTATTTTATGCATTTAATAATCTATTTAAATCAGCCTGCAAGGTCAGATTTATGTCTCTCCACCATAAAATAGATCACAACTACAAGACTTGTAGGCATGGAATACGGAAACATAATGTATAATTTGAAGGTGCATATTTATTCCTATTATTTTATGCTCCTTGTGATTGTAAAATAATTTTATGCTGTCACCTCATATTGATAGTTCTCAATTTTTGGTACTTCTGCTGTAACATATCTTAATTAGCACTTTCATTGTAAGCTTCACTATATCTTGCATTAAATCATCCAATTGAATTTCTAGCTGAAACTTTCAAAGTGGACATTTAAGTTTTCAACAATGGTGGCATTTGGTATCTCTCTTATGTAAAGTGTAAACCTATGATCCTGGAGCACATTCATTGATAAGCCTTTCTCATAGATAAAACCAAACTAAAGTTAAAGTTAATAGGATTAAACATCGGCATGATTGAAAAATAAAATACAGACAGGACTAGCAAACAGCTACTCAAGAGGGAAATCATTGAAAAGCAAGCTATGCTGAAAACACCTTTCTTGGGTCACATTATATGAAATGAGAGAACCTTACCGAGCCATACCATAAAGCATGATATACAGTTCCACAAGAACCTGCAGGAACAGAAGATATTCAAAGTTAGAGAATGGCATTTAATCAAGAAAAAAGGTGATAACATTATTAGCCTCTGCCTATTCAGTGCTATAGGTTGGATCATTTAGGTAACCAATCCAATTAGGCAGTAAGAAGAGAATAATGTTATTGGTACTTGTTAAAAAGTTTCCTTGGCAATCATTGCATAGACATACATGCACATGCAAAAGAAGATAATTGGTCCAATTTGTGATTATTGCACTAAGACATCTGATCTCATTAGAGGGATTTCCGAAGCAAATGCCATCTTGTTATTGCACAAGAAAGAAGATGACTACCTTGACCTATTTGTTCTCCAATTGTGAGATCTTCCCATAAGATCTCATAGTCTAAGCAATCAGTATCTATATCCACTTTGTGAACAACAGTGCTGCTGGTGCTCCCGCAGCTGCTAATGCTACTTGTGCTATTGATGTTAAGAGAGGACCAGGAGCCTGAAGCTTCATTATTTCCTGTCCGGTTGTTTTCAGTTGCTTGATTTTCTGTTTTTGTGCCAGACTCGGATGACTTTGGATAACTGTAGTCATTTTCTTGATCACCATGCAACCATGGCCAGACCAAGCAATTCTTTGCATCATTACCATCCTGGTTGTGCCCTTTCCAGGGCGATAATATCCCCCTATTGGCAAATAATGCCTCTGTCTTGCTTATGATCTTGAAGATGCTTGTCTTTCGGTCATCTTCATCATTATTTACTTTGGTTGCTTTGCCAGGAGATATTTCCTCCACTACAGCAGAGGGCTTACCAGAAGCACAGGGTGGCACCTCACCTCTAGATGTGCTAGATCCACTGGAAGCACCATCCTCCTTACGGTCTGATGGCATTGCATCATGATCAGAAGACTGGCTATCTCTGTTTCCAATTTCACGTTCCAGATTATTTTCACCTGGCTTTATTCGACAGCGAACTTTGTTTGTAACTTTAGTAGCCTGTTTTGGTGATTCTAAAAATCAAGAAAGAATAAACTAGAAAATAAATTAACAATATATGCCAGACACATCTAAAATGAAGAATGCTCCCAAGAACTTCTATGACATGAGATTCTATTACATTCTTCTGGTCATGAAATTACAACAAGTTACACTCACCAGGTTGGTAATTTTGGATGCAATAGCAATTTGGATGGGCTGTTGAGGAATAGAACCACCATTGCTTGTAGAACCTTTTCTTGGGCGACTTGCAGTGTGGCCGACAGAAGCTTGTGACTCGGTAGACGTTGGAGAGGATGGCAAGTCCTGAAAGGACCTTGAATCACTCGAGACACAAATGATGCCAGCCAAACTACCGTCATCATCATCATAAAAGGGGGTGTTTGTGGAAATAACTAAGAAACATTCCCCAGACTTGTTCTTCACAGGAAACTTTCCTGTCCAGCTCTCCCCCGTAGTTACACATTGAACTATGCGACCAGCAATGTTGAAATTACGGGCATCAACAAGCAGCTCGATTGCATTCTGACCAAGAGCTTCTGATGCAGCATAACCATAAAGATTTTCTGCTGATCGGTTCCTTAAACATCAAAAAAGATCATCCTTGAAGAGTCTTTGTGTTAATTATGTGAATAAACTAGAACAACTACCTAGTTTAACATTTAGAAGCCAGAACGATCAAGTCTTTGTGTGTTGACCAAAATAAAACACTTGCCAGCACAATATTATAAGCATAAGATAAAATTTTCCAAATATCACATGGAGAGGATTATGTGGCACCTTTCATTATAAAGAATGAACAAAACAGATATAGCACCAAAGCATAATAAGACACCTAAATGGATAAGAAATGACCACAGAAAATGCAAACCACCGAGGGTTTGCTTTATATACACCAACTAACCAGAAGCAATCATAAGATCAAGTTCCATCTAGATCTCCTTTGCAGTTCAGCTATGTGAACTTGCTAGAAAGCAAAGACAATATAGTAAATAAGTAATATTGGTTATGCTCATTCAACGTATTCTTCAATAATTGACCAAATTTTAGTCATAAAATTCTCTAGTTCCCAAACCTTACAAATCGATGATGGCTAAAGCATATTTGTCTTGACATTCTCCTCTGATTGCAATATCAAAGCTTTCAAGAAGAATGTCAATGAGAATACCTGATCACATAACAATTAAATTATTTCTTTTTATAGTGAGTGCCACCTGCTGACCAAACCCATTAAATCGATGTGCTGAAGCACTAAAGAGAAGGCCACTTCTAGTGCCCTTGTGTCATATAACATAACATATTGTAGCAGAGGGAGTATCGTCTTTGACTCTTTGGTTTTGACAATCTCGTCGGTGGAGGCCAGACCAGGACACTTGAATTCCTATCGTGAGTGATTTAAGGTGTGGAAAAGGATCTTAGGATGAGGATCTGTTAAGATCAGTTGAACTAGAATGCTGCCCAACATTTCAGAAAAAAACATAGATTAGAAACAAGAAACAAATCGAAGAGAATAAAAATAAATGTGTATGCCAGAGCTGATGAGAATACAGGACACAAGTGTTTCACCACAATCATGGTACACTTAAACAACATCTCAAATCCTAGTAAATCTGGTGACCTTAGAAAAAAGATTGCCGACTTATGAGGTCTTTGGTAAACTCCTCCATAACAAATGAACCCTAATGCTTGACATTTAAGCACGGCATATGACTTGAAAACCATGCATAGTGCTTGTCGAGGTGCTCTCAGTTTGTTCTACCTATAAATTGCTTTCACTTACAAAATCTGGAACAGTAGCATACCATAAAGATGACCTTTCCCGACCAACAATTTTCTTGCAAGGTTCCATATGAGCATTCACCGAATCAGTATCTATATAAATTTTATCAGAAAAGGGTGATAGCAGAATTAAATCACACCCATTGCCAAAGTTTTGAATATTATCATGCAAATCGTCAAAACATCATAGATAAGAAGACACCTGACCAGATTAGTAGACTGTCAGCAACACATTACCTAAGGATCCAAAAAGAAAACAAAAACATTTGATAAATAAGTGAAAGGAAAGGCGATGATCAAAGAACAGAGAAAAGCAAGCATAGGCAACTGACCAATAAATGATCCTGCCATCAAGATCGAATATATGGACCGATTGCCCCATCGACTGCAAAATGTTCAGGTACTGCCTTTCCGAGAGCCCGATCCCAGCGGCGCCGTCGGCAGAGGTGCTCGCCCCCGGGCTCTCCCGCTGCAGACTCGACGAGTGCCGGAAGAAGCGTGAGCCCTCGAAGCCTCCGCTGTTCCTCCTCTGCGGCGAGGCCACCGTCCTCTGCGGCGACACCGAGTGGGACCGGCCGCGGTTCGATCGGCGTGCGCCGCCCTCGTTCACGTGCATCAGCTTCGACATCTCCTGCTTCAGGCGGGCATGTCCGGCCTCCAGCTCCTTGATCTTCTTCAGCAGCTCTTCCGCCGGGGTTTCCATGCACCAAAGGCGGCTCCTTTTCGCCTCACAGTGGGAGTAGCAGCAGCAACGCAGGCAGTGATGTGAGAAGGAGGGCGTTCATCACCTGTCCTCGAATTCCCGGGCGGTGGAGAATGGGTGTTCTGCTGAAAGAAGCCTCCTTTTATGGATCAATGATGCCCTCTCTCTCTCTCTCTCTCTCTCTCTCTCTCTCTCTCTCGGTGGGCTGTGGCTTGTGTGGGGGCATTTCTTTTCTTTCTTTAATCAAGAACAACTCCTCCCATGCCTTCTGAGACTGCTGCTGCCATGACAACTGGGTGAAGCTTTTTGGCATTACTGGTTCAGCATGTTTGACACTTCACTTCACTCCAAATTACCACCTTTGGGTTTCCAACAGTTAATTTTGGAGTCTGATGCTGATGCATTGTGCAGAACAAAAGAAATTGTGACTTGCTAATTCACAATGGATAGACCTTTTTTAAGGTAGTGGATTCCTTTGTTATTTAAGGTAGTGGATTAACCTTTTTTTTTTAATGGATATACAATGAAGATAAAATTCAATCTCAGAATTTTATTATTAATCATTAATTTTTTTTACCAAACTAGCTAATTCAATCTCAGAGATTTTATCATTTAAAGTAATATTTTTTTTTCTAAAATAATCTTTTTAAGATATTGAAGAATTCAATACTCATGCAAAGATTTGTATAAGGATGATGGATTATCTATAGTCATCCTAAGATGATCAAAACGTGGTATCATAGAACTTGAAAACTTTTTCTACGTTAAAAGGAAATGTCTATAAAAGAATGAAGTATGTAGTAAGTTTACTATGTTGCTAAATCTTAAGAGATATAATAATGGGCTATATCGACGAAGTCGTAATCTAGTAAATGCGTTTACGATGACACGGTATGTTCATCAAAGCAAAATAATCCAAGAGGATGATGGTCTTTGAAACTTTCAGAGTGAATGATGTAAAGAGAAAAATTACCGGGATGGATATCATGATAAGTCTCAATTCTCTAGATGAAGAATCATGTACAATAGACCACACATATTGAGGGGGTAACTCAAAACGATAACTCCATAAAGTTCAATAGATTCAGTGAGCAAGCAACGATGAGTCATCATATGATCTCGCATGAGATAATACATCGGTGGACACATTGCAAGATTAAGTGAGGGAGCAACCCTATGCAATACTAAACGAAGGTACACTTAGAGCCAATGTGAAGATTAAACTCAACGGAGGGCTAACCTATAAAATAGTAGGTATGAAAGTCACCGTCAACTCAATGAAAACCGAGAAGAAAAATAACTTATGTGAAACTTGACGAAGTGTACAAGTCAGCCGCATAAAGGGAATCGACGTAAATGACAAGTAGAACCATGAAACTTTCATCAAGAAAAGTCAAGAACATTAAGTCAATTAAGTCAATACTATCGGATAAACCTTTGAGATAATATCCAACATTGATTTTGTCTTATTTGACTTGTGCAATGTCTCCTGTATATCTCTCTTAGAAAAATTACCTTTTTCATCTTTTGTCTTCTCTTCAACTTTCATCTGCTTGTATTTTATTTCTCCTATCCTCATCCATTGAGGTTTTTTGTTTGCTTGCAAGCAAGTTGGTGGTAGTGTGGTCCACCCACTTGCAAGGAGAGAATGCCAGTTCCTTTATTTAACTTCCTATACTCTCCAAATCATCTTTCCACATCAACCATGAGTCAATTGCAGCAGCTATGAAAAGAGTCAATGTTCTTTTAACATGCACATATCTCAAGTTTACATCAGATTTAACTGCCATTAGATGAAGAATGCAATCTTATTCTTCATGATATATTTGACAGACCTCATGAGAACATTGTCCCAAATTTCATTCAATTATTACATGATGATCTATCAAAATCTAATGATAAGTCTAACTAACTCTCCTATATTTTTATTTTATTTGAACTTTTGATCATTGTTATTGTCTTCTTATTAATTTTTTTTGCTCAATTACTCTTTCATATATTGCTCTTGCAAATATTTATGATTACTTGGTTACATCTCATAATGAAATATATTAATTACATCAAGATTTTCTTTACTATGTAAATTAAACATCTTTACATAGTGACATCTCATAATGACATATATGGCATCAAGAATTCTTTACAAAAGATAAGAGGTGAATATGAGATTTTATAATCAAACATCTTTCTTTATCAACCAAATAAGTTGATATCTAGTACTATCACCATTTGGTTATTGCTCATGATAGTTAAACATTTTAATTTAATCTCATATTGGATATGAAAAAATAAATTATTTATATAACTAAATTGATTGATTACTATTAATTTAATTTTAAGTATTTATTTAGACTCAGACTCATCAAATTAATGGATTAATTTTTTTGTTTTCGATGAAACACAGAGTTGATAATAATAGAAATAATGATGGATAAAAAGAATGATCGAAATTGCTTCCTAAATAATCAAGAAGAATAGTTCCTTTTCTTATAATTTTCATTTTCATTTTCATTTACAATTCAACATAGACATTTCCAATTCATGGAAGAAATAGACAATGAATGCCACAGCTAACTGCAAGACATCCTCCTCATCAACTTGTGTGCATCATAAATGCATTTGGAACATGCTTTGAAAGCCTACTCTTCTGACTGCAATCCTGCCTGCACAGGTCCCTATCAACTCTTATGGCATGCTCATGCATTTTGAACTTTCTTTCTACACAGAATTTGATGAACTAAAAGCCCTTCTGACTGCATAAACCCTTTTCTAGCCTTCAGTCTTTTTTTTTTTTCTTTTCATTTTTTTTTTTCAAGATAGTGCTTATTAATATTGTGACTGCAGAATACACCACTTGCAAATATATCAATCTGAATTATGTGTACTCTATAGAATATTTCTTCCTAATCTTTGTTAGTGATTCTCATAAGCTGACTCAAGTTTGCAAGGAATCGAGTATGACAATCTATTAGGGAGTCTGCTAACTATTCCCTTTTCTCTAAATACATGTAAAGCTCATCAGCTCACTGGTAGTAGCAATCTAAGTCCAAGTCCTATCCTTATTACTTATCCTTCAACAAAAAGACTCTATATTAGTCACTAAGACTGAGCCTCAAAATATCATATTAAAGGTTTAAATTTTTATCCTAAATAGTTTAATAGTTGATTGGGAAAGACCATAGAATTTGACCAGTCTAATGTCCAACTTGTGTTACGAGTCTTTGGATGTTAGACTCATGATATGATTCATTTGACAATCAAATTAAATTCTCAAAATTGATTATGTGTAAATTAAATATCACATACCGAGACGATATTTCCCTTTCAAGAATTATTATCATTAATACTTATTTATTCAGCATATTGACATTTGTTATTTTTAGATATACTCCTACTTTCTATTGGATATTAGTGCTTATTAGATATATATATATATATATATGGTCTTTAGATTCAAGTTGGTTGAAGAGAGAGAATATGTCAACAAGGTCAACTTTGTGAAATCAACGAAACCTATCTCAAGTACTAACTGCACTCAGAAATGGAAGAGAGGATCGATAAAGACAATCCAAAGTAAGCTCAGCAGCACTCAAACACGTCCGCCGAGGCCAAGATGGGCACGCCCGGGCGAGGGGACTGCCACAGCCCAGGAACAGGCGGCGGGATCTCCGACACGTCCTCCATGGCCGCCCCGCGGACGTCGTCCACCAGGCGGAGCACCGAGCTCAGCGACTGCAGCCTCTCGGCGAACTCCACCGCCTGCGCCCTGAGCGCGCTGTTCTCCGACTCCAGCAGCCGCCGCTGCTGGGTCACCCCGGCGGCCAGCTCGGCCATCCGCGCCTTCTCGTCCCTCATCTGCACCACCGTGCTGGTCAGGTACTCCAACCGCTGCTGCTTCCTCATGCGCGACCGCCTCGCCGACTCCCGGTTCGACAGCTTCCGCTTCTGCCTCCTCTCCGCCGCCGGCGCCGGGTTCCGTGTCATCCTGATGATGAGTGAGCAAGCTACGAGGAACACCACATAGAAGACGAACAAGAGCAGCGGCGTTGATATAGGTGAGAGGGAGTGGGCTCGAATGGAAACTGACCTCACACCATTAGGACAACGAACGGGGATCCGGGAAAGAAAGCGAATCATGCGACGAGGACGAGGATGGCGTCTTCGGGGGTCGGGGGGGGGGTATGAAAACCCACCGAAAGGAGAGATTTGGGAACAGGGACGAGAAATCGAGGTGGCAGAGGCTTGGATATGGGAACAGGGATTTGCTTGCTTCCCCCCGGATAAGACAGCAAACCGATGTCTTTGTTGGGTGAAGAAACAAGAAGAAGTCGATCTCTGCTGTTAGACCAATATCCAAGGAAGGGTGCTCCCAACTTTAGCAATAAAGAGCTTATACCTATAAAATAATTATAATATATATATATATATATAATATTATAACAATATATATCATATTGTTATATATATTATAACAACAATTTAAAAAAATTTACTCACCCCATTTGTTCTTCTCTTAGATCCCTTTCGGTTGGATCATCAATCATCTAATCAGAAATAGACACCTATTATAACAATTCAAATCTCCTCTTCTAATAAAAATTTTAGATACAATAATTTCATATTTCTTTATCTCTAAGATATTGCTTTGCCATCTTTATTTATAATAATAATAATAATAATAATATCTATACCTTTTCTATATGTAATATCTTAATTATCATCAAATCAGTATTCGATATGATTAATATTCCTAAATTTTCATCCTAGTCTCCAATTAATTATGTTAAATACCTATATTGTAAGTTGCCAACATAATTTATGATCTTAAAACTGCTTTCGATCCAAGACAACACTGTCTCTTATTTCGCACATCATCAGGACACCAATGTGACGAGTTTGCTTCCATCTACTCTTCACACCTGTGGACAATTACAACTGTGAAGATGACTCGTTACTTTCGGGCGACAATCGAACTAAATTATGACAGTTTTACACGTGACAAAAATATAATTATTCATCTCTTTCATCTGAACTCAAAACAAATAGTGGGAGTTTTACTATTTTAGCAATCAAAAACAAATTATAACATCATCGAAAAAATTAGTTGCACAGCATCAACCGAAAAACACACACGACATTTAAGTATCCATCATCAAGCTGGACCAAACGGAGACGGAAAATTATTGAGACGATAAATACATCGAGAAAACATTAAAATAACATAAAATAAGAACGCCAATAAGAAAAAGAAAAACTTTAAAATAACACAAGCAGCAGCAGTAAGGACACCGATAGAAACATCAACATAAACAAAAACAAGAAAATCAACAACATTACAAAAATATTGAACGGTAATGTTTAAATGCAGATGGAAAAAATGATTGAGCATTCAATAAAGACATAGACAAGATCAAGAAAAAAAAAATTAGACAGATGGAAAATGATTGAGCGGATAAGAAAATCACTTGAAACATAGAGAAATCGTGAAAAGATTAAAAGAAGCGCAAAGAAGAAGAAAATGGGGAAAAAAACAACAATTACAATAATAAAACTTTTAAAAATTTCAGAAAAACTTTAAAAGAACATAAGCAGCAGAAGCAAGAACATCCATGAAAACAGACAACAAAAAGAAAATCAGTGACATTGCGAGACGATTGAGCAGTAATGTTTAAACGAAAATGGAAAAAAAAAATGATTAAGTAGGTAAGAACATCGATAATAACATAGAAGACAAGAACAAGAAAATCATCAGTAAGAAAAGAATTTAAACGGAGATGTAAAATGATTGAGCAGATAAGAACATTGACCGAAAAAAAAAAAACTAAAACAAGAAAATGCAACACTATGAAAAGACTCAAAAAAGTGCAAAGAAAAAAATAGAGAAACAAGGATATGGATGGGAATGTGGATCTCATTTTCTTCATAATGCTTTCAGCAGTAAGTTAGCTCAAGTACACTACTAAATAGTCTAACATTGCCCAATAAATCAACTACCATCATCAAAATGCTAATAGAAGCATAATTTAAGTACATTCCTTATTTTCCACATATTTCTCAAATTAACAACCAAATAAGCAGATGAAATTCATATATTTAATTATGTAGCCACACATGAAAAGTATTAAACATTTGCTCAGACGATACTGCTGTAATACAAAACAAGCATAATTTTGGACACTACATTATCACCATTAAAGGTCAGAATAAGTAACAGAACAACCACAACAAACATTAATAAAAAGAGTTAACTTACCATTCCTATGAAATCAGCCTAACGCCTACGGCTGTGTCGCCTGCTCTTCCTCCGGCTGATTTTCTCATCAGAGTCACTGTCCGAAGCAGATTCGGTCTCAGACGAATCAGAAGACGAACTGTACCTTCTCTGTCTCCTTTTCTTATGCTTCTTTCTCCGCCTCCTCCTTTCCTCTGAATCAGATGAACTGGAGCTATAGCTAGACTCACCGGATGAGTCTTCAGAACCAGTCACTGAAGACTCACTATCTGTTTCAAACACGGAGGCCTCACTGCTGTCCTCATCCGAATCAGTACCAGATCGGTGTTTTCTTTTGCTCTTTGTGCCATTCTTTCCCCCAATCTCTTTCTTATCACGCCCTTCATCCCTTTCTTCCTTCCCAATGTCAGGGTTGTCCAATTCATACGACACCGAGAGGGTCATCTTCAGCTTCGGGTTCTTGAGCTGCTGAGTTCTTGACGGCCGGGAAATATAGACTCGTTCGTTCTTGCATTCGTAAGTCCAATGACCAGCTTGATAACACTTCTGGCACTGCGAGGTGACACCAGCAGAGGAAACGGAAGATTTGATATCCTTCCTTTCACCCAATTTGACAGCTTTCTCTGTGCTCATCAGATACATTTGGCGCTTTGCTTCCTTCCTTTCCTGCCATCGGCTAGGTCCTTCTTCCTTCTGCCCATAGGCATTCACATTTCGGGCTGCTGCAGCAGCAGCCCGCTCGGCTTGAGCCCGACTAAGACCCTTGGCAGCTGACAGCGCCGCTGCCTTGATCCGTTCAGCTGCAGCCTGCGCTTTCTCTTCCTTCTTGCTCGACATATATATGACTGTATAATTAGAACGATCTGTAACTCCTAATATCCTGGAAAAAAGAAAGACGTAAATGGATTAAGAGGTCCACTCCATGGTAACCTAAATTTATGGCTGGAAAAAAAAAAACAAAACCTAGTCCTAATTTTCTTGGGAGGAAACACATCCGAGCTATGAAACCTTGATTTCGAATGGGAAGCCAACCGAACATAGTAGAAAGTAGAAACCAAGGCATCAGTATCTTTTAATCCTACAAGTCATAGAAATGCACATCAACACACATCTAGACTAGCGGAACAAGGCTCCGAAAGCAAATAAAACAAAGAGAAGGCACAACTGCGAGCCCCAGAAAACAACAATAGCAAGCGAATAAGTCCCGTTGAGAAAAGTTGTACTTTCGAAAGCCGGATTCTTAGGAGAGAGGAACCCCTCGACTCCTCATCCAGTCTAGTCGACCAGATCTTTCATATCGTTCGTCAAGAACCAAAACGTGAACGACCGACTTCAGAAAGCAAACGTGCGAAGGTGTGAACGAGATGCACCCATCTCTTCGTACAGATCTTCCAAATCGATCATCAATAAGCAAAAAAAAAAAACGAAATCGATCAATTTCGGAAAGCAAACGCGCAAAGAGACGAACAGAGAGGTAATCATCTTCTTGTCCAGATCTTTCAGATCGATCATCAACAAGCATAAAAGGTAATCATCTTCTTGTCCAGATCTTTCAGATCGATCATCAACAAGCATAAAAGAAGGATCGATTTCAGAAAACAAACACGCGCAGAGACGAACGGAGAGGTAATCTCGGATCTTTCAGATCGATCGCCAAGAAGAAAGCAAACACCGAAAGAAACGGATGGAGAGGTAAGACAGGAATGCGAGAGGATCGAATCGAGGTACCTGTGAGACGAGAAGGGCAGGACCAAACCCTAGACGATGCAGAGGGTCGGAAGGAAGCGCGTGTCGGAAAACCGTGTAATACTACTAATAGTATGAATAATTACCATTAGATAATTATTTTTAATGATAATAAATATAACGATAAAAGAGAAAACCATTTCAATATTTGTAATTTGAGGTCTTAAGACTAAAACTTTCAGCATGTAAATTCGAAAAGGTTATTCATGCCACTGTAGAATAAACCAAATTTACGCTTTTAAATATATTAAATTCTTTTTTGGCGTTGTCCGATGTACGTCGTCACAGTATTGTTAGTGCCGCCATATGCAGTTCGATCGATACGCCGGCCGTCATCCGATGGCATTGTCATAATCGTTCTCGAACTAACATGTTGGCATAAGTACAAAACCATCAAAATAAATTTCACACTGGTCTGTCAATGAAGAAAAGACTTGATAAGAACCAGGACAATACACAGGTTAAGATGGAGAAAAAGAAGCCTTAGTTAAGAAAGGTTTATTCTACTCTTTAAATACAAGGAAAAGAAAGAAACTAGTGTCACCCGTACATAATTGAATATTACCTCTGAACTGAGAGACACTCCACACCAGTTCAAAAAGCTAGTGCAGAGAACCGAGTCTCCTTACAGTAGTTATATTTTTAAGTTGTACCCACAATTTTCTTTTTTTTTCTGATAAACAAGTGATGGTCTCTTTCATCGTTCACAAGATGTATTGAAGTTCTGACTGTTCTACAAGTGAACAAGAATAAATACATGCTGATGCTAATGGCCCATCGCTCCGCCAGCAAGAAAATAATTCATGCTGCTCCAAAGAAGACCTATGCTTCAAATATACAGTTTACAGACTTGTTTCACCCCTTCCAGATCCAGCCATGGTTCGACCATTCTTCTTGTCCATCTTCCTCCTTGAAACGAGATTTAAAAATGTCTACTGCAACCTTTGTTGACTTCTTGTGCAATGAGAGTTCATTGCTTGATAATTAAGCCAAAACTATGACTTCATCATATTCAACATGGCTCCAAACCATGAACGGTTAGCCATTCACAACACCCGCTGATGAAGAATTATTGACAGGTGCTGACGGACAATCCTCTCCACTTGACTGTCTCGTATCTACAGCTTCAGACAGATACCACCTTAGGGACACAGAATCTTTTCCTAATAATTAATTCATCCATTTCATTTTGTACACAATCCATAGAAGGTAAGGGGTGACCTCATATTACCTGTATTGCTGTCACTGCAGGTTGAACTTGCAGCAAAGATGGCAGCCTTAGCATCATTTACACGTAGATCCATCTTTGGTTTCTTCACTAGCTCAGGCTTCTCATCTTTGCAGTCAGGCGAAGTGGTGGACTTGCGCTTGATTCTGGAAAAAGCCACACCGTCCTCATCCTCTGCAGAAGCTTCAGATTTTTTAGATGGTGGATTATAGTCATCGTCGTCATCATCGTCATAGTCAACAAGTCCAACAGATCCAGACCTACAACATACATTAGTGATCCATATACATTAGCTATAAATGAAGATTGTCGAACAACCAAATGCAGAACACAGTTTCATTAGAAAACAAACTGATAACTAAAGTATCAGCAGCTTTCTCATTCTCCATTGTGAAATGAATTATATGAGTCTTTTAGAACAATTTATCTGACATAATCACAAAATTTATGTATAAAGACTCCTGCTACAGCATCTTACCTGTATTAATTGACTGAAAAGTGACAATATGGGTGTATTCAGCAATAGAATGATTTAAAGGTAATAACACTGTGCTAAAGGATACCTTGAAGATGGGTGGTCCTTGGTTCCATTAGGCAGCTTTGATCGTACATTTTGGTTTCGAACATGCGATGAATGAGCAACGGAGTCTTCTTCATCACTGGATTACACACCAATTAAACTCTTACGTTACACACGCAACATTACTATTATTAGCATAACATACCTGTCCTCATTAAAATAGTCTTCTTCCTCCTTTTCAAGAGCACGGTCCTCGGTTTTTCTTCGAGGGTCTACAGTGATAGTAGCATTTTTATTCTCAGGATTCTCCAGCAGCTGACACAAGATAAAGGGACCAGAATAAACCAATGCAGAAGTAGAAGTAATATCTAAACAATCAAAAGTAGTAGCATGATTTTCCTTCCATTATTAATTTAATTGACATCAACCTAAAAAATGCATCAAAAAATCAGTCTGAGAAACAGAATCACACCTGCTCATATTTGACCTTTAGGGCCTGGACAGTCCCCAAGTGCTGAAACTCCAGCAGTTGATCCCAAAAGGAATCAACTACATACAAGACAAGAACTTTTACATTCTCCTGCATATATTTCGGATAGCCATGAAAACGAAATTATAAAATAAAATATATAAACATCCTCAAAAACACTATCAGAGAAGAAACCAGAAGGAAGACTACCTTCCGGATATACTCCAAAAGTTCAAGAACTCCTGAATGCAGCATATTGTAGCGATCACCATTCTCAATGAATGCCTCGATGATTGGTTTTAATAGATTGTTTTTAACAATGTGACGAAGAAGATGTTCATCCTGTAAGACGTCCAGATTCACTAGTCATTCAACATTTATCTGATGTCACTAGTAATGGACTAATGCATACAGTTGGTTTAAGTAACAGTACTGTGATTTAGAGCATGCAATGGACACAATTAGTACAGAAAAAGAAAGCCAATAAAAACAATTTAGTTATCCACCATAAGACCGAAGGACTAGACCCAACCTATTCTACAGTCAGAGGCGCAAGCATAATCTAATCCTAAATGTCTACCAGGGGGATTGTTTTTGACCAGGGCGTATGTATTGAAGATAGCTCATCCTTTCCATGCACCTTACAATATGATCAAGAGATGTTGGAAATTCATGGAATGACATTTCACCTAGAATGGTATGAAACAAGTGAGACATACCAGTTACATTAACCAGTCCATGGACCACTCTCGTTTCAAGCGATTGAACCAAGACCCATTAAAAAAGTTATAAAGGAAACCTTATAGTTTACCCCTCCAATTACATGGGGAGCACAAAGTCACTACTAACGCCCAATGCTGCTTACCTCCCCACCACCCACCACATGTTACTAACTACGTAAGCTTCCTCCTCTTCCTCCACTGCTTCTTCTTAGTTCTTCCTCCTCCCTCCTCTTTCTCCATTGTCTCCTTTTCTTCCTTCCTCTTCCTTCCTCCTTCCTCTTACTCCTCTTCCGCCACTATCATATGTTCCTTCCTCTTCTTCATCTTTGAGTCACCAGTAGATATCAATGTACCATGAGTCAGTATATAACAATACCAACCGATACATACCGGACGCAGCAAGGACCAATATGGGTCCATACCTGAAATGGCATTCCTTGGGTGGGATTTCAAACAAACTTTTTGTCATGTCTATCCCAGCATGATGTAGCAGCCTAAAAAACAACCCATATATCGAAAAAGTTGTTTGAAATTTAAAATAATTAGTTGTGTATGGGCAAAAGAATAAAATGACAAAATTGGAGTCCAAGAATAAGTCTGGGTCCTAAGGTCTAAATTATCTGCCTCCAATCTTCAGCAATTAATGGTATTCATCAAGCTTATAGGTTTAGCTTGGATTTTGTTGGCTTTAAGTTTTTAGCTTGACCGGAGATTAGACCAAGAACAATCAATTTTACTGTTATCAGTCCTGAAGCTCAACGATTCTCAACATGATTAGAAATGGATATTGTTTCTCATCCCAAAGATTACTGACTTACCTGTAACACATAGTGAGAGGCAGCAAAATAGCCCCATTAGTGGATTTTGGTTGGGTTGCATTTAGCATAGGTCCTCAGTAGAAAAACTATTGGAGTCCCATCCTACTCCAGGAATCTGCCTCCTACACAGTTCACACTGAGTGGTCGAATTGGTTGACATATAAGTTGCCTCATGGTTTAGTAGGCATATGCTCACAACTTGATAATCCAGAATTACTAGGAGTGTACACTTTTATCCAAGTAGCACTTCAATCTGAGACATAACCCACAGCTATGAAACTTCATGCTGTTTATCCAACATCGCCTTCTAATATGTTATTATTTATTCTAGGCCTAGATCCAGTTTAAATAGAAAGCCAAGATACTTCAATGTTCTCAAATAACATTTTTTCCAAGATCCATAAACAAATACCAGCATATTAATGACCATGGGACAAACAGCATGTTGAATTTTGGTCTTCAGAAGGAACAATGACACTCCAACATTGTTTTAGAACAGACAAGGTAATCAGCGTAGAGTTCTCAAAGTCATTACTTCTTCAAGAAACCATGTTAACAACCAATTTTCAGAACTATGTTAACCAACTAGACTAAAGTTACTGGTTAGTGCATCTTAAGGCCCAAAAGATACTTGGCAAGTATCACATTGCAAAATTTTAGTGACTAAAAGCACCTTAAGCAGCCAGTAGGCTCCCCAGAAGTCGAGTCCTAATAGTCCAAATCGAGCAACCCCAATCATTATTGGGCTCATGAACACATAGGAGGCACACTAACAGATTATAATCCATACCAAACTAGAAGATGATGAAACTGAAGTAGATCCAAGAAACATCCCAAGTCAAAATCTGTAATAAGACCTGATTGAATCTCAGCTAGCTCTCCTGCCTAAGGGATGCCATAGTCCTACTTGATTTAAGAATATGATATTTTCAATCTTATTGTTAGAGACAATTTTGGAGAACCTCTAGGGTCTTATTTACAATCAATTTAATGTATAAAATTCCAATACGGTATATTAAAAACTAGAGTGTTTATTTATCTTGTTAGACTAATATTACAAGTCTACAACAGTAACCAGAAGAAGCTGTGGGAGGCAACTTGATAAACATGTCTTGATTTCCTTGTTAGTATATCTACATCTTGCAATGTTTGTTATGCTTAACAAACAAGCAACTAGTCAATATTATCTGCACTTGTGATAGAGCACAAATATGAGGATATGCAGATAATATATTTGTTCAATATCTGAATGATGGAAAACAGTTACTAATGCAAAACTGGAAGACACACCTTGTAGGAGACAATAGTACGCATGAAACGAATAGCAGCCACCACTAGAAACTTTTCTCTTCTGCATGTTAGACACAAGACCTTCTCTATGGCATTATTCACAAGAAAACTACACCTGTATATACAAGAAAAGTAAGCACCTCTAATCTGAGAAGATTATCAAGCAATATAGTTAGCAACATAGAGATTTGATCATATTCTCACCTTGTTCTATAGGGGTGATGAATCACACAGAAACACAGCAGCTCACAGATGTTTGATAAAATTTCTGGTTTCGTTAAAGTAATGGTTGCAGATGATTTAGCAATTGACCGGGAAGTGTTCTGTGGGGGACACGCTGATGCTATGACATCTACTAACTGAGGCAGATGAGTTTCATAGAAGATCTCTACAATTGTGTCTCGCTGCAGCGAACAGAATAATAATCAAATATTATGAAAGCATTAGCATACGAACTCAGTGATCAAAGAAGTTCCTTGCAAGATAATATAAAAAGAAGATTTTCAAACAGTTTATAGAAGGGAAAGATAGTCAGAAGCAAGCAAACAGTAAAAAGCATCAAACAAGATAAATGATTAAAGAAAGCTTATTGCAAGTTAATATAAAGGGAAAATTTTCAGAGTCTATACCAGGAAAGATTGCTTAAAGCAAGCAAACATTAAAAAAATCCTTGTCAAGATTGGATACGACTCATGAATCAGTTTAATTCTCTCATTTCCCTTAAAGATATTTATTAATTATGAGAAGATAGTACCAAGAAAACATGATTTGGAAATTGTTGCAAGAACATAACGCTTTGTACACTGATGAAGCGACCATTGCCGGTATATATTTAATGTTTCTGATAAGCTCATGTTTAAAAACAGGGAATAAATGAACATTCAAAGAAACTCAAAAATCAACTGACATGATATGTGTGAAAAATGATGTTTTAGATGTTCACACAAGCAACAGGTAGGACAACAAAGAAATAAGACAATATAAAATCATAATTTTTTTTACTTGAGTACCTGTGAACCAGATGTAGTGTAGGAGTCAACCAATATTCGAATAACTTCAAGGAACTGACAATGCATATCCTCCCCAATATCAGTAACTATACCCTTGACCTGGAAATTTTTTCATCAGTAAAATCTATTTTTTACAACAAAAAATAACATAGATTTATCCATCCAGGTCAAGACACAAATAAGTAAAACAATAATTAGCTAACCTTGCAATATAAAGATGAACACAACAAACATAATTGTAAAAGGAATATATATAAGGATTACTATACCGCCCGAAATGGTACGGTTTTGGTGGTACATACCGGTCCAGGCGTGGACCGATACTCAGACCACCCCGTTTTCCGGCGATCTGCATTAAAATAATAAAAAAATCAAAAAGTGGTGGGCCCAATCCATTTCAGCGTTAAAAAAAACATATTAGGGCTCTTCTCGCACACAAAGCTGTGGCACTGCCTCTTCACCGCTGCGATGTTTCAGCGGCGCTGCCTCTTCACCGCTGCGATGTTGCAGCGGCGCTGCCTCTTCACTGCTGCAGCAACGCTACATCTTCACTGATTCGCCACTGCAATGCTGTAGCAGCACTGCCTCTTCGCCGCTGCGATGCTACAACAACACTGCCTCTTCAACATTGCGATGCAGTAGCAGCACTGTCTCTTTGCCACTGTGAAGCTACTGCTTCCCTTCGACACTACCGCTGCTTCCCAAGTATCGCTGCACTTCTTCTCCTCTTCCTTTTCTTTATTCTTCTTCCTTTCTCCTTCTTCCTCTTCTGTTCCTCCACCAGACCTTCCTCTTCAACCTCTTTTTCTTTCTCATCGAAACATTGGTACGCATCGGCATACCATGTGTCGATACACTGGTACGGAGCAAGACGTGTCCTGCCGTCGACCGGCCGACACACTGGCTCGGACCGGTAAGTCAAACTTATATATATATATATATATATATATATATATATATATATATATATATATATATATATATATATATATATATATATATATATATATATATATACCTTGAAACAAAACATAAAGTTCAATCCATCCACACATGATATTATAATGTTAACATGAAAGATATAAAATTCACCACTAATTTGCATGAAAACATCAAAGGTAGGATATGGATACTCATCAAAGTTCGTTTAAAAATTAAGTACAATGAACAGTGTTGTACCACTAATTTGGTGCAAGAAACATATGCTGCAGAAATCTATTTTAGATTATATTAGCTAGTAAGCATCAATGAACAGTATTGTACCCCTGCTGATTCATGTAATATCATGGAGCCTCTGAGTCCCTTTTGACATGTAAGAGAGATTAGGGTCCACGATATCCTTTTAGGTCTACTACAGTTCTACTTATCTAGATGTATACAAGGGAAAATCAGCTTTAAGCCACAATTGTTGTTTTAAAAGCTACAGTTCTACTCTTAGATGTCATAATGTGGCACCATATATGTAAGTTGTACAACAATCAAGTTTATCTGTTTTACTCGATGTCGGTGGCAATATAAAAGCTAAAGTTGTCAGTGACAGTAGACATGTGATGCCCAATAGTCCCAAACTAAGAGTTTATATGTTTCTGCCATGGGTAAACATGCACTACCAATAAATATTGGACTTAGAAGACTATTGATTCCAGGTGTAACAAGTCAAGACTGCTCAAAACAAAATAACAAGCTCACCTTGTCCCAACTTAGCTTTATCAGAAATATAAGATCCCCAATATATTGACCCAGATTTTAGCGCATGCATTAGATAATGTGTTATGCTTAACTTTTCCAGCTAAATTCAACCATGATTGATAACTTTAGCCTATAACTAATCTCTTTGTTAATCTTGTGCCTCTAGAACTTATTCTTTCCTTATCTCCATCTGTTCAAGAAAAGAAATGGTAACTCTTTGCTTAAATGATCAATTTACAAATGAACATAGCATAAGTTGCATTAATTAATAATTTTCTGTATATTATGTCAACAACTTTGCTCTTATAGTCTCAAAATTTGAACACACAGTGGAACTGGACCTTAACCAAGATAACAACACCAGAGGCAATCCAGATAGAACCACAAAGTGACCAGGTGTCAGATTTGAAAGGTTCGAACATAGTAGCATCCCCAATTCATCAAGATCTCTTTACTATCACATAATATGATCGGTCAATCATTACAGCCAATAAGATCTAACAATTTTTTTATCCAAAAAACAACATAATCACATTATAGGATGTTACAAAACCTACATGAAGATCAACCAAATCTAAGGCAATCCTTATTAAAAGATTGAAAGGTAGATCATAGAAAAAATGCACGTAATGTCTAGGTTTATTAAATGTAATCTCTTGCTACGGCCAATAAAAGCTATAAAATTCTAAAAACATGTTGTAACCATGAAGGTGCAATAGTGCCGATTACATGCATCTAGTCAAAGAATGTAATATAGGTCAAAAGTACATGTAAATGCAAATATCTTGCTGAGGATATGGTGGCACATCCATATCTAGTATGCATTCCACATGAATCATGCAGCGCCAAGTACATGATATAATGTACTTGAGTTGTCCAAACTTTGGCACAGTTTGGACACTATTCATGCCATTTTCCGGTTCCATGGACAAAAAATGTAATTGATGGTACTATATTAGTTCTGACAATTACAAAACTGATTGGCTAGGAAACCCAAGGTCTAATATGAAACTTTTTATTTGTTACACATGTAATTGTAAAATACATCGAGCACAAACAGAACTAACAAACAGGCTTATGATGTTTGTGGAATGAAGCATATACCTCTTCCCCTATATGGATATCACAGAAAAACATCGGAGAAGCCATTATACATACCAAATACATTAATGAAAAAAAATGTCTAAGCCTTTCAAGAAAATTAACTAATGAAATTCAAAGTACTTAAGTAATTTATCTTGCATAAAAAAAACAAATTTAGTTACTATTTGTGGGACAAGGCCAATCAAGGTTTTATTGAGCCAAAATCATAAGAATTCAAATTATCATCAATCAAATAAACAAAATCTTCCATCACAAATAGGCGCTTAGGTCTAAATAACGATAGAAAGTCAGGTCTCATTTAGGAAGGCCTTTCCGGTTACTTGTACCACTCTGGTTGCTGAACCCACTGGTGCTGTGCACAAGTACGTTAAAAAACCGATAAGAAAAGAAACACAAGAAAACAGCAAACTTTCTCTTCCTAATCTTCTCCCTATTCAATTGATCAAATCGACACATTTATTAAACTAGAAGCCCAGTTCACATAATGAACTGAACTGATGCTTTTAAAAGAAACTGATCAAAATTCAACAATTTTCAACCAGCATTGGTTAAGTTTTGATGTTTCACCAAGTTCAGCCAATACCAGGCAGTTCCAACGAAATCAGGGCAGTCCATGTTTAAGTCTGGACTAGGACCAACACCAACATTTTAGTCTCACAAGTCACAACAAATTGTGTCTCACGTTAAGATATTAAGATATTACTGACATCCTTGACATTTTTCAAGAACGAAAAGAGCTCACTAGAGATAAATAAATATAAAAAAAATGTGCATTTTAAGACAGACCATATAGCTATCAACTTGCTTACCAAAAGTCCAAGAAGAGAATTTCCCTCTTGTTGGATGACATATGATCTAACAAGGTTAGGATCTTGGTTAAGAAAAAGGATAAGAATCTCTGTCCTGCATTACAAATAGATAGCTGCACAATTTAGCATATGCCAATAAAAATTAAAACAACAGACATAGATCCCTACAATTTGGCTCAGCTACAAATAACTTAAAAGAATATTAACAGACATAAGGCTACTTATTACCCAGCAGAAACAAGCTTTTTGTCCTGACTCTGCAACACATCTGTAATGATGTCAAATAAGCCTTCAGCAGCAAGATCCCTGTTGGTAAAAATATCATTGGACTACAGAAGACTATCAAAAAGGCATTTACAAGGATAAATGTAGACTTTTGTTTCTTAAATAAATTTGATTCTAAACCTATATAATTAACTATTATCTCAGTTAAAATCATTTTAATGATTATGTATCAGAAGGTAACCAATAGTTTCATATGTATGAGGATCCTTTTATGTTTGGCTTCCTCAAAACTGCAATGATTACAAGAATTCAAAATCCTAAATTTACAACAATTTTAAATTGCTCCAAGAAAGATACCAAGTCTCTCTTGTGGTACACAAAACCAAATATCTATAGTTGCAGCCAAAGAGGGGATCTCGAAACATGCAACAATTCACATGCAACGTATGGTTGCTGAAAACTCAAATGTTGCTAAATAATTTTAACTTCCAAATATAATTCAATTCAATCAACACGAATTATCATGCATAGATACAAATTGTTTCTTGAACACAGTTGCTTATACACTACCACTACTGTAACTGCATTTGCAAGAAACCTCAAGCTTTGTGGTTTTCTTATGTCAACCAACTTACAAGAGATGGCTATTTTCTATTAGAATAATAAAGCACACTTAATGATAATGAGACTTCAATTTCTTAATCAAACTTCAGGACTTGGAACAATTAGATATTTTATTCCAAAACATGTATGGCATCCCATCCATTTCATTGTTTAGCACAACATTACATACTCAGATATCCATTAAACGTTTTTGTTACACCTCCCCATTATAAAATTAACAAATATTTCAGCCAAATGTTATTTGAAAGAACCATAACAAAGCTATATGGCAATCAGTAGACTGGTTGCTTCAAAGCTATACTGCAACATAAAAAAAAAAAAAACATCTCTATAGCTACAAACATGAACATACCGAAATAACCGCAATTGCTGAACCTGTTGCAAGCTTTTACTCAGAGAACAAAATTCATGCAAGAATAAAACCTGGTACATGGAGGAAAAAAATAATGTCACATTGGTCTCTCAAGTCAAGGCACAAAGACTGTGAACTACAGACATCCAAATTCCACAATGCATCTTACAGAAACACTTCAGGAAACATACCGATGAGAAAAAAATTAAAATTTGATGAAAAGAGTTATTTCTATTTATAGATGGAAACTTATGAGTCTATAATAGACACATACTCAAAGTTGATATTCACCAAGAATAAGAATCACCAACTCAACCACCAATCGTGGATACTTCAAATTGTTTGCCATACAAGATAAAACGAGGAACAATTCCCTAAAATGGTAATTGACATATTTTAAGAAGATCTATAGATTAAGTTAGGATAAGTAAATTGGTACCTATGGTGTAATAAGAGACACGAGGAGACCTAAGAACACTGTGAAACAATAAAAAGATATTTGAATGATCTTGATTTAACTAAAGATATTGTCTTATAAAGTGCACAACCACAGAAAAAAAAAAATCCCTGTAGCCAACGTTGTTGCTGCATCAATGTCATTTTGTTTCCTTTTATCTTAAAGATTATATATATATATATATATATATATATATATCATCACATCCATATCCAAATCCAAATCTATGCCCGTGAAGTAAGAAAAGAATCATACAAATTATCATTCAAGAGGATAGTACCCTTCATGATCAACACAATCAAATTCAATTGACACCAAAAGGAGCTATTGCTGAAACAACATGTTTCCAGAAAAGCTAGAACACTTTGGCGTAAAAGTTCAATGTCTTTAGATTATATGGCTATTCCACCAATAAAACCAAGATAGATAGGTGAGAAGAGGGGAGGAAGAAGATGATGCAGATCTTTCCCCATTTTCTGTTAATCACTTTCTTGAGTTATTTATTTGTAAAAACTTAAATAAAAATATAAAAATAAATGATATGCTGCAATAATTATTATTTTTTCTATTTTTTATACAATTAGCTTTATCATTTTTTATGTTCTCTTTTTTGGCCAATTTCAATGAGCCAGTCCAAACAATAGGATTTTAAACTAAATCCCAAGACTCTCTTATGCCCAACAAACCTTGAATTATGAAGATCATCTCGAATGGCTACTCATTCGGCAACAAAAAACCATCCCATTTCCACATATTCCGACACAAAAAATTATGTCACAAACTTGGAATTCAAACAACACAATTGCTGAAACTAATTGGACTCTGGATTCTAGAGCATAGTAACGTGTCCAAATATTTGGGCTCAGCAGCGTGGATCTTCACCCACCATCATTAGGGGTGTTCAAACCAAACAGAACCGGTTTGGTTTGAACCAATTCATCAATAGTTCAATTTTGAAAAAGATAAACGATCTCAGTTCGGGAGAGTACTCTTCCGCAGTTTGGTTAACTAGTTCGGACCGAACCAAACCGATTTCAAATATGGAAGATAACAACCAATTACATACTATCAACCTCTCCAGAATCAAATTAAAAATGAACGTTCATGGAATTGTGCAAAATCAATATGGACAAGGCTTCTAAGCTTTTTGTCATGTGCATGAGGCATCAAAACTAGTATTACTAAACTGCAGAAAGATCTGATGTAACCACTAGTATTACTAATCAACTAATGAACCATACAATTTACATGATAAAAAATCAATAAGCAACACACTTGTCACAAGCATATGGGACAACAATTTAACAAAGTACATTCTTACATTACGAATCAATGGATTATTGAAATTAATTTTTTGCATTTGTAGAAGAAGGCTTCTAGCTTATTTTCTCTCATTTTTTCTTATCTATGTTGTCATCTTTCCCTCACCTTAATCAACATGAAATTCTGCATTGGATTGGGTGCTAGATAGAAACCTTTTTTTAGATTATTTAGAAAAAAATATTTTTTTTTAAATTGCTTGAAATTAGAAACCAATTAACCAGTTAACGGAACCAGATTAACCAATTTTGAACCAGTTTAGTTAGGTAGGTCCGAACTGGTTCTGATTCAAACTACCTTATTTTAAGTTTTTAACCAAACCGAATTGGTTGTTATGGCTCGGTTCGGTTCAGCCCATAACAGTTCGGTTCGAACCGATTTTAACATCCCTAACCATCATGCTATGTTGAGGGCAAGCATCACTAGTCAAATTAGGATCCACCAAATCACAATTTAAAGTTTCTAATTACATTTTTCTAGGCCTTCTATTACCCTTTAAACAAGTAAACTTAATTGACTTACCTCAGTCACTGACTTATCAACACACTTCTTCAAACGTGTATATACCACCTTAAAATGACTTCCTCTTCATTTTATCCTAAATTAAAACTATTCCCACTTGTTCGTAAGTATTTATTATTCTGTTTTTTTCTAATAACCTCACTATCTACGTAAACATCTTCATTTGGCATTGTGTTATCAAAATACTTCAGCAATATATAGCTTTAAACAGCATGACACTTGGAATTTAGTAAAATAAAAGGATAACTAAATAAGTTACATGGTAAAACAAGTATATTATGGCTCTCGGAGGACAATATCATACACAATGAATTATTCCCAATTCAGCTCAGAAGAAGTCAAACTAAAAAAGAACAAATGTATTCCATAAGTAAAGACCAAGTGCTGCTAGGATCCTAATGCAAATTCATATAACAGATACCCAGTTAAATGCAGAAATTACTTGATTCATATCAAATTAAACATTATTAAAAGTATGCTTGTATAACAGTTAGATAAAGTATTTGGGAATAATTCTGTTACCAGGTCCCTCTTTGATTCGACTGAGGTGGAGGTTGACCTCATCCTTGCAAATATTTCTTGAATAAAAGATGCATCATCTTTCAACAAGGAAATGACCTCAAAGAATCATATAACAAAAAATAAATGTCAGAGAAAAAGTTTAATTGAAATAAACAAAGACCAAAAGGTTGAGATGTTGAGATCCTCACAACACCATTATTAGCATGAATCATTGTGTTGAGACTTGCCATTACAGCATCATCTAAAACCCGTGGTAGAATCACATCCTAAAATTGTCACAACAATAGTGAGATGTCACTTAATGCAAATTAAGCCAATAGCTTGAATATAGGCTGCGTTATTGACCTTGAGATAACCAATTCTGTAAGTTTGGTGTATTTTTGAAAGTACAGAAGAGTCTTTGATGGGGATGGCCTGCAGAGGACCAAATCTTTGAAACACAATCAAGAAGATAAGATTATCAGTTTGGTGGTGACTTTCAACTAACTGACCTCCTTAAAAACAACATGCTCCTTAAGAAATGCACGGTGCTGCTGCACTTGAGGGACCTCAGGATCATCTACACGAAGTTTATAGAGAATGAAGTTTATATAGAAAATAAATTATGACAAATATATCATTTTGCAAAAGAAGTTTATATAGAAAATAATACTCCAACTAAAAACCTTCCTGTGTTACAAACATCAAGTCACAATTATCATGAAAAATATTCATCACAACCATTGCATGATATATTGAAGAATATCGATGTAATAAGGACAAGATCTTGATATCTGATCATTTATACAAAAGAGGAGTTACAACAAAGTCATTGCCTAATCCAAATACATGTGTAATAACATGATCAAAGCTTTTTTTTTATAAGTAACATGATCAAAGCTATTCTGACCATCTCAGAAATCAATCAGAGAAAATGTCGATCAGCAGTGAACAGAGACACACAAAGGCTAAAAGTGAAAAATGAAAACAACTACCTACAAACTAGTGGCCCTACAAAATAGTGGCATTTACAAAGGACATATCTATATAAAGCATTTAGAAACTTGATCCAAGATTTAATCTGTCGTGGACTTCGATTAAAAGTATTTGGCATACTATTCTAATAATTATTCAAAGCAGATTAACTTCAGATCAAAAGGGTGGTCCAAACTCCTAGAAAATGATAGGTCTAGAAGGGGTCTATCACACAGTATTACCCCTACATGCAGAGTGGTTCTCTTTAAAACCAGAAACATAGTCACCCAAGCAACAGAGGAGCAACATCACCAAATTAACCTCGATTATGTCTTAAAAAATATGCAGGCCTATAATATTAGAGACATCCCTTCCAATGAAAAAATAACAAACACCGAATATGTTTGTGAACATCACACACTCAATCCATAATATGATTAAAAAATAATCCATATCTTTTCTATCAGTCCTTGCTTATTTATTTCTTTTCTTATTCCTCGAAAGCATCATCAGATCTTGTATTATTCTCTCTTCCATCCGCTCAGTTTTACTAAGCAACAATTATACAACAAATTTTAGCACCTTCACCAAGATATTTTTTACCCTTCCTCCCCTTCCTTTTGATCTTGTGTAAATAATGAGCAAAAAACTTTATTTTCATTTAATTAAATAGATGATTCTGTCCTTTTGTCTTCTTGACATCAGGCCTACCAAAGGGGAGAGCATATGGTGGCACTGACAGTTCCACAAATCACTAGTTCGATTATCACCATTGCAGAGAACGGCAGACCAAAATACCACCAACACCTTCAGCAAAGGGGGTGTGGTGAGACCATGATTCCCTGGGATCTGCCAGCATTACCTCTCATCAAGCAGTCAGTCCCATGCCACCTCCTGCTTTGGCTGGATCATGCAGGTACTCATGACTTCATAGAAATCATTATTCTCGGCATCACCAACAAACCTGTAATTATCACCAACCACAGATTTCTCAGTGTCCTCTAACTCTAAGGCGGTCACGTGAAATGACTTGATCTTCCAAGGCCCAACCACAACTCGATGGGCAATGATGGACATCCCAAAGGCAGTAAAGAGGTGGGAACTCACCTAATCATATTGCCCCACCATCTTCTAGTGTTGTGACGGAGATGAGTGACAGATAAAAGCAGGAGCATAAATCACATATCATAAACAGAATAAGAGTGTGTTAAGTTGCACGCAAAAATATTTTTCCTGGAGAACTTTTTCATGTTTATTAGGTAGGAAAACTGTATAAAAATCAGCAACTGAGTACCCAAGTAAGCAGGAAAGCTAACCATTTTTCCGAGCAATTCCTTAGGAAAACAAAAAGAAACTTCTTTTAGACCAGAATCCTACAACTTTTCAAGATGTCTTTCCATTAAAAAGAGCATGTTTTAGAATTTTTCCTATATCCTATACACCAGGAAAGAAAAAGGAAAGAGGTTTTGGTTTCCTATATCCTATACACCAGGAAAGAAAAAGGAAACAACTTGCTGTTATTTTTTATGTATTTCTTTTTCAGTGAAACCCAATTTGTGTTCATTTCCTTGCAACCAATGAACCATAATAATAATAATAATAATAATAATAATAATAATAATAATAATTTATATCAAGGCCAAAAGCAACAAAATCAATATTAGTATAACACAATAGGTATTAAGAACTGTAGTAATATCCCTCAGTGTGGATAATATATATTTGTAACACCTATGTAATTTTACCAGAATTCCCAACATTTGGACAAAAACTACAGCTTCAGAACAAGATGACCATGAAATAGGGTTCTAGCTGCAAAACATGTACCAGCAGCGATTGCCTTAAAAAGCAGATATGAATAAACTTGATTGTAAATAGAGATATAAATGTTCAGGTCCAGAAAACAATGACTTCAAAACAGTTGATAAGTCAACATGCCAGATAGCTAATTATTAAATGTTTAAAACTTCATTAAAACAAAGAATAACGAAAAGTCTGTGAGAAAAGTATCGATTTTATACATTATATCCAATACTCTAGAAAGCACGGCAGTTAGGTATGCTGCCAAAAAAAATCAAAAACTTAACTAGGTTTATGTACTTCATGGCTACCATTTAAGATAATTATATACGGTCCAATGACAATGGATTTTTCAATCCGAAGCAAATTGTATCACCAGACATCATACTGACTATTATACAGTACAAATGCCGAATGCTTAGTACTCGTATCACCAGTTTCACCAGATCCCCCTCTTGTTCCCTTGGTGAATAAAGTCATAAGCACAGGATACAGGAACAACTGTTGTGTCCACATGTTAGCAACAAAGACACATGATCCAAAACTGAAAAACTTCACATGATCTTCCTTGTGCAAGAGGAATTCAGCAATGGCTGAAATGCATGAGTCTATCCTACTCCATGTTGGAGCATGCACATCAAACAGCACCAACATCGACCCCTCAGGCATACATCAATTTTATGCGCAGATCACAGTAACAAAGTCGTGCAGGGCATGCAGTCATATGCCATGATGCTATTGGACGAAAGCATCCTACTTCTACCAAAGCATTTGAGAGGCCAAGACCAGCTAAAAAGCCAGTGTGCCAAGCTCAGTTATCAAGATCAGGAACCTATGTTCCTGCATGGACTAGGATACCGCATCATTAATACCCATGACCATATTAGACCACAAATACGGGCAAGCTGGCAAATGTTTACTGCCATTTTTTTCTCTCTTATATCAAGTTATCAACTACTAACAAGTTAAACTGATGAACCTGAAATAATTAAAATGAAGGCCTAATAGAAGTTCTCTTGGCCTTTCCTTCCAATTAGATCTGGATGCGTATTGGTAGGTTACCACCACAAGGAGGCCTCACTAAAAATTCATCAAAGATGATCCACAGGTGTCTAGAGATTGTCAAAGATAACTGGAGGTCTCCTCTCGTTGGAGGTTTATTCTTCCATGTCGACATTTTTTAACCGTTATTTCCCTCTCTCATCCTCTTTATTAAATTTTCCACCACCTACCGGCATTATGTCATAATGTCAGAACAGCAACATGCCTGACCATATGTAAATAAATAGCACTTACCATCCATATCGGCCTAGACACCATGACAATAGCATGTGGTTACAGAGCCATTAATCAAGACTCCTACTGTATACCGCATACACTTCTTGTGCATTTTATTACATAGAAGGATCATCTTAAGTGCTGTAATGAAATTATGAAAATAGAAACAAACAAAATCAATAGCAGTTTTTAGGGTACATATCCAAAAAGCAGGGTTAAATGCACAAGTATGAACTTTATGCCAGCTAAATTGGGAACAAAGGAACCCAAAGCATGGAGTAATAAGGAGTTAAATAAATGACAGCTATCATTTAGCTAACCCAGATTTAACCAGCAAGCAATATTAGATAACATATTAAGAAGCATATATACAATCAAATTCCACTCATCTAAAAACATATACACTTCTAAAAACAATAGTAAGAGAGAAAACAGGAGCTGAAAAGGAGAACCTACATTCTAGGGAACCAATAATGTCCAAAATGTATTCTTCCACAAAAATTCTATCAAAGATCTGAGGGTTGTTTAGTAAAACTACAGATCACCAAAAAAAACTATCGTTAGCATAAGAAACAAATTGAACATAAAAAAATGTATTGATATAAAGCAGAGGTTCTCAGTACTCACAAATACCCTTGACCAATTTAAAGATCATGTAGAGGCCATCCATGTTTTCCAAGTCTTCGCACATTCTGAAAAGATCTACTAGCTTGGAAAAAAAATCTTGCTGCACCACACAAGTGGAAAAAAAACTGATTAAATTTTTCAATGTAGATCTGGTTAATGCAAGTATAGCTTTGATGCATTCCTTGCTAAACATGAACATATATTTTTTGTCTTACCTTGTGATAAATCTAGGTACTGTTTCTTTAAGTTAGGATTATATAAACACTACCCACCATAAACATGTTTTATTAAAGATAAAGTGCAGTTCTCATAACTCCAGCAAACTTGTCAAGACCTCTTGAAAGAATAAATTTTGTTATTTAACACAGAATGTTGGTAGATGTCTCAATGATCTATGACCCCTCGTTGAACATAATTTTCATACTTCCACATCCTTTACAAGGAAGGAATTCTCGAATCTTAAGCCAGTTTCAGCTGCTGCAGCTTCATTGATCAAAGTAATGCTTCCAGATTATTCTGACAGTCCAAGTAACACTTCCATGCAAAGAACAGACACTTGAGTCTTGAGTAGAAGGATTCTTTTTTCATCACCTTGTTCTGTATATTCCTTAGCTTCCGAAGGCTCAAATTCCTCTTCAGCCCAATTTCTTAAGGCTCCCGCTCTGGTCAGAGTGCTTCTTCAAGCAGCCAATAATCAGGAAAGAAATCCATAAAGAAGACATCCTTGAAGCCATGGAATGGACCTATACTAAAATGAGATTGAGACAATGTACCATCTTGTTAACTGCTTCTATGCCTAGACAGTCTGATATCTCATCGTCACCTTAATTTACATCTAAAGAGCTTGAACTAAGTGGAGAAATAAGCAAGCTTTGATGGCCTATCGTACACAATTTGCCAGAATGCATGAAGTAAAGAACCACCATGATCATTAAACTAGATCATTCCTCCCAGTGAATGACAGACATGGATAAGGATATGAATTTAAAAATGAAACACTTACAACATTGTAAAATATGGCATATGTTAAATCTTGGAAAAGTAGAACACGGAATGACATGTATAGTTGTATACAACAACAAAAATTATAATAAACAAATTTGTGCTAAAAAAGGCTAGGAATTTGAACATTAGAATACGTAATACAAACCATAGCAAAATATAATGAGCAAATTTAATAGCATTCATGACTTATTCATTATGAAGAAATTATAGAATAAAACAGTTCTTCTAAAATGTGAAGAAGATAACAAGAACCTCTGATAATCAAACTAAGATAAATCATTAATTTTATTTATTATCTCAAATTCAGTTTAAAGGTGATCCCTGGATCACAATAAGATTTGTCCCTTTGCAGTTTGAGGTCACAAAAACAACTTCTTTGCTTGCAAAGGGAAATCAACATATATTGACCCTTCATAGACCTTGCATTGATAGGAGCCTCACTCATGTCCCTATATATCTCAAATTCAACTCCACATAAAACAGAGTATCTCAATTAATATCTAACATGCACATAATCAAAACACAAACATCCCAAAAAATGAGATTTAATTGAGAGAATTTTTCATTTTGCATGTCGTGTTGTCAATATATTACAAACACACAACCTCCCTCACCAAAAAATCACATGATGAAACCACATGTTTGACCATTCAATTATATTGTACCCCTACGGTCCTACCCTCTAATGCCAGGCATCAAACAGAATCAAAAGTGAAAATTGCTAGGACAAGCCAACTCCAAAATTTTTGTTGATATAAGCAAAAACAACAAACAGCACGTTGACAAAATGTGCACATTTTTTACAAGTTGAACAAACACAAATTATACCATTGGACAACTGACACAAATTCCCAATAGCAATCAACAGAACAAGAAGATGTAGACTATGAATAAATTAAAATTAAAATCTTGAGTTTCATGTTCCCCACAAACAGTGTTTAACAACCATTCCAGGTATACACATAAATCCAAAACATGCCAACATAAATTAAGATTCTATAGCATAATAGGAAAAATTGCATCAAAATAGCAACCAATACAAGAACATTTCAAAGCTATACTTCCAGCTAAAAACTCTCATGTTCATAAGCTTAAGTAGATTACTTTGGGTAAGGTTAGCAATAAGCTTACATCTTTTAATATCAATTCTCCAACACGCATCTGATCCATGATACCACATTCCATTACAGTCTGCGCATGTGATAAACCATCAGTTTTAAGGTTTTAATAATTGTGTGGCACACCAAAGACAAAATGTAGAAAATCAAAACAAAACAAAGAAGAACAATAATATGATCCCAACCAATTATCTCACTTAGCACATCAATGAAGCTAAAAAGTGAAATTCCAAGGGCACAGGAGCACAATAAAGACACAGAAAAAAGTAAGAGATTAATATACAAGTTTAATCAAAATGCTAAGAGAAAAGGGTTTGCCAGGCATTTAAAGAACACATCCACATTGATCAATCTTGGAAGTTACAGCACCATGAAATCCCTATCAAGTTTTGTCCAGTTTCAGCCATTTTCAGGAGTTCCGATCAAGCTTCTATCAGTTTTAAATAAATTGTATAGATATAATTCAGAAGAACTCGCATCAAGTTATTTCCTTAATATTTCACAATAAAATTTGCTTCCAGAAAATAGATAAAGCAACTACAAAAAATTATCACAAACTAAACTTGGATCTAAAATCATGTACCAGACATTCAGAAGTGTTAGAAGAGTTAATAAAACATGTTTAAGATTATCAAACTATTTGCCATTTATTTTAGTGCAACAATGAATTTCTGTTGATGACTATATAAGTATTCATATTTTGAATTTATACATAGAAAAAATTGGTTGTTTAACACATCTGAGCATTATTCTTTTGGTATAGCAGTAAGCCAGTAACTCAATATTTCATCAAGAAAAGAGCCAGATCACAGTAAATAATCTGGTTAAGTATTATCCAAGGAATCAAATCTCAGTTATACCAGACTCTTCTTTTTTGAGGTTATTGTTTTCTGATTATATCAAGCAATACAAGTCAGTATACCAATACCATATTGATCTGACCGGTAACTGAAAGTGGTACCAGACCAAAATTGAAGTCCTTTCTCTAGTATCAGTTCAAAATTTAAGTCCTTTCTCTAAGTTGGGAGTGTATTCGAAGAAGAAAGAGAATCGTAGCTGTTGAACCATGTACATCAAACACAATTCCATAAACCAAGCTTTATCTACTGTCAGCTTAAAAATAGGTTAAGACAGTCACAAATTGATAAATAACAAAAGCCAAACAAGATAACAACAATGCACAGAAGAGCAATAATATATATATTCATGAACAAAGACTGACTGCAAAATTTGATAACTGAATATCCGAATAAAGACAGAAATTTGTAAATCAATATCTTTTTTCCAATAAACTATGCACACAGAGCACAAATTGGGTATTTAAAACCCCAATCTATGGGAAACCTTGGGCACAAGTGAAGATTGAAATCTTCATTCTGTGGGAGAGCTTTTCAGATGCACAACCATCCAGATAGTTGGATTTCGGTGCAAATTAGTGTTCAACAGAGAAGGATACACAACAATCCTCCAAAGATATGAAAAAAAAGTAGCAGCATAGGATGTTAGTGACACAGCATATCACAACATGACTTCTATTTTTTGTGCGTGCACAGGGACAATCACATGTAGCACAAAAGTGTAAAAGAATGAGTGGGAATTCTGGACATTCCATACCTTCAAAATTAATGGAAGACTGGATAATGAAATGGATGGAAGATCTCTTAGTTCACTATTAACAGTACGAAGTGACTCATCTGCAAAAGATAACCAAAAAATGATTAAGAAAATGACTAGAATAAGGTACACAAACTGAATATTCTGCAAGAACAAGTATATTTGATACAATATGTAGAAATGCATTGACAAAGCCTAAAAGGAAAGTACATAAGCTTTAAAAGGTAAAGCAAGGGACAAGAATATTACAACAATTTGGTGCTGATACAAAGTTTAATAAAATATAAGATTTTGCAAGGAAATATTCCTGCTGAAATTTTTCATAAAGGAAAATGCATCCAACTATATGTTGTGCCTTCAACACGTGGTCACAACCTCAGTTTTATTACCATTACCAGAATTTTCAGAAATTTTGGATACTCAGATGCTCCAAATAATTCAGACACACCAAATCCCCCATGGGATCCTGAACTAACTCAATCTAGGGCAGCATTCTGCTATCAGCAATTTCGGACACTACCATCAGAAGATTCAGTAAACATTGCTTCAAGTTCATTAACACAGACAATATTGTAAATCTGGTCATTGCTTAACACAATAAGAAAGAATTCTGATGAACCCAAATCACTAGACCAAAATTTGCCTCTCTTTGTCAAGGTCTCATGCTGACCAACAGTCAGATACCTGACATCAACACAGCTCATAGATGGCCATACTGATATAGGCTTCCAGCAGAACAAGGGGGAAAAGGAGGAAAAGGATCAAAAAGAGAAGGAATCATAGAATACTAATCAGCAGCATCAAAGATGGAAAAGAAAGAAGGATAAAAGAAAAACTTAACCTTATTTATAATGATGGATAGAAATTTTGCAATCAGTGAGAAGGCTCTTGTTTCTTGAACAATTTCCAAGAGGCATGGGATCAAGAAAGGCATGAATGGTAGAGAGGACATCGACAAGTGTCAAGGAACTGGATGATCAAGCTAAGGGAAACTTAAAAACTTAAAATAGGTCTTCCGGAAAGAAAGTCAGAGCATTCAGGGAAAAAATGCTCCAGTTGAAGTTGGAATATAGTTGGCCTAATCTACTAAAAAAATGTTAAGATCAATCTTTAGATGAACTGAGCTAGTCTTTACCAAATTGAGATAAGTATAATACGTGGACATGTTTCTGTAATTACTCTTGTATTGGAATCATATACCACTCCTGCAAATGATAAGTACAAATTGCATGGAGCAATAAAGTTGAAATGGAAATCCTATATATTCACAACTCCTTTAAGGGCTTTCAAACTAATACGATTGACTTCTCTATTTTAGATATTTTCAGATTAATTTCACCATTAATTTCAGTAGCTGTTTTAGGAACCATTTAGTGTATCAGAATTCTAATATGGTTATAATATATGCTAAACAAGTTGTTTAGCTGGTAGGAGCTCTATATGAATTATGAAGAATTTGACATTAAAGGATGATGACAAGATTACTTTAAAAAAAAGTTTTCCCGGGCAAAACCTATATATATTGATGATGTAAGGCTACGAGGTTCAAACTTAGCTGTTACATCTCTTTTACGAAATTGAAATAATAATTTAGATTAATAGCTTACTTCTCTAGTAGATAATTTGTAGATCGGTCCCCTACTTGAATTAAAGAAAGCCCTGATAAGAGCATCTTATCTTGATCATGTCAAAACCAATTAGAATAAATGGAATACAAGCCATTATGAATTTGTAAAGCAAGTTAGTCATGATCAGTTTACATTTGATGAATTTCAGACGTCTGAAAAACTTAAACTTCAGTAAAACAACAAAACAATTCAAACAAAAAAGGTAATGAATCTTTGCAAAAAAAATATAAAAAAGGCTATAATGCATATCAATGAGAAAATCTACCATTGGATAATAAAGAGCTAGTAGCTTCAAGATCTTCCATCGCTGGACGAGGGCCAACCTCAAGATCTACAAAATCTCATGTTTGGAATTATAAGCAAGCTTGATGCCTTAAAGTATTTAAAAAGATTGCAAAAATCAACTTACCACCAAGACTACTAAAATGGAGGTTTCTCTGAATTTCGCATATCTGGTCCCTAAAAACATCAGCACAATATTGGTGTATTTTTCAAGTTATACAAATGAAAGTGAAAACTTCAGTAAACTGACTGCAAAAGAGGACAACAATACCAAAATGAACTACCATATATAGCAGCAGCCTGGAGCCTCCTGAAAACTAAGTGCCAATTCCGCTTCTGCTTCTGGATCTTTCCATGAGATTATGGTATCTTAAGTTCACAAGAAACATGACATTTCAGGAACACATAAATAAACAACTTAGGGATCATTTGCCAGCCCAAATATTTAAAAAGAATAAAAAAAAGAGCATACACCTTCTTGCCTTGTGTAGATATCATTTGAGGAGACCGAATGTTTGAGTAAAAAGTCATCCTCTTCTTCATCAACCACAATCAAGCCAAGATCCTCGGTCCCCTGAAGACATGATGATGCAATAACGAAAAAGAGCTATGTTTAAACATGTATATTAAGTTATTAACTGGTGAAGAGTATGATCACAGAACTAGTTGTTGGGCTAAATACCGTTAAAAGAACCATTATGTTTTTTTATAATTCAGTACTTTTAATTAAAAAATTTATTGATCTCCTATTTTTATGGTAAGGATTCAGGAAAAGTCTCCAATAACTTGTTTTCAAACTCAACTAAAACTATGCATGAGATGTTATGATCTGATAGCTACTATCAGATCACTGGTATATGAAAAGCCTACAACCGCTGCAATGCATTACCATATGAATGGTACCTATTCTTGATCCCTCAGCAAATAACTAAGTGTTGCAATTGAGATGGCTTCAGTACACAGTTTGCATGACCGATCACCAATCAAAAAATTCCCATATTTCTCGTTATCAAGCCAAAAAGGATTCATACATAATGTTCTAAAGCAAGGTTCGCCGTACCGTACCGTACCGGCGCTTCGACCCGGGCTCAGTACCGGTACGGTACGGTATACCGCTCGGTACACCCAGGTGTACCGAGCGGTACACTCACGTGTACCGAGCACTGTACACTGTTACAGTGTTACTGTACACTGCTACAGTGTACTGTACACTGCTACAGTACTCGGTACGGTACGGGCGGTCCGCGTACCGCTGGCCTGTCGGACCGGTACATACCGCCCGTACCGGACGGTACAGTCCGGTATGGCAAACCTTGTTCTAAAGCAACGGAATTGTGCATGCATGAACTATGTCCATATCCCATATTAAAAATCAACAACACCATAAGCAGCTTTAGTTTACAAGTCTAAGTCGATCCCTATTTTTAAATATCTACTTTCTTTTTTTTGGATCATCATTAATCAGAAAAGGCAAGCAATCATTAAAAAAAGGATACAAATATCCGTGACAAATAAAATTACGAATTTCATAATAATAAGCTACAAATATTATTAAATAAACAAAATATTTATAGATATTACATGAAGGTCACAGGAGAGAGACAAAACCTCTAAATAATCAATTCTGACATGCCCTGTGCCCTGATCATCCCAATTACCTTCATCGTTCAACCGGTAAACCTTAACTCGCTGAACCATTTATAAACCAATTAGTTAGTAATTCATCATAAGCTGCAGTGTAAACAAATCAACTAGGAGATAATAAACAAAAACGGATGATGTTGACTTCAAAAGAAGGAAAAATGAACAAAAAAATCCATAAAATGTGTGAAAAATCATTTTCCGAAATCACATTAGATAATATAGACGATCAATCTCAACTATTAAATGACGGTTCATCAGATTGACAGGTTTAACATCAGCCAATTCCTTGGCCGTATAACCAAAAACCAGCTGGAGCCAGTGAAGGGAAAGTTGGAGGACAGAAGACAGCACAGCCAGTAGGCATAAGAAAGAGAAAGGCAAGAGAAAAGAAAAGCATGACTGCGAAGCAAAAAAGCATATACAATTGTGTTCGCATTCACCGTCCGTTCTCACCATGTTTGTCATCCAATCACCACTATATTTGCAATTCACTGCCATGTGAGACAGCAAAAAAAAATAGTAATAAGATAGGGAGGGCAAAGAGGATAAAGCAGCTCTGTCTCTCGAGGTACGAAGGATTAATTACAAAGAAGGGACTTCATGTAACTGGATTCAGAACTAAAACTGAATCTTGCCAGTGCTCTCTTCAGAAGAAGTCTCTTTGGAGGTGCATAAGGCACCTCGAAGTACCCTAGGCTAAAAGTCTTAAACTAGGCAACTTCTGGGCAAGCACCTCGGTCGAGGTGTTAGACAATCAGAGGCTCACCTGGGCCTCACCTTAGCTGCCAACCCAATAAGCTTTTCCCTACTTGCCACTGGCACATTGACCCTTTCTATGCCGTTTATTCTATAAATACTAATTCAATCTTAAATTAATATAAAATTCATATAAAGTAGATAAACAAACTAAAATATCAAAGATATTACTACCGATAGTATATTAAGTAAAATCAAGCACTCAAGTCTTAATTTGTGGAATCCAATTGATCCTAATTCTTGAAATAGTACCAATGAGTTAAATAAATAATTAATTGAAAGATGAATGTTAACATGTCAAATGCAAAAGATGATGTGGTTTTTTTACGATCAAAATTTGATAATGGGTGACATAACAAGGGCATTTGCGTTTCGAAAAACAAGACTATACTAGACAACAACCAAGATTACAAACATGCGCCAAAGCATCAAGTTCAAGCATAATAAATATTGAAGAAGAAAAGGTTAATTCTGATAAAATAGAAGATGATATTAAGAAATATAAACTAAGTGGTGAGGAAGATAGGCAAACAGATAATGTTGATGATGTGGGCGGACCTTGATTATCATTAGAAGTCTTGAATGATAAATGTTTGAATTTTCTAGTTTTGATAATAACAAATGAAGCAATGTGATTATAATTTTGTTGATTGAGCACTCTATAGACAGCTCAGCTTATGTAATTTGGTGCTTTGATGATAATCATCTTACATATGTAATGATATAGAACTCATTTTGATTAAATTCTTGTTTTAATGAAATAATGAACTTGGATATATTTTCATAATTTTCATGAGGTGAGTGCATTACTTTACTCAGGTGAGCACCTAAACAAACATCTAAAGCCTCCAGCAATAAGGCATGTTGTTGCCATAGTGCCTGGCGCTTTTGACAACACTAGTCCAAAGTTACAAAAAGAGTTTATCTATATTTTAGCACAGCGAGAGCTAAGAATTTTGACAAGAATTAGAATTGAAATTAAATATGACTAGATGCCACATAAAGTAAGAATCAATGTAATAGTTTAAGTCACAACACAAGTAAAAGAAGATGCAACAATGTGATATAATTAATATACCATTCCTGACATCACAGTCACTGATTCATGTGCAGGGTTCAGGGTGTTACTAAGGCTCTTTCCAAAATGATCCAACAGGAAGCAAAATAATTAAAACAAATAACAAAAAATTTACAGTTGATGCAAAAAAAAAGGCATCAACAGCGCTGTATAAGCACCACATGGACAATGAATGCCAAATGTTATTGAGTGAACTATCCAGCAACTAGCTTACGTTAATTTTCTGGCAAATTAAAATCCTTGATCCATGTCATTTAACCAAATACTTTGATATGCTTTCAAGAGTTCAAATCCAACTGCAAACTAAGAGGCACAATGTTTTTCAGGAATGTGTGTCATATGCTCCACTTTTATATGTTTGATTATATATTCATTAAGGCTAAAATATTTATTGTTTTGTTTTGAGATTTCAGCTTTTGATTTAATGCGAACATTAGAAGAGCACAGTCAAGACTATGCAATTCTAAGCTACATGTCATACACCACCACTGCAGCCTCACTTTTTGGCTGTTATGTTAGTAACTTAGTATATCAGTTTGTTGATGAGGAAATTGACTATCTTATGCTGCCTAAAAATAAGTGTATCATTCTGTAACGTGAAACAACAGAATACAGGTTATTACCATATATCAAATGTGTAGGTAACGTGAAACAGCAGAATACGAAAAGAATGACAGCTAACAAAAATAAACCACGGGGAAAATAATGCTGTAAAAATAAACTATAGCAAAACCAAATAAGCCACGTCTCCTGAACTAAATGAAGGCAGGCAAACCGGGACACATGACGATATAAAATGGGCTAGTCGCTGACGGAAGTGATTCCCTGGACGAATCAAAAACAGAAACAAAAACCCGAAAGGTAAAGAAATTGGTACAGGCGAGATGAGCGCCTAAGCTGATAACAAGGGCCCATAACCACAGTGGCAGAACCAGTGGATTACTAAACAAGAAGGGAACACGAGACCCTAAGATAGCAAGAACAGTGCAAAAATCAAAAGGATTCAAGAAGACAAGCACCGATCACAAAAACTAGGGCACCCAAGAAAAAAGAACCCAAGATCTTTCCCTAACGGGAAACGAATTTTCAGAAACCCTAGAAAGAACTGACCAAAGAACTCGAGGAATTGGACGTCTTGCCCTGGGCGCCCATCACCAGCCCGCCGCCACCGCAGCTCCTCCCGCGACAATTCAAGGGGGAAGGTACCCAAGATTCCGAGGACGAGGAAGAGGAACAGGGGAAGAGATGGAGAAACGGGCGGGTTTAGGGCGACGAATGGAAAACCCTAACCGCCATTAACGACGCAGGAGAAGCCCACCCTTTTCCCCTTTCTCGTTCTTCCCCCCCTCTCTATCTCCTTTTCTTTATCCCTCTCTTTCTTTGCTCTCCCTACTCTTTATTCAGACAATGTAGGAATAGTGAGACGGAATGAGGCGACCTAATAGTTTGCTTTGCGTCGTCCAATATTACGGAAACGCCCTCCGTCCTCGTAGGGGCTCCGAGGCTAGTGCGCCACGGCTGTCCCTCTCCAGGCAGGATCTAGGAAAAGAAAGCGTGCGTGGGTCCCACTGAGGTCGTGGCTTGTTCGGGACTTCGGTCAGTGAGGGCCTGGTTTGAGGTAGGTTCCCTGAACTCTGCATCGTCATAGACAGCTGATCTGTTGCTATATCTCGCTTTCCCTTTTTGACGGTGGGACGGGGAGGGCTTCGCCGTGCCTGGCTGACGCAGCCGAGCCTGAACGCGCCGAGGCGGCCCAATAGGTGACTCACGCGTGACGCATCGCGCAATTGGTCAAAGCCATGGGCCTCGGAAGGACGGTGGGGCATACGTGGCAGGTGACGTATGACGGTGATCGTATTCATTTATCTTGGATTATTAACTCAACCACGGGAGAGACGGACTCGAGAAACTTTTTCCAACCTGTCCTCGTGTAGGTGGTACTTTGGAGAATCTCCTCAGAAGCTCGATATTTCCATCTCGAAGGCCCCTCAAATACTCATGTGTACACGAGTCTAAACCACATCGGGTTGATTCAGGCATCAATGATATTTTTACGTGATATTTTTGCTATTAAAAAGAGGACCCAATGTTGCACGAACATCCGTTCGTCGATCCTCTCAATGAACACTTGAGCAAAGAGGCATTGTACCTAACTTATAATATTTTCACCCAAAGGAGACAGTAGCCACTCTTTCTGGACATTAATGCATCTACCTCCGTGTAGACTCCAATACAATACTAGTTCATATTTAATGTCCTAGGTCTCTCACCTCCAAGGATGACTTTGGTCTACCTCCTCATTCTCATTGATGTGTTCTTAAATCTCATTCACCAAGTACATATGTTAATAAGAATAATATAGGTCGTTGATTCACTTTTTTCCCAACTAGTCCAACAGATGATACCACCAACTCAGCCATAGTCCCCAAATCCATGACCAATGGTGTCCATTGAGATTCCTCAACCCGACGCGATGTTGACATCTCAAGAGCACCCATGGCCAACGGTGCACTTTAGTCATAAATCATGAAATTCAATGAATCATACCGCCCTCACTTTGCCCTACTTGAATTTGAGACAAGTCGATCATCATTCACCTAGTAAATCCAAGAGGAACTAATTTCAACAAATATTCATCTCCCACCCATGGAAGCATTCAGTTGTATTATCAATCCGATGGAGTATATTACAGTGTTCTATGCCTAAATGTCGTTATATGATATCTCGGATGTCCTAATGTGTCATACCTTCTCGATCACATTAAGAGGCCATATATAAGAATGGTACACTTGCTTAAAGCCACTTTTCATATACTATTTCACCCAAGCTAGCATTAGGGTTTGAATATCACTTCAAAAGGAAAGTATGCCCTTGGTCTTCGGTGACAATAGTCCTTAGACTTAGGCATGAGAAGAAAGAAACACTTACAAATTTTATTGCTCAGTTTACAAATGAGATCGAGGCATAATAGTTATTCATCATTACTCATAATGTAGACCTTCATAATGGGGCTCAAGCCTTCTCATTTTTTTTGTTATTGATAGGGAGACCACCAATAATTATACCCTAGGTACTTCAAAGGGTCAATCAAGGTATTGCTAAGACAATGGTCTCAATTAAGTATGAGGAGTCATGCAAGAGGTCAAAGCAGGAGCAGCCACTATTAGTCTCGACCCGAGGTCATCATAGTATAGCAGCCAAAGTATCCTATCTAAGGTCAAAATTAACATATCTAAATATAACAAATCAAAGTTTTCCTACAGATAAAGAAGGGGCTCTTAAGATACCCTCATCTAATGAAAACCCCATTAGTGAAATGAGATAAGTTCAAGTATTATAGTTCCACTAAGATTACGATGATGACATCAAAAAATATCATGACCTGAAAGAACAAATTGAAAAGCTCATATAACGAGGGCACCTTAGGCAGTTCATTTGAAAGCACCCGGAACTTTCACCCCAACCTCTGGGGCTAGTGGAGAGGCAAATTGATGTTATAATTAGTGGACTTGCCTCAGGAGGGGAGGGGAGAGGACTCTGAGTTGTAAAGTTTATACTTGAGTTACCAATGAAAAGCATCCGAGAATGAAAAGCGACTAGGAGATAACTTTCAATGAGGAAGAGGTGGAGTATCACGGTCTGAATCATGACAATGCTTTGGTAGTCTCTATATAGATGATTAATGCTCAAGTGAAGAGGGTCGTAATCGACATAAGTAACTCTATTAATATCCTTTGATGCTTTTTGAAAACTTAGGTTGTCACTAATAGCCTTACCTTAATAACATCACTACTAGGGTTCACTTGCGACTTTATCTTACCTCTCAGTGTTATGAAGCTATATGTCACATTCAAACATGAGCCCTAATCTAAAATAATATTGATTGAGTTTATGATAGTTACAAACAATCATACCTATACTAAATAGATTAAAGACGATAATGCTAACTTACCACATAATAATAATTTTTTTAATGAGAGCCAATATTAGAGAGCTTAGAAGTAACATAAGAGAGTTACAACAGTGCTACTTGATGATGGTCTCGGCCTAAGATATCACATATAGACCCTGGAGACTTAATCAAATTTGTTCCATATCTTGATATGGTAGAGTTGCTAATCGAGGTACTCCTAAATAAAGCCCAACCCACCCAAACCATCAAGGTTAGGAAAACCCTTCATGGGGAGAGGCGGGTGCAATTTATCAACTTTCTCAAGGAGAATACTAAGGTGTTCGCATGGTCACCGACAGACATATCAGGAATTGACCCCAACATAGCTCAACATCACTTGAACATTTTTTTCAAAACATAATCAATGAAGCAAAAGCATTGTAAGTTTGCTCCTAACTGGCATAGAGTAATTAGTGAAGAGGTAGATAAATTGTTTGGATCAGGGTTTATTGTCGAGATGTAGTACCCTCAATGACTCACCAATATTATACTCATTAAAAAATCTAATGAAAACTGAATGATATGTTGACTATCTCGTGTCAACAATGCATGCCTAAAAGATAGTTATCATATTCCTCGGATTGATTAATCAATTAATATTATCTTGAGTCACGAGCTTTTTACCTTTATAGATATATTTTCAGTGTACGATCAAATCAGAATAGCGTCAAAGGATCAGGAATATACCTCCATCACATACCGAGACATATATTGCTATCAAGTCATGCCTTTAAGTTAAAAAATATGAGAGCAATATACCAAAAAATGGTGAACAAAATATTTAAGCATCATATTAAGAGAAATATTTAAGTTCATGTGAATGACATAATAATGAAAAGTAAGAGCAGAAACACACCTAAGGGTATTGAGATATAAGAAATCGATGACTATGATTTGCAATTGAGGTGTTCACCTACGAGGAGTTGAATCAAGGGACTTGGTGCTTGAAAAGCTAAAGTTAGCAACCCAAACTAAGAAGTGCCCTATTTAGTCATCAAAGTCGTCCAAGATGAAACCGATTACCTCAAAACAACAAAGAGAGTGGTGTTGCTAAAGGCACGAAGACATCCCTTTGTGTCAGGTTGGGATGACTATGCCTTAAGCATCAAACCTTGGTTTTACATGTCTTTGATGCTATTTATATAAAAAAATACTTTCATTCAATTAAAGGAAAGAAAGTTTTAATATTTTGAAAGATTATACCAACTCGACTAAGCCTCTATATCTAAAATGAGACATTAACTTATGAAGTAAAAGATTAATTGAGTAGGCAAGCCCAATGATGCAACAAAATAAAGATATAAGGATTAAGTTGGGTAGACATACTCGACAACTTAGAGAATGTCAACATAACGTGATAATACAATAGACTAAGTATGAGAGAGAGGTGACGAATTAGGGTCATCGTTAAAGAGGACATAGGTAGCTATTAGAATATTTTGGTATTTGAGATACTCGGTGAATGGATCTTCTTCGATCTCTACCCCAGGGTACATCATCTTAAAACTGGCTAAGACGATATTAAGTTATGATATATTTAGTTATTGTTGCTAACATGAAGATGTGACAATGATGTGGTCAACTTAAGACATTGTTCAACCTATATAGATTGCCTAACCACAAAAATAGCAGAATTAATTACAGATTGTCCATTATACTTGGACCCTATTAATATTATATGATCTTTGTACTAAGAAAATTTAAATTGAGATTTCTATAGTTTTAAAAATAAAATAAATAACTATATTTATTCTGACATCGTTAGTTGCATTGATAGAAAACATAGCACAAAACACCATGTGTTAAATCGATATAAAAATAATAACCAAAAAATAATTTTAATAACTCTTCTATTTATAATGATTTTACTAGTACAAAAATAATTTTAATATCTCACGTGCACGTTAAAATTATCTTTTTTATATAACTTTCATATCAATCCAATAAATGATGTCACATGTTATATTTTTCACCAATATAATTGATAATATCAGGATAAATAAAATTATTTATTTTATTTTTAAAATTATAAAAATCTCATTATAAAATATTCAAAAATAAAAATCATGATACAAGTTGAGATGGGTCAAACTGAGGGCAGAGCTTGTGGAACGCCCACTAAATACTGCTCGATTCGACCATGCTCTCGTGCTTGGTCGAGCCTAGTCACACTGACATGTTGACGAAATGCCACGTAACCGTCCATCGTCAGCAAGAAATCAAGTTCCATTGCTTACTTATTATTTGAATTCAATGTCCAACATGCCCTTCTCGTTAGCCATAAATTTCACTTTTGTTCTCGAAAATACAATTAATAAACCATCGTAGGGATAATGATAGTGGCACTGACGTAAGTATTTGATAATCGTAGGCCTAATATTTAGGTGTAAATTCCACATTAGTCTTTGGTAATTAAAAGAAAAAAATCCTTGGAGCAGCCCTACCGCCGTCTGTCATATGTTCTCCACAGACGGCCAGACACGTCGATTTGCCACGTGGCAACGATCAATTGGGTGTTCAACCTTTTGGCCGAGCATAGTTGAGGCTGAGGTAAGTCCACCGGATGGACACTGTACTACTCTATCTCTTCTTCTATTTATCTTTTAACCTCGACTCCTCCGTCTCGATCCAAGTAGTAAAGCTCGATAGACTGACAATAGGGGGAGCTCAAAATGGCGATACGGAGGAGGTCTCCCCTCGCCGCCGCCATCACGGTCACGCTTGCCGTCATGTCGATCGCCTCCGCTGAGGTCTACTTCGAGGAGCGATTCGGAGGTATGTGCGCCTTCCCGATCTCACTTGAGATCTGCGATCTGAACTACTCTTTCTACGCTCGGTAGCAGCCATTACTTCGATCTCTCTTTGGATATCCTTCTTCTCCGATATGATCTCCCTACTTCTCTGTTAGCGATCTGTAGTTTGGCGGCCATCCGCCGACGATGATGCATATGATTTTTCGATCATTTTGCTTGTACAGGCTACGATTCATTAAATAGATCGATGCATTACATCTGACGCGTGATTTATAGTGAAGTTGATGGAGCGGTGGATAGAAATCTTTCTTTCTTTCTTTGCGTTGACCTTTTTCAGTCTTGGACAGGAGGCGGCGGGAAAATACTGATATATTCTTTCACCTGGACTTTGTTGATTTACAGCTTTATCCCCGCTATTGTGAAAGATAGTGTTTTAGACGTTTCTGTTTATTTTAATTGTTTGCTCATCGAGGCTTCACAATCGTCGTGGCTGTTAGTTTGATGGTTCTGACAATATTTGCCAAACGTGTGATGTGTTAAATCTTCCTATCAAATGCTGTGACATGCCAGATTGCAGTACAGGATTTATTTAGAATAAGGAGTTAATTTATATTGTACAACGATCACAAATGGATGGATTTTCATTATACTCGATTGATTCTTTTCTCTGCATTTCTTTTGTTATTTGAAGATGGATGGGAGAATCGGTGGGTCAAATCTGATTGGAAGAAGGATGAGAATATGGTTGGCGACTGGAACCATACCTCTGGCAAATGGACTGGTGATCCCGAAGATAAAGGTACTCCTCTATAGATTGTAAAGATCATTGTATGATCTTTGTTGTAAAGCTGCAGTCCAAAGCTTAATATCGAATAATTCCACTATGAAAAATTTGGATGCCTTTTGTTGATATAGTGATCTCTTGGTTTAATGAATTCCTTTACTGCAGGCATCCAGACCACTGAAGACTACAGATTCTATGCTATTTCAGCTGAGTTTCCTGAGTTCAGCAACAAGGATAAGACATTAGTGTTGCAATTCTCAGTTAAACATGAACAGAAACTTGACTGCGGAGGTGGCTACATTAAGCTGCTAAGTGGTGAAATTGATCAGAAGAAATTTGGTGGAGAGACCCCCTATAGGTACTTTTTACCTTCGTTGATTCCCTTCCATATAGCAACTGACACTGTACCTTCTTATTTATTTTCCTTTTTAGTAATCCAAATTGATTGTCTGCATTTTGAAATTGCAGTATCATGTTTGGGCCTGATATCTGTGGGTTCAGCACCAAAAAGGTTCATGCTATCTTCACACGTGATGGAAAGAACCACTTGATCAAGAAAGAAGTTACTTGCGAGACTGACCAGCTAACTCATGTTTACACTTTCGTTGTCCGCCCTGATGCTACGTATACTATTCTTATCGATAACAATGAGAAGCAAACGGGTAGCCTATATAATGATTGGGATATCCTTCCCCCAAAGCAAATTAAGGATCCTGATGCAAAGAAGGTAAGCACCTTCTAGTAATTAATCTTAACTAGCTGAGGATTGTGTTCTTTGATTGTATGCATTTATTTGATTGAATTGTCTGATGTCATAGCCAGAAGATTGGGATGACAAGGAATACATCCCTGATCCCGAGGACAAGAAACCAGAGGTAATCTTGACTTTATTATCATACCTTTTCCCGTTTTGGTTTGGATTTTTGCTCAGGCAATGAGGTGGCACTGTGCCAGAGTTTGTAGTTCTTTACTGTTTGTTTTGGGGAGATGTCAATGTAATATTTTGTATTTACCCCTTGTATAATAGAGCTGTTGAATGACTTTGCACTCTGTTGTGTTTTGGCTTGCAAAAAGGCTGCAATTTTCTGTTCTGTATCAAATTCAGTGCTGCCATGTTCAGTATTTTGATAGGAAAAAAGTGGATCATATACATCGTGCATGTGCGTGTGTGCGCTATATATATATATATATATATATATATATATATATATATATATATATATATATATATATATATATATATATATATATATATATATATATGCGATTATATATAATGGGTTTTTTGTTCAGTGCTTGTGCATGAATTTTTGTGTGTGTATATATGTATTGTATATTTTGCTATTATTGATCATTTTAATTTTCATCTTATATTTCTTTGCATGACAATAAGAAACATACATCTATGCTTTTTGTTGCTTACACGCTATTCCTATTTATTTTATCTTGATGTATGGTACCTTTTGATGGCATGAAACTAACTTAACCTTATTGATGAAGGGGTATGATGACATTCCTAAGGAGATCCCTGATCCTCATGCGACAAAGGTATGATTTTCTTAGTACTGCTTCTAGGAAGTGTTGTTCTTGTGTCATGTACTCTCACCATCTTTTGCTATTGTGTAATTGTCCAGCCAGAAGATTGGGATGAAGAAGAAGATGGTGAATGGACATCCCCAACCATTCCAAACCCTGAATATAAGGGACCCTGGAAGCAAAAGGTCTATAGAGCTAGTCTTTCTAACCAGCATCAGCATTAGAGCTTGATTGAAAATCCTGATTATTTGCTTTGCTCTCTTTACAGAAAATCAAGAATCCTAATTATAAGGGGAAGTGGAAGGCACCAATGATTGACAATCCAGGTACTTCTTTTTTGTTACTTTGAAGTTAGTATGTTCTTCCTTTTCTGTCAGTTGACTTTGACCTTTAATCTCCATGCAGATTTCAAGGACGATCCCTACATTTATGCTTACCCCAACTTGAGATATGTAGGCATTGAGTTGTGGCAGGTAAAGCTACAATTCCCTCCACTTGAGTCTAATTTCCATATTGAGTGTATGACAACCTTATGTGCTTTTCAGGTCAAAGCTGGGTCACTATTTGACAACATTTTGGTCTGTGATGATCCTGAGTATGCTAAGAAAATTGCCGAAGAAACATGGGGCAAGCTTAAGGATGTAGGCGTTTCAAAATTCCAATTGTTGACAGTATCTCATAGAATAATCAACTACTAAATTCTTTTATTTTATTTTTCAGGCTGAAAAGGCTGCATTTGATGAGGCTGAGAAAAAGAAAGAAGAAGAGGTATGCTGGCATTTTTCTCACCTCAGTAGTTCTTATATCCTGTTGTTTTTTCAGTGACATATGCATATCCTTCCATGCTATTTTTCTTTAAAAACTATTGCATTTTCTTTCAAAGATTATACAATAGATAAAGATTGCTGGGGTTTGAAGAGATTCTCTTCTTATATAACCAATTGATGACAAAATGTCTTTCTACTCATTTCTTAACATAGATTCCTGAAATATTGAGTTGTGTTACAAGTGCAATGCCTTTGGTGCTGTGTGAGTTAATTTAGATCTTCATATAGATTACTTTTCCAATTAGGTAGACTTCTATACATAATGATTGCATGGATTTGATTTGACATAAATATGTTCTGATAAATTAGGTGGTTTCTTCAGATATGTAAATTAAGAAAGCAACCAAGTTATCTAGATTTAAATATATTATCCAACACACTATTTTCTGAAGATTTTACAAGTTTCTGGGTTCCTAGGGTCTGTGAGGGAAATTCTGAGATTTAAGAGAGAGCTTTTTGGACTTTACGTCATATCATGACCATTTTAGAAAGTGCATTAAAATCTGGTTGTAATTTTCACAAGTGGTTGATCCACTGTCCTCCATTTGGTGTTGAACTTATGAATTGAGAATCACATAGGGAGCCTTCTTCTACTCTAGGCTCCTTCCACACGCTGTCTTATTTAAATGCTACAAAACCATGGTTGTTGGATGGGGAAGGAGGTTAAGAGCGGAATATTTATGTCGCTTTCTAGCGAGAGTTTTCTTCCCTTGGTGTTATTAGCATTTGGCCCCAATGGTGCATAAATACCAAAAGGCCTTGCAAGACCTAATTTGCACTCTAGGAGATACCCTTTCAAGTTGTTTCCCTGCTTAGTATAGTCTTTCTTCCAAACCACCGAGTTTTCCTTTCAATGGGACTCCAGAAGTTTGCCCCTTGACACACTTGCCTGCGTCCGTAAAGCCCATATAGAGTCCCCATCAGCGATAAGATTTCAGTTATTTCAGATTTGCGGCTTCACTGATATAGATAGTTTGGGATGTATACACCCCTTACCAAGTGTTTTTCTCCCTTTTTATATTGTGTTGAAAATTTGATTGTGGTTAATGCTAACTCGGTCTCGATCATTAGATATATATTCCGATTGATAGATTGCATTGCTTAATCCACAACATATGTGCATGTTTGGGTGCCTACCTCCCTCGATGATCTAGAGGCAATGTGGATGACATTTCATCTGCCATTTGTTTTCCCTTTTGGCTCAACGGAAGCTCTTTATTTAACTGGTTCTATGCTTAGATAAATTTCCATGGTTCTATTGACCTTTTCGGGGGTGTAGAGTATCTTTCTAAACAAGTTCTCTTGTTCCTCTTATAACAGGAAGTCAAGGATGATGAATCAGATTTAGATGTAAGCTTCAAAATGATATTTCTTTGTGCATCTTCTTTTTCCCATATTTTAATAATTGTTTTGGCACCCTTTGCATTTTGTGGGTAGAACGAAGATGAGGATGATGCAGAAGATGCTGATTCAAAGTCTGATTCAGATGCAGAAGAGGACAATGAAACTCCCCATGTAATATTCTCTTAGCTCTGATGTCTCCCTGTTTTTCCCAGAGATTTTGTGCAATTATAGTTGTTGGATCTGTATAGTTGTGTATCTGTAAAATTCTTCTCCTGATGGTTTCAGGATGAGCTTTAGAGGAAGAAGCTGACAGAGTCTGCTACAATTTTCGCCAGCAGTCTACAGACAAATTGATGGCTTAGTCCTTGAATTTTAATTTTATTTTGAGAATTTATCACTTGGAGAGAACAATTTGAGCACACAGCAGCATGGTTACTTCTGTCACACACTGTTTCTGGACCTCAACTTTTAGCTTCATTTAGTTCTTCAGGATGCAGTAGCTTTTATATGAACTAACAACAACTTTCATTTGTCATTTATTTCTGGTGTTTTGATTGTGATATATCCGGTGTTGTGGTTGTGTCATGCAAATGTGCAAGTCAAGATGAAAAGTAGCAGGCATTTGCTGCTACTTTTGCCCTCATGGAATCCAACAGTAGCTCCTGCATATATTTTTTTCCTCTGCTGCAACATGGCTTGATTAGGTAACCTACAACAACACTCGATCTTTCTAGATGCCTAATGTTATTGAACAGATAACAATCATATACAAAAGTTGGTATAGATGCGTACACGTATAATTACTATTTTGGCTGTCCAATCGAGTCCGTAAACAGAAGAGAAAGGAGGAGGCATATGCAAATCAAAATGTGACGAGGTGCATTTTTATATCTCAAGTTCATTTATAGCTTTCCATAATCTAGTTTTAAATGCATACGTTACAAATATGGTTGATCGATATCCCTAAATAGCCATAAAGATCTTTACCCTGATGCAATACCTATCATCACGTAATATAGAAAGAGGAAATCGATCGAGAGAGGCTTTTAGTATATAAAAAGCATTTGAGTCGCATCCAACTCAACGGAGGAAGAAAAAAAAAGCAAAGACAGCTTTGACTACCCTGGAATAATACATATACCCTCACGCCTCATTTTATTTTCCTTTTTATTATTTTGCCGTTATGCGTTAGGGTTTCCTCGTCTTCCGCTGTCTCGTTCCCATTTGACGAGCAGATCGGGGACTCACGGCCCCGGAATCGATTCCGGTCGCCGGATCCGATCCTGATCGTGCGTTTAGTTGGTCGTCCGTCTTGTGGAACTTCTCTCCGCCCGCGATGTTCCTGATAGATTGGTTCTACGGAGTCCTCGCCTCTCTGGGTCTGTGGCAGAAGGAGGCCAAGATCTTGTTCTTGGGCCTTGACAATGCCGGCAAGACCACGCTGCTCCATATGCTCAAGGACGAGGTCGGATCCCTCGTCCTTCGTTAGATTTCTCGTCGGTCATTGATAAGAGAGTTGTGTCGGTTTAGTTTTCTTCGATTTAAGGATGTGTTGGTTGTAATTAGTTTGTTCGAATGCAGAGATTGGTCCAGCACCAGCCGACGCAGCACCCCACGTCGGAGGAGCTGAGCATCGGGAAAATCAAGTTCAAGGCTTTTGATCTGGGAGGGCACCAGATTGCACGACGTGTCTGGAAGGATTACTATGCTAAGGTCTCTCAACATTCTACACTCTGTTTGCTTTTCGGTTAGGAGTTTACTGCATTTTGCTTGTACTTATCCTCCGTTTGAAGCCTATAATCTTCATTATGGTTATTTTGAGAATTGAATTTTACTCGTTTCACCCAAAGGTAATCTTTCAATGGCCTATATGCATTCGTTCCTTGATATTGTTTCAGTCCACATACAGATTTTTTTTATGATTTCGGTGATCATCAGGTCATGTGTTGGATCACATATCTTTTAGCTGTGGTTTAGTTTTCGTTTTCATATGTCTCGTGGTGTTGAATTGAGAAACCAGAATATTATGCTGTTACGTATTTTCTGTTCCGTGATATTTGACGTTTGAACTTTGTTCACCCATGGCAATGCACAATTTCTGACTTCAGCCATAAGATCTTATCTATTTTGTGTCCATCTTTTTTGGGCATATCACAGATCTAGGAAGCAAATAGATAACCTTGGCTGTGTGTTCAGTCCAACTCTGAGTATCATACTCTTTAGGAGCATATTCTCGAATTCTAGTATTGTTGAAATTTGGCTTGATTCTAATGTGACTCTGCATCTATAAGCCTGAGCCAACTGAAATAAAAGTCATTTTGGAAGCAAATCCCACAATTACTTAACTTTAGGAAGAACTTAGTTGTTTTCACATAAAAAATCGTTGTTCTGAAATAAAGAAGCATGGCGCATGATGAGTGTTGTGAGGATAGTCCACACGAGAGCATGATGAGGGTGCATCAATATGACATCTTTGAGAAAAAGAAATGCAATAAGGATTGTAAATGATGCAGCCATTTTAGAATTTAAACATATTACTTGTGCCCGCAAGGCATACAATACATAAGCTAATTAAATTGTTTGGAAAGCATTCTCCTAGCTAGTCCTTAATTATCTTGTTAGCCTACCAACAGGTCTGGAGGAGTCTAGTTTGGGATGCCCATTGGCAGTATGACCCGAGTTGTTATAGTAGTCTGCCACAGTCTTGCCCAGGGCTTGATCCTGCTCATGCCATACTTTGGTTTTGCAACACACACCATGTAGCTGATCTGACCTGGCAACATGTCATGCTAGCCCACCGACACAGGTGGACCTGCAATGTCTCTCGTCTATCCATCACAAGAAGAAATTAGGGGTGTGCTTGTCTAACAATTTGACTGTCTGAACCCCTCTATCCGATCCGATCCTCCCTGATTGCCTCACTTACCTGTTTTCCTTGTTTTCTCCAACTCCCCCTGATTTCTTCCATTCTCGTTCTCCGTTTCTCCATTTCCACTGCCATTGCTGCAAAAAGACATGCACAAGAGCGGCATGTAGAATGGTGTCCTCACTCTCTTCTCACTTTTTACAATCAAGTATGTGCATTTGAGGGTCGTGTTGTGCCAGATCACCTCCGTGCATGGGCTGGGCCGGATACCAGATCTTACCAAGTAATCAAGAGATTCAAGACTGTTGTTTTAGTATAAAAATGACAATAGGTGAAGCAGCCTATAATCCAACAGCAAGCCCAATCTATAAGATGTACAATAAGTTGAGCTCGAAGCTTTTGGCATAAGCCTGTATGCCTTACCTGTATGGTTGGTTTTGGAAAAAGTTTCTCTGATAAGTTGAGTTTTAAGTTTACTTATGAACTTTTGGCATAAGCACGTATAATAAGATGAGTTATATGTTTAGTTGGTTTTGGAATACATTACCTAACACTGCTTTGCATAGTTGGTTTTGGAAGAAAAAAAAAGGTAATCCGGTACATCACCTAACAATGCTTTGCATGGCAGTGGTCTCCTTTTACTGTAAAGATCACCACATCTATTCACCCTTAAATGAGTTATTTCTTTGTTATGGATGCCATTCAAGGAACTTGGTTCACTTTGGATCTCTTGATGCTTTTTAAGGTGCCTGTGCCTGCTACTTTAGATTTCTTTCTCATGGAGTACCATTAAATCTTTTAGGTTCTTGTTACAGTTTTTGGTATGTTTTAATCTTCTTATCTGATCAGCAAACTACATATTATCAGCCAAGCTATCAATGCTGTAGTTTTTCAGCCAAAATATGTCCAATTACTTTGTGCATTTATAGTTCAAGCCTCTTGCCTCTCCAGATCATTGTATTCGTTTGTATGATAGATGTGATTTTGTAAACCTTCTAAAAGGCTGTGTTTTACTTGCTGTTTAAATAGGTGGATGCGGTGGTATACCTGGTGGATGCATATGACAAGGAGAGATTAGCAGAGTCAAAGAAGGAACTGGATGCACTTTTATCAGATGATGCCCTGGCCAATGTCCCGTTCCTCATTCTAGGGAACAAGATTGACATTCCATATGCAGCATCAGAGGAAGAGCTATGCTTCCACCTAGGTCTGAACAACTTCACAACCGGCAAGGGCAAGGTGAACCTAACAGACTCCAACGTCCGCCCCATTGAGATCTTCATGTGCAGCATCGTACGTAAGATGGGTTATGGTGATGGTTTCAAGTGGCTTTCCCAGTACATCAAGTAGGGTCGAGTCTTTGGCGTCTCATGGCCTGAGACCGTATATGGAAACTTAAAAACTTTGCAAGCCAAATGATCCTCGTTGGTCCGTCGGTTTTGATATGGAACTCCTTTGGTTCTCTCGTAGTGGGTCGGTCCATGGAAATTTTGATTTGCAACATTAAAATCTGATCGGAGTCTGGGTTTCGATTGAGTCAGGCTGCTCATGCCTTTCATCCGGATATGTCCATTTGTTTCACGGAGGAGCACTAAAACGAGGTTTCAGAGGTTTTGCTTATGGTGTTGGTTTACTTTTAGCTATAATTTCTCGTCAGGGTATACCTTTTGTTGGGCTTTTTCAGCTATCAGGTTGTGGGGGGAACATGTTCAGGATTGATGTGGCTTGCACAAAGAAGATTCAGAACCGTGTTTCTCTAGTATTTAATTTCGTACCAAACATGGCGTATGTGCCTGTCACGAGAATTTGACGACGCAATAGTTGGTCCAACCTCCTCCTATCTTCTGTCCCCCAAGCTGCAAAGAGCTCGAGGACAGTAGTATTTTATGGTGGTGATACGTTGGCTAACCTTTTCCTAATTAACCATGCTATTTATTGTGTCTGCAATGCCAGTCATTTTTTTTTTCATTTTTATTTTTTTTTAGAAATATAATTTTAAGCTACGATATATCTTATGATTTTATTTTTAATATCTATTTGCACACTTCAGAAATTTTGGATGTAAACATGCATCCCTATTTTAAATAATATATATATATATATATATATATATAAATTCATTACATTACATTATGCTTATAACTATCTCTTATGCAACTCAAACTTTGATAAATTTTCATTAAAAAAAATTAACTCAAACCTAAAACCTATTGCTTGAGCAACAATTAATTAATCAATAATTCCATGTCTCAACAGTCACTATTTCGAAGGGCTGCTGGTGGCAGAAACAAATAGCATTCATTACCAACAAGCATACTCGGATCACTGCCCACTTCGATAATGGTGTCATCAAACAAACCCAATCCTGCCGCGCACCGCCACCATGATTTTAGCAAACCAAAACTGGTTTTAGATGTCAACTGATACTGTTTTGGCTTTGGTGGATAAACCCAACATTTTCTGCACAATTTAGGAATTCAAAAAACCCTAGCATCAATCATGACATTACAGACAGGTTTGCAGTTCAACGAGAGTGAGATCGAGAGGACTTCCAGCCTATGATAATAAGCCATTACAAGTGTTTCAGGTTGGAAGATCCATGCAGCCGATGCCTACGTATCACTTTTTCGATGATCGGAAACCTCCAAAGCCCGTATCACTTTTTCGATGATCGGAAACCTCCAAAGCCCATCATCGCAGCAACATCGGGATCGACATCGTCGACTTCCTCTTGAGCAGCCTTCTCTTTCTAAAACCCAAAGCTGAGCTGGTTAGTAATCAGAGCAGGAGATACAATGAATGCAGGCATACACAGTATATGTACGAAAAAATGTTTTCCATAATCAAATGTTGCCTCGGATCAATAAAGAAAGGAATAAAGAAAATCTTGCCACAATGTTTAGCTACTTTTTCATGTGTTTGTAGGTTCACATGCAAAACTTCCAAAGTTCTTGCTGTGCTGGGCCAAACCATCAACAGCATTGATACTGATAGCAAAAGCTGCCAAAACCTACTAAATTTATCTATCTATCCATCCTTTCATGTAATTATTTACTTGTGAGTGGAGAAATAAGCACATGTTCCATGATGATTAACTCCTTTATAAGCAATTTAAATTAGTCTGGAAAATCAAAAGTGCAAGCAATGGTATAATTTTATCAATGATAAAATTAAGTTTGATTTTCTTGGTTCTCATCTCACAAAGTTCCAAAAAGCAGCCAACCATCAAATGACGTGGTGGTATCTATATTTTATCTTTTTTTTGAAAATAAGTGGTGGTATCTATATTTTATCTTCACATATCCAAACAGAGTCATATTATTTGCCAAGTCTAGAAAATCTGGCAAGATGACAAAAAAGGTAGAAAACAAATAGCAACAGGAAAAAGAATCCCAGTCCAAACCATAAGCATGAGAACTGCTCACCTTCTTCTCCTTTTTCTTTTCTCGACGCAGACGCTTCCGCTCCTCCTCCTCTTCCTGCTGTTTTCTTATCCTCTCGTCCAAATCTGAAGCAAGCACATTAAAGTTTATAAAGCTAGCCGGTATGAGAACCAGCAATTAGTTCCCACTCATTTTTATACAAAGATGTGGACATTGGCCTATAGCTCCCATTTTAAATTCACCACGCTGCACAACTGTAATAATGATTGACGAAACCAAACAAGACAACTATAAGGCTATAACAATCCACTCAATTTCTTACCTTGCTCAGTGAAGCCCTCTGGAGCTTTCCGCTTCTTAAGCACTTCAAATCGTTCTTGGACCTGAAAAAAAAGATAGAATAAGAATATATAAATAATATTAGGGAGATCAATCAATAGTTTGAGCATGAAACACTCTGATCCTCGCATAGCAGTATGCCAAGATTACATGAACAAACTGCAATCAAGCCACATCATAGATACAGCAATGCATCATATACGTCAGCTGTTTCACATCTGAGCCAGTCTTCATCTATTCATTTTTCTTCAAACCCATATAAGATAACAACTATCTCGATAAAAATATCCCAACACAGATTAAAAATCTACAAAGCATAGATCACTTTGTTTCACTAAAAAGTAACAGAATAAGCCCTTCAAAATAATTGGTTACTTTATTCAAATGGCGATAAATGTTCGGAACTTTTGCTCTCAATCAACTGAGAATAAAGTAATACCTGTTGAAGAGTTGCCCTTTCCACCCGCATAGACATGCCCAAAGCTCTCTGATCTGGGTAGAACAAGAAGTCAATAACCGCCAGCATCAGTGAACCTTCCAAGTCAGGTCATGCCCCACAATAGTAAAAAAGGGCATAAGTCACATACGTTTCTTGCCATTGATGTGATCCAGGTAATTAGCTGAATCTTTTACAACACATTCGCAGACTGCACAGTAGTATCCAGCCTGCAAAATACAAACCCATTATATTGAAGACCAAAACCTACAAGGCATCTATTCACTAGCAAATTGATGGACATGGACTTCGTGACTAAGTTATCAATTGAAGAAGTCTCAGCCATCATGTTTCTAATACTTAAAGCATCTTGGGCTTTCCAATAAGAGGAATTTCATTAAAGAGGGACTGCTTTATATATGGTAACTTCTGAGTTTTCAAGGAAAATGTCTGGGTGTCCAATAACTTTTGCCTCCTTCCCTACTCTTTTTTCTTGTGCTTTTGTGTGTGTGTGTGTTTTTGGAGAGGGTGATAGTGCAATATGATTATATTAAATGCAGTATAGCTGCATATTTTTTGTAGGGTGATGGAGCAGAAATTAAATGAAAATCAAACATAAGGTGGAAAAAAAACATTGTCAACCAAAGAGGCGATGATTAAGTTTCCTTTCTAGAAGTATACCAAACATTTCTTTATTATTTTTTCTTTGAAAGCAATGTTCCTTTGAAACATCCATCAACAATTGGAATCTAACATGATATGTAGTAGATGAAATTATGATGGGCAATGATGCAGAACCATTGAAATGATATAGTAACACAATGAAAGAGCTGAGTTATGGCTTGCAGTCAAGTCATCCACCATCTTTTCAAATCAAATAAGCAGTAATCACGACTGATAATAACTATGGCAATAGAGACATATAAGAGGCTTAGCGCCTTCAACAATATTTTCTCACATAATAGTATTAAAAGCCATCAATTGAACCCATTAGGTACCAACATCTATCTCTCATTGGTTGCCATGTAAGAACTAAGGGCAGTGACATGACACATCCTTTAACTTGGAATGGCTATAACCATAAATCTTTTTGCATAGTTTCTGATTCTTCTACCCTTCCACAGCTTCAAAAATTATCAGCACAAATATGTAAGTTTATTCTCCCTCTAATGGGATAGTACTCAAATCAATTTGAGCACTTCATCCATGTAATGGCTTACTACATCCTCACCATCAACATAATTCGTCTCCTAATTTATTTAAGTCTACTAGCCTTCTCCTCATCTAGTGATTTTCATGCATAGAAACCATCTAAATGTATTTACTTCTTATACCATCCTTCAGTTGACAATATACACAAGGAGGATATTGACACGTTCAAATAGAGAATAAACATACACACAGATGTTAATACAGAAATTATAAATTTCAATATGATTTCATATCATGCAAAATAGAAACTCCATTACTAATTCTTTGCATCCTAAAAAAACATCTTTTCAAAAAAAAAATAAAGGCTTCAAAAGAGGTTTCTTAGTGATCATGCTTAATGCTGTACTTATTGCAAAGGCTAAATTTTGACATCCTAAGCTTAACAAACATGGCAGTCTATGGTGCCTAAAGATATCACTAGATTAGCTTAATCATCTTATCATGAATATACAAGGAAAATACAAGTTCAAATGCCAATAAGATCTAAAACAATAAGGAATACTTCTACAAGAACAAGTGTTAATCTCAAAGATATGGAAGGATTCACTTTTACAATAGTTATAGACATAATTAAAGAAAATTAATCTCGAATATATGCAGTTTAGGCTGTTTTGTGATGTTAGGAAGAATTGTTTCAATCAAAGTTGAGCCATGCTTTAATTATCATCGACATTAGTAAGATATTTTTTTGATTCACCCTCCCATATCAGACATAAACAAACTTTCAAATTAAATTTAAAACATACTTTCATGTAGCACCAAAGTTGGTAAATTTAAATCAAACTTTCATGTAGCACCAAAGTTGTACAATATGCTAAAAAAGGTCATAGATTCCAATAAAAAACAAAACCACATTTGCGTAATTCTAAACAGTTTAATGTCCACAAAAAATACCTGCTGGCTTAGTGGTGCTATTGGGGTAACAACCTGCAAAAATGAAAGAATGTAAATTATGAGCAACAATAAAAAATTTTGTTGTTTTTCTTGGTCAACCTAGACAATCAAGATCCGTCATAAATAGAACACCAGCAATTACATGTTTTCAAGTTTTGTTGATCTATTATAATAACATACAAACAAGAAGTCAGACAAGTAACTTATAGATGTTGGGCCATGAATATCCTAAAGATTTTAGATAAAATAGAAGCGATAATGATAGGAACCATAAATTTGCCCCAAAAATTATGAGTATTGTAAAGCATGTTTTCAAAGAGACTGAATGTGGGCAAGAGTGTAAGGTAACCCCATTGATATGGAGTTAATGATATCAAGAAATAGTCAAGCTAACTAATTATTTAACAAATTCTGCAAACTAAAAAAATCCCTACCAACCGGATGATAACTTTGTTTTATACCAAGATATAACTAAAGAGAGATATTTAAAATCGCTCAACTTAGAGGGGAATTATCGCAACACTATGATGCTTTTGAAAATAATTTTTAAGCAAAGGCCAACATATGAAGCATTTATTCCTAAAATATAAATTTGATTTTATGTTTAAAAATTATCTTTGAAAGCAATTTATGTATTATTACGATTAATGAAAAAATATAGAGGACAAACAAACACTTGCATAATTATCATTAAGCAAATGACAAAATTTGATGAGGATATTATAAATAGAGTTAAGTAACATAATTAAAGAAGCAAGGGGTGTCAAGATTGTTGTATGAACGTTTTTTGAACCTTGGACTAGAAGAAAAGTTCAACAAGGCAGTTGGGTGACCAACTATATTCCATGTGTTAGATTGTTGAAAAATTAAGAAACAATATGTGCAAGAAGTTAGCATCACCGAGATAAGGATATCAAAATGTGTGGGATTCCTAGAAAATATAAAAATAAAAAGAATGAATGATCAAGAAAAGTCCTAATTGAGTATAAAATTCAAGAAACCATTCGTGTAGTATGCACATGTCCAAAGGAAATCCATAAATGCATCATATGGACAAGTGACCTAGGATAAGTGGTGTAACGAGAACTAGATGAAAGAATTAAAGAACTTCATTAAGGAAAACATTGGGTGGCCTGATGTCTGGTGATTTGGCGAGTGATATTGCCCTTACCTATATCCATGTAACTGACTCCACAGAATCATTTTTCACTTTGGAGGTACACATCTTAGCCTCTTAAGAGTGAATCTTTTCCGCAAAAAAATAATTAATAATGATTAAAAATTTAAAAGTATCTATCCGCTCCAATGCCTGGACTGAGACTTCATCTAAAAGCCCATCTCACAAAACCCACGCATATCCCCAACACAGGAAGATCAAAAGCTAGAGAAGAATTTCCCTCACCAGGAAAGTCACCAATGATAACAAGAATCCAATTTTGGAGAAAACCATCTTTTGTTTATTTGGTACAGAACAAAGTGATCATGAAATTCAAAACAAGTATAACTTGTTAAGAAAGGGTGCAATAGAGGAAGTAAGGGTAAAAATAAGAATCTTGCAATGAGCTTCGATTTATGTTGAATGCTAAAGACACTGAATAGAGAAGATACATAATGATGATGGTGGTGGTGATTGTTTTTTCTTTCTTCTCTAAAAAGTTTGGTAGATGTAGTCCGTAACTGCCATTATTGCTAACAGATTTACAAATCTGGTTATATATTTATAAAATGGCCATGATCCTAGACAAATAAAAAAAGACGATGCATGTCCAGAAAACAACAGTAAGTAAATTAATCACCAAAGAAAGCTCATACATTTAAACACCCTTTGTTGCACAAATTCTTCCACATCGTCAAATGAGTATTTATCATGGAACCATCATAAATTTCTGAGAAAAGAAAATCGTAAGCAACTAAGTGGTGTCATAACAAACCTGAGTTTTCCCCAAGCGGGATTCAAGGTCAACTTCATAATCCCTGTGCTTCAGGGGTTTCCTTTGGACAGGAGGGGCTTTTTCTGAGATACAGACATCAAATAGGGGTATAAGATTGACTAAAAAGCCATCAATATGAAACAATGAACCCATACAGAAGGCCAGCATCCTTATAGAGTTTACCTTTGGATTTAAATCTGCCCTCCTCCTGCTTGACAAAACAAAAACACAGAAATAAACAAATGATGAGATCAAATTGCCCAACAAGTCCTTGATACGTTTATTGCTGGTAAATGCAATCACCTCTTGCCTTTCTCGTTCTCTGGCTTTCTGAAGAAACTCTTCCCGATCCCACTTCCTCCGAAAAGTGTTGTCAACTCCAACAGCCTATGCGTACAACAGGTAGCAGACATGTAAACGGCGGCATAACCCGCTTCCACAAAAAGGCACTTACGAAAAAAACTCACATTAGTGCGAGGCTGAGCCATCACGATGCGTCGTCAAGACAGGTTCCTCGGGGCCAAGCAAACAGCAAAAGTTCCCTTATCTTCAAGTCCAATGACCACAATCACTGCAAAATTAATATGAGATATCACGATTCTGGATCAGCTAGAGCACCTAAGGATAAGGGCATGGAGTCGAAGAAAGTCGAGATTTGATACGTATTTTAGCTAGAACTTGACGAATCACTAGCACCCGTTCACTCTAGGGAAACACTTCGATCGAAAAACCAAGACCGCGTATACCAATCCGCATCCCTGATCCGGGAAAAAGCAAATAGAGCAAAGATTTGGACCTAATCGTAGGAGACTCTAGTTGAAAAAAATAGGGAAAACACAAACATATCAAAGATTTTGACTTAATCCAAGGATTCTCTTCTCGGAAAGATAGGACGTCGAATACCGACTAGGGTTCCTCGCTACCAAATCGTACCGTGCATTCGTGAGCCAAGAAAGGGGGAGCGAGGATCAGAGGAAGAGAGAAACGTACCTCCGCGAAGAGCAATTCACATGGCGCAATGGAACCCTAATAACGGGTTACAGAAGCCGTTCTTATATTGATTTCATAGAATAGATATAGATAAAGTGTTGGGTGTACTGTACAGGGCGTTTGGTCTAGTGGTATGATTCTCGCTTCGGGTGCGAGAGGTCGCGAGTTCGATTCTCGCAACGCCCCAAATGGTTACTTCAAAGTTTTTACCCTTGTTCTAAACGTGAACTCTGAATTAAGTGTGTCTACGCGGGTTTAGAGGTTCGCATCGAACCGGACCGAAATCGCGAGAATTTTTGTGGGAGTCAGGCTCGACAAGCTAGCAAAATTTGAGCCGGAATCAAATTGGACCGGATCGGGTTGAAATGCCGGCCGATTCTCCATGAACACTTTAAACTCTTTAAGAATTAAGTGTTTTTAGCCTTGTTCTTAACGTGAACTCTGAATTAAGTGTGTCGACGCGGGTTTAGAGGTTCGCATCGAACCAGACCGAAATCGCGAGAATTTTTATGGGAGTCAGGCTCGATAAGCTAGCAAAATTTGAGCCGGAATCAAATTGGACCGGATCGGGTTCGAATGCCGACCAATTCTCCGTGAACACTTCAAAACTCTTTAAGAAACTAATCTTTTAATATCGTCAAGATATTTATAACATCAGTTTAATTAGTTTAGTTTAATCAATTTCATATTCTCTTTTGGAACTTTCAGAAACAAAATACTGAAATCTTCTAACAAAAACCTTCACCAACCATGAATTTTGCGCATCTTCTGATGAAAAACTCACCATAAATCCATGAAAACTTTGACTACAGAAAAAGAAAGAACAATCTCAGATATGAGTGATCCAAAGAATCAGAATTTGTCGTGACAACATTAGTTGCAAGGATGTAGAGGAAGGAATCTACAGTGAGATACTTAAGAGGAGAAACAATTAGATATCTTGTGGGTCACTGATTTGGAAATCAGCAACAACTTCATCAACCAAGGTATCAAATAACCACCTCTGAATCTCTACTCCTGCTTGGAATGCTTCGATTTCGAAATCATTCCACCTCCCAAGATAAGTACTCATGTCTTTGGCCACAAGCTCATCCACCATCAAGTCTTCGATGCTATTCCATCCCGATATCTCATCGTAGAGTTCGTGTGACAAGTCTTTGGCAGCAAGCACAACACCTTTCGACCACATTCGGAAACCTGCTCGGAAATAGTGACTATATTTAGTTTCCAAGCACTCGTTCACTGCATCAAAAATTATCTTCCTCCTCATCCTTCTGTGCCTTTCCTCTACTTCACAAGCAGTCAAGCTTTGATTCTCCTCTAATTTTTCAAAGAGAAGGGGATCAAAGATCTCATCAGATTGGTCCATAAAGTAAAGTATTAGATCATCAAAAATAAACTCTGAGATGGTTAATATTTCCTTCACGTACTCCAGTCCACCCCACAGAGTTTCAGCACGATCTCTTATGCCGATTTCTGAGACTAGACCCAAGTCTAAGATCTGCTTATTTGAGGATGCTAAATCAGATAATTCCATCTCACATTCTGCTGACAAAGTTTTGTCGATGCAATCCATCTCGACAATGTCTTCATCCAGAATGGAAGAATAAGACGAATCTGTCCTGCTACCTGGAAAAGCACCATCAAGTTTTATAAGCAATGGAGCTTTTTATAAAAACATCAAATGAAGAATCATGTAACATCTGAACAAATCTGTTATTACCATCGGCATTTTCAAAGCTCTCAGAGTAGCAGCAGCTTTCATTTGAAAATGAATTCTCAAGAATGGAAAGGGGACTCTGATCTTGACAACCAGGTTCCCTTGGGTCTGCTGTGCTACAACAGCAATCGATCCTATTTACTTCCTGATACTGGTTGCATAAGAAATAATCAATGGGTTAAAGTATCCATGGAGCAACTTACTGCTTACAGTGAAATAATATTTCACCATCAACTGTTCTTTTTACAAGAAAAAAAAATTGACTCAAGAAAGAACTAGTATTTCTAAGTTTTACAGCACTACCCAATTGCATCAGTGAAACCAATGAATCTATTATAAGCATTAACTTCCAGACAAAGTTGCCCTTTGAAAGAAAGCACAACCAAGTACAGAAAACAGGAAAGGCCCAGCAGACCAGAAAATAGAAAATCCACATCTAAATAAAGCTCTTCTTCTAACATGTTTTTCATGCTAACCCTGACTTTGTTACATAACTGATGCATGGAAGAGCTGTAAATGCTATAGTTCTGGAGTGCAGGTGATCCTAGTAAGTCAATTGTTCAAGATAGCCCACCACAAATATTTGGACAAAGGAATATCTTCCTGCATGATGGGTAAAGTCAATGGGATGCTCTAAGATGTTTCCTTTACAGTAATGCTCTAAGCCATAAAACTCATAATAGCAGTTCTAGGACTGTCTGCTTGACAGTAATGAACCAGCATATTAACAATATGTTCAAATGTGCATCTACTGTGGAAACCTAGTTCAAGCAATAAGGTGAAGCATAAACATAATGTAAGCCACTATGCATCATCTTTCCACTTAAAAGTATTCCATAGTATTTGGTTTATCCATAAATAGTAATACTACCTTACTATTCTAAAAGATACCTAAAAAACTAAAAATAGTACCAACAAAGGGATTACTAATAGCAATTATGCTCTATCAGACTATCAAGTGTTCATCAAATTGATAATCCACCTTCTTTTGGACAGTCACATATATGTTACCATTATGGTATATGAAATCCTCTAAAATGTGGTTGTCAAACTCCATCATTGCTCCAGTATAACTCTCTGTATCAGTCTCTGTTTCTACTTGGTATTTCAAGTTTGATACTGGTTTACTTCCAACAAACAGACGTCTATTTATTTAATTCTCAGTTTTCCACCAACCCAGTAGTTGTATTCTTGCACTCGAGCTCCTAAGTTTCTCATGGTTACCTCAACTTTATAGGCTGACATATTCTGTACCATATTTCAATTCGATTACCATCTAACTGGCTCTTCCCCATTCTATTTTGTGTATGTTGAAATCTGGCATTGTAAGAAAATAGTTTTGCTTATATTTGAAATGCTACACATGATGTTGCTTGAGTACATCAGTAGCACTCGGCATATCTTGCAAATTGTGCGATGTAAATACTAGGTCACAGAGTAAACTATAGAGATGTTACATATATGATATCACTATTTAGATGGTCAAGTAGTTAGAAATTAATTGATGAACAACAGAAGAAAATGTTGGCCTTGTGAAAGAAAATAGCAGATACACTCTTATGAATGGCTTTGACCAAACAGTCTACATAATATACAGCTAACCATAGGTCAGTATGATGCCCTAATGGCAAGCATGGAAAAGAGGTGAACTAAAATTCCACAATACAAGTTATACAAGTATGCATAAGAACAAGTATGATAACTGCATTTCTTGTGCTGCATTAATGCCACTATAATTATAGAAAAAACCAAAGAAAAGAGGTAAACTGACACAAATTATACTACTATTCATAAGAACAATGTACCTGCAGCTTATGTCTGACACAAGGCACCTGAGAACTAGCAACTGAACAGTTTGGATTGCTACTGCTTACTTCATCTTCAATAGACTGGACGAAAGACTCATCAAAAGTGGATGCTGAATCTCTTGAGTCAGGCAAAGAAGCAGCAGTACCACGACCTTCGGTTGATTTACAGCAAGTTGACTGAGTCTCAGATGCTAATTCTCTCAATTTCAGCTCCAAAAGGAAACCTAAATGATCACCTTTTATCGTATTCAATTTGCGAGAGGACAAATTTTTGCACTCTGAACCTGAAGCAGCTTCAGAAAAAGGATAAACGTAAGCCATCTTTTCGACAATCTTTTCTTCCTCGAGATTGTTTGAATGAGATCCATGCACTGGCTTTATTAAAGGGGATGTGAATGTGAAAGACACAACATCTGCGGCATTACTTGTGTTATCATCAGGCTGTCTCAAATGATTGTGTATCGCAACATTATGCTGAATATGTTTTTTTGGTTTATCTACTGGCATATTGTCAACAGAATCACGTATCTTAGAATAGGATCCCTGCTCCAGCAATTTTTTCTTGCCGGTGATCTTGTTATTCAGTATAAATCTATCCTTACCAGTACCAGCAGTCTTTGAACCCTTCCTTATATTGTAACAAACTTTACTGTTCCCTGGAAGATCATTTACCACTTTGTCCTGTCCAGGATAAGCATCCTTAGAGTGTAATTTTCTGTCTCTCTGGTCAGATACCGATGGTTTTGGAGCAAGCTTTCTTTCACTCGCCATGTACTTCTGTATCTTCTGTTGTGGTGCATTAAAAGAATCACCACCTCCTTTATTCTGGTTACTTGTTTGGTCAATTGACCGAAATTTCAAGGTTCTGTTGATATGATGTTCATCATTTTCCTCCACAATCAACTTATTTTTAGTGTTTGCGCTTAAGACTTCCCTTCTTTGGACATTCAACTTTGCTTGAATAGCAAGTGAAACTGATTTGCCTTTATCTTTTGCACCAGCTTGTGCGGTTTCTTTTATACCTGGTAAGGACTTGCTATTTTCTAAAGCATTCTGACACCTACCCAAATATTGTGACCTAGAAGACTTGAAAGCAACTGACTGAGCAGATGATCCAGATGACTCTGAAGGCTTTGATGTCTTCTTAGAGTTCGCCGTGATCTTTCTTGAATCAGAAACTTTTAAGGGACTTGAAGATGAGCTAGAAGACTGAAGTTTATCCTTGGTAGCCTTAGCAGAGATTAATCCAGGAGTTCTAACTAGTGAAATTAACTCGTGGCTGGTAGGCTTTGCCAATCTTGGAGGCAATGCTTCTACTTGGGACCTCTCGATTGGGCTGTTTAGCATCCTTTCGGGCCTTGACACTAGTGTTTTCCTTGAATAAGCACCATCTTTTAGGATGGCATTGCTGGAACGACATTTTCTGTTTCCACCAAAGTTAGCTCGAAGCACTTGTGAATCATTGATTGAAGTCGAATGTGGCTTAGAACTAACTGATGAGGGCATCGAATCCAAACCCATAAGTCTTGCTACAACTCCTGGAGCCCTAATCCTGCTTCCCTCTCCATCTGTGACTGAATAAGTATGACTGTGGTCATCACTGCTGGCCCTTGCAATCGAAATTCCTGACTTCTCATCTTCATCAATCTGGCAAAAAAACAACAAAACGAAAAGAACAAGTTAAGAAACAGGTACAAGTCATGTGACCAACTAGACAACCAAATCCCACCTGATGGAGTTGTGATGCCGGCGTATTATCATTACCAGTCACCTTCCCCTGAATTCCTTCCTCTGCAGAGATAAATGGTATGGCTTGTTGATGCCAAAAAGAATGGCTTTATCATGTAAAACCAAGAAGATAGACTTACCCATGGAAGCATTTCCATGGCCGAATGACTTCTTCTGCGATTTCCCAGTCCAGTCAATTAAATGAAAGAAACCGATACCACTCTTTGAATCCAACTTTTCCCCCGTCATCATCTTTCTCTAGCATCGAAAACCATACAAGGAGTAAACGATTGCCCGAGTAAACCACCTACATTCACCAAACCAACACCGCATCGAAGTAATTCAAGCTAAACCAAGTCAAAGAAATGAAGAAAAATATCAAAATCGTACAACAAAATCAAGCTATGCCTAGTCATATAAACACATACATTGAAGATTATCTCTTGCATCTAAAAAATTCACAGATAATTATGCTTACGCACTCGATCTATTGTGAATAAAAGAAACATATGATGAAATGGCTCAAAGGGATTGACTTTACACTAAAGCTACTCGACTCACGCCAATCAAACGACGTTGCTCCATCCAGATTCTCCCACGTCTTCAGAAAGAAGGAACTGTTGCGCGGAACAGCTACGAACAAGCCCCGGATCGAGGAGGAGGAGGAGGAGGAGGGGGGGGCGGAGAAAGGAGGCTGACCGCCTGCTCGTGGCGGATCATCGGGGATGAACAACTTCTTGGGTACGTGGTGGATTCATAGCGGGTAGGGGCTTCAATGTCAGGAGTGGAGGAAGATGACGAAGAGAACGGCAAAGAAGTTGGAAGCCATTAATGGAGCTATGAGGGAGACGCAGAGGGACGGAGTGGAAATAAATAAATAAATAGCAGATAACTTTTATTTATTTATTTATTTTATATTAATAGGGAAATAATAATTGATAATAATTATAAATAAAAAAAGAGAAAATGATAGCCGATAGGTCAGACGTGGAAGAAGCACGTGGTGACCCCACTATTTCCCTTGATACGTGTAATTTGAATGAAAATGGGAATGAACTTAATGATTTATTATCGACTCCATACCGAATAAAAAATAACCTTAAATAATTTGATTCTGATATCTAAGTTTGGAAATCGAAATCTTTTGTTGCGTTTCAAATAATAAATTTCATAATTTATTTAAAATAATTTTAAAATTTTATATAATTATGTTCATTATAGTTGCACATCAATTTTTAAATATTAAAAATAAAAATATAATTTTTTTTAATATTTTTATGCTTTTATTTATAAAATTGATAAAATAAAATAAAATTGATAGTTCAAATCGAAAAAGGAAGCTTTGAATCCAAATCATCGGTTTCAAGCGATTCGATTCTAATTTTTTATTTTAAAAATCAAATTTTAATAAGGTTACCTTTCATTCATTATCAAGCACTTTATGAAAAAATAAGAAAGTAAAATGATAGATTGGAATAAAAAATGATTATCTTATAAACACATAAATTGTTTTCTTGACTCATTTTGGGAGGAGTTAATGCATGTATTTTTTTTTCTTAACTAGTAGATAAATTATTTTCATGACTTATACCTTAATTATGATGGAATAAAAATATAAATTATTTTTATGTTTTATTGTGTATGTAATTATTGGATTAGTGACCATCGAAAGCTATCGTCCTCAATAATACTATCATTGATAATAAATTATTAATAGTGATTTATTAATCAAATACAATGAACTTCGCATTATCTGCAAGTAGGTAATAATATCAACTAAATAAAAAAATAGATCGATAATATATATGAATTATTCAAACATCACAAATCAAAACGGAATAATAATAATAATTATTTTTGGCAAAGGTATCATCCATAGATCTAAAATATTTAATTTAGAAAAATCATGATTATACTACTATTATAGGAAAAAATTTAAAACTAAAAACTAAAATCAAATAATGATATATTAGAGTTACAATGCTTACCTTTTGATGTCATCTAGAATGTTTTTATTTGATTTACAGGTATATTTAACAGGATATAAAAGTCAGATCTATAACGAGAACTAGATTTACCTTATCTTCTCTTACTATATTTCACACAGGACCACTAAAAGAGATAAATTAGGGATTAAGAAAGATTGAAAATATTTGTAATCTCAATGATCGGTGTATCGTTTCCTGTCTTCTTGGTGACAACATAGGGTTTAGGATGATAATTAGGATAGTCTTTCTATCAACGTAATATCCGAAGGAATCATACGATAATATGTACGTAAAATTCCTCACATCCAACCGTCCATTTCTTGCTGTAGCAAATCTCAACAGCGTATCCGCACACATTTCGGCAGAAAGTTTAGCCCTATAAGATCGATCTAAAGGTCCGCTACTTCACTCATCCAAAGCCCTATACCTCTCTCGCGTGCTCTCTTTCTTCTCCTCGGTCACCATGAGTGCCAACTTGGGAACGGCGGCCGAGCCGATCCTCCGTAGCATGGCGGGAAGGAAGATGGCGTCTCCGGTGACCAATCGCGCGAGCCCGATGGGGCGGCCTCTGCGGCTGCCGCCGGTGGCGAGGTCGAGGCTGATAGAGAGACTGAGGATTTCGTGCTCAGGTGTCGGATCCGGGAGCCGGGGTCTCACGTACAAGGACGCCGGCGTCGACATCGATGCCGGGTCCGAGTTGGTTCGCAGGATCGCAAAGCTGGCGCCCGGAATCGGAGGGTTTGGTGGCCTCTTCCCTTTGGGTATTTCCGATTCCTTGTGTTGAGTTCCAGTTTACTTCTTTTATGAATTCGATCTTGTTGCTTCGTGATAGTGTATTTTGATCTATGATACTTTTAGGGTGGTTTGCATATAGTGTTTTGCCCTGTAAGCCTATCCATATAAGTATAGAACTGCAATTTTTTGTTTCTTTGTCTAAGATGGGACTTGAATCACTCTTTTAAGTCAATTTGGAAAAAATATAAAAGGAGCATCTTTTGCTCTCAAGGTACTTAAGGTAAAGAAGATGTATCAAGAGAAACCATTTTGTCTCTGTACGACTGTTGTGTTAGGTTTACTTCGCTATCGATGTGAATTTGGATGGATGATTTAGTAGGAACTTCTAAGATACACCATTATCTTTGTTTGGATGCGCAACACAGTGGTGATGATATAAAAGGTTGTAATTTGTTATTCATGGGGAATCTGATATCTTTATGAACTGTGGATAGGCCTTGCATCACTACATTCTTTCTCCACATGTATTATGATACGATCAAAAGCAGCATTTTGTTGATCGATTAGCACTCACTTGAATCATAGGATAAATTTCGGGGATTTTATTTTCATTTGAATGTGAAATTTAGTGAAAGTTGTCGTCAGAAGTTTCGGTTTTATTTTCTCTTTCTTTCCTCTTTTTGGCTTGCAATTGGGACGAACAATGCTGTAGGAGTTGTGAAGACTGTTTTTCCCTTCCTTCTTTTTTGGCTTTCAATTATGAGGAACATGGTGTAAGGGCTCTGAAGAGTGTTGAAAATTTTTGTGGAACTCATTTTTGTTAACTAGAAGAAATTTTATTGAAACTATTGGCTTGCGGTTAATGTTTGACTGAACGACTAAAGGGTTTTGCACACCTTGTCATTTGTTTGTAGTTAATGTTACGTCGCTGAACATGTGGAAGCAATATCATGGAGTGCTTTGCAAGCAGAAATGCTAATTGAAATTAGCATGAATGGTAGTCCTTTTTAACAAAAGTTTACCTGTTGATCCAACCTCATCTTTTGAACAGGTGACTCATACCTTGTTGCCGGTACCGATGGTGTTGGTACCAAGCTGAAGCTTGCATTTGAAACTGGCATCCATGACACAATCGGGATTGATCTGGTATAAAATGTACACTATATTGTTTAGTTCGTTCCCTTGATTTTTAAGTTTAGTTGATGATTTATCATACTTCTTGATAGGTGGCTATGAGCGTGAATGACATAGTTACCTCAGGAGCAAAACCATTGTTCTTCCTAGATTACTTTGCAACGAGTAATCTTGATGTTGATCTTGCTGAAAAGGTATCAGTAGTCATCTTCATGGTTTGGCCATTAATAGCACCAGCATTTAGGTTTTACATTCGCTCGTACTTTGTTAATCTTTTAGCATCTCTAAATAATCTTCATGATTATATAAGATTAGCAACTTTATGACTTCTCGTTAAATCAATGTAGGTGATAAAGGGGATTGTTGATGGATGCCAACAATCTGATTGTGTTCTCTTAGGTGGCGAGGTAATTTTTCGAGACTCGCCTGTAAATTTTTTTTTTTCAATTCAAATTTAGTCCATGTTATACCTGGTAGTAATAGATCACAAAATTTTACCACTTCAGACAGCGGAGATGCCCGATTTTTATGCCAAGGGAGAATATGACTTGAGTGGGTTTGCTGTTGGCATTGTCAAAAGGGATGAGGTCATCAATGGGAAGGACATTGAGGCTGGAGATGTCCTCATTGGTCTTCCATCCAGTGGTGTGCACTCTAATGGCTTTTCCCTCGTGAGAAGGTTAGTAATCTTGTGCCAGAAGACCTGCACTGTCGGGTTCTGACATATAGATGGATTGTCTTTCTATTTAAGTTCATCAATATATTAAAATCTTGCTGCACCACTCTTGTTTCTGCAGGGTTTTGGCTCAAAGTGGCCTTTCTTTAAATGATCAGCTTCCAAATAACAATGGTAAACCCATTAGATTGGGTAAAGCTTTAATGGCACCCACCATCATCTATGTCAAGCAGGTTAGTCTCCAGTTTATACATGTCTTTTGCTTGTGATAATTTAGACACCAAATATGGATATTTCTTCACTTGTACATGTATGCAGGTGTTAGACATTATCAGCAAGGGGGGTGTAAAAGGAATAGCTCACATCACAGGTGGTGGTTTTACGGACAACATTCCAAGAGTATTTCCTTCAGGCCTTGGAGCTAAAATTTTTACAGATTCATGGGAAATTCCTGCTGTATTTAAATGGCTAAAAGAGGTACCCACAAGTTCGATTTACAAATTTTCCCACATTAGTTCTCTGTCTATTTCTTGTATAGTTTAAATGAATATTTAGATCTTGAGATATATGAATTCAGGTGTGAGCTTCGTGGGTAGTAGTCTGTTTATATTATTTCAACATTATTTGCCGATAACAACATCAAAGTTGACAAAGGTGACTTGGTGCAGGCGGGAGGAGTTGAGGATGCTGAGATGAGGCGAACATTTAATATGGGCATTGGGATGGTTCTTGTTGTAAGAAGCGATGCAACCGCCCGAATACTATCGGAATGCCAGGGTTCATCTGGAGCTTATCGCATTGGTGAGGTCATAGTGGGCGAAGGGGTCGAGTATGTATGAGCAAGAAGATACCTTGTCGCTTGTGGATGTGAATAAGGGTTCCATTTTTGTGATAGGAGGTCACAAATGTGGTAGAAAATTAACATGAATCCATAAACGTAGGATTTGACTCCAGGAGGCTGGCTATATATGCATTCTGGCATATATATATTTTTTTGATAATTACTATTATTTTCCTATGGATTTCATGGATGTGTAACGGACTATATTGATGTTAACATACCGAGGAGTAACCCCAAGACGTTATTTGTTAGTTTTTAGGGCATATAAAAAACTTTTGGATAAAAAGATGACTTTAAAATTAAGTTTTGAATTAGTAGATGCTGCAGGAGCAGTGATGCAGTATGCCAAAAAGGAAGAGACAAATGGATTCACAAATCTCAATCGGAACAGAATCAATAAAAAAAAATGGTATCTTTATATCATTAAGATTACATAACAAATATAAAAAGTAAAGATAATAATATCTTTGATCGGAGTGATAAATATTAATTAGTTTGTTTGTCTGATTGGTAATTTTTTTATCATTAAAGGGATCTAATTATTCTTTTTTCAATTACCACTCGACCAGATCCTCATTTGGGGGAAATAGATAGGTAAAAAATTAATGGATTCACATCGCGCACTAATGAGGGTTCGAAAAGATCGGGATAAGTATTTTTGTTGTTGAAGGGATCTAATAATTACTTCTTTTCTCAAATACCATTGTCCCACATGGGAGAAGTAGATGGACAAGAATGTGATGAATTCACACGGTTTCATGACGAGAATTCATACTCTCAATCTAAGGATGTTTGATCTGAGTGTATCTCACTTGGGAGACCTGGATGAGCAAATCGATAATGAATTCACATGATGTTATGATGGAGACATTGTTCTCGGGGAGTGTTGCCTGGATCAACGGTTGAGATGCGGGTGATGGTTCCAATTTAAGATACAAATGGCAGAGCACATTAGCACCACCGACCGCATCGTCGTCGTATCCGAAGATAGTAGGAAATAATTACCATCTGTTAATCGCTACTGACATTTCTCCTAAAATAACAATTGCCAGCTCCAATCCACTCTTCCGCCATCCTTAAATCCCTCCTCCTCGATCTCTCCCTCACATCTAAGCCACGCAAAAACCCGCAAGACAAACCTTCGAATCGATCCCCCTAGATTCTACAAGGGCCGACGGATGGAGCACCGGGCCGACAGCCCGCCGCGGTTGAAACCTCGGCGGGGGAGCGGGGCCACGTCCTCCTCGTCGGCGAGGCCGTGGTGGTCCAGCGACCCCGAGGCGGCACAGCGGAGGAGGATGGCGAGGTACAAGGCGTATGCCGTGGAGAGCAAGGTGAGGGCCTCCCTCCGCCGGGGGCTCCACTGGCTCAAGTCCCGCTGCTCCTACCTCGTCCACGGCCGATGAGCCGCTGCCCTCAGCCCTCCGCCCGCTTTCGTGCGAACCATATGCCATTTATGAGGTCTCCCCGTGGTCAGCCACATTGTGTGTGTACCTTTGAGACCTCATACCCCTATTCATCTCTTGATCATCAAAAAGATTTTATGTAATGTTTTGTTTAGCCAATCCCTAATTGTCTTCCTTAAAGATCTATTATTATTATTACTACTACTAATACTACTGCTTTCAAATAAATTGAAATTTAAGTGTCCCAATCTATTCTTCCAATTAAAGACTTAATTAATTGACTTTTATAAGAGTTAGGCCATTTTATCGAAAACAAAGTCCCCACCATGACACCCCCTAAATTTGTTGTTACCTGGGTGCCCTTTTTTCTATCTCTTTTACTAAGATAATTTGGATCACATATATTATTAAAAAAATTAATAATATATATATATATATATATATATATATATATATATATATATATTCGTATCAATTATCTTAGAATCATGTTCTAATTATTTTAGTGATTCTAAAATAATTTGTACCATTTTTATTTTTTTGAGAATTTTGCGATGATTAATTATTAAAATTAAGAATTTTTTTAATAATATTTATGGTCAAATCATTTAAGAAAAAGAATAAGGATATTTTTGTCTAAATAAAAAATAAGGGGCACCCTATGTAAAAACGAATATTGGCCACCATTTGTACCACCATCGACTTGCTTCCAAAAACATACAGAAACGGGAAAGCTGATATCTAAAACGATCAGTGATTGACACGAACAAGAGTTCGGAACATGAGGAAACAGCAAGCGAAATGGAACGGCAAAGAGTAAAAGGGACTGTGACTGACCATCGCTTGCAGCAATCATACCTGACTGTAGCTTTCCTCGATCGGAGGACTTCGTTCCGATACAAACAACAAGCAAAGTGTATGAACGACTCATTGAACAATTCAGAATGGCCAAGATTCAAAAAGAAACGAATAATAGCATGAATTAACAGCTATATGTTGCAGATTCATTGATCGAAAGAGTAATCTGTGGAACTGCATGATAGCTTCAAATTGCATAGTGTTCCCATCAGAAAGAACATTCGCCACCGTCGCCGGAAGATTTCCCAACTGCAATCACCAAATCAAACGGCAAAGTGAGTGTGCCAAGGTGCCCGAATCCGAAACCCTAACCCTATCACCAGGAATCCTACCGAAACCCAAGAGAAACTGATCCGGTCGACCCGATCCAGCAATCAAAACCACAAGAATAATCAAAGAATCATCGGAGTGTGATTACCTTCTTCCCTATGGCAGAAGCGTGGATCATCTCGGTGACGGGCTGGGCCTGGATCCCCTCACGTTGCTCCTCTGGAGGCTTTCCCTCCCGCCGGTTGTTGCAGATCTCGACCGTGTTGTCCTCCCTCCGCCTCCGCGTCTACGATCACCTGTACTTGCTTCGGCGCGGTCTCAGCTACATGCTCCCCCTCCGGCAAGTGATTTAGCGGACTGTAGTCATCAGAGGAGGAGCGGAAAACCACCAAAGCCCCAACGGAGCGACAGAAGAAACCGGACGACGGGAATTCTTTTATAGGGTCGGAAAGGCGGTGGGAGAACAGAGAAGTGATGCGGGACGACAAGACCCCGATGTGAGACATGAATTCGTAAGCAACCCACCTTCGCACCTGACGCTAACGCTATGGGCCCCATTACAAACTTTGTTCCACTCATTACAAAGCGAGTTTCTGAGCAAAACTTGGAATCTAAAAAGCGAAGGGAGCAGGTGGGGCAGCGCATCCCGTTAAATATAAGTGAACCATTTACGTGGCAATCTATGAGTGCACCATACTGGAGGAGTTGATGACTAGGAGAGCGTTAGTACGGCTTAATCAATAGCGTTCCGAGGAGCAGGGGATGCGACGACAGCTATGCTGAGCCATTGACCAGCAAGTGGACCAAATGCTTCCTTCTTCTCTTGCTCCTAAAAATTAGGGCGTATAACGACCCCCTATTTTGTCCGATGGCTCTCCAGTCTGTCCGCCACTTCTTCCCGGAGCCAATTCCAACCATCCTTTGTTTTGTCCTCTTCTTCCCCTATATATCCTCGTTCCCGCATCCGTCTCTCTCGAACTCCCTCCACACTAGCCTTTCCAACTTTTCCCGCCCCACCGTAATCTCAAACCAGCGACGACAAGTACGAGGATGACCTCCGGCTATGGGCAGGTATCGAACCTCAACCAGCCTGCGCAGGGGAATAAGAAGAAGCTTGTCCTCGTCGCGGGCTCTGCGATAGTCCTCTTGGCCATGGTGGTCGCGGTGGCCGTCGGGGTCTCGCGACGCAATAATAGCAGCAGCTCATCTAGCGATGCCGAGCTCACAACCACGTCGAAGGCCATTCGGGCCATCTGCCGTCCCACCGACTATGCGGAAGAATGCCAGAGCTCCCTCGCTGCCAGGGCGGGCAACGTTACCGACCCCAAGAAGCTCGTAGAGCTGTCGTTCACCTCGGCGATGGACAGCCTACGTGAAGCCTTCAACCACTCATCCGTCCTGCAGGAGGCCGCGAAAGACCCGAGGACGAGCGAAGCCCTCGAGAACTGCAAGGAGCTGCTCGATTACGCCATCGACGACCTCAAGAACTCGGTGGCCAGGTTCGGAGGGGTCGATATGGCGAAGATGAGCGACGTGGTCGACGACCTCAAGGTCTGGCTGAGCGCCACGATCACCTACCAGCAGACATGCCTCGACGGGTTCGATAACACCACGGGGGACGCTGCCGACAACATGAGCAAGGCGTTGAACAGCTCGTCCGCCCTGACGAGCAACGCTCTCGCCATCATCGATGGGATATCTTCCGTCCTGGCCTCTTTCCAACTCTCCTCCCTCGGCAGGCGGCTGCTGTCGGATGACGAAGGGGAGCGCGGCGAGTTCCCCTCCTGGGTCGGCAACGACAAGCGGAAGCTTCTGGCGCTCTCAACGAAGGATATAAAGCCGGACGTGACGGTGGCTCGGGACGGGAGTGGAAAGTACAAGACCATCACCCAAGCTCTTAGCGCGGTGCCCAAGAAGGGCAATGCCACCTTCGTGATCTACATCAAGGAAGGCGTGTACAAGGAGAACGTGATGGTGGAGCGAAGCATGACCAATGTCATGATGTTCGGCGACGGCCCGACCAAGACGAAGATCACCGGAAGCTTAAACTACGTCGATGGCACGTCAACCTTCAAGACAGCAACCCTCGGTATCTACTTGCCTCAGTTCACGAATCCTGTGTACTCTGCGTTTCTAAACGTTCATTTTACATGATCGAAACTGCAGCGGTGGTCGGCGACGGGTTCATCGGCAAGAACCTGGGAGTGGAGAACACGGCGGGCGCGGCGAAGCACCAGGCGGTGGCCCTGCGGGTGCAGTCGGACAAGTCGGTCTTCTATCTGTGTCAGATGGACGGCTACCAGGACACGCTTTACACCCACACCAAGCGGCAGTTCTACAGGGAGTGCACCATCTCCGGCACCATCGACTTCCTGTTCGGCGACGCCGCCGTCGTGTTCCAGAACTGCCTGATGCTCGTGAGGAAGCCCATGGCAAACCAGCAGTGCATCGTCACTGCGCAGGGCCGCAAGGACCGGCACGAGGCAACCGGCATCGTCCTCCACAACTGCACCATCAGCGCGGACCCGACGCTCTCGTCGGCCAGCACCACGACACGGAGCTACCTCGGCCGACCGTGGAAGGAGTACTCGAGGACCATAATCATGCAATCGCAGATCGACGGCCTCATCAACGAGGACGGGTGGCAGCCATGGGTGGGGGACTTCGGCCTGAAAACCTGCTTCTACACCGAAATCGGCAACCGTGGCCCAGGGGCGGCGACGGCGAAGAGGGTGACATGGAAAGGGTACAAGAAGGTCGACCTGACGCACGCGCACAAGTACACAGTGCAGCAGTTCATCCAAGGGAAGACATGGCTTCCGAAAACCGGCGTTCCATTTACTCCTGGATTGATGTAGGAGGAGACCGGAGAAGCTGAATAGGTTTCAGACATTGGCATGCATTCAGTCGGTATTGGAGAACTAGAAAGGAGGTTTATATATAGACATGTCTCTTTAAACTAGGCATCCATCCCGGTCCATGGAAGACATGGATCGAGTGATAGGTCGAATGATATAAAATTTAATGATAATAAATTATGATTTTTTTTTTATAGAAAAAATGATGAAGAGATTTGATCCTCAAACTTCGTTTATAACGAGGGTAATAATTAGGGTAAGACTCGCATGACATCGGCTGGCCTAGATTATGCCCCATGGACCGACAACACTTGGTCAACACGGACCGGAAAGCCTACCAAGGCACATTAACACTCCTCTCCGGCTTGATCCCTCACGTCACGCCAACGACGATGTCAAATGCCACCAGAAGTACGATCCTGCTCCTTGCGGGCAAGCACACTAGGTAACGATAATTCTCACTATGAAAACTCTCGCGCCCCGAAAAAGGAAAGAGAGGAACAAAAAAACCCCCTACAGGGACGAAGACGGGATGCCTCCCATCGCGTGCCCAGGCGAGGAGTCCCCTCCCAGAGGGAACGACCAACCCGCTCTGATCGAACCACCGCAGCAGTCTCAAAGGTCGCTCCCGGAAGATCCCCAATCATTCGGACCCGAACCCAACTGCGTCAGCCCCAAGGCCACGACTTAAGATTGTTTACACTAATAGTTTGTAGCTTAGTTTAGATTAGCTTACCTTATTTTTATTTCAAGAGACTTAAAAAATAATATCTCTTTTTCTAGAAATTATTCTATAGATTATGAGGTCCTATTTAATTAGGTAAAATATGTTATAGATAGCGAGGAACTCTTATAGTAACTTATCCTAAAACTTTTGCTCTCATCTATAAATAGACAGGATCTCTATGGGCTAAAATGGGGGCGATCTTTGTAATCTCAATCGATGAGGGTAATAATGGCGACATGACGCGCCACGATGTCAGCCATGCCTGGACGACACTCTGCCCAAAGAGGGCAATAGCCGATGCGATGTGCGTTGACGTCACCCGCTCTTTCGTCGTTGTCTGACCCAACATGCTTAGCTGAGGCAAAGGAGAACGACGATCGAGGCACGCCCATGCCCTGCGGTAGTTCGGTTCTTCATGCAATGCCAACAGCAACATCAAACGCCATCAGAGGTACGATCTTGCTCCTGTGGGCAAGCACATCAGGTAACACATGATGGTACGATCCTGCTCCTGCGGGTAAGCACATCAGGTAGCACTAAACTTCCCTATAAATACCCCCGAGTTCTAAACGATGTGGGGGGGAGGGGGGGGAGAACAAACCGCTTCTCATCACTAACTTAATCGTCGGAAGGGTCCGAGCTTCCAACCCGACCTGTGTGCAGGTACAAGGACGGAATTACTTCTTCCCGGCGCTACGGAAAAGCCTCCCTCTCGACGCAACGTCCCGACCGGACCACCGCAATCAGACCAAAACCGTGTTGGCCCCGAGACCACGGCATAGTTGTTTACACAAACATAAATGATTACAAATTTTATGCTAACGTTAATTATACAAATATAAGAAAAGAAATCTATCTTTTGGTTGAATAATTAATTGTTGGAACCACTATCGAGAGAGAGAGAGAGAGAGAGAGAGAGAGATATGGGGGGTTGGTTTGAAATCAGCTCGCCGACGCTGGCGACTTTAAAGGTAGCGTCGTCCTCGTCGCCACGAGAAGCTGCGCCATCTTCTTAAGAGCGAAGTGGGTGCAGCTGGAAAGGGCAATCCAGCAGAGGACATGGTAAATGAGAAGGAATGCCGGATGCAACGACGAAGACGGTGTCGAGGCCCCGTCGCCGCCGCTGCCGAGGTTCCAGCCCTTTCCGCCGTCGCCTCCGCGGCCGAAAGGAGGGTCGGAAGAGGAGCCGACGCCCTCGAGCCCGCGGCGGGTGCGGCGCCAGGTACGGTGGTCGAGAGCGCGGGACGTGGCGGCGGAGCGAAAGGGGTCTGATCTGACGGCGGAGAGGGAGAGGGTGGCGGCGAAGAGGAGGGGCTTGGCGGATAAGCCGAGGCCGCAGGTGGCGGCGGCCGAGGACGTCTCCATGCGTGCGTCCGTTCCTCCTCCTGGCTATCAATGGGAGGTAGGCAGACGAGGAAGAAGCACAAATTAAATGAAACAAAGAACAAATGAAGGGGGTTTCATCGGCTCTTGTGTTTGCTGTCGTTTCATTTCGGTGCTGTGCGTGGCAAGGAAGAGAAAGGGGCGCACTGCACTGCACGGCACGGCATCGCCTTGCACGCAGCCGTACCACGGGAGCGGGTCGGATATACGGGACACCCGCATTCATCCGACCCGTTTAAGTCGAATCATCCACTTACTCCGAGCAACTTAACCCAAGATCCTCTCCGGTTTCCTCCCCATTCATGATCCATACTTATCATACTTTGGGATACGTGCATAAATTCGGTCACTGTCTTTAAGATCCGTGCCTACGAGTGATAAATCCATGCAAATGGTGAAATATTGGATCTTAAATTACAAGCTACAGACATACCCGATAAATCCTTTCCTGATTCCATTTAAGTGGATTCTACGAATCCGGATTTAAAATATCCGACCCGGTAATATCCGTAGCTTGGAATCAAGAAAGACCAACTTTATTCTGATGCCGGCCTTACGTAAACTGCCTCTGAAACAACGTCGCCTCCATGCAGAGACAAAGCAGCCGAAGCCATGCAGTGCTATTTGGCCGGCGTTTTTGCTTTGACATGCGTCGAAGAGAGAGAGATCAGTCACCGAACGTTGGAGGTGAATGGGATCAACATGCACGTAGCGGAGAAGGGAAAGGGGCAGGAGGTGCGGTGCTCCTACTCCACGGCTCTCCGGAACTCTGGTACTCGTGGCACCACCACATACTCGGGCTTTACCGGTACCCGGCCTCCTTGCCTACGGCGACACCGCCGCCCCTCCCTCCGTCGCCTCCTAGCCTTCCCCACCCCCCAAAAGACCACTCTCCTTCGACCCTGCGCATCTCATCTTGGTATTTCGGAGCAAATAAGAAGGTAAATAAACACTTTGGGATGATCACGAGAGCAATCTGGTCCTCTTCTGTGAGACAAGATGCAAATTTTCCCTTTCGATGAGGAGATTATAGATCTCTTGCCAACTTGGTTGTAGTTTTCCGACACAGTTGGCTGTTTGCACACCAGGTGGTGTTTGTGCTCTGCGACGCTCTTGCGGCTTGGTAAGTATGCATGCTGAGACCCCAGACAGAGGGAAGGCACCAGTGAGCCTAAGTGTTGCTTTTGTGCCTCGCAACCAGCCATTAAGCACGTAGAGAACAACAGGTCTCTTTTTGGGGATTACTTCTTTCGTATGCTCAGCAAGATCCCTTGATACTTGAATCAGCTAAGAGTCCAAAGGACTGAGTCTAAATCGGAGACTTAAGAGATGATTGCATGAGGGAAGAGGCCTTCCTTTTATGGGTCATAGTTTAGGTAATAATTTGACGCATGCATCCGTAGACCATGCATATACGTCCTTTGATGCATGCATCCCAAAGCTGCGGCGACCGGAAAACTCGAGCGCAAGGTGCGCATGAATCGGTTCGACTCGTTGACGGCTGCTCACCGACGAGGAAACATAGAGCTTTGAAGGGGTAATAGTTATATATATATATATAACAAAACGACAAATGGGCGACCGGACCGAGGCTAAAAAGATCCGTCCGTCTGTTCCCCGAATTCCCATCAAAGCTGAGACTCCCTCCTTACCATGTTCCTGCGGAGCAGCAGACGCAGGCCTCCCTTCTTCCTTATGTATCGCCCCCATTTGCCACCACCAGCAGCAGCAGCAGCAGCACAGGGGAAGGGAAGAGAGGAAGAGGTCGAAGTTTGTGCGGTAGTAGCAGTAAAATGGCGGGTTTGAGCGTTCTTCTAGAAACCCAAAAGACCTTCCCAAAACACACCCATGTCATAAGCAAGACTTCCTTCCTCAAGAACTCTACCTTCTCCTTCTCCTCTACATCTGTTTCTGCCCGTCGGAGCACTTTTCTGGAACACTGCTGCCTCTGCAGGGGAAAGCTTCAACAAGGCAAAGATATATACATGTACAGGTCAGGAACAAACCAGGGAACGAGCACCTCTCTCTCTCTCTCTCTCTCTAAAGGGCTTTATGCAGCTTGCTTTTGGCTTAGTATATACTATTTCAGAGGAGACCGAGCCTTCTGCAGCGAGGAGTGCCGGTGCAGGCAGATCTTTATGGACGAGGAGAGCGGAACGAGGGACTGCTGCTCCCTCGCCGCAGCAGCAGCAGCAGCGGCGGTGGCGGAAGGGACGTACCCAGCGGAGCGCCGCCGGGGGAGGGCGGCCGCTTGCCGCTGGTTTTGCTGACGCGGGCAGCTGTCGGATTGTTTTGTTTGACGGAAACACCCTCCGTCGTTTTGTTCTTTTTTGATGGGGTCACGAAGGATAAGGCTATTTTGGTCTTTACGGTTTACGTCGTTTTATTTATAGTCCCGATATATATAATATATACACGTATGTGCGCCATCTCACATATAGTAGATATAATAAATATGAGGTATTTTGGAGGAACACATCATCGATTGATGAGTCACATAATTCGGTAATTTAGCGTACATCATCATCATTTCTTTAATATACGTCTTTGTAACAATTATTATAAGAACCATTAAATTCTTATATTTTAAGAAAAGTGAACCATAAATTTCTTTTTACGATCGATTCACGATGAATTATTTATTTTTACGATTTTCTCTTTTCAGGATAAAGATACAAAAAATATAACTCTATAAATTAAGCATTTCAAAGATTAATATTATTTTATTTAAGAAATACAAATAGTGTTATTATATACAATTTTATGCTGAGATTATTTTTTGGACTCGAACATTATTATCACCGAAATAACAACAGTGCTGCACTAAATATGACACAATAGATGATCAAATATGCATTTGAGTGTCGAGGAAAGATAACCAACACAATGAGAGGATCCGAAAGGAATCGCTTGCAGCTACAAGTAGAAAGTGCAGCCACCAACATGGTGGAGAAGAAAAGAACATGAGTATCCTACATTGCTGCTGTACATGAACAAAGCTCTTAGTGTTGTTTACACATGGTGTTTCCGGCTTGATAGACAAGCTTGGCTCTCCTGATCATTTAAAACAGAGAGTTAAATTAGTCGTAAGCTCTACCAAAGTACCAGAACTGCAACAGAGTTAGTGCAAGCTCCGGCGGATCCACACCCATTAGATCTCCCCCTTTGGAGCCGAGTTAAACTTCGACAAACGATTGAAGACACGTCAAACTTTGCCAGTTTCTGACTGGAATTCACAATAACATATTAGAATCTTCAACAAGCAAAAGGAAGCAAATCAGTAATGAGAAACTGCAGTGGGAAAGGGGATACCTTCTTAGGTGCTGTTTTTAATGCATTGGAGCTGCCTGGAGTAGACATGAAATCATAGGGTTTCAATATCTCAAATGAACAGAATAGGTTTTTGTCTATGCTCAACAATGCACCTGCATTATCAAACTCTCCACAGTAGTTTGGTGCCGAAAATAAAGTAACCAATCGCCGATTTGCAAAAAATTCATAACCATCCTCAACTACCTAAGAGGAAATATACTGTTAGCAACATTTACAAGTACAGAGAAAAGGAAAGATGACAAAGTAAGCCAAAGCTCTACTGACTTGGTGACCGCGGCATATGAGATCAAGCTCATGCTGGTCCAAAAACTCTGCAAGCTTATCAGCGCCAAATGTAACCGAAACGCCGCGATCGCTCTCAGCCCATCCTTGAATCTTAGGATCAGGATCGGACCAAAGCAAATCACAAAGAAGACCATAATCCGGTATTTCAGTGGGCCTTTTGATATCTCTGATTTGGTCCAAGCTATTCAACTCCGGTGAAAGGCCCCCATGCATACACAATATCTTTTTATCAATTAATGCTGCCATTGGTAAATAATTAAAACTATCACAGAATGTCTTCCAGAGACGAACGTTGAATCTCCTTTTACATTCGTCGTAAAATCCATAAACTCGATTTATTTTTGCATCTTCATGATTTCCACGTAGTAGAAAGATTTTATCAGGGTACTTGACTTTATATGCCAGAAGCAAACATATCGTCTCCAAGCTTTGTTTGCCTCTATCCACATAATCCCCAAGAAATAAATAAGTAGAATGAGGAGGAAAGCCACCTTTTTCAAATAACTTCAGAAGGTCAAGATATTGTCCATGTATATCACCTGAAATAGATGTCAAAATTGGTATTTTGGTAGCTATTGGGAACAAGATTTTTTGCTTAGTTATGCCCAGTGGCCTGACCAAGAACTTCACATTTTGATCAATGAAAACTTTGAAGCATTCTGGAAATAAAGGGTTGAGATTGGTATCAATTCACAAAGGGAAAAACATACTTTATTTGTTGATGCATTTTATACTGATTTTGTTCTCCGTTTCAGTCTGCTGCAACTATGGCCGAGGCAGACTTTCTGGGTCAGTCCAAGCAATGAAATAAAACAAGAACCTTGAGCCAAGCAGACAACAATCACCTGATAGAGCAGCCATTGTAACTGAAATAGGTGATTTCATGTATCTTTTCTGCTAATATTATTTTTTGACTTATTATCCTTTTCTATTTTCTCAGTTGGAACACAATTCCTCAGACAAATAACTAATTGCAGTCGTTGTTTGGCATGGTGGTGTAGAGAAAAACATGAAGTCCAAGGAATCCGATCAGATGTCTCTATCAGCCATATTATTTGTTTTATTAATAACAAATATTAGGATGTAATTGTTTATAATAGTGGATACTATTCCCAAGAATTCTAATTCAATTCAACTCAACTCAAATATATAATATGTGGATTTATGTAAATTTAGTCAGCTAGTCGCAAATTACAAGCAATAGTGCCACATTGACTCTGTCAAGCATAGCATCACAAAAGAGGCAAAGGACCATGTAGCGCTTTGGACAAAAGCAGGTGGGTGAAAGAGTGTTCATGGAAGTTGCCTATCCAGAATGGTAAAATATTAAGAAATAATTGAATGGAAAGCTATAACCCGTTGTTAATTACATGAGGTAATATAGCTTGCAAGTGATCAATAGGTTGTTTTTTTTGCATCAATGAGATAAGAACATTATTTTAGCTCGCCACTTGATGATCCTAAAATCTTCATTTGTCCTATGTTATGTGAACCCTACATCCTTCCAAAGTCTAGCATTGTAATTTGAGCATTATATAAAAAGAACTGCATTAAGAAGCTGACTCTATTTTAGTCACACAGCAAACTGGTCTAGTTAAATGCCATTTGACAATGATCATCTGCCTAAAAGCTATACATAACATAGTGTTAATATGATCTAAGTTTGATGTGGTATCTTGAAGCCAAGGGCTTTGTTTGGATCTTGCACTCGCTTATGCAAAGCAACAAAGTCGATGAATTCATCTATTCAAGTAATTCCCTCATCTAATCAGTCTCAAGTAGCAACCATAGAATACAAACTATCAAATTACCATAACAGAGACTTTGAATATGGTTTAACCCACCAAAGTGCATCCTTTGTAGGTCTGGAAATCTCAGCGTCAATGTCTCCTCTCCTGCATTTTCGAAATGGAGGGGGATCCACGTCCAGAATGATAGGAGGGCCTAAAACTCAACTCGACCACTCACTCCATTATCTCAGCCCCTCGGTAGGATTTGCCTCATAGCACTCTTCTACTCAGTGGAACACTTCGATCTGGAACAACTCTACATCTTAGACTTGTGCCGTATCGGTTCGCTTCAACTCCATGAGGCATCCCGCCTCGACCCACTTTGATACTCCCATAATCAATTACGTGTTGTCTACCTCAGCAAATTAGCAAGGCGACCAAATCTGACCTCATCAAATGGGGAAAAAGATGAAGACGACATTCTAACTTTCATTCCGTGGAAATTCCTCCACTGTTGACCTTGACCTTTCAGCAGCTTTGGATAGAAGAATAAATCACAGATAAATGAAATCTATACATTGACTAGGACATTGATATTTGTGAAGCAAGATTTGTTGATCATGTTAATCACGAGAAAGTTGATACCGATTTCACGGGACAATTGCCGATATGTTTTCCTTAATGCTATTCGCAACATTATAAGGCCCCAAAAGCATTCTATTCGATAGTATTATTATGCGCCTAACTCGATGACGATCAAAGCTCTAAATCACAAGCCAGGAAATCGCGAATCTAAAGTAGCGACGTATCGAATGCGACCAATGTCAAGGATGAGATCGGGAATCCGACAACCAACCGCAAATCTTGATGGGGGCGTGGAGTTCGAGGAGGTTGGGCTGGGCGCGGAAGACGTGCTTGGCTTCGATGCAGAGCTGGCGGATCTCCGACTCCGAGAGCTGGACCTGGCGGCCGCCCTGCCTGCCTTCCAACAGCCGGTGGATCACGTCGTCAAGCACGGGCCCTTCCATGGCCCCCATCGAGCTCTTCGTCATCAACATCTTCCCCGCCTCCCGATCTCGATTCGCCTCTCTCCCTCACACGCACACTCTCTCAATCTGTCGATCTGTCGAGGAGGAGACGATCTTTTGATTTCTTTTCTTCGTTGTTTTCTTTATATGAAGAAGAATTCAAAAGCGCGTCCATGCGAAATAGCCGTTGATTTCGGGAGATCGGGTGCGTCTCAGCGGTCCGATTAAGCGGGCGGTGGCCCCCGATTGCTGCAAAAATGGATTTCGAGTGATGGGTACCGCTTCCACGCGCACATACCACGCGACAATCTTACGCGGAAGACGACAGTAAACACTTTTCTCATCCAACGACAAGGGAGCTGCCACATCAACGCACAGTGTTCCACCGTGTGAGTGAGTGCTTTCGGGTCCGTTTGGGGGTCATGTCGGCTTTGAGTCAATTTTATCTTCCCGATTTATTTAATTGTTACTTGACGTAATCTATACATACACAACATATGCGTTAAAATTTGTGCAGCGCATGATCGCATCAGGGCCGAGATTAAGGCAGAAATGTGTTCAAGAACATTAAATAGATGAACTACAATCATGCGACAACAAACACAGACATTTCTGAAGACGTTTTACATCCTGCACTTGTGATAACAATGCCTCATCTTGTTCTAATGATCGATCACATATATTGGATGTGTTTGCCGTTGCAGATCACAAACTTGTTATAGGGTCGATTACATAAATCATTTCCAGCTTCATACAGGATGAGATGTTTATCTCTTCTTATAGGTCCTAGCAAAATCTATACTATTCACAAACAGATGATTCCAACAAACAAGTCCATATTCCGCTCGTTCTTGTGGGCAGTCAGAGATCTGTTGAGCAAGGTTCAACTGATGCCTCATAAGACTCCCTTAACCATAGAACAACGGGGGGCCATGAAACATGAAAGAAATCAAAGGCATTGACCAAATAGTTCAGTTTGGTAATAACAATTAACTAGACATTTCCGGATAGAATGATCCCTTTGTTTGGACGAAAGCCACTATTATTAACTTGGTTCTTGCACAAACCAAGTCTACAGATTCGCAAGGAAAACAGGTGATGATGCTTTCACTCATCAAAGCAAACAGTACGAAACCCATCCATGTTGCTGCTCTGGTCAAATTGGGAAGGGATGCTTATGAGAACAGCTAATGGTGACTGCTCGCTTTGCCCCCTTCAGCTTCCTCTGCCTTCCGTGCAGCTGCTCGTATCTGACGCTGCTCCTCCTTGTAAACACGGTTTCTACGTCGGAACTGCACTACAAATTCGCATTTTGTCAAATATAGGATCACAGACTTCTAGCTTGTTATCTTTTCAGAACATGACATAGGTCAAAAGATGCATGTTTCTTAAGATTAAACATTCTAACCAAAAAAAAAAAGAAAAAAAAGCTTATATGATACCTTAATCCACTTACATCTAGCATAAACATGAATTACATTAAAGGACATTTTGTAAACCTGTGAATCAGAGATAACAGAGAAGGACAATCTAATGAAATATTTCCATCGTTAAAAACTCTCAGAAGTGTTCGGAAGCACAAACTAAATATAGCTTATAAACCTTTGCCCCAGCGTACCTCAAATTTCTGGTTAAGCAGCCTGTGATGGATGAACCAAATGGACATATTTATTTGACCAGGACATATGATAGCAAAGATTTCATTCATTTATGCAAGAAAACCAACACAATTATTGAGAGTTATTTTTTAATGTTAGCCTGCGAATCAGAGAGAATGGAGTGGGACAATCTAATGAAATATTTATCCGCCGTCAACAACTCTGAAAAGTGTTCAGAAGCACAAACTAGATTATTTACCTCACCCACACATATCTCAAATTTCTGGTCAAGCAGTAAGCGATGAATGAACAATGTGCACATATTGATTTGACCGGGACTCGACAGCAAAGTGCTTATTCATTTTATGCAAGAAAACCAACACATTTCTTGAGAGTTATTCTTTAGCTATAAACCTGGAACAAGTGCTAAATCTAGGGTCTAGAAATCATGACCTCATTCATTGAAAATGCATCATTGCTTCACAAAAAAGCAAAGGAATAACAAAAAAAAAACCACATGAAAGTCAAAGTCATGTTACATAATGGTGTACTTTCTGTTTACATGATGGTAAACGAAACACAAACATGAAAGCAGAAATAGGTTATGTAGCGACACATTCTTAGCAACATTTCAGACTAAGAATCCTCATAAATTGCAAATAAGTTAGTGCAGATCAATGTATATCATAGGTTCCAAACCTGATGATTGCTTTATAAAATAACTTGGAGCAGTGAATAGAAGCTAACAATTGAAAATTCTTGCAATAATTGAAAAGGTACAATTAATGGCCAAAAGAAAGGACATGTATCAAGCAAAAAAGGAGTGACAGTGATAGCATTAAATATTTTAAATAGTGAACATTTTGCGAAACGGCCCAAATTATTAATATATGGGGTGGTCTAGAGCCACTCATAACCATAGAAATGACATCTTCAATCAAAAGAAAAATGGTACTATGGACAAGAAATAACTAAACAGGTCCTGACACTGAAGAAGGAATCACAAACAAGGATTACCTCATAGCTCTTTCTATTTCCGGCAACATAACAAAAAACAACAATAAACTCTAGTACAAAACCAAGAGAACTTCAAAATGCCGATAACTCCTTTATGCCCTAGTCATTTCACAGAAAAATTTGGAAGATCCAGAAAAAAAAAAGTTCAAATGTATTTAAGTTTTTTTTTTCCTACCTAGAATTTATTGAACCTTGAAGTAGAAAATAAATGAAGGGAAAGAACCAGACTTGCTGTGGCCATTCAAGTGTTCTATTCCTTTTCACCTTCACCAGAAGCAAGGCAGTGGGAACTCCTACAATCTTACAGCAATTTTCTTTAGGCAAACTGAATCTGATGAAATTGCTTGAAGATTCAAGCCTGCTGATGTACTTTTTCTGAACTGAAAATATTATGGAACTTTGTGATTTTCTTACGTTAATACTCATCTTCCAGCAGATTACACCAGGTATAGTTCATTGTATATTCAAAACAAGTCATTTCTCTTCCCAATGCGAAATAAACTGATATAAAGAGGTGTATAAAGATAAGCAATTACTGCAAGTTGCAACCTACGAAACCACATGTCGCTAAAGTCTAAAAAAATCAAGGCCAAGCGTTATGAGCCTGATATGAACAAAATAGATAACATCTATACTGACCCATAAATTCTTAACTATTGGACTCCACTACCACTTCTCACTGGCAATATTTTTCACTTTCCCAGGCCACCCATCTCTAGTGACCAACTAGGGGAGGGGGGTGGCAGGGGAGAGCGACTGGAGGAATACCTTTTTCTAATTGAAACTGAAACTAGAGAATTTATCATACAATGAAATCTAGATTTGGCTTAGTTGTGTAATTGCAATCGTATGTTTACTAGCCTGGTTTGACAGATATACCAGTCAAATGCACAAGACATATTGTGAGATATTCTGCTTGGCCAAGCAGCACCTTCACCTACATGTGCTCCATGGAGAAGAGGTTAAAATTGATTGCTCAAGAAAAAAAAATCCTCAAAAAACACATTTTTGTAAATCTTGAAATAAATTTTTTTAACAGGCTAAAGAGTTTGTTAGTAATGTACTTTTTCTTCTATAATTTCTGAATGTTGCATATCTTTTCTTCCTTTCCTTCATTGCTCACAGATGTCTCTATCAATACAAGAGTCGAATCATTTGAATTGTTTTTCCATTTGTATTCTTAATTCTTTATTTTTTGCTCACCCTGAAATTCTTATTCTAACAAAAATAAAAACGAGAAGTTGCTTTTGGTAAAGATAACTTAGTTTTAGGAGGTAACCATACCATTGTTTTGAGTGGTCAAGAATAAACTTCCTAAAATAGAAAATAATACATGAGAAGTGAACAATATGATTCTGCATTTATAAAATAAATTGCATGGATTTGCTAAATGTCACTAAGGCCCTAAATAACTCTCAGTTAGTTGGTCAAATTATATAACATATTGATTTACTAAAGGAAAATAAACATAATGCACAGATCAATGCCAAAAACAGAAGGTACATATTGTTTAGTTGCTAGACCTACATTGAAACATTGCTTTGCTCCAAACTTCTCGATCACCCTAAACTTCTAAATAACGTGACTACAGACCTTCTCAAAACTTGAAGATCAATACCAAAGTGCATTAAGATGTGAAACTACATAAAAATTCTGAGGCATTTCATTTTTGCATTAATTCCACTTCATTTTCTTCCACTACTAACCTTTTGAGTTTTTTTTCTCAGATTGAACTGTTTGCTGATTCCTAGTCGCTAATACATTAATCATCAGTCTACCAAGTTTCCCATATCTAATAATTCCCGGAAGCCAATTCAATCAACTTTTGTTGGTTTCTAGGCCCTTAGTTTTGTTTTGTCATTTCTCTAGCAAATTTCCAGCCTCAATCTGTAGATATTTTCATAAAAATATATCTATAAATTCATTATAATTGAAGTTATAATGGGATAAATAAAAACTTAAAAACAAAAACATGAACAGAACGCCTCCTATCATGCCCAAGTAATTAAATACAAACTTACACAACAAGGATCCTTCGATTCCCAACACAAAGGAGGGGTCCATAAATAGATCCAAAAATAATTTTTTTATAGCTTCATATCTTAAATAATTACTCTCTAAACCACAAAACACCTAATCTAATATAACTCGCTGCGAGAAAGAGTGCCAAAGCTCGTTGGACTATCTTGTATTTTTGTTCACCAAAATCAAACAGACCCAATTAACACGAAAGGTCCTCCTGAAATCCACAAAAAAATTCGTGAGCAACTTAGAAGTGAAATTGTTGTGAAGGAGCTTCATGAACTTCCTAATGCACTTCCGTTTATTCCTTAAAGGACGGATGATCACAAGGGGCTAGCCTTGCATAAGAGAACCGCAATCCTGAACTGACTGCCGATCCTGGTACAATTCAAAACTAAGCTAGCCTTGAATGAGAAAAGGATTTGCAATGAATCCAACGCTATCCTTCCACTCTGTCCTTAGAGATTGAACCCTTGTTCTCTATTCATCAATTGCGGATTATGCCCAAAACAGAAGTCCGAGTCCTGTTAGATCCGACAGTGAATGATGCAGCGTCGCATGAACGACTTAGCGACATAGGCACAGATTGGTAAGATCTTAAAGAAGAAGAAAAACGAGAGGAAGAGAGTGGAATTTGAGGGTAGGGATGGGATGACCTCTTTGGCGTGATGGAGGCACTCGAAGTAGTCCTCGCGGACGAGGGCGCAGTCTTTGGGCTCCCGGCAGCGGGACATGCACTCGCTGAAGTCGATCCAGAAGTCGTAGCATCGCCCCTTGTTCCCCGTTATCCCCCAGCCCGATGCCATCTCCTCTCCTTCTCCGCCGCTCTGCCGATTCTTCTCTTTCCCCTTGCGTTCTCCCCCAAATCTCCGCTTCGATCTGGACACGGGCGACAAAAGAAAGAGGTCTATAAGCGATTGTTGGAATACGGCTAATCTCCGCCGTCCGATGGATAATTTGGGATGAGATATTAAGCGTCCGGGTTTTTGATCGGGTCAGGAATGGTCACGTCCAGCAATTCAACACTGACCGGCGATGCACCGATCCGACCCGATTAAATCAGATTGATTTTATTCGATAAATGGAAAATATTGGTTTCGGCTCTGGTTTTAACCCGATCCAGAACCCGCTAACTTCCGTGTAACATGTTCCGCGGAGTCCCATAAACTCGAAGTTATTGATCGATCTACCCAACCAAGCTAGCGGCCAAGATCAAGTCACGCGGTCGCGCAGCAAAAGATATATCTTATTCCACGAGATATCCTAACAAGGGCATGCATAAGAGCCGCCGCAGTGGGAACGCTTCCATCTCCATCTTTGCGAAAACCCTAACCCTCTGTGCGGCGGTGTCTGTAACGAGAGCAGAGGTAACCACGATGAGTCGCGGGGGAAGCGCAGCGGCGGCGGCGAAGGGTGGGAAGAAGAAGGGCTCGACCTTCGTGATCGACTGCGCGAAGCCGGTGGAGGACAAGATCATGGACATCGCCTCGCTGGAAAAGTTCCTCCAGGAGCGGATCAAGGTCGCTGGCGGCAAGGCTGGCGCCCTTGGCGACGCCGTGACCGTCACCCGGGACAAGAGCAAGATCACCGTCACCTCGGAGGGCCCGTTCTCCAAGCGGTAACCTTCGTGCCCTGATCTCTTGATGTAGATAGATCTCTGAAGTATCTTCCTTTACTTTTCCTCCATTTCTTCTAAGGCTGAATCGACACATTTCGTTAGCGAATCTATCCTTGTTTATACATCATAATCTGTGGCGTCAATTTGATTTGTTTGGGGAGATGTTGTGTTTCCTTTTTCCTAGTAACCCATCTCAAGCGAAATGTGTGAACTGAGCCCTATTTCGTATGCTAGGTTATGTGCACTTGATTTTGTGGATTAAAATGGTGGATAATCGAAGCAAATTTTAGCTTCTGTGGCACTTTGGATTACAATTTCCATTAAAATTTGGTGTTTGGATATGTGAATTAGATGAATGAGTACCTTCAATATGGATGGAATGTTGTGGACTGCGGTAATCTCAGGTTTGTGGCACCTTGTTTTGAGCTATTAAGCATTCTTAAGTCGCTGGTAAGCAATTTAGACTTCTATATATTGATGTATATGTTGATTTTTATGTTGTCTGCATATGGTTAGTATCTGTTTGATTGTAACATCTCCTACCGAGTACTATAATTCTCAGAGCACACATAGCCATGTTGTTCATAGTTTGAGTCAGCCACTTCAAGGATTGTAGTCTGAAGGTTTTGACTACTTGTTCGAACATTGCTTTTCTTGTTGTCATAAATGACGGCAGAATAATGTGTGATCATATGGAGAACTAATTTACCATACATGCAATTTGTTGTGTTTGTCATTGTTACGGAGAACTAATTAACAATATATACATTTTGTTGTGGCCATCATTGTCGTCATTCGTTCTTCCAACAAGTCTGCAACTGGAATTTCTTTTTTTTTTTCCTTTGACAACAATAGATCACCATCGACAACCCTTTCGTCACAAGGAATGTAATTGTTGTGTAGAGGAAACTTACATAATGCTTCTTTTCTTTTGGTTTAGGTACTTGAAGTACTTGACAAAGAAGTACTTAAAGAAACACAATGTGCGGGATTGGTTGCGAGTTATTGCTTCAAACAAAGATCGCACTGTCTACGAACTCAGATACTTCAACATTGCTGAGAATGAAGGCGAGGAGGAAGATTAATTTTGCTCATCAGAAGTTGAGGTTATTAGGAGGTTTTCTCTTAAATCTGGCACGTTATATTTTCCAAATTAAAAGTACTCGATCAACGAGTTTATATTAGTAATCGAACTGTGTGCTGCAAGTTTTACCTATGTGCTGTGGTTGTTTTCAGTGTTCTTATTGCACGAGTCCTCTCTTCTGTGGCCTCTAACTGCAGTTTGTTTCTACAAAATCCTGTTAAAATTTATCTTAGAACCATATGCAACTTATCAAGCATCAGTATTTCATGTCCATATCGCTTCATTTTCCTAGTTGCATCCTTGTGTTTTGTGTACTGAAAAGGTGCCATGGGGATTTATCCTGGCGTTTTGTAGGCTCCATCTGCTGGTGATAGATGCTGATGAGGAAAGTTACAATGCCATTGCTAACAAGGTTGTTTATGAATTAGTTCCATGTCTATCAATGAAGACTTTTTCCTTTGTCTTCCCACCTAAAGCATTTCTAATTGGTTTGATTGGCATCACTGAAGAACAAAAGTTCCCCCAGTTTAGGGCAGCCACACAAGGTGGTAAATCCATCAGCCATAGGTTGCTTCTATGCTAGGATAAAGGAGGGACCATCCTCATCAATCTGATAGAGACTGATCCCGATCTCCACGCAAATGAATAATATTACAAAGATTTAAGTGGTGCCAATGAAATTTAAGACCACTAAATGCTTTTTACATAGTCTTAAAAGTCAAATAACAATTATTCTTGAATTATAAAGAAATAAAATTTCTCATGAACCTAAAAGATCGGAAAATTACTCCTGAATTATATAGATGGATTGATAGATAGGTAGTCAAATTATGTATAAAAATGTGGTGGACTGCACTACAACGATGGAAGAATGCGTTAGGCTACTAACAACGTCATGAAATTTGAAAGAAGAAATTAAGTCCAAAGACTTGTATAAAAAATAAGAACTTTGAGGGGCCAATATGCGAAATTACCTGTCATGTAGGACCCGCACAATCCTATCCAACGGGCGCGTGTGGGGACGAAGCAATAGACTAGTATAGTATAAAATTAACGTGAGCGGCACACTCCTTCGAACCCGATCTTATCCTTTGCCGTCGTGGGACCGCCCTCCGTTACCGTCATGATCAAATCCAACGGCTGAAGGAAACCCACTTGGACCGATCGTCGTTGGTCCCGCGCCCGACGAGATGGAATCCCCGCCCTTCTTGGATCAGCCTATAAACACATACCCGCTCTCTTACCTTCCTCGGCTCCCCACTCGCAGTGGATAAAGCCGACGCCTTCAGGAAGCTTCAGTGGAGTGCAAACGTGACTCTTTACTCCATGGGGCTCCTCGACAAGCTCTGGGACGACACCCTCGCCGGCCCCCGCCCCGAGTCCGGGCTCGGCCGCCTCCGGAAGTACTCCTCCTTCGCCTTCCGCCCGTCCTCCTCCTCCCCTCTCACCCCCGCCGACAAAGGTACAACGGAGCAGACCCTCTCTCTCTCTCTCTCTCCGTCTTCCTTTCTTGAGCTTGTAGTTTGGGAAGGCTTGCGGATCTGGCGTATGAAATCCATGGCAGATGAGGCGGCGACCGGTGGCCTGGGAAGGCCATACGGCGACGAGGGTTCCGCGGAGGCGGCGGCGGCGCCGAGGGTAACGAGGAGCATCATGATAAAGAGGCCTGCCGGGTGGGCGTCGCCAGGGGGCGGGACGCCGCCGTCATCGCCGGCAGGCTCGACCCCGCCCGTCTCTCCCTTCTCCGGTACGATCTACGGCGTCAGTCGTTCGCCTACGTTCTCAGGGCAGGAGAAACCTCCGCAGGTTTCCTTTTCTTGTTGTGAGTGCTTGTGACGGTTGATTAGTTGGTGTGAACGAGCAGGAGCGACCCGTTTTAGGAGGAAGTCGATGTCGGACGCGCAGGCAAGGAAAGCGGACGCGGTCGCGGTGGAATCCACGAGCTCTTCTTGTCCTCCCTTCGAACTCTAACTCATGTTCGCCTGCTGCTGCTGCTTTAGAGAGACTGTTGCTTGGAGAGAAATCGCTGTGCGATGATCAAATAGCTCTATGTGGGTGGTTGTACGTTAGAGAAGGAGGCGATGCTGTTTGTGTTACTCATCGAGGTGTTGTGTGTGTAGTTTGTGTCGAGAGAGAGAGAGAGAGAGAGAGAGAGAGGGAGAGATAATCTTTGTTCTTAGGCACCAGCGTGGTGTAATAATGAGCTTTTTAGATATGTACATGGGAAAGTTGGTAGTGCCAGATTAATGCTGTGTTCTGTAAGTAGTTTGTATCAGAGAGAGAGAGAGAGAGAGAGAGAGAGAGGAGGGGATAATCTTTGTTCTTAGGCGATAGTTTGGTGTAATAAAGTGCTTTTTAGATATGTACATGGGAAAGTTGGTAGTGCCAGATTAATGCTGTGTTCTGTAAGTAGTTTGTCTCAGAGAGAGAGAGAGAGAGAGAGAGAGGGGGTGGGGGGGATAATCTTTGTTCTTAGGCGATAGTTTGGTGTAATAATGTGCATTTTAGATATGTACATTGTGCTTTTTAGATTGGTAGTGCCAGATTAATGTTTTATTACCTGATGAGTTCATGCTGGCTAATATTTTTTATTTTATTATTAACAATATACATATAAATATATTTATATGATAAATATTTATATTTTTTTATTATATCATATATTTGGATTTCGTTATCATGGATACTGCACATTTAGGTATCACCCACGTGGTAGCAAACAGAGAACCTTCGGACTGATGTGGAGTGAGACGACCACGCGACCTTCGCATTGTTCGACATCGTATAGGTCGGTGTCAGACGCCCTAGAGTCGTTCCATGAAACTCGAGACGGTGCCAACCCGAATGGTATTACGTGTGGCAACCCGTATGACGTCAGACATCCTAGAGCCGTTCCATAAAACTCGAGACGATACTGCACGACGCCCCTCAATGCCGGCTTTCCCTTAATGCAATCCATACCAACATCAAAATCAGTGAAGTCTAAATGTTCTAAAATATTATCCTTTACTAATCTTTCGATTCTTTCCTTGGAGATATGCCCCAATCATCTATGCCACAATATAAAAGATCTTTCATTATTGAAACTACGTTTCAATCTAACATTTGATTGCATGGTCATTAATGTCTTTGCAAACTCAAGATCCAAATTAATTCTGTACAAACCATCACAGAGAATTCCAGAACCAACTTTTATTGAATCATAAAACATACTGAGTTTGCCACTACCAAAAGAAAGACAATATCCTAACTCATCAATTCTAGAAAGAGAAACTAAATTTCTAAAAATTATAGAGACATAACATGTGTCAACAAGATCCATCAAGTGACCCGTCTCTAAGCGTAGACGATAAGTTCCCATTGATATCACTTTCGCTTTAAGACGATTTTCCATAACGATGAATCTTTCATGTTCTTTTGGTTTCCGAATTGAAAGAAATCCCTGCATGTTATTTGTAATATTAGTTGAAGCACCAGAATCAATCCACCAAGTGTTAGAAGGAATTCCTATAATGTTTGATTCGAAACATAGTCGATCAGCGCTTGGTGTCGGATAACCCAGAGCTGCTCCATAAAACTCAAGACGACATCGCGTAACGACAACCCGTGCGATGCTAGACACCTTAGGGCCATTCCACAAAACTCGGAACGGCACCGACCAATACGGGTTGGTCGACGCACATCCGTAGAGTACAAGTCATCCTTTCGAGGAGTCGACGACCATTAAAGGACCGCGTACGATCAACCACCCCAAAGCATATATAAAAGTCAACCCTTTAACGAATGAGAGGGTTAAGGAATATTGAACTCTCTATCTTTCCACTCCATTCTAATTTAAACTTCGGAGGGATTGAGTCGGGAAATCCTCCTCTCGATCTCGTCCTAAGTGTAGGGGCTTACGATGAAGAAGTGAATGGTGAGGCTCGCAGCTCAACCCGACTCGACGTTTGTTTCTTCCCCTCGATTCTCCGTCTAGGCAACATTACACATCCAAGATTGGACCTGTCATACTGACTCCTCGATCACAATGTAAAGATTCATCTATAATTATATCATTCAATGTTTTAAATATGAAACTAATGTAAAAAATTCAATGCATACAAATCCAGTTTGGCTGAGGGACTTAATTATCTGGAGGAGCGATGATTAGAGCTATGGGCAAGTGAAGATGTGTCTTTTATAATTTTATTGGGTGGGCATAAGATGTGTAAGTATATTTAATTATATCGAATAAATTTGAAAATTATTTTGCACCTTCAACTTTCACATCAATATTTAAGATATATTTAAATATATCGAATGAAAATTTAGATTCTTAGTTAAATATTAAATATATTTAATTATATGAAATGAGGTTTTGATCTCTCAATTTTTCATGAGTGGGTTTGGTATACTCATGTTTAAGGTGTAAAAAAAAAGATTGATTAGTCATAGAGTTTAATATAAATTACATCATGATTAAGATTTTTAACCTTTAATCTTTAATTAGTGGCTTTAATATCTTATCATCGTACTAATATTTAAGGTATTTTTATAAATTATTTTTGTTTACAATATCTGTAAACAGCTGCCAACTTCATTATAATTGTGTATACAATCTCGTCTCTGAATCAACATGATGGTCGGACCAAAAAAATTAGTAACTAGATTAGTTGATTTGGTCCACTAATCAGACCATTATAATATCGAGAAATTGGAAATACATGTAATCTATGTTTAAATGAGGTATAGCTCAAATGATAAAAATGAAGAATATCAACATAATAAAAGATAATTTGAACTTTAAAAATATTAAAATATTCTATTTTTATTATTTATCATAAATTATATTAAAAAAATATAAAAAATTAGGCAATGGGAGCCACAGACGCGGGATTACAACCTTTCCCTCCTTTTTCGCGGGTTAACGGTCACCATCCCACGCCAACCGTCAATTCCTCCGCCCAAAACGAACCTAAAGGAGGCAAACTAACTCCAACAAAGGAGCCTAACCGTTCACGTACCGCTGCTTCAACAGCTATAACAACCCCTTCTTCCTCCTCTTACCTCCCACTCCCCCTTATAGCAGCCTTGGGCTTTCCAGGGCGGGGAAGCCACACCATCTGCCCACCATGGAGGCCTGCCTCCGCTCTCTCCTCCTCCTCTTCCTTCTCTTCTCCTCCTCCTTGTCGTCCGCGTTAGCTCTCTCAAGCGTCGAAGCTGCCCTGATCGCCCGTCGCCAGCTCCTGGCATTGTCCAAGAACGGCGACCTCCCCGACGATTACGAGTTCGACGTCAAGGTCGACCTCAGCTTCCCCAACGCCCGCCTCCGCCGCGCCTACATCGGCCTCCAGGCCTGGCGGCACGCCTTATACTCCGACCCCTCCAACTTCACTGGCAACTGGGTCGGCGCCGACGTGTGCGGCTACCGTGGCGTGTTTTGCGCCCCGGCACTCGACGACCCGAAGCTCACCGTCGTCGCCGGCGTCGACCTGAACGGCGCCGACATCGCTGGCTACCTTCCCGTCGAGCTCGGCCTCCTTACCGAGGTCGCGCTCTTCCATATCAATTCCAACCGCTTCTGCGGCATCATCCCCAAGAGCTTCTCCCGGCTCGTGCTCCTCCACGAGCTCGACGTCAGCAACAACCGCTTCGTCGGGCCGTTTCCGATGGTCGTCGTCGGCCTACCATCTTTAAGGTACCTCGACCTCCGGTTCAACGACTTCGAGGGCGCCCTCCCGCCGGAGCTCTTCGACAAGGGCCTCGACGCCATCTTCCTCAACGACAACCGTTTCAGCTCTCCCATCCCCGACAACTTCGGCAACTCCACGGCGTCGGTGGTGGTTCTGGCCAACAACAAGCTCGGCGGCTGCATTCCCGGTAGCACCGGAAGGATGGGAGCCACCCTGAACGAACTCGTACTGTTGAACAACGGGCTCGTCGGTTGCTTGCCGTCCGAGGTGGGGGAGTTGGGCAACGCGACGGTGTTGGATGCGAGCTGGAACTCGCTCACCGGCGATCTCCCGACGAGCTTTGCGGCGTTGAGCAAGGTGGAGGACCTGGACTTGTCGCACAACGTCCTCACAGGAGTGGTACCGGAGAAGCTCTGTCGCTTGCCGAGCCTCACCAACTTCACGTTCTCCTTCAACTACTTCAAGGGCGAAGCCGCCGAGTGCGTGCCCTCGGCCGGGTCTGACGTCGTTTTCGACGACAAGGGCAATTGCCTTGAGAAGCGGCCCGGGCAGAAGTCGGCGAAGACCTGTTATCGGGTGTTGAGTCGCCCTGTGGACTGCAGCAAAGATAAATGTGGGTCTTCTCCGAGCTCTTCCACTCCCTCTTCGGCGACACCGACATCTCCGAAGTCTTCACCTAAGCCGGCTACGCCGTCTCCGAAACCTTCAACAAAGCCGGCGACGCCAACATCTCCGAAGGCATCACCTAACCCGGTGACACCGCCACCTCAGGAGCCATCGCCTGCGCCGGTGGCAGCAACCCCTCCAAAATCATCACCGAAGCCTCCAACGCCCAGGGCACCGGCGAAGTCACCGCCGCCACCTCAGCATTCCGAGTCGCCAGTGACACCGGTGCCCTCACCGCCACCAGCTCCGCATTCCGAGTCACCCGTGACACGAGTGCATTCTCCTCCTCCACCTGTAAGCACACCACCGCAACAGGCATTCGCCTCTCCGCCTTTTGCTCAGTCGCCATCCCAACCAGAGCTCCGCTCTCCACCTCCACCAGTAGTATCACCACCTCCACCGGTCTATTCTCCACCTCCTCCAGTCAACTCACCACCACCTCCAGTTCATTCATCACAACCTCCACCGTACTCACCACCCCCACCATCTGGATCATCATCTCAACCCCCACCTTCAATCAATTCACCACCACCACCACCACCTCCGCATTCCGAGTCACCCGTGACACGAGTGCATTCTCCTCCACCACCACCTGTAAGCACACCACCGCCTCAGTCATTCGCCTCCCCGCCTCTTGCTCCGTCGCCATCCCAACCAGAGCTCCGATCTCCACCTCCACAAGTAGTAATACCACCACCACCGGTTTCTTCTCCACCTCCTACAGTCAACTCACCACCACCCCCACCGTCTGGATCATCATCTCAACCACCACCTTCAATCAATTCACCACCACCACCACCCATAGCGTCATCTCAATCATCACCACCAGTACACTCTCCTTCATCCCCTGTATACTCACCACCACCACCCACAGTATCATCCCCATCACCAGCTCCGTCGGTAGCATCACCTCCAGCGCCCGTGTCATCATCTCCACCACCACCCACAGCATCATCCCCATCACCAGCTCCGTCGGTAGCATCACCTCCACAGCCCGTGGCATCATCTCCACCAACCCCCACAGCATCATCCCCATCACCGGCTCCGTGGGTAGCATCACCTCCACCGCCCGTGGCATCATCTCCACCACCACCCACAGCATCATCCCCATCACCGGCTCCGTGGGTAGCATCACCTCCACCGCCCGTGGCATCATCTCCACCACCACCCACAGCATCATCCCCGTCACCGGCTCCGTCGGTAGCATCACCTCCACAGCCCGTGGCATCATCTCCACCACCACCCACAGCATCATCCCCATCACCGGCTCCGTGGGTAGCATCACCTCCACCGCCCGTGGCATCATCTCCACCACCGCCCACAGCATCATCCCCGTCACCGGCTCCGTCGGTAGCATCACCTCCACAGCCCGTGGCATCATCTCCACTACCACCCACAGCATCAACCCCATCACCAGCTCCGTCGGTAGCATCACCTCCACCGTCCGTGGCATCATCTCCACCACCACCCACAGCATCATCCCCGTCACCGGCTCCGTCGGTAGCATCACCTCCACAGCCCGTGGCATCATCTCCACTACCACCCACAGCATCATCCCCATCACCAGCTCCGTCGGTAGCATCACCTCCACCGCCCGTGGCATCATCCCCACCACCACCTGTGTACTCACCACCGCCACCACCAGTGCAAACACCACCGCCCACAGCATCATCCCCATCACCATCTCCGTCGGCAGCATCAACTCCACCGCCCGTGGCATCATCCCCATCACCATCTCCATCGGTAGTGTCAACTCCACCGCCCGTGGCATCATCCCCATCACCATCTCCAACGGTAGTATCAACTCCACCGCCCGTGGCATCATCTCCACCACCGGCCGTAGCATCAACCCCACCACCGACAATGCACTCTCCACCACCGCCGGTGGCATCACCACCAGTGCAAACACCTCCACCACCCGTAGCATCGCCACCGCCACCAGTGCAAACACCAGCACCGGCCCCGGGATCTTCATCCCCTCCTCTTGTCTCCTCTCCGCCACCATCGACTTCATATCCTCCGGTCGTCTCCCCTGCTTCACTTCCTGAGCCCGACACGTTACCGCCGGTCGGCGGATTGAGCTACGCATCTCCACCTCCACCTATCTACAAAGGCTATTAAGCTGGAGTGGTCTCGTTCCCATTTCGACCATCCGTGCACTCGTCGGGGAAGAAATCATCTCGCTTAGGCTAAAGAGCATACCTTATTCCTTTTGGATGCATGCAATCCATCTTCTGCTCTGTAATGGATCTCCAATTCTCCATCTTTTATGTAACTTGATGATTATATGACAGTCTTTTCATTGCATTTTCACGGTGGAGCAATTTTTCACAGACAAATAATTGTTCTCGGGCTTGTCGATTGATGAAGTTCCATGCATAAGACGTTTACCTGACCACTAATAATTTACATCAATAAGGATCATTATGCTACGTGTATTAATGTCGGGTATGATTTCATATATTTCATGACATGATTGATTATGTTTGGAGGATGTTGTCATGCCAATCGTATCACTTAGTGCTTAGTTGTCGACTGTCTAACGCTTAGACGTTGTTGATTATCACAGTATTTCTCTATCAAAACACAAATCAACCAATTAGTATGCACCTTAACGAGCCTTATTTTAACTTTAAAATAAAATATTCTTGATAAAATTTGATTAATATTAGGAATGCTCTACTCAATCCTCTATCCTCTGAATTCCAAAAGGGTGCTTATTACTACGAGACTAATAATCATGGTATGTAATTTCGAATAGTATCGTTCGATATAGGCGGTACATACCGGTCCGATGGCATATCGGTACGAGGACCGCTCACTACCGGATGGAATGTGCTACAGTATTATGGTGCTACAGTAGAGAGGAAGAAATATTTAAAATCACTCGGCATGTCCTGGTGTATCGAACGGTATACGATATCATATTGTTCTGAGTCAACCTTGAAACATCGGTATATGATATTGCCTCCTTTGCTAATAATATAAAAAAAATTACTGAGGCTGTATGACATTAATAAGCAGTTTTTTTTTTTTTTTTTTCTAGTCAGTATACAATACACTATGGATGGAAAGTAACCACAGAATCTGCAGATGTGTACAAAGCCAAGAGGGAGGACTTGGTTTTCAATCAATGAAATTGTTTTCCTAATCTTTCCATGGCTCAGTTGTGAGCCTGCAGGTTGCTCTAGATTTAAGTTCAGTCTGAGGCAAAGCTTGCCAGAGGAAACAGGTTATCTGATGCTGTGCTTGCGAATTCTGCGGTTACTGTTTATGGATGAGTTGCAGATGTTTTGCCAGTTGGCTGCAACTGTAGTCTGCTGATGCAGGCAAAGAGAGATTTCCCTTGCATTATTTCAGACACTAACATCCCTCCTCCCACTTCATGAAGCCTTCATATTATTACTTCAGATGTAGCTCACTTTACCAATGTTTCCTTACCACAACATATTGTCCATCAAATCTTTCTTTCTATCAATATATTTTGTCCGTTGTGCATGCATTGGTAGCAGAAGCAGAGAGATTACACCACCAACTGCTACTGTGTGATGTCTGCATCACTTTCATTCACTTGCACTAGCCCAGACTGGGGGTTGTTGGCAACTCCATCCTTGATGGATATCAGAGGATGGAACTCAAATGTGCTGCTGAGCTTGTAGATCTGATTTCTGCATCACAGCACAGCATGTCTCTTGATGGACTTTTTTTCAGCAGTGGAAATCACCTTGATTTGGATCTGACACAGATCAGAGACACACATGAGGTGTTTACCAGCCAAATTCTCAGATCTAACAACATAGAATAGCACCCACTTGCTTCAGCATTCCAGGGTAGATCTAAAGCATCAGATATAGAACCTTGAAAAGACAACATGAGCTGGATCCAAACCACAAAGTACCAACTGATGTCTATGTTCTCTCTTTCAAGGAACAACAGCTTCATATTAGGGTGACATGTTAATGTTTTATGTCACTCCAGAGTTTCTTGTCCTGTTTCGAAAACCTTCAGCTTACACTCTTCAGAAACAAGAAAACAAGTTCCCATGAAACCATTCCTTATGATAAGAACAAAGCTTTATTCATTCTGTTCTAAAAAAACAAAAGCAAAAACCAAGAACAAAGATTCTTTTGCTCCTCTTGTTGGCAACTACGACATAAAACCTTGACAGTAAATCCAGAAAAACAAGCCAAACCAGTGTGGACCTGAGAGGACAGTTTCTCGATGCAATGCCACTATTGGCAGCTGTTGAAACATCAAATTGGCTGGTTCATCTGGTTGCCACTGTTAGATTGGGTGAGTGTACCATTATTCATGTGCTCCAGGTCTGATGATTGTCTGAGTCAAGTCTACCGACTTTGGTTGGCCATGACTACTGCAGTTAGATTCTAGGTAATTAGTACCTATCAGAAATGTCATACTTTGAGGGTCACAGCATAATATTGACTCGACTTATCACTTCTCATAACTTAAAGGTACATAGAACATGTTTTATCTTCATAGAACTAACATAGATACAGAAACAAAAATTTGTTAAGGTCTGCTTTCAAGGTTTTTCTTCCTTCAAGCTAAATATGAATCGATATTCCTGACCTTGGAACTCCAGTGGCATGTGTGAATTCACTTATAGCAGAAATCAGATGTTTACGTTCAAACTGACGAAGCAAACATTGCAAGATGGGGACATAATTTACAAGAACATCGATCCCCTACAGAGTCTCCAGCTGGCTATGACTGGTCTTGTGCTCACACAATTGTTTTAGATATGAAAATAAGAACAGGAACCATTAACTTGAAAGTCGATAGCTGGGTCAGCAAGTTTTCCTTTTCATTTTTCGATTAAGGTAATCTTCTTTCTTTTGAAAACACTAGGTTCTCTAGGGAAGAACCTCCTTGAGTCTCCATGTTCAGGTCGAGGTAGACTTGGCCTCAAGGTAGCTATCGGTGGACAAAGAACAAGAGAGTTGAAAATGATGTTGAAACCGCTTAAAAACCAAGACAGGGAATCTTTCTACTCAAATATACATAGCTTCCCTGGTTCCCAGTCTATATTTTCCACTAAGCCATGAAAAGCAATATTCATCTCTTCCTTGTATCAAAACCAAACAAGGTAAAAAGATATGTTTTATATCTCTTTTGTCATCTGAAACATATTTATCATAGCTTTTTATCAATGCTTGCTATTCAAACATGTTCTTATAATCAAGGATGGCAAAAATCTATTTTTCAAACCATGCAAAGAAAAAAAATATAAAGTTGATGTATGGTAGCTCTTTTAGAAGGAATACATGAGCAATCACAAAGATGATGGTAGCTCTTTTAGAAGGCATCCTAAACCCCTGACTTTTAAGTTGGCAGCTAAATAAGATAAATACTAACACAAGATAACCCATCATTAGTCAGGAGTAAGAATCAAAACCTTGTAGACTAAAGTCTCTTTATGATGTTCTTATCAAATCTCCTTAGAACAAAAGCCCATCTTAGGAAGACATACCTGTAAAAGACATGGCTAAACTTCACCAATTTACTGAAACTTGCAAGAGTAGATCATAGAAACTGGGGTCCTCTTTCTTTAAATAAATGCCAGTCACAAGCACTATGGAACATATGGTCAACACCTCGAAATCCCAACCTAAATAAAAGAGAATAAAGTAACATAAGCATCAAAACTTAGAGAAGGCAAGAGTTCCAAGTTATCCTTTTGGGATTCTGGGGTGGAGGGTGTGCTCTTCTGAGGTTTCACCTTTCTCTCTCTAAAACATAGACCCCCCCTACCTTAGCCATCCTTGTTCACACATCATCTTCACTGACTTCAAAACAAACCAATCATAAATTTTACCTATCTAAAGCAGTTACACAGTAAGTGCTGCCACACCAATATATTAAACTGACCTTTGGATGCCCTGTCCCTCACCTTTTGGTTTCTAGTGGCTAACAGGAGATCTTGCTGATCCACTTCCAATCTGCAATTTTAACTTCTCTTGCATCCAAACAACAACAATAAGCACTAGAAACCAATAGCACCATCTCAGTTCTAATAATTCAACTCCATTACCCTTAAACCAAACCCACTGTGTTACCAATTACTAAAGCTCTTTAATCATGCTTATATTTTTATTTTCTCATCAACAGGAAATCTAGAACAAGACGAAGAAGATCTCAATTATGGCAAAGAATCACATTTTCGTTACAGACATTCTAGTAGCTCGAAGCATCAAGAAGTGCAAGAATGTTTGAGCATCAAAACTTGGAAATAACATCTGCGCCTAAATCATGTTCCTTTTTCTAAAAGGAGACCTTTTTTTGGAGAGGAAATGCATAGAAGGAAACGGAAGCGAGCCATGATCAACTAAATTAAGCTTTTTTTTACACGAATCACATGAAAGCGCTGTTTACAACGCCGAAACAACAATAGCGTCATCAAGAACGACACCATTTATTTGAAACTGGAGCGAAGCAACCAAATCACATACCAAATTCGTGCTTGTTCTTCCTAAAAATTGGCGTATTTTTATATGGAAGCTTTTCAACCGCGGCACTGGGCGATGGAGGAACAGCTGCGGGAGTAGGGGTTGGCCTGGGCGCCGGGGCGGCAGTTGTAGTAAGAGGCGCCGCGGCGGGAGCAGGGGACGGTGTCGCGCTTAAGGGCGCCGTAACTGACGTAGTTGGAGGTGGCGAGCATCCGGCGGGTCACCTCGGCTCCGAGGTCGAACTGCTCGCCGGCGAGGCACTCCGCGACGGTGCCGCGGCACCCGGAGAGGGAGGAGATCCAGGCGAGCGGGACCTCGCCCCCTCCTCCTCCACTGGCGGCCGCTGCGGCGGCGAGGAGGAGGAGGAGGAGGAGGGCGACCGAAAGGAGGGAGCTTTGCGTCGGCCTCATCATGTGGTGCTTGCTCATTCGCCCTCTTCCTCGGTGGAGAGAACAAATACCTCTTTCTTGCTCTCTCTCGGAAGAAAGGAACTCTTGGTATTCCAGTATTGCTTTCTCCTTCCTTGTCCTACCAACAAAGAGAAGAAGAGAGGATCTTGGTGGTGTAGAGATCTTCCAATGGATGCGTTCGCATTTGACTGGGGATTTTTACTCTTGAGTTTTCATTCAAGCTTAGCCGCAGATGAAAAATTACATGGAACATATAATTGTCTTTTACTGCGGCACTAAGATCATCTTAAACCTGACATAGGATCCAAGACAGAAGACCAATCTTAGTTGGACAAAGCAAAATGTGACATTGATTTGGTGTTTTAGCAATGGAGTCACTTGGGATTTTGATTTTAATGCGGATATTTAGATCAATAACAAAATAATTTAGATTAGTTATAGTTGGTGAATCTTTACACCGTGGCTAGTACGACTCAATTCAATCCTGGATATATAAGGTTATCCACGTGGATGCTTGGATAGTGAAGGCGAGAATCGGGTCACGTTTGATCGAGTTTGAGCCTCATCTCTCGAGCACAGTCTTCTTAATTGACAAGTGGCCTCCTTCTTCGTTGTTGGACTCCTACACACAGGTCAAGGTCGAGAGGGGGATTTCTTGACTTGACCCATCCGAAGCTTAAGTTAGCTTTTGGTAAAATAAGATAGAGTTGAGTGTTCGAAGTCCTTCCTTCTCCTGATTAAGGAGGGGTAGCTTTTAAACTTGTGAGGATGAGTTGGTCGTACGGGGTTAATTAACTGTGGCAGGCTCCTCGGGTGATCGACTTTAGCTTCTGTATGAGTGCCGATCGACCTGCACGGATCGACACTACACGACGTTGCCCCGAGCTTTCTGAGACGACTGTACTCTAATGATGTCGTTCGTACGGATGGGGTGGCAAGTGATTGCCCGTCACGTGTGTGTTGTACGTCACATCGTACTTGAGGTTTCACGTCTGTATCATTGTGTCTACTTTTCTGGTGCACGTTAGTGATGTCAAAATATGTCCTATCAATTATTAATAATTTATATGATATCATTTATCAACTCAGCCTCGGCTCAGTTTCCATATGTGATTAGCGAAATCGGTTCAAGATTCGATTTCATTAAAGCTTGGATCGGTCAATCCTGAGAACCAAATAACACATTTGGTCCATCATCTAAGGTTGGGCCGGCTCTCGCTCGGTCATTTCACCGGTTCCACTCCTGAACCGGTTCGTCTCACGTGTGAGTAGAACTAGCACGTGCGGAAACTAGGGCTGGCGACTGGCTATATATATCATATCGAAGACGCCCTCCGCCCCGCGTCGGCGCTGCTTCCCGTTGGTCGCATCCGTTGCTTCCGGTGCGACTCGCAAATGCAAAGCTACTCTTCGATTCTTCGTGCTATGATTTCTGTGGTTGATATTGTTTCTTTTGCCTCAGAATTTCTGTTTATTGGCTCGTGGAAAGATTTCGTGCTATGATTTGATTACTTTGACGTTCTGCGGCTGTTCTGTTGTTCCTTTCGAAACAGAAATTTTTTCCCCTTTAGAGCATGTTTCCTTGTAATTGTGGTGCCCAGAAGAAGGCGCAGGTTGTTTGGAATTGGTTGCCTCGATCTGATTTATGATTCAAATCTTTGTTATTTAGGTGATTTTGTGATCGTTGTGCACGTATTTCGGCAAGAGAATCGACTGACAAGATGCAGAACGAAGCGGGTGAGATGACGGATCTCTACATCCCAAGGAAATGGTAATCGTCCTATAATTTCGTGGAGAGCTTCTATCTTTTTGTGCTAAAGCGTGATTTTACATCTTATGATGATCAACCTCGATGTTGTTGTTGTAGTTCTGCTACCAATAGGCTCATTACAGCCAAGGATCATGCCTCGGTCCAGATCAATATCGGGCATTTGGATGAGAGTGGCGTTTACACCGGCCAGTTTTCCACTTTTGCACTTTCTGGCTTTATCCGAGCTCAGGTCTGCTGCCACTTTTGGATTTTCTGATGTACTAATTCATGCTTTCTGGAATCATTTGTTCTTTATGTCGTGATTGATATGCTACTGTTTTTTAAGGAAAATATGAGGCCATTTTTACTATTTTCTTCTTTTAATATCGCTGCTTATTGAAGACTTATTTGAAAATGAGCACATTGCCCCATATATTAATGTTGCTATGGTTGCTTTTCTAAGTTTCTGACCTTTTTTCCCTCACGAAAAGATGTCCTCCAACCGAATGTAATCCAGGTTTGAAGTATGAGAGACTAGGATTGATTTCGGGATTAGTATTGGAATCTTGTCTTAGGGACAATCAAATTATTTTGCTGGATTAGTGTGGTAGCTTAATAAGTATAAGACTTACAAAAACGAGGAAAGTCATCTACATCACAGAAACCATAAGATTTCAGAAAATAAAGAGATTAAATTTATAATACTCTTGAGATTAAAGGATTCTTGTTAGTTGGGCATAAATACAACAAAACTTATTGGGAATAGTGAATAAAATCACATTCCTTTCTTCTACAATGGCCTTTTATTTTATGTATCCAAAGGTTACTAGAAGGGGGAGGGGGAGCTGTTGTGAGTGGAAAGCTCATGTAACATGAAAATTCACCATCCTTAGGGGTATGTTGTTGTGCTCATGTCACTTGTATTTGTGTTCACTAAGTCTCCTTTATTTGTATGACAAAGGGGCTTGTCCTAATTGTCAGTTTCTGGCATTACATAGTTGTTATGCTGTATTTGGGAAAAAAATTGTGACAATTTTTCTATTGTAGTTTGTCATTATGTTACCCAATTAGCTTGTGGTATTTGGTTTTTCTATTGTGGTTTGCGTGGTATTTGATTTACAAAATGGGATACTTTTGTTATCAACATCTGATTGAAGGATCAGTTTAGCTACCTTGTTTTAGGTCTCTAAGTTCTGTCTGGATTTTGAGACTATGGGTACGGTTGCCAACCTAATTGGCACAACACACTAAATCCTAAACACTTATTTCCTTGATAAGGCGTTGCACTTCCTCAAAGTCACAACAAAGCTTACGACTGATAATGATATCAAGATTTACATGAATGTTATGTTGGTGCATCATCGAAGCTTTTCCCTTTGGAGAGTCCATTTGAGTTAATTATCTGTGTTATTAATTAACATGTCAGTAATCATCATAAACTTGAGCCAAAAAAGGGGTTTTTTTAACAATTGTATTATCTGTAATAAAACAAGCTAGCTTAGATGGCCTCTCATAGGAATATTATTTCACCAGTCAGAGAGTTATTTACATGATCATTGCAATGCTTCTACATGCTAACCACTGATGGACCGAAATTTGTTCATAAGATCAGTAGGCTGAACGGTTGTTTGACATGGAAATGTGCCACTCATTATCAAACACATTTGTCGGCTCAAATAGCATTACTTACATCTAGTTATGACATGTTGGATAATAAAATGGTTCTTAGCTCGACCATAAGGCATGACTGAGAACCTGTTGCCTTTGCATTACTTGCGTCAATTGCTGTACGACTTGTATGCTCCTGACAAGTTCATCTTGTTCCACAACTTTTCCCGCAGGGTGATGCTGATGGTTCTTTGGATAGACTTTGGCAGAAGAAAAAGGTCGAAGTGAAGCAGCAGTAGAAGTCAATTGTCGAAGCAATGCTTGATTAAAATTCCCTTCCCTTAACGAAGGGATTAACTACTGTTAAGCCCACTTAGCTTTGCGCGAAGCCTAAATTTTGTGCTCTATGATGACGATGACATACTGGTGCTGCTTGGTCTTTTTAAACCCCATTCGAACTCATTGGATTATTACTATTACTTCTATGTAGCGTAGCGTGTTCCAAGCCATGGGATTAAGTTAATGACTGCCTTATTTTTGGCCATAGCTGAGTTGTGTTTTCTGATGCACTGGAAAATAAATGCTGTTTCATTTCATGATTTCATTGAATGGAAATTTATTAGTAGTCAGTCGTGTGCCAATATCACAGGCCATGATTTCTCTCCAATCAATCAAATGCTCAACTAGTTCTATGTTCATCTACTGCGATGGCAAATTTATGGTCCCTCCAACCATTTCCCTCGAGTAGGGTGTTTATGCTATTAATCGGTGCATGAAAGAGAAATTGGATAATAATTTTCTTGGAAACCTAAAATGTCAATTCTCTTAAAATCAAACCCATATAAATAACAAATCGATGCAACTATACAAGTTCTTAGGATCTTCCATGATAAGCAGGGTTCTATGTTCATGCAGCATATTTGTAAGCTTAAGAGCCGGTACATGTCATGACTTAGAGAAACTAATTGAAGGTATTTACAAACTTGGGGATGGCGCAATAAATTAGTGGGTTCGTTGATCCAACGGCTAGGTTTCGTCTCTTATGATGGTTTATTGGGTCGGATCGGACTGCATCGGAAACACTCTTGAATCATATAAATAGTTAACAAATCAATGAAGCAATGCAAGTTTTTGAATTATTTTTCCATGCTGAGTATTTGTATGCTTAAACTTTGCTAAAGTTTATCGGTCATGCCCAGATCAATTTAACTGAAGGTTCCAACACTCGCTTGGGGTCGAGGAGAGCTCCAATGATTGTTCTACTATGGTTCATTCGATGCTGAAATTAGTAACGAAACAAAGTAAGGGAAGATATAACGAAGTAAGGGAAGATATGAGTAAATAGTATTTGGCCTCGATTAGTATAGTCTAATGAGCTTGATCCACTTAGAGAGAATATTCATTGGATGTTTTATATTCAATGAATACTTGTATGATTTAATTATTAACTAGGGGCGTTAGTTTTCTAGTGCTGATTAGATTGCCATATGTTAAGTCATAAGTTGGGTAAACATTTTTCTTATTATTTATCTCAAATGAAAGTGTGCTTCGGAGGCTCTATGGAAGAATTCTCCGAGTGCAATCAGACATTGGCTTAACGAGTTAGTCACATGCACCTCTATTAGAGATTAGAGAGTCATGACTCCTCGTAAAAAAAAAAAATCAACGAGTTTTATTGGATAGCTCGTTGGTAACTTTTGGTGTTTGCCCTAAAGAGAGCCTCCAACAATATTTGATGTTTAACATAAGATGGATGCTTATGATAATTCTGGATGCTTAGTTGAGGAGTGTGTATCAGATAACTTTTGATGCCAAGAAACGTGCATCAAATAACTTTTGATGCTTAGCTAGAGAAGTGCAAATTGGATAGCCTTTAATACTTAGATCAAAAAGGGCACATCAAACACATTTTAGAAGCTTAGCTCGAGGAGGGTTCATTAGATATGTTTTCAATACTTAGCTCAAGGAGCACATTTGATACTAGGCTCGAGGAGGGTGCATTAGGTATATCTTCAATGCTTAGCCAGAGGAAGGTCGGATCATGCACATCTTTGATGCTTAGCTTGAGGAGGGTGCATCGGGTATAACTTCAATACTTAGCTTGAGAAGGATGCATCGAGTATATTTTCAATGCTTAGTATGAGAAAATGTGTTAGATATAATCATGAAACTAGTACCAACAAGCAATACCTCAACGAGTGAAAAAACCATAGAAGTCTTGAGTCCACAAATGAAAAAGTCGAGTGGGAGATAATTGATGTAGCACTAGTCATATAGTACGTCGTTTGGGCAAGAAATTACTGATAGGATGTTTAACAGTAGAGGAGGTGCTATGGGGCTATAAGGACTATTTGCCTTAAGCTCTTTTGAGTTTCTTTTATCTTCTGTCCTTACTTTTAGCTCCTCGAACCTGTATCATCTTTTATTCTCACCTTAGGCTAGAAAAATATCTTTCTCTTTCATCTGAATCTTGATCTCCTAATAAACTAATGGTTGGGAGAGTTAAAGCTTATTCTTGAATAATCTAAAGTTTGGGGGGTCTCGACTTCCTCCTCCTTGGGGTACTTGATGATGATAGATCCAAACATCTTGAGAGACCATTAAGATCATAAAATATTTCTATAATTATGAGTCTATTTTGACCCTGAGTATTTGAAGAGTATACATGTCTAATACTTTACATCTCAATCGAGTACTCGTTGTAGGTATCTCAATCTGGGCAACATCTCTCTTGACCCGTTTTGTAGACACCTCTGTAGATATATCGATGTATTAGAGGTTGAGCTTAGATTCCCTCTTTATCTGCTCATCTCAACATACCTTCAATGATGGAGTATCTCACTTTTCCAAATGATACCCAACTTATAGCATTATTTGATTGTTATTATTGGGGAGTATTGCCATTCTAGCATTGCCACCTCCCGTCTACTTTCAAAGTATGCAAGAGAGTCAATGTATTATTATAGCTCGTAAGAAGTTTAAGATAAAGAGGCCCCTAACATCTAATAAAGGCTGAAATTGGTATTTCTTTTTTATCGTTAGGATTGAGGTTTCAATCTTGACTAATTGACAAATATCATCAATAACTCTTCCCCCTTCCGAAACTCCTATAAAGGGGTCATGTGTTTTGGTTAGCAGAGGTTCTAACCTCATCTTTGGCCTTCAAATGGATGAATAAAAATTGAATGATTAGTGTTAGCCTAAGCTGGACCCTTAAGGTATACTTCAAACTTTATCCTTTTCTTTTTTTGTTTTACCTTCTTGATTCATAACTTATTTTCTTTTCTATTTGTAGGGATAAATCTCTTTACAATGAAGAAGAGGGGTGCGACCTCAGTTATCAAGGCATCTGTTACCCTAGCTATCTCATTAGTTGTGTTGGGGCAACTTGCCCCCTCATTAGTACATGTGACTTAAGAGTCACCCCTACTAACAAGGTCATCATCGAAGAACCTCCCAAGAGAAAGAATGTGGTGGTTAAGAAGAAAATATCTAAGACAGCTTTAGAGAGTGAGTATCTTAAGGCGGCACTATCAAGGATGAGGCCACACTACTAGTTTATTTATGACTTGCGCAAGAATAAGAATAAGGCAACGCCTTTTGCTACCCAAAAGATATTCGACTTATTGAATGTGGACAAGAATGAACCCCTTTAGGCTATGTGGAAAAATACGAAGGTTTCTCAATTGACCTAGGAGGATAAGAACCTTTCAACTCAATGCTACCATAGGGCACTAATCCCTTCTCTAGTGAGGGAGGTGCACACATGGTACTTGGAGAGGTTATGATCGGTGCTACCATGAAGAACAAAATGATGGTAAGTCATGAAGTCACATAAATTACAATTGGATAATTTTTCCTTCCAACTAACTTCTCAATCTTCCTTGTGCAACATTACTACTATATCATGAGGCTAAGCAATCAAGTGTCTGATTTGAGAAGCATCACCACCCACATAACAAGCGAGTTGTTCTAGATCCATAATGAGGTGGAGCAAGTGTAGGAGTGTGATGACCCATAGGTCATCGTTTGCCTTGGAGGCAAAGGTGGTTGATGCACAATAGCATATTACTAGTCAGGCGAAGCATAATAGCCGAAGATGATATGAGGGCGCAAATAGAGGACAGACTTATAAAGGTTAATGATAAGATCAATAACTTGAATAATCAAATCACTGAGATGGAGTGATAGGAGATCGAGATGGCTTTGGCCTTGAAGTGTGCAACATAAGTAGTCATCGTATACAAAGAGTTTGTAGGCTTTAAGTAAGGGCTGGGGAGAGTGGAGAATGTCTCCTTTAATTTTAGAGATCTTCTCGTCTTGACTTAATTCATAAAAAAATACATGAAGGCCATGGTTGAGGAGAACCCCTATGTTGACTGCCATGAAGGCTTGTCGGTGCCTCTTGATGACAATCTCAACTTTTCCATTGGTGCTTACACCTTGGCCTTAGTCACAATTGCTCCTCCCCTGATTATTATTGTTTTGACTCAAGCACTACCAATTGAGGGTGATGGGGCCTGTTTTTCTTAGTAGTAGGAGATCGTGGCACGTCATACACCAGACGCTTGGTCAACCATGAGTGTTCCAAGGTGACAATGGTCACAATCGATCGAGACATCTCAATAGGCCTCAAGGGAGTTGTCGACTACTAAGGAGCTAGAGCTATTGCAAACCGTATCATCTTAGTCAATGCATGCATCTATTTGGTGAGGCTTAGAAAGACATCTAGTACCGTAGAAGAGTATCGATGGTTTACGAACACAGGCTATTGGTCAACATAGATATGTTATGATATATGAATTTTCATTCTAGCGTCAAAATATTAGGGATGGATATCAGTGATGATTGAATCAACTTGATTTAGTTCAGACTCACGTGAAAAAAAAAAAATATCAACCGACCTCGGACGCTGAATCTAATATCAACTTACAAAAAGATCGAGCTTAATTAGATCTATCGATGTGATTCGTTTCGCATCCAAGTTAATAATAAAATAGATAAAAAAAAACGAGCAAATAATGTTTTACATGTCGTAACTTCGCTCACACGGGTGCGCATGCGAATGAAGATATTTACGGCTTAAACCTACGTCCCATAAATTAGTGAGTCCAATCAACGATTGGGTGGTTCGCCGGACCGGGTCGGATCGGACCGCATCAGAAACGCATCCGGGGGTAAGATGGTCATTCAGCCTTCTTAAGTGGCGATCGCGTCCGTGCGCTAGGGTTTCTCCGTCGGGCTTATTCGGTATTTAGAGGTGGATTCGGCGCTTCCGAGTGCTAGAGAGGAGGCGGAGGAAGGAACCGGAGATCCGAAAATATGGTTTGTGCCAGTCCAAGTTTACGATGTATACCACGAATATTGTTTTGTTTCTCGTCGTTTTTGCGATTCGATGAATAGCTTGCTTTTGTTTAAGTGCACATCTTGGATTAGGGTTTATGCATCGAGCATTTGTTTCGAATGATGCTGTTCGTTGTTATTTTGGATTTTTTACCCGTTAAATATTTATTTTTCTATGAAAAAGGTCCCGCTCGTGGCGATTGGAATTATGTTTTTACTGGATTGTTTTAGATGGATTTATTTGTTTGAATATACTTGCCTATGATGCTTTTTTTTGGGAGATTGGAGTGTTGGATTTGTTTATATTGCTTGAGCGATCAAATTTATGTTATTTTTCTGGATGTTTTCCACTCAAGGTGTCTTTTTTGCCTTCATAGCTTTCTGATATTTTGCAAAGGTAGCAACTTGGTTGATATGGTCGGTGTCTTTTGTTTCTCTGCTGCATATAACAGATGGATCTTGTTTTCCTAACTGGGAAACATGTAGGATATTTGTTTGTGGCTTATGCTTTTGTACTCTCAGAAGGCATGAAACATCACAGTGATTGGTTTATGAGATTGTTGTTGTCAGTCATAATTGTCAAGAACTAGGGAAGATTCTGATGAACTATTTTTTCAAACTAGGTTATAACGTTATCTGCTTCTAATTGCTCGTCACCTCGTCCTTTTATTTTTTATTTTTTGCTTGCTTGACTTGTTTTCCTTGATGCGCTTCAGGCAAGGGGATTGAAGAAGCATCTGAAGAGGCTCAATGCCCCAAAGCACTGGATGCTGGATAAGCTTGGTGGAGCATTCGTAAGTTGAAATCTTTTATTTTGAGCCATCGTTTGGTTTACGCACTTTGTTTCACTTTGCATAGTTTTGGTCATCTGCTAGGCTCCCAAGCCGTCGTCTGGCCCTCATAAAGCCAGGGAATGCTTGCCCTTGATCCTTATTTTAAGGAACAAACTGAAATATGCTCTTACCTACCGTGAAGTCATTGCTATTCTGATGCAACGCCATGTGATGGTGGATGGGAAAGTCAGGACTGACAAGACTTACCCTGCTGGTTTCATGGGTATGCAATCAACCCTTTTCTGATGAGACGTGATATGTTGTTCTTTCTGGTGGAAGGTCTTTTTTTTGCAACAAAACTGTTGAAAATGACAATAATGTTAAAAAATAACAATAATGTTAAGAGTTCAAAACTTAAAATTAGCAATCTCTCATTCATGATTTACATCTTTGTTATTTGCTTGATTATTTACCTAACATGGTTTGTAATCTGCAGATGTTGTTTCAATACCTAAGACAAATGAGAACTTTCGACTCCTTTATGACACCAAGGGACGCTTTCGTCTCCACTCAGTTAGGGATGAAGAGGCAAAGGTATGTAGGCATTGTGCTTGGTTTCTTTGTGAATATTTGTGGGACTCATGACAATAAAATTTTGATGATAATTTGAGCATAAAAAATATGTATTTGTAGATTTATCTTGATCAATGTTGTGATTTGTCATTACATTTTGCAGATGTTTGAATTTCCAAGACCAACATGTTTAGTGAACATCGTAATTCATTCTGTTTCCATACACTAAAATGAGTAGTAAATGGTAGAACTAGTTATGTGCAGTTTTGCGGATTGGTTTGCTGTTAAAAATCTTGAAATCTATCAATGTGTTGAAAGTCCATTTTCACCATTTACAGTTCAAGCTCTGCAAGGTTCGCTCCGTGCAGTTTGGACAGAAGGGCATTCCCTACCTGAACACATATGATGGTCGTACCATTCGCTACCCTGATCCTCTTATTAAGGCCAATGACACCATCAAGCTTGACTTGGAAACCAACAAGATCGTCGACTTCATCAAGTTTGATGTTGGAAATGTTGTGATGGTGACTGGTGGGAGAAACACCGGTCGTGTCGGTGTGATTAAGAACAGGGAGAAGCACAAGGGGAGCTTTGACACCATCCACGTCCAAGATGCCACTGGCCATGAATTTGCGACTCGCATGGGCAACGTCTTCACGATCGGCAAGGGGACAAAGCCATGGGTGTCTCTTCCAAAGGGCAAGGGAATCAAGCTCAGCATCATTGAGGAGGCACGAAAGCGCTTGGCTGCTGCTGGCGCAACTGCCACTGCTTAGTTCTATGCTCTGCATCCATCTGAATTTTGTTATAGGGCTCTTTGTTTACTGGATTAGAACCTTGCCTCAAATTTTATCACTTGCATGCCAGTTTCTCTTTGGACATAAGTGGAAGATGAAATAATTGCCATAATCATGGTTATAGGATCCTCTACATTTTGCCACTCTATTCTTACTCTTAGACATTGTTATTTGGTTTTTACCAATGCCTATTTGTGTTTTCCTTTTATTTTGATGTTGCTTTCTAGGTTTTGGCTTGTGGACAGACTGAGTAGTTGTGTTGGCACAAATAATTGAAAAAATCTTGTGCTTTATACATAGCATATACAAAACAAAGAGAGTGTCAAATGTCTAATGGTGAAGACAGAATGTAAATATGATGACCAATAGGGAATGTTGTGATATGACATTCATTGAACGCATATGTTTATGTATTGTTATTGAGAAAAATAAATAATCACTTCTCAATCTTTATTGGCTAAACAGGGATGAATTCTAGTGGAATATTTCCCTTGCAAAGCACAATGACCCAATAACTGTAAATTTATCAAAAACAGGTAATGTGGATATCTTGTAAGAGAGCTTAAACTTTCTTAGAAGGAATAACATAGCAAGTTAAGACATTAATAGGGGATTAAGATTGTTTAGAATAATGAGATCTAATAGATATTACATTTTACTCCCAAGTGGCGCATCTCAAATAAGTTGGACGTTAAGACATTACGTCTTACCATAGCTGTTGTTGAAAGAGTGCATAGGGTATTATGACACTTACATAATGCATAAGGTGTGATGAGAGAGTGAGTGCATAAGGTATTACGACCTACTCAATGCAGCTTCAGATTCTGGAGGTCTTAACCCACAACTCATCATCTATTGCAACATGGAATCTATCACTCTTTAGTTTAGGATGTGAAGCAATTTGCAGTTGTCTAGCAGTTCAGCAAGTGCAGAAATCTGAAACAGAGACGACAAAGAGACAACATGACAGCAAATGCAACATGCAACATGCAATTCCAGAATTGTGACTTGAAGGCCAAAAAAAAAATGGTGACTTTGTTGATAAATGATTCGACAAATTAAGCACAAAAGCGGAGCTCTACAGATTAAAGAGTCACAATTGCGTCCAAAAGTCATCTCAACTCTTCATGTGGACAGCCTATTCCGATTAAATATTTGCACAGCTCATTTTTCGGTTTTTAGTTTTCTCCTAGAGTGAAAGCGAACAAACCTCCTCACTTTGATGTTCTCTCCAAGGGCAGCAACCGTCTGCTTCACCAGATCCTTCACCTTAATGCTATCATCTTTGATGAAGGGCTTCAACTGAAGATCCTCTCTCTGCATCTCTATATCCTTCTCCTTCACGATAATACTATCTGGGATATCCTCCATAGAGACAACTCAACCTGCGGGCAGGCCACTACATGCATAGCAAGGTCATCGACCAGTTCCTTGAACTTTTCATTCCGACCCACAAAATCGGTTTCACAGTTGACCTCGACGAGTGCACTAATGCAGAGTCATGGATATAGGATGAAATCCGACCTTCGGCAGTTAGTCTGGATGATTTCTTGTCAGCAGATGATAGGCCCTTCTTGCCAAGGTATTCACCACTTTCTGCAATTGCTTTTTTGCAGTCCATCATGCCAGCACCTGTTTCCTCCCTAAGTTGCTTCACCAATACAGCTGACACTGCAATTGTTTCAGGCCTGAAACAGGAAGGTTGTTGGTCAGAATCTTCTAAATGCAAGACTCGATCAAAGTGGATTCACAATCAAATAAACAGGTCTATATCTCATATTGATGTTCAAACTGTTGCATAAAAGTATACCACATGCATTTTGGAACAGAGAATGTGAGAAAGAGAGGGTAGTAATTAAAGGGATAAAAGTTAGAATCATTGACTAACTATGGTAGTTCAACTTCAAAATCCATGTTCTTACTTTTTTTATCGGTTTGTTCTTTCTTCTTTATTAGGAAGAAATGATGGCCACCAGCATAATTAACTTCCTCGGTAATCAAAACTGGAGCAGCAGTTAAGAAATGAAGGCTTAAAGGGACGACATATTATTTCACAAGAAACTAAAGTCTCTGGATTCTACATTTCACAGTATGCCTTCCTTGTTGGTCAGCCAGTAAATAAAGCCAAATCTTGTGTCATGTGACAAAATCATGACTAGCCCTAGACACGACATACAAACTATGTAAGGAATAGAAAGACTTACTTCTCAACAGCTTCCTTGGTTTCAGTAGGTTGATCCATTGGGACTGCAGGTGAAGGTTTAGCCGCAGTTTGTGCAGCCACTTCAGCAGCAAAATCCTGGCTTTTCTTCTCCAAGCCTTCTCCAAGATTGTACCGGACAAACCTTTTGACCTTGATATGTTCTCCAAGGGTTGCAATTCTCTGCTTAACCAAATCCTTAACTACCAGCTTATCATTCTTTTTATAAGGTTGCTCAAGCAAAGCAAATTCTTCAAGCCTCTTCTTAATTCGGCCCTCTACTATTTTCGATCTTATGTTCGCAGGTTTTGTCAAAAGATCTTCCTTCTGCATTTCGATTTCCCTCTCCTTCACAATTTCTTCGGGGACATCTACAGAAACCAAATAATGGACCTGAGGGCATGCAGCTACTTGCATGGCAAGGTCATCAACCAAAGATTTCACCTCGAGAGACGAAAGCAGTAATTTCCTCATTCTTGCGGAAAGCCAGCTCAAATGGATTTGTTGCTATATGGACCACACCTTTATTAAGTTTCATGTTTAATCCTTCAATATCTTCTTCTTTTTCCATCATCAAAGTTACCTGTCCTCTGGCAATATGCAGTAACCAAACATTGACCTCTTGACCAACCTGCAAAGATGAACTCCCTAAGATGCCACCAAATCCTTCAGATTCTTCTGCCACAGGAAGAATCCCTTCTTCTCCATCAGGGAGTGACACAAAAGCTCCTGATCTTGTAAGGTCTTTACAGTTCCATCTAAAATTTGCCCCTTGACAAAATTTGAGCTCTTTTTGGTCTCCTCTTGCTTCTGATTTGACCTTGAAGCATTTTTTCTACCAGGTCTTGGCTTTTCACTGCTTCTGTCTGTCACTCTATTCGGTTGGATTTTAGCTGTCATCCTTATCATGCATTGTCAGAGAGATCCATCTAGTCTCCTTCTTGGCTTCCACAATTCTCACTTTCACCTCTTCTCCAATAGAAACAACAGAGGCAACATCCTTGACATAACCATCGCTCATCCTGGAAACATGTACCAGACCATCTGTGTAGGCCCCAAAGTCCACAAAACAACCAAATGGTTGTATTGATCTTACTTTCCCTATAAATGAAGCACCTGGAACTAGTTCCTCATCCTTAACAGGAGGCATCTCACTCTTCCTCGTGGGTCTAGTGTATTTGACTTTACTAGAAGTGGTAGTTGGATTTGCTGGGGCAGGTCCACCTGATTCATCAGTACTTGGTTGTGCTTGTGAGCTTCCATCAGCAACTTCACCTGATACAGTGGGATTTGGTTCTTCTACAGTTAAATCAGTATCAACAGCTGCTGCAGTTTGGACTCTTGAACAAAAGCGATTTCTGTGTAGCCGAAACAGTCTTGATGATGAATGTGGTAAAAGAAATCTTTGAGATGATTTTAGCCTAGTGTTCGTTTCAGAAGTATCACATCTTGGTAAGTAGATCTCATTCTTTGGTCTGAAAACAATTCGAGGAAGAGAGATATTGCCTATATAGCAATGACTTACAAGTGTCATCTTGAATAAAGTCTTCTGTTTAACGGTGTGATCTGTAATTAAAGTTTAAGCTCCAAATTCTCCTGCAACCTGCACAATACGTAGGTTCACTGGATCAATCCTAAAAAAACATTTGGGCCACAAATTGGATGTAGAAAATATGTTGGCTTCTATTTAGTGCTTGCTGTGAGTAACAATGTGCTACTTGCAATGTGCCACGGAATGGTGCTCATATCAATGAGCCCGAGACTTACCCAGAAATGAAGGGCAATCAGGTGATTATAGAAACTATGAATGATAATGCTATCAACTTTACTCAACATGGAAATAAAAAGAAAAAAAGGTTAAAAAAGGGAAAAAAAGAGAAAAAAACCTTTACTCAACATGTGAACTGGTGGTGCATTGCTCCTCGATCAACATTGAAATCCAGGGATTTTAATAAACAGTTGTTCAAGCTGTCAAAAGAACTCATGAAATCACTTTTAAATTTGAAGTAAAAATATTTTGAAGGAAAACTGGGCAATTATGTTTGTCTTACATCAAGGCACCAAATCAAATGGAGTTGAATACATGACTTAAAAGAATTAGCTATATTGTGAATAAATATAAGCATTCAATTTCACCTTAACTATAAAGGCGAAGTCCCCATACCTTAATATGTTAATATATTCCTATTCACTTAGAGACCTATGATGCTAGACCATTTATTATCTTTTATTTGAATAAATTTAATTAGTTTAAGAGGTAGGTCCCAACTGACTGATGTTGAAGAATTAGCAGATTTTAGGGGTGAAATGTCACTCGTACCTAGAGCTAGCTGGCATTGAGGTGTTACAGTTGAGTAGACATCCAGGGGTAAAGCACTGTGTTAACGCGAGATGCAAGAGTGACACCGAATCGAGACAAACTCTAAACATCAAATATGACCCAAAAATAAGCGGGATTAAGTTCAATCAATAAGGCAAAGGGGATAAACTTTATTGTCCAGAGAGAAACAACCCAGATCACCAATTAAGACCCCGAAATGACAGCTCAATGAAAAAGGAGGTGGGGGTGCAAACACAACTAGGAGGTTTGCCCAGAAAGAGTGCAATAACTCATATATCTAGTGCTCTTATGTTGAAGATGGATAGGGCTAAGCGATTTGCCAAATATATGAGATGTGAAAATGCATTGGTACTCCACCTTAGAGCGAAGCACCCACGTGCAGATTTGGATGAATCAAAAGTGAGAATGTCGACTTGAGTAACATAAACATTGGTGATAATCCAATGCCCTGAAAACCTAAGGGTTCCTCCACAAGGTTCGTCCATGAAGGATGAGTCAGGGCATAAGATCAGGCCGAAAGGCATACTCAATGGTGAATAGGTGAATATTCCTATACTACGCCTTGTTGGTTCGGAGGGAAGGAGAAGACTAGGTTAATTGAAAGATGATTATTGGTTCAAGGATGCAAGGTGATCTTGCTTTTCCAAGATAAAAAAGGTAGAGGAAATGCCTCGAGCCAATGTTCGAGTATAACCCATGCCATACTCCCATGAAAAGCTCAAATGACCTTCGATAAAAGGGTATTGAGACCTAAAACCGACATAGGTGGGTAGGTAGACAATTCCTGGGGGCATGAGACAACTCTTCTAAGGAACTCGACAAAATAGCCCCTTAACCTCGGGAGAAGGGGTGCCTCCTTATAGAGGGGGTTGTAATGACTAGGCCCAGGTGATTGTTTACCAAAAAGACAGGTCGTTGTAAAGTCAGACCATATATGGGGGCTGATGTTGTCCTAGTTCCATGGAAGATCAAGGGAGTGCCTTAGTGAAGGGTGACTGCAACTATAATAGTCCTAAGGTATCAAAATTCCTTATCAAGTTATGATCCACACAAAAGGCATAACAATCTGGACATTGTCTCTAAGAGAGGTTCAATGACATAATGTCTTTGAAGATGTGGAGTACCCGCACCTCGATAGAAAGACCCTATGAAGCTTTGCTATACCCTAGGATTGGCTTTGGACCTTTCTCATCTAGCTTAGGTGGAAGACGAAGAAGTTCTCTTTCTGAGGGGCCTAAGCCATTAGTGAGATACCACTTTAGAAGGGCTAGAATTCTAACCTTATACTAAGACCTATGGGCGTAGGCCTCCTATAAGTTAATGGAGGAGTGCAAAAGCTTCCTCGAGCAGCATGGACATTGGCCCTTGAGTGCAAAGGCAAAGGAGGTCTTGAATGCAAGACCCACCCACTGAGCCAAGACGAAAGTCAGCCTTAGTGATTTGACGATGCCGAGTCGAAGGACAACAGATAAAAGTTGCCCTAGGGCCATCAAGAGGACCAAGAAGGATGCACCTCTAGTGTACTGTTTATCTTGCCCACAATAAATTTGGATAAATTTGAAAGCATCTAAGTAGCATGCTCACCCTAAGATGAGTGCTCTCTTATATCGACCCCAAAGCCTCTAGTAGCACAATCGAGACAATGACGGTTCTCTGTCCTTGTGGGATAGATAAGTGTCAAGTGGAAGTGCAGTGATGTATGCAGTTGAGGCATCCCGATAGACTGAGAGACTTGAACCTTGTTCGTACACTACCTAATCAATTTGATCAGGCACTCACCATATATTTTCATTGTTCAATTGTTTAACAACATGAAAAACCAAAATCTCTGTCCTCCCTCCCTTTTTGTCTATCTACGGGATAGAAGTACAAAGGTCTTTGGTGTCCCTTCCAATCAAGAATTGGGGCCTCATAATCACTAGCTAATATTCTTCTCTCATGCCTTTCTCTGTTCATGGCTTGGTTCAATATTCTAGTGTTAGACATAGAAGAATCACATCAATGCATCCCAAACTTTGTGGTTAAACTCTACTATGGTGACAATACTGTAGGGGAGGTCTTACAAAATAATAGCTTGATGGCATAATGCTATATTTGGCTTTTTTTGTGTTTAAAAATATATAATAGATAAAAATAAAAAAAATACAGAGGTCATCTTGTTCAAAACCTAGATCGACTTCTCTTCCCTATCACTTGACCTCAAAACACCCTGTTTTATTTCTTACAGATAGAGATGTATAGAGAAAAACACACTATCATATCTTCAACCGAAACCAAGGTTCACTGTACCGTGGCATACAACTCGGTATTGGCGATACATACTGGTCCGATAAGAGACCAATATGCGGACTGCCCTATACTGGGCAAGATACATTACATGACCCCGTATCGAGCGATAGGGAGGTCTATACAGGTCGAAATGATCAAAATCCGATCGTTATCACCTGTACTGATCAGTAACGATTGGATTTCGACAGATACCAATCAAGGGCTAAGATTGCTTTGTTTCAAAAGATCAATTTGACCTTTTGAACCAAAGGAAAGGGTTTTTAAACCCTTCCCCTCCCCTCCGTTCTTTCAACCCATTTCATTCTCCCAAACTCTTCAGCTCTCTCAAACTCTTTCTTTCTCACTCACATCTCTCTTTCATTCTCACAATTTCATTCTCTTAAACTCAATAAAGCGACGATTTGTAGATTGGATCAAATTTAGGAGGATTAATACCTAGAGGAAAAACACTCTAATTAAGAGGTACGTATTCTCTTTCTATATTTTTGTTGATTTACGACATCTAGTGGTTGTGAACATAACTGGTCAACATTCGCACTGATTCACACAAAGGTCTGCAATAGACTATCGTATAGATAGTTGGAGAAACTTATATATGTCCATTACAATATGCAACTAAGGTTGCGATATGCCGAGCTAGATAAGGAGCTAGAGAAACCATAAATTGATCCCATCAACCTCTAATACTATAATGAAAATTCATAACTAATGTTAGAGTGGGTAGAGGTAGCAGAGAACCAAGAGGATCCTATACTTTATGAGGCGGAAGATCCTCTATGTCCTTCACGTTTTATCACTGAGGCAACAGAAGAAAAACAAGCATATCCCTAGTAGGAGGAAGATACTCCTCGATCAAAACATGACGGAGAGAGCCTGACAATATCAAGTCAAACTATTCGAGGAACTAGAGAAACCCAACCATCACAGTTGTCCGTCCAGCATGCAAAGGCAAAGGCAAAGGCAAAGGGGAAGGCAGTAGCATCAGTCGCACCGTTGGAAAGAATCGAATCAGGTGATGAGACACTTTCTTAATCGCATTTAACAACCTGCTCGGCCCAGAGACAAAGTAGCGACGTGGACAACAATGCCTTGACCAATGATGGCAACGACACCGAGGAGTCAATGGTCCCGTTTATATAGTTTGAGTGTGGTGAATGTACCAAGGAGCAGTATTTTACACATATGTCACCTAGGATTCAGATCATGGAGCTCAACGAAGTACTGATTAAGTTTATACACGGAAGGGAAAGGGGGAGACAATAAATTATTTTGAGTAGATATGACAGAGCCTACACGATGTAGAAATAGAATAAAGCCATCATATTATGGAGAATCTTATGACTAACAATAGTACAATGATAGTTGGTCATTCTTCTATGAGCAACAATATGATAATCGACATTCTCCATGCTCTGCACCGATACATGCGACAATCGTACTTGTCTAAGGAGCAACCTCGGGCACGTGTGCTTCACAATGATCATACTACAACAATCACCATATTGATGCACCAATGACATACGATGTATCACTATATCATGTTGTGATATCAATTTCAAAATTGGGTTCGACAAACATATCAAATTGATATACAAATACATGGGATAGGGGATCGAGGATCTCGATCCACCGCCCATGGAGTCCCGTCATTCTTTTTGGTGGTAGAACCAATTATATCCATCGATTGATTACTTGAATTGTTTGAATCTTAAAGTTTAAGTTATTTAAAAATAATCTAATAATTTAAATTATTTCTTTATAGATAATTCAATATCATTGAAAGGACAATTTGAAACGTACCACAAGGCTACTCCTCAAATCCCGAAAAAGACATGTGTCAATATTCTTTCCTAATTTAGATTATTTTTGCTAAAATTATACTAAATTTATATTTATTTCCAACTTAAAAATCAAAATCCAATCTTTTTTATTTTTCAGGAACTTTTGGAGCTATTTTCGACCATTTTTTCCTTGCCATCGGTATGCACCACCGTATCGCCACACAGTACATCGATATGGATTGATACAATACCATATCAATGATTAGCTGGTACACCGGTATGGACTAGTAAGACTAACTCTGCTTGAAACCAAGGTCTGCCATACCGAAGCGTACCGCCCGTACCAGACAGTATGTACCGGTCCGACAGGTTACCGGTACGCGGACCGCCCGGTGCCGCTACAGTGCTACAGTACTATACTGTAGCATTGTTATAGTAGGAAAAAGTATAAAATTGTTCGGTACACCAGGGTGTACCGCTCGGTACGCCCTGATGTACCGTCCGATACACCAATACCGTACCATACCGAGCCCGGGTCGAAACGCCGATACGGTACGGTACAACGAACCTTACTTGAAATGATTAAGAGAAAATGTACTTTTTAAAGGTACTCCCAACAGCTTAGAGTATTAGAAACATGACTATGAACCTCATGTCGAGGGGTTCAAATCCCCCCTCACCCATAATCTTCCCTTTTTCGAAGGACTTTTCTTTCTAAGGTGGGGGTAGTAAATTCATGATCAAGATAGTGGACACAAAGTATGGCAATATTTTTAATATTTTAATTTCCTAAATTAGTAAAGAACAAAAAAATGGAAACAAATGAGGAAGAAACTAAAATTTGATTTAAAGATTATAAATCTTGATTGAAGATATAATTTTTATAAGGAAGATTAGTTCTATACAAAGATGAAAATCTGTCAACCCAATATATCACCAAAAAGGAATATCAAATATACAAATATATCTTTTTAAGCAAAGGAAAGCTGTAATGATTAAAATAATTTGATTTATGGAATGCTATTGTTTGTATTCTTTCTTATTTGTAGTCTTGTACTTAGCGACTATAAAAGGATAGAGTTAATGAGAAGACAAATAAATCAATAAATTGAGTTTGTTTCCCATATTATATGTGAATGGAGTGAGACCATATTTATTTTTCCGGTTCACGTGTAAGATGTGTGAATGTCCAAGACCTTCATTATAGGAGTATTCTCCTAGGATGCAAATATTCTATTTGTTTTTCTTATATATTTTAGTTATTTTTATTTTATTTCTTAATTCTTCAATCATTAAAAAAATCTACTACTTGGCCTACATCAACATGTCACCCATAGAGTTTGGGCTTAGATTCTAAAACTACCACACTTCATAGTATATTAATGGAAAACGAAGCATGTACCAATTGTCATATAATCTCAAACTCTACAAGCTTACATAATATTTATCCATAACTGATGACGAGATGAAGAAAAAATAAGTAGAAAATGGATGGAAGGGAAGATAACAAGCTCACCACCAAAGTAAAACACTTAAGGGATATAAATATCACGATCCAAAAAGAGTCTATCTAAGAGGAGGGTTTAGGAACTTGCTACTCCAAGAAATTCACCAAAGAGATACATAGTTATATGAGAATGACAATATCTCTCAAGAAACAAGACTTGTATTCAAAACATTTTATACTTTAGACTTACAAGACGTGGTATATATAGTGGTAAACATGGAACAACCCTCCAAGCATGGGTGATTAATTCTTCACCAATTTCAAGATCAAAATAAATGAAAACTAATTAAAGACTTAAAGAATAAATAAAAGTCACCAGGAAAACCCAAAAGTGAAGTGAGAAGAACCTTATTTCAATCTCGATAGAGCAGCCACTATGACCTTTGTAGAAAGAACTGAATATAACTTTCCTTGGAAAACCTCAAATCAAATTCTTCAAAATTCTTTGGATTACTGACTCGATAAGCTTTTCAATGATATATAATTCATCGAATAAATATCTCAGAATTCAATGTGAAATTAGTATTCAAACTCTGATTTATTGCAAAACAAAGACTAATGTGACTATCTGGACTTCTCTTAATTCTAAGTGTGGAGACACTTAAGTGTCAACAGCCAACCATCATGCAGCTGCAAGTCCTTCAAACTGTAATCGTGCAATTGAATCATGAATGAGGGTAAAGCTAAAGAACAAATCCAGAAATGGGATTTCTGATGTCTGTTTTCTATGTGGGAGAGACGAAAGGAGGGTACTGTCAGTCCCCAAGAGAGTGGTTGCCAGCATTTTTTCTTTTATATTAACTGATAACAATTCATCAAAATCAAAGTTCAATCTTTTGTCTAATTGGAATAGCAAAAGCCTTCTCACTCACGCCCTGGACTAGTATCAAGTCAAAGCCCAATCACCTAATTCCTGCTAACAGTTGGATCCTCGACGCTAGTAATTCTCCGGGTAAATGCGATGTAAAGTCAGAAACCTAAAGGGGAACGATCACTTTGAGGCATAAATAAGTAAATTGGCATTCTGGCTCTCCCGATGTCATGTTTCACGCACTTGTGATGGCAACGAAGCCAACAAGAACTAGAGCCCATAACTCAATAAAATAAACTCCTTCCTAAATTCTAACTACATCAACCAATTTCTAGAACTCAAATCCCAGTTCGACATGAAATGCACAAAGAAAGAAGAGGAATTTTTGATCAAGAACACAACTTGGCACAACACAACACAACTCGAGCGGATACAGTCGAGGGAAGAGGGCAAGAAGCAACTCAATTGAGAGACGGAAACAGGTGAAAAAGAGCACCTTTACCGGGGCCGATCTCCTTCTACTCCTCCGTCGTCTTCGTCCCTCTTCCGGAAAGAGGAGTGAGAAGTGAGCGGTAAGGGGTCTTATCTTTGCGGTGAGACGAGGCCCGGGACCGATGTCGGAAGCCACTTTGCTTTAATGTATACGTGGATGAGATAGACAGAACCGGGTCTGTTTAACCGGCCTATCTCGCCCCGAACCGGACCGACGGCGGGTTTGACTACCGTTATCCGGGGCGGTCAAAGCGCCACCAATTCAACACGGTGCCACTCGCAACGCCCATGGGACGTCTTGTTCCCCTTTCTTTTCCCATGGGACGAACCATCGAACAGCTTACCGGCGTCCTCCGAGGATCAGTGACGATGGCGAAGGCGACGGCATCCAAGTTCAGTGATGGAGGGATGGGTTCTCTCGAACTGCTTCGGACGGCAATATCTGCAACGGATTCGGACAGGGAGTGACTGTATCCGGAGGAGAGACAGTTTACGTAAGAGATGCCATAGTCGTCACCGGACAAACCATCGAACGACTTATCCGCATCTTCTAAGGAGCAGGCGAGATGGATCGGCGAGGGCATCCGAGTTCGATGATAGGAAAATCGTTAGCGTCGAACTGCTTTGGGCAGTAGACACCGTCATATACTTGGAAGGGTGTAATCGTATTCGGAGCACCTTATCAAGCATCACCTTTATCGCTTACCGTTCTTCGTCGACTTATGGCAACGATGGCAGCCAAAACAGACCATATATATACCACTCCAGAAATGGCAAAATTCTCTACATCGAACGCAGCCGTACGTGTGATAGGTCAAAGGCCACACCCGTCCCCGCGTATATAAAAGGTGCAACGTGCCGCAGTCTTCTGTGTTCCCGGGCAGGGTTCAACGCGTTTCTCTGTGCACGCTCTGTTCCCCTGAAGCGCTGCTTCTCGCTTGTTATTGTTCTTAGAATTCCTGGCCTTCTCGTCTGCCGATGGTGAGTGAGTTGTCTGTCATCTCTGAAACGTCGGCGTCCATTCTTCTTTCTCTTTGCTTGTTTGACGAAATGAGGTTGCTTGCTGTCCAGTCTCCGACGAATAAGGGCAAGAAAATCGTGTGCTCCAGCGACGACGAGGAGGAGATGCCTGCAGCAAATCCTCCTCGCTCGCCTGCCAAAGACATTGCAGGCCCATCAAAGAAGGTAAGGACGCTGATATTGTTTTCTTTTTTGCAAGACATAAATGACGAAGGTGAGATCCGTCAAAGTCTTCATCGGCCAAATTAGCTGACAGAGACACTCAAAACATTTCTGAATAGCTGACACCTTCAGGAAACTCTGACATTTCTGAAACCAACCTTTGTGTTTCAAGGTTTGTGAGGCTGGGCGTGGTCGCTATGCATTGATTCATCATTTTATCGAGATGGGATTTTCTGGAGACTCCGTGATGAAAGCCGTCGAGGAAAATGGTCAGTGTTTTCTGTTGAATGTAGAGATTGATCCTTGTCTAATCAACTGTTTTGGGTGCAGGAGAAAGTGATCCTAATGCTATACTGGAAACACTTCTTACGTATGCGGTTGGTAGCTCCATTTTGTACCTTTTCTTTTTGATGTCATATTGAGCTGAAAAGCTTTGAGCTTTGAACTTTATTATGGTCATACGTTTTCTCTATTTTCCGCACGTAAAAGCTTTTAGGACAGTGAAGAATATTTATATTCTGCTCAACAGGCTATAGAAAAATCTCCTGCAAGGCTTCATCGTCCCCCTGGTGATGGAAACAGCTCGGGCCATGATCTATCAGATGAAGTTGACTTCAGTGACGAGGTCAACAACTTTGCTAGCCTCTTTGATTTGAGACTGCAGCAGGATGCTCATTGCACACCAATTGTTTGGACGCACTTTGCAATTAATAATTGAATTTTGTCATAGTCAAACGAATCAAATTCTTTTTCAATAGCTATTTGTTGTTCTTTATTTTAACTTGGCATATCAGCGTATATTTTGTGGTCTTAGTCTTTGAAGTCAGATAGATATTTGACTACTTTTTCTGCTCCAAAATTATCTACAGGATTCCACGGAGGATGATTCTGAAGATAAGTTGATAACCTTAGTGGAGATGGGTTTTCCCAGCACCGAGGCATCTGCTGCCATCGAGAGATGTGGTATCGTATCTGTTTAATCCATTAAGAAGTGATCATTTTAAGTTGATTTTTAGAAGTGTTTTTCGGTGAGACTTGGCAAAGCATTTGCTTGTTTGACAACCCATATAGCGAGCAGTATGCCGTGATCATTTTCGGAAATTTTGCTTCATGCAAACACAATCTTTTGGTCGATTGCTGTCACGTATTATGATAAATACTCATCGACTGTTACTGTTGTTCACCTTCGCCAGGTCCGAATGCTTCCATCTTGGAGCTGGCAGATTCCATACATGCTGCCGAGGTAGCAAAGACGTTCGAGTGTGATCCGGGGGAACCGTCTGGTGTCAACGATGAGGTAACTCGAATCGTATCCGTGGAGTTTACTGGACCAGCTTGATGCAGATTTGACATAGTTTAATTCATCATTTTATCTGACAGCCTGAAAGCCATCAACATAGTCGGGCAAGAGGCAAGAAGAGGAAGCATGCAGAGATACGAAGCAAAAAGAAGCGTTCTTTGACTGGAGATCAATCCTCGATGATCTCCACTTCTAAGCGAATGGTTGGATTTGGGCTTCCAAATGAGGCGACGACTGCAACATGCAGAAGACTCCTCCCGGAGGCAGCCGCAGGTCCTCCATATTTTTACTATGAGAACGACGCATCGGCACCAAAGGAAGTTTGGGCAACCATCTCACACTTACTATACGACGTCGAACCGGAATTCGTGGACTCAAAGTACTTTTGTGCTGCCTCGAGGAAACGGGGGTACGTCCACAACCTCCCGATCCAGAACAGATTTCCTGTGATGCCAATGGCTCCGAAGACTATCCCAGAAGCACTCCCGGCGACGACGAAGTGGTGGCCTTCTTGGGACACCAGGACGCACTTGAACTGCTTTCTGACCAGCACCGCAAGCGCGAGGCTAACTGATAAGATCAGGATAGAGCTCCAAAAGTTTGGAGACCCACCACCTTCGAGGACCCAGCGGTATGTCCTCGACGAATGTCGAAGATGGAATCTGGTTTGGGTGGGGCGGCACAAAGTAGCTCCACTCGAACCGGGCGAGATCGAAATGCTTTTGGGATTCCCCAAGGATCACACGAGAGGGGGTGGCATCACCACGACAGAGAGATATAGGTCTCTCGGGAACTCGTTTCAAGTAGATACAGTGGCTTACCATTTGTCAGTTCTGAAGGACATGTTCCCGAATGGTATGACAGTTCTCTCGCTGTTTTCGGGTATCGGAGGAGCCGAAGTCGCTCTCCATCGCTTGGGAATACATCTGAAGACGGTCGTGTCGCTGGAAAATTCACAGCAAAATAGAAACATACTCAAGAGTTGGTGGGATGAGACCAACCAGACAGGGACGCTGATTGAGCTTCCTGATGTCCGGCAGCTCGATCGCGAGAGACTGGAGCTGTTGATCGCAAGATTCGGGGGATTTGATCTGGTGATCGGTGGAAGTCCTTGTCGTAACCTTGCCGGAAGCGACCGTCACCGTCGGGATGGGCTCCAGGGTGATAATTCTTCTTCTCTGTTCTATGAATACTTCCGCATCCTGGAACTTGTTAGATGTATTATGGGGAAGAAGGTTTGATTCCATTGACAAAACACACATTGCTAACTCCTCCTCCGAGTGAGATAGGAGGAAACTAAACTGTTGACGAAGTGTCTCTTTGATTTGTTTGTACTCTCGGAAAGAGGGAGTGCTCGTAACATTGCAGTGTATATGTTCATTGTTGCTAAGACGAATTGGGAAGTCCTTCACTGAGTCAATTATGATCAGATAGGTCTCGCATTTGTTGCTGCCATGAAGGACTATTACTATTGTACCACCCGAAATGGTTTGAAACGGGTGATACGCACTTATCCGTTGGTTGACTTGTATGCGAGTCAACCCGTTTCGGGTGGTACGGTACACAAGGAACAGATCAAGCATCAATCGATACGGTGATGTATAGATCAATACGGTCAAAACTCATGCTATATCAGTCGATACATTTTGTCGGTTAAGATCCAATTTAGGGGTCATTAGATATAACTCAGGCCCAATTAATAACGGTTGTTAAAAAGATAAAATGTATTTACTCATCCTTATAGATTAGAATTTCTATTCATTTATGCCATATATGTACTCTATTTTTATTTAAATATAAAAACCAATAAATTAGGATAAAAATCCTAAAAAATATTTGGATTGATAATAGTTTTTTACATTGAACCTAAAAATATTATATATATATATATATATATATATAATAAACCTAAAAATAAGAAACCTAATAGGAATGAAATGACCATCTATAAAAAGAGAATAATTTTACTTACAATGCAACATATTATGTTGACGTCAAGGAATACCAAATGACATGCAAAACTGAGTTGGCCTGCATGTTGCCATCGAGTTAGTGTCATTACAGGATGACTATTCAATTGACATGACACATAGTGAGATATGATGTATGGTAAGATCATATACATATTTGAAATTCCATATCATGTTTTATTGTGCGGAGGGCATCGAGATACAATATTCTACTTAATAAGCTATCGACCACATCATATGTGAAGTGTGTAGCTACATTAGCCTCGAGCTACTAGAGGGATGCTTCGTGATTGTTTCGTTATCGAGTGATGCTTCGTAACCAGATTCAATTATATTATAATCAAAAGATATTTAATAGTCAGATTTGATTACGATGCTTCGTGATCATATTCTACCAATATCGTAATTAGAAGATATTTAATGATAAAACTCGAGCAATGCTTTACGCCAAATTCGATTGGATCATAATCACGAGATGTTTTATGATCGATTTTGATTACATCATCAATGAGCAATATTTCATTGCTAGATTTAGTTGCATCATAATCAACATATGCTTCGTGGCTAGATTTGTTTGCATCACGGCAAATTAAGTTATGCTTCATGATCGAATTTAACCATATCATGATCAAGTTGTCCGCACCTCATCGCTCCATGTGTCACGTGGGATATTGGCTTTCGTCATTTTGGGTTTCATCTTGCATAATAAACATTATAATGATTCAGATGCTCATGCAATTCCAATGAGAATCCCAACGTTATGATAATCTCCCAGATCCTTTATAACCACACACGTTCCATGATCTATGAGAATCCCAACGATTGATGCTCCTTTGACAACTAGGTCATATTAGTCGATAATGATGAATTAGAGCACCATGGTGAGTCATCAGCTCTAGTGGCTACTGATCCTGAAGTAGTTGAACTAGGAAAAGATGTTGACGAGGCATTGACAGTGTAGGGGGCATTGCTACCTATTATAATCGAAGAAGGTCCCATTGCTACCAAGGAGACAATATGTATCAAACCCACCATAGTGTTGGAGACCATGGCGAAAGCTAGGGCGGTCGTTGGGGGTATTAGATCCAACGAGAGAGATAACTCTCATCGAAGCTCCTATTATAATCGAAGAAGGTCCTATTGCTACCATGGAGACACTATGTATCAAACCCACCACAGTGTTGGAGACCATCATCTTGGTCAATAACATTGAAGTGGTGGAGATGCTTGAGTTTGAGATTACTCCTATCGTCCAACTTGTTATTATCTCCCAAATTTTTTTTATTATCAAGAATTTCTTCTTTTATTTGTTCTTATTATGTATAGAAGTTTCCAACAATAATAAAAATATTTCTTTTGAAGAAGATATGTTTTTTATTAAGGCTTGTGTTTGTCTTGTACTTGTGCTTGTGTTGGGCTCAAACTTCTATTTATGGGAAATACTTTTTGCGATGACTAATATTCCAAGTTTGAGGTATATTTAACCCTTCTCTTATCAAGCCTCCTCGAATACTCGATAAGACCCTTCATAGTTATGGGCAATTTATATTCACCTTTTATAATATCAAGTCTTTAGTCTTCAATCATTGGTATTAGATCTATTGGTTGTAATGCTTCACCATGGCATGATTACGGGGTAAGTTGTATAAGTGTGTTTTTATCCATACTTCATCAATCAAGTTGAGATTTAACTCCAAGTCCCTCAACCAATACCTCCATGTCGTACTCATTAGTTTGGTTTGTTGGGATAATGACCTTGGGTGGAGTGACAATCTCATTTCATAGAATGGAACCTGTTAATATTAGTTGATGAGGCATAAAGGGGCTTATAAATTGGTGCTCTTGAGATGGTATGGTAACTCCATAAAATAAAACCAAAGCATCCCCTTTACGCATGATATATTCTACCAAGACAAAAGGTATTTAAAATATTCGACATGGTTGACCCAGCACAAAATATTCCCTTTATGTGTGATGTATCCATCCACAAATAAAAAAAATCATAATCATATGAGATGAACAACTAAGTCCAAAGCATCTCCTTTGTGCATGATATATCTTTGTATAAAAAAAAAAAATCTAAGGCACATAATATGACTAAAACATCTTGTTTGTATGTAATGCATTTGCCTATCATAAAAATATATCCAAAGTGTTCCCTTTGTATATGATATGTTTGCTGGAAAAAAACATCTAAAATCTCATCCATGTCGAGTGAACGCACCTAACCAAATCATCCTAAGGTTAAAAACACATCTAAAGTATTTGACATAACCAACACATTCCTTTTATAAATGATGAGTTCACTTAAGATAAAAAAATATTTGATTTACTTGACATAATCAAATCATCTCCTTTCCTACCATTTAATCTGTCTTACTAGAAAAGAAATTAACTAAAAAACTATTTAACCATATTTAAATATGAGTAATAGATGTCTAGATCTCAAAATATATATTATACTTTGGTATAGACTCAGACATGCTACATCAATATAACACTTAGTAGAGATACTATTTTGTTAAACTAATAGTTACATAAAACTAAAACTATTTAAGCAACCTAGGAAGGTATATTTTTATTTTGAACTCACTAAATTAGACTTGATTTTTTTACCTACCTACAATTTTTTTTTTTATATGAACAAACAAATATTGGGTTAACCATTAGGATTGTTTTGTTATATGTGTCATCAGAGTGAAATTCTCCCTCTTCTATATACACAACAATACTCCAAAAAATATGTGTGTGTGCATGTATGTATGTGTTAACTCCAAAGTTAGCTATTAAGTGTGGTATTGAGGATAACACAACTAGGTCTGATCCTAAAGTGGAAGTTGTGTCGCATTGGTGTCTACATGTCAAGTTGTAAAAGAATAATTTTGCCCTTACCACTTATCCCCACCATCGTACTTTGGTGTAGGAGTCTTTCAAGATGAAGTGTAATGTTTATTTTAACTCATCGCTAGATATAATTTTGAATGTGATAGTTTAAGGATTGAGGGCTTTAGGCTTCCTGACATGATCCTTGGGGTGTCTTAGACAATGTGGACATCTCAAGTGAAAGGGGTACTATACTAGGGAAGTGCCTTCTATTTATGGTGATTACCTCTAGTATATGAGAGAACTCTCTCCTAAATATGTCACTTCAATTATATATGGGAGCTCTCTCTCAAGAAGTTACCTTAGGCACATAGTAGAGCTCCCTCTCAAGGTCACATCATGTTAGGAAACCTTATATATGACTAGCACATCGGGCATAAGAGGAAGCACTCTATCAAGAATATCAATTTGAGCACATGAGGGAGTCATCTTCAAAGGAGACCATCTTACGCTTATACAAATCTCTCTATCAAGGAGGTCACCTAGGGCACATGGGGGGGCTCTCTCCTAAGTAGGTCTCCTCGGCATTAAGATGATGTCTACCTATAAGTATTCGATATGATTAAAGTATGTATTTTACATGTGATGTGTTTACCTAGGATAAAAAACATCCAAAATACTCAACATTCATAAAATATATTATTATTTCATGAGACATATTAAAAGCATTTGACATAACCAAAGCATTCCTTTTATGCACGATAAGTCTCCTAAAGTAAAAAAAATATTTACTCGTGATGTGATTAAATTATCTCCAACCACTTAACACATTTACTTGAGTAAAAAAATAATTAAAATAATATTTAATTATTTTTAAATATAAGTAACTAAGGTCTAAGTCCAAAAATGTGTTTCAAAATAGACAAGTTTATATCTTAAAGCACAATGCGGGAGGGGGTTGAATGATATAACTATTATTTTCAATCAAGATTTGATATATAGTCTAGTCAACTTATAATAGATATGACCCATTAGTTTCTAGAATGACAAAGTATCTATTGAATATGCTATAGAATAACAAAGTTTATAGAATAACAATATTATAGTTAAAAGGAATACTCCCTCATTAAACTAATAGTTATATAAAACTAATACTATTTCAAAAGTATTTTTACTTTAAACTCACTAAAGTTGAGTTCTAAAGTACTTACAAATATTTTTCATTTGTATGAATAAATAAAAAATTATTTAAATATTAAGTGATTTTTTTTGTATATGTCAATTTTGTTATGTATAGTTATCTAACCTAAAGTGTCGAGAAGCTAAAGTAGAATCGAATCATCAAAGTGATACTAGAGTGTCGAGGAAGAACTTTCGACTTCTCAAAATGTTGCTCTTGATCCCTAAGGCAAAGCTAAATTAGAACTCCCAATCTGTTGTAGATCCTTACACTCCCGATGTACCTAGAAGATCGATGTGGAGCTCTCCTCCTAATGAGGTCACCTCTAGCATTTAAGAGAGCTCCTTCACAATGAATTCACCTCAGTCAATGGGGAGTCTCTCTTGAGGATGACCCCTCAAGTACAAGGAGAAGATCTCTCTATCAATGAGATCACCTCAACATAAGGAAAGCTCTCTCCCAATGTCATCTTAGGCTCATATCTTTTTCAAGAAGAACACCTTATATGAAAGAGGCTACCTACTCGAGAAGGACCTCTCTCTAAGGTGGTAATCTCGGGCACATGGAGAACTCCCTCCCATGGAGGTTGCCATGAGCATGTGATGAAGCTCTCTCATAAGAAGTTCACTTTAGGATGATGAAGAACTCTCTATCATGGAGGTCCTTTAGGTATATGAGAAGATGCCTTTCGAGGAGGTCACCTATAGCACACGAGGATGTCCATCTTGAGGATGTCACCTCTAGTACAAGGGCAAGCTCACTAGCAAGGAGGTACATTGGGTACATTAGAGAGCTCTCTCTAAAGGATGTCACCTCTAGCTCTTAAGGAGCTCTCTTTAAAGAAGGTCATCTCAAGCGCATGAGGGAATTTTCTACTAAGATAACTTCTAACACATGGGAAGCTCCCTCCTAAGGTCACTTTGGGCATATGATCAAGCTCTCTCTCAAGAAAGTGATATTGGGCTCATGCAAAGCAGTCTCTAGGAGGTCACCTCGGGATGTGTGGAAGCACTCTTCCCAAGTGGTTATCAATCTCGTTAGTGATATCTCTCCTAAAGAGGTCAACTTTGGTACGGGGGAGTTCTCTATCGAATAGGTCACCTCAAGCTCATGAGAAGCTTTCCTTTGAGGTCACTTCGGGCTCATGAGAAGGTTTATCTTTAAGATGTCACCTTAAGCTCATGTGGAGCTCTCTCCTAAATAATTACTGTAAGTGCTTACATATGTTTTTATGCTAGGAAAGTATACTAAAGACTTTTTTTAGTGGTTAATGTCATGACAAATCTAATATGAACAATTGTGTTAAAAGGTAAATTTTACATGTATCACTTGTCCCTGCACCCGTAAAGTGGGCTTGCCATTGATGACATGATTTACCTCTCAATGGGCCCTTTGGGTCATGAAGAGGGCTCCCAAAGTCTACAAAGTTACTTCCTAAGATATTCACATCTCATAAGTTTATTGATTCACTTCTTTAGATCATGGACTTTTTTAATATTATGGTCATGGTTCTGATAGAATTTATAGCAGTTGGCTTTGTCATGCCTTGTCGACGCTAACCTTATTAGGCTAGGTTCTCTCAATAATCCTTTAAAGACTTCGGTTTAAGAGGTATTAAGGGAATGAAGTCTTCCTTGGTCAAGAGGGTCCTCCATAAGAAGGTTTGGACCTTCAAGGAGGTGGCTACTTAGTCATGGCGGTCTTTCGTCCCTCTGACACTTTCACTTATCATCTTTCCTCATTCCTACAATAAGGCCCTTAACAAAGATACGTTGGTTTGCTCATTATATTAACTTAGTAAAGTTGCTAAAGATTTCTTTATAATCATCCATAGAAATTGAGATAATTTTAGATCATTCATAAAGTATTGGATAAGGATCGATGACCAAAATAAGCTTCATCGATGAATCTTGAGACATAATCAACCAAGGACTCCTCATCCCTCTAACAAACCATTACGAGAGAAATCATGGTTTGCTTTAGGCATTGGTTGCTACCAAAGTACAGCTTGAATTGCTTTGCTAATTAGCTAAATCAAGATATTGATGCAAAGGGAGATAAGATTCCTGAGCTACTATATGATGTGTACTTAGGAATTATTGACACAGTGTTGTTTGATGTCACATAGATGGTCATTTGCACACAAATTAATGTTAAGGACTATTACATGTTTTTCTTAATCCTAGATGTTATTATGCTATGTTGAAACTATAGAACATACAACGATCGTGGATGCAATTATAATAACCATGGAATAATACTAAATTGATCACATGATGTCAAGGTATCAACAATATAGTGTTGGGCTATCGATCACATAATACCAAGATGTCGATCATATAGCAAGTAGGTGTCGGTCATATTATCATCTCCATATAATTTGCCCCTCCTCTTTATGTCTTAATGAGTGTAGCGAAGTCAGGAAGCAAAAGGATTTTGGTTTGTTAGCCAACATCAGAAAAGGGATCAATTTTCAGTCTTATTATCAATGAGAGTATATTAAGTTAATTCAGAAGTATCATCATTGAGGAGAGCTCTTTTTGTTTTTCTAGCCATGCTATTATTGAGGGAAGTACTTTGGGCCATTTTGGTCATATTATCATCAAATGGAGTGCTTCGGGCTATTTTGACTATGTTGTAGTTGAAAGAAGTACTTCAAGCCATTTTGATCATGTTGTCATCGAAGGGTGCAATCTAGACTATGTTAGTCATTTGTCATCGAAGGGAGTGCTTTGAGTCATTTCAATCATATTGTTATTGATGGGAGTGCTTTGACAATAATGACAATGGTAAGTAAAAGTAGAGTGGATTATTGATTAAATGGTAGGTGGTTGATCATCGTATTAGAGAACAGGCGACAAAAAGAAATATATTTAGGAATGAAGAATATATAGTTTTTAGAGGATCCAAAAGTTGGGCTTAGAAAAATAGGATCTTCTTAGTTTGTCCAAGAGGGGCTCGTAGGATTTTCTTAAGACATATCGAGAAGGTCTTTCCTTTAGTGCCAATATATTAATGTAGATTTTGGTTGTCTAATCAGGGTATTGATTTGGAGCCAACCAATGTCATATTCCACTCTTATCTCGAACTAGTATGGGAAAGTGTTGAACCCACTCGATTCGTAATGCAACGAATTCTATAAAATTGTATCGGGGGTGTGCTTGACAAAACTCCTTTGATACTTAAGTTGTATGTGGTTATGAGGTGCTAACTAAATGTCATGTCCTTGAATGTTGAATGTATAGGAACTTATGTATTAAAGAGTTAGGGAATACACCTAACGGATCATTTATAGTGTAATTTTAGGATCATTACACTCAAAGATGTGCATTAATATTAGGGATAGTTATTCACCTTTCCTAGTCCTAGGTGAGATCACACAATACGAAGTCTATAGCAATCATGGATGTGATTATAATGCCCAAGGAATAAGATTGTATTGACCGCATACTATCAAGGTGTTAACAACATGGTGTCGAGCTCTAGTCATACGGTGCTAGGTATTAGATAGTAGTGTCAAGGTATTAGCTACGTAGCACTATGGTGTCAACCATATAGTAAGTAGGTGTCAGCCATGTCATCATCTTCGTATCATTTGCCCCCATTCATGCATTGATGGGTGTAGTAGAGTCAAGGCATGAAATGAGTCTTGTTTACTAGTCAACACTAAAAAAGAGACCAATTCACACTCCTATCAACAATGTGAGTTTATTAAGTTGATTCGATAGTATAATCATTAAGAAGAGCACTTTGGGCTATTTCAACCTTGTTATCATCAAAAAGGAATATTTTGGACCGTTTTGATCGCATTGTTATTCAAGGGAACGCTTTGAGCCATTTTGATCATATTGTCGTTAAAGGGAGAGCTTTCGTTCATTTCAATTGTATTATTGTTAAAGGGTACCATTTTAGTCGAATGAAGCATTTTGGGTCATTTTGATCCTGTTTGATTGTCATTGAATAAAGCACATCATAGGAATGATGATGGTAGAAAAAAAGTGGATTTTAGTCTAAGGAAGCATTTTGGGTCATTTTGATCATGTTTGATTGTCATTGAATAAAGCACATCATAGGAATGATGATGGTAGAAAAAAGTGGAACGATTTGTTAATTAAATAGAAAGTAGTTGATTATCTCTATATCAAGGTTGAATTTATCGAATATCTTTATATTCTATAGCCAAACCTTAGGGAATCAACTCTTCTTAGATTTTCTAGATGAAAATAGACTGGTTATTTAGGTCAACATTGTTACCTCTGTGCCAAGTTGAAATTTCAAACGTATATCTTTCGGTCGATAGTCAATCTTCTAAAGTTGAGTATCTAACGTAACATGTGAAACAAACTCGGATGATGGAGTTGATTTAGATGATGGGGTGGTTAAATCAATCAATGCTGGTGCTGACATGAAATTCTCTATCATAGCCATCTAATTTGACTATCGTATAGTGCATGTGAGACATAACCTAGTAGTGGCTTATACGTTAATAGCAATTGTCATGATAATGATTGATTGGATAATTAATATATTAATTTTTTTAAGCCTAACCATAGTTTAAAATGTTTAAGCCTAAGTTAACAATATTACACTATCGATAATACATACTCGTATAAGTCAACCTAAGTTTTTATCTACTTTCAATATTACACTTCAATTTGCAGGCCCTACAACAGATGATGGCATCACCTGGGGTAACCAGGGCTCCGCCATTTATGAATGCCAAGTAGTAAAATGACCCACCAAGAATAACCCAATGAATTATGACAATGGCAGAAGCAGTGGAGTCACTTGATTGAATGACCCAAGAAAACAGCAAAGCCATCATCTACTTGGAACACCATGCAATTCTTACCAACTTAGGAGAGAATGTTAAAGACCATATGAAAGTATTGGAGGAAAGCATAACTGGGAAAGTTCGACATATGAAACAAAAGCATCATACTAGATGGCAGATTGATACCTGCTCAACTTGGACCTTGCCTTGCAAACCCTGGGAGTCTCGGAAATCAAGCAAGAAGGGCAAATGATGCTGCATCGATGAAGATGACTTCTTCCTGCCTGAACGCCACAAATATACTATTTTACCTGTCAAAAACTCAAGAAGCATTATGCCTCAGAAATCTCATGATCAGTATGAAAGTAAAAGAAGTCGGTTATAAGACTGAGAACCTGAATTATGCAATGAGAAGCCGATACCTGTACAGAGTGAACAAACTCTTGCCACAAATTAGATTACAGCTTTTTCCATTACAAAAATAAACATTGGTAAGTCTTTACTAGATTATTGATTACAGAGCTCTCAAATGGCAATGGGACCGGCATGAACCCAGAAGACAAAGCCGGAATATTATATTCGCATGTTTAAAATACATAATAAGTGGTAAACTCAAATAACCTAGGCCAGTATCTAGCTTGTCAACATGATTAAAAAGAGAAAAAGAAATAAAATATACATGGTAAAAAGAAGCTTCTTCGCCAGCCCTATATATCAGGCTAACCAAGAAAAAAAAATAGTATGATTAAAAAATGAAAGAGGATGAGGGTGCATTCTTTTTTGTCTTCATACATCAAGTGGGCATTCCTGTCCCTTCAGGATCAGTATAATTGCACCTTGTGCTACAAATCCAGGGCATGCTAATTGGCAGGCAATCTATCAAAATCGAGTGCTGCCCTTGTCTTTCTGAGTTTCCTTGGTGGCATGAGCACCAGCTAGCTGTTCTGATTGAGCAGGATTTTGTGCCTTTACTGGAACCTGCTTCTTTCGCTTTAGGTGGCCTACAGCAGCAGGATCGATCAATGGTCCAGACCAAGCAGTCAAAGGCCCCTTCTGGTATGGAAACACTGTGCTGAATGAAGCATCTGAGTGACCGAATGAAGGATCAATACGAAGTGAAGAATCTAATTGGTGTCCAACTGCACCATCTTGATGTGGTGGAGGAAACTTTTCACTCTTGCTCTTTGCATTTGCATGTGTAATAAGACGCCTTCTCTGCTAGAAACAAAGAAACAATTAATATTAATCATGCACAATAAGATATACAGCCATTGTACAACATTGCAGCTAGAGAACATACAGGGTATAAATAGAGCCACTTGGAAAATGATCATCCAGGATACCACTGATGTACTACCGTATAATTAAACAAAGCGAGAAAGGCAGTTCAGGAGCAGTATGTTTTGGGCTTGTATTTAACAGTTACAGTAGAAATTAGCTATTATTAGAGCTAACAAAGGTGACAAGCAGTGGGAATGACAGAACTTCTAACAAGCTTCCTCGTAATATCTAAAAACCTCAAGCAGTGATCTGGCAACTATGACCAACAAAGCTCAACATACACAATTAGACTGTCACCTTTTCCTTGCAAGTTTTCCCAATAGATATGGTGTTTCCATTTGATGAATAGAACAAAGAAAATTCTTCAGTTCTTTTTAAGGTCCCAGTCACGTATAGAGGTGAATGAGTGAAGGCATAGAGCCTATCAGACAGTCATGCAACTAAAACCAAATTTTTTTATGGTAAGCATGCTATTTATTGATTCCCATGGGTTACTCGTTAAGAAACAGCTCTCAATGTTGGTCAAATATAATGTACACAATATCCTAACCAAGTATACATGGTTTAACTGTAGCCTAATAATATAACTGGTACATCAGCCCACACAGAGGGCCCATGGATTGCTGCAACATCAATAATTTGCCTATTAGATAACTAATCTATCGCTTATACCAACATGTTTTTCATTCTAAAGTTGTTTGAGCATGTTGTGTGCAAGGGCTACAGTAGTGTGGGACACAGCTTTCTGCTGACAAGTTGGAATGATACAACTCTTGTGTCAATATAATTGAATAAACTCCAATCAAAATTGGGCCTAAATAAGTTGTATAAGGTGACCATTTTTGTGCATTTCCAGCCATAACTAAAAAGAACCAGGTTGAGTAATTTAAAAACTCAGGATCTGTGCCTGTTATAGACCAACCACTTTTTGTCGACATAGTTTCTCTTGGATACATACCCAATAATACCTCAATTTCTCCAAGTATGATTTCCATTCTTCGTGTCATTCTCACCTCAGGCAAGTATAGATTTATTTATTATTTATTTTTAAGGCCTTCTTGCACAGGTGTCATGCTGAAATTTGAAACCTTATCATAGAAAATTGCATAGAGGTCTGTTTATGTGGGCCCACTATGTAATGTGCTAGTATTGTACCACCCAACAAGTATTAGTATATTGGAGATCAATTAATAGTAAAACACAAATTATAATAATTCTTCAGTAGATTCCGTTGTAAATTTCTAAAAAACTGATTTGATGTTGTGGTCACCTGAACTGCCAAACAATAAAGACAATTGCATAGCCCATGGCAACTTCCTGCTTAGGTGGCAGGGTAAGACTGGTTTATCCAAAGGGGACACAGATTATTTACATGCAAGTGAATCATAACAGCCATTAATGGTCACATTTCAGTTATGCAAATGCTTTTTCCACGTCTAAACTGAATCTGATCCCAATAACGAAGCAAGACCAATGTCAGGAAATCTAAGCCAAGGATTATCATACTGGCAACACCAAGGGTTGCTTTGGTGGCAGCACGGGTTTTTTGGCACCAAGAGTGTACCCATACTATTAGATTGGCTTGCATCAGTCAGCACAAGGCCCATGCAACACCATGCCAATATGCATGAACCAGTCCACATGAGCCTAAATACCAGTACATGAAATGACAATCCCTGATTAAAGCTAATATTGACACATATAATGCTAACAGTTCAGATGGAGTCGATGGAAAAAATAAATGAATAGTAATAAGTAGCAATCATAAAAGCTTGACATACATCAATGTTTACTTGGAGTTCAGCATTAGCCTCGGGTGCAGGAACTGCTCTAGAAGCTCGATCACGTGAGCGCATCTTCTTTGATTCATTGACATTGGCCTTACCACCAGCGGTCCTCAACCTACATTAGCGGATTTGATTACATAAGAGAAATGTGCCAGAAATCATTGGAAATGCTTTATAGTTGAATGCAATCCATGAGTATTTCCAGTTTCAAACATATACATGTTGAACATGCACCCCAACAGTACCATTATATTAAAAAAAATCCAATAATGTAAAACAATGCACGAGTAAATAAAAAGCTTCTACTTAAAGAACTACAGTATTCATGCACTTGGCAGTTAAGGAAAACAAAAACAACATAAATGATCAGCTGAACATTATTTTAGTACTGCAAAATTTGAGTTCAATGTGATGCTCCACGCACATGTTTCATGAACCAAGCATCACAATCAGCCACAGAACACTGAGACTATGTAAAGGTCATAATAACATATTATTGTTCAGAATGACAATGCATCAACGAAACTCCACCTCACCTCTCAAAACACACACACCAACAGGAAAAAAAACCTACCTAAAAGAAAAAAAAAGAGTAACAAAGATGGGTTGCACCAAATTGCTAAAATAGTGACTCTTATGCACATAACATAAACCAATAGGGTATTAATCATATACCTTCTAGCTTCATCCCTCAGTTTAGCATCCATCTCCTTGCTTGGAGGGTATTTTGGAAGGCTTGAAGGATCACATGCGAATGGTGCAGTATTAAAAAACTGCAGAACAAACAAAAGATTAAGTTAGCAACCTAGATGCCATGTTCATGTCAAGAAAATAGCTTAGTGAGATTTTTTTTAGAAGAAATTAGTAAAAGATACAATGTTCATGTCAACAAAGTAGCTTAGCAAGATTTTTTTTAGAACAGATTAATAAGGATTGTTAAAAATTAGAACATCTACAACAAAAATACATGGGACTAATGAACTTATTTGAATTTCGGAGATCTTCACATCTTAATCCCAACATGGAACCATAAACCAAGATGGTGAATAACTTTTACCCATTGCAACTTTCAGTTATGATGTTTGTTCCTCCTATTTAAAAAAAAAAAAACATATACAGCCGCAACTTGCTGAGAAGTTGAAGAACAAACATTGAATTGTGACAAAAAAAAGTCTTCTGCAGCATGTAAGTAACATCCCATAAGGTTGTAGGACATATCAGGAGAACTAATTGGTAGTAATTAGTAAGTAGACTTTGTACACTTCAATCATGGATACTATCTGATGAGAGGTCTGATAGCTCATTATGGTGCCAGTAGGCGAAAACCAATGCACGGGATCTTGATGGTAATAACATTCATGTCTATGGGGTCGAAAACAAAGGGTAAAACCTATCATTTGCTGCAAGCAAGACAGCAGATATGAGGGACTGGTGAAATATGTAAATGGGCTTGTCAAACTCTAGCACTCTTCAAGGGGGTCTTCGTTAAATAAAGGGAAATTTTCTTGGATATAGGTTACATAACAGAACCAATATGTCTATGTCCATGAATTTATCTATTAGGTTCTTTATATAAGAGATATAATAACAGATCATTTCAGATCATCACATTAGACCAAAGCCCAAAAACTATCAGAATACTCTCTATTGACATTTGTCATATCAACTTAACCTAAAATTATTTGAACCAAGAATATGGTGAATATAAGGTAAACCTCTTTTGTTTGCACCTTGTCCTTTGTTAACATGCTATACGAAATTAAGATGAATATCTGAGAAGGATAGAACTGACCAACTGAAAAACATATTAACCTAAAGCCTTGTTGTACATACTTTCAACTGTGAATTAACCAATAATGATATATACAAGGGATTAACACCAAAAAGCTGAAATTATGACTTTATGTAGGTGCAAGTCATCATCCTGATGCAAAAGATAACAAAAATATGAATTGAAAGAATGCAATCAATCAAGATCAACTGAGATGCATGTCACACAGTTAATGCAAAGGTTCCATATAACAGAATTGAGACAATGTTTGGCCAGTAAGCAAAGAAAAACAGGCAAATAACACTCTGGATAACAATATAAAAAATCAGTCGTCTGCACAACTTTAAGTGGCATAAAACCATAATCATAAAGGCCTAGTTCCTGAAATTAAGATCCATGCAATATCCTCAATATATGTTTAAAAGTCATGCCATCTCTAAGTTGAAAACATAACAGAATCATATTATAAAACTCATTTAATAAGAAAATTGGTTTGAAAAATAAATTTTACCTCACTATTTAAAGCTGCTGTGGCAGTTTGGCGATCAGTCGGTTCAATTGCAAGAAGAGTTTCGATTAATGCCAAGGATGATGGTGAAAAATCTTTAAATGTTTCTCGGAGGCAACGCTTGTAAGGCTGCTGGGGTTTAAAAATTGTAGCATGTGGTAACTTTGACTTCTTCCAGTATTCCTCCGAAGGAGAGCCACATAATTTGAAAATTTTGTGTAGTTGTTCAACCTAATAATCAAAAGAATATTCATTATGTGAAATAAATAAGGCCACAGTATCGATTTTAATTAAATTATGGAATATAAAGCATAAACAATATCTGTAACTTCCTATTAGTATCCATGTGTACATATTCAGTCACACTACCTTGCAGCTAAAAATTATACTGCAGTTCCTCCAATGCATTTATGGCAGAATGGGAACTCATATGTAACAAGGTGCACAGATCTTCCATACATATTCCTTGCGATTTGTCATCACCAAATTTAATATTAATATAAAAAATAATTGTATACCTTATTTTAGTTTCTTATTCTACCGATTGTTGCATAATGGATTCGAGTATCATATCAGGTCGATCACTTACCAGTACACAATCCACCGAATTGTGTTAAAGGACACTATTGCTTCAACAAAATACCTATACATTTTTCAGGATGTACTGCATATACCTTACTGGTAAAAGGGGGCCACTACAAAGTCAGTACCAGAGATATACTTTCTCGGTCCAAAAACTTTGCAACTAATGAGAGGCCACTTCTGATATGGATATGTTCCATCCAGGAATGCTGATACTCAAGATAAGCTTATACCACCAAAAGAACACCGAAGACCCTTGCTGAAAGTATCTAGGAAGCACCACCAATATAACGAACACCATAAAGCAACAATTCAGAAGTTCCAAAACCTACCTCGGTCCTGCCAGGCATAATAGGCTTTTTAGCTAACAGTTCTGCTAATATACAGCCAGCACTCCATAGGTCTACGCCCACACTGTAGTCAGTGGCCCCTAATAGCAGTTCCGGTGGTCGATACCAAAGAGTGACCACCCGGCTAGTCATTGGATGCTTGCAGTTAGGATCAAAGAAAGTAGCCAAGCCAAAGTCTGCAATCTTGAGCAACCCCTTGTTGTCAAGTAGGAGATTTGAACCCTTAATATCACGGTGCAGCACACAATTGTTATGACAGTGCTCCAATCCCGACAACAGTTGATGCATGTAACACTTCACCTGATCAAAACAAAAGATTCAGTAAGGATTCTGAAGAGAGGCAACATCTGAATGTTGAAACTAGTAAGAATCTAACCTGGGGCTGTGTAAACTCTATCGTAGAGCCAGCTGCAAGACCAGCAAGATCATGCTCCATGTACTCGAAGACTAAATACAAGCTACAAGACATCCTGGATGTCACCAAACCCTCTAGCTTCACGACATTGGGGTGATCCAAGTGCCGCAATATATTGATCTCCCTTGCCATAAATTTCACACTCTCCGGCTCCATCGTATCAAACCTGACCTTCTTTAACGCAACGATTTTGCCAGTCAAAATGTCCTTAGCCTTGTAAACATTACTATACGTCCCTTGCCCAATCTAAATCAGAACAAGAACCCATCTTTAGTACCAGAACCAACAAAAGATGAAGGAAAAAAGAGATGCTCCAAGCACAAAGACGAATCTTGCCTTATCGATCTTCTCGAACGTATCAGCTCGGCGGGGCGTCCAACCCTTGATGGCCTCCCCGGCGGCGCGGGAGAGCCAGGCGGGCCACCCGGCAGCCACCTGCTCGCCATGGACATGGCCGGGGAGGTTGCTCAGCCTCGGGTCTGGCCTCGGCCGGCGCCGACGTGGCTGCCTCTCCACGGGCGGCCGTTCCGTGTCCTCAACCCGGACGGCAGCGTCGGGCGCATCAGCGACGGTCTCGACCGTAGGTATGGAGGCCTGGGACTTGCGGCCTGAGGCGACGTGGGCGGGTCCGGAGGGCCGCTCCTTCTCCCGGCGGCGAGAGAGGTCAACGGAGGCGGGGCTGGGACGAGCGGAGGCCTGTTTGGCTAAGACGCAACCCATGGCTCAGCTCATCGCAACCTTGAGTGAAGGGTGGGTTGGAGCTCGGAGGCGTGATCGGCGGCGTGCGGACCTCCGGTCCGGCAAGGGACAGCGGATTTAGGGTTCGCTGTCGTCTTCTCCGAGGCTATCAGACAATTACGGGGTTGGAGAAGAGCAGCAAGCGGTAAAAATAAAAGGACGGCTGGAGGCGGTGACGAGATAGCTGGCGGTAAGGTGTTTCGCGGAGGGTAATAACGACAGGAGAGAGGAGAGCCAAAGGGGGCGGGTTATCGAGGTACCGGGCGGTAAGGTCTTTCGCTCCGAGCAATGACAACAAGAGACAAAGGAGAGGAGAATGGGGAAGCTAAGGATTAATGTAGTGTCGAAAGCTAGAGAGAGAACATGGAGTGGGAAGAAAGGTGAAAGGCAAAGGTGTGTATGATTAGATTAGATTAGATTAGATCTTGGTGGTTGAATATTAGATTATTTGAAGGCATACAAATAATATATCATAGATTGATAGATAGATAGATAGATAGATAGATATATGAGGTGGTCAAAGATGGAGTTGGAATGGTGACAACTATATTGTGGTGGTTGGGCCCCACAAGAGTGTGAGGGACTTGGAGTTGGAAAGTTTGACCAAATCGGTGATTTGGTGAGCGTGAATCTCAAAGTGTTAAATGGGCACATAGGCACGGGGTTAAATTTTTTGTACATGAGCCGTGGATGGACTTAACGAGGACTCGCACCCAGGCCATACATACATACATACATACATATATACTCATGCATTTCAACCTTAGAATAATATTTGTAACTTGCTTACTATTGATAATCTCTAAAATAATAATCATGATAATAATATTTTATTATTTTATAATTTTTAATTATAAATATTATCCTTTTTTTATTTTTTATAACCCTTTAATATTGATGACGGTTGTTCCCTTAGGAGGAGGAGATAGGAGTAGATATTTATTTATGTTCATTTATAGAGAGATATTTTAGAAATATTATAATTAGGTTTAAATAGTAAATTATGATTACAAATATAAATCTCCTTTACATAAATATAAAATTTAAATTAGATTGAATGTATTGGTTAGTTTAGTTGATAAAAGCATTGTTGGATCATTACAATATTTTTGGGATCAAATCTCACATTTATTACTTATCCTAAAAAGAAAATCAAATCAGATTGATCAATTGGCATGAAAAAATTGAATATTGATTTTTTTATCAATTCGATTCATTGATTAAATTATTTGAATCTTGAAAAATTCAAATACCCTCAACTTTATCCATTCTAAAAAATTTCAAAGGTATTTAAATCTTTTTTATTATAAGGATAAAAAAAAGTCACTCTCTTATCCCCACAACATATATATTGTTTTATCATCATCTATACTACTCTCTATCACTATAAAAATAAAAATTATTAACATATGTTCTATATTTATTAATATACCATATATATATATATATGTATGTATATATGTATGTATGTATGTATGTATGTATACATATACGCATACATACATACATACATGGGTGGTCGATCATTTTTAAGAAAAAGATAAAATTTTCATTACATCAAATGATATACATGATGCTCATATATAGATTTAAACAAACTATCAATTGTACAACATCACACTAACCAAATCGGATATCTCAAGATGAGACATCCTAATAATATTTGTCTATACAAAGGCATCATAGTAATTGAAGCATTTTGAATTCTATGACCATCTTCTAGTATGCATGATTTGATTTCAATATAGCAATAAAAAAAATAAAAAAATATCTTTGGTCTTTTTAGCCCAGTTGATAATTACCCGACTTAACTTGATCAATAGAAAACAAATATGCATCAAGTAATATTCTGAACATTTAACTAAATCATGATTCATCTGCATGGAATTCTTAGCAAAATAATTTGTTTTTTCACTTCCTTCCTGTTGCTTTTTCCATAATATCTCGACGAGCTGATGATAATTTTATCACTTCTCATGTTGAACTTTTACCATGCAGGATGCAGCTTCCCTTTCAGTTGCAGTTATGAAGAAGCTTCAGGTTCAAATTTTCTGCATTTTCGAAGATCAGTTCTTACGATATTTCTCCATATGACGTAATTTTTCTTTCTATCCATCTGTTAAATCAATGATCTGGATCATGATTCTTGTATCATGATGTTGCTTCCATATCCTGATGTCCATCATGCAGGCAAGTGATGATTGCCTTCTGAAGAATAAAACACTGTTTTGTGCATGTAGCTCAGATATTTCGATCAGGAACTGTTGGTCCTCTGGGGAAGAGGATGAGCAACTCAAAAATTCTTGTGCAGAAATTGGATGGCAACCAAACTTCACAAGCTTTGCTCAGTTCCTTCCTCAGGCTACCAGACAGCCTTGGCTTTGTTTTCTTGTCCCCTGGCTTTGCTGAAATTTTCAATCAAGACAAGGTTATGCAAGTGCCCTAATAACAATCTTTTCAGCTAGCCAACAAGAAGAAGAAAGAAACAGTGACTTGCATGTATACTTGTATAGTACAATTTCTCCATTACAAAGGTTGAAGTATTTAGTTCATAATGGCCAAATGACAAGTTTGTGGATCAGTATATTAGTTGAACTTTAATTTAAAAAATGTATCCTACACACAATGGGAGTAAATAAGATCGTCCAAATTCTCTTCACATATTATGCCAAGCAGCGATGATTTCCCAACGTCTAATTTGTTCCTCAAGAAAGAAGATAGTAGTTGCATTTTGTGACATTACATAAAAGATAGTTGATGAAGACCAGATCCTTCAAAGATACTTAGCTGCCCGATGAGCATAAGAGATGTCATTACTGATTATGCCAGAGATCACAAGTCACATCAATCATATAAAAGAAACCAGGTTTAAACAGTAACTTGAATAATAATTTGATAAATCCCCCTTTTGTTTAACGATGTGTTCATGCCAAGGTTGAGATCCTGAGGTCAACTACCATGATTGATAGTTGAGATACTGAGGTCAACTATAATGATTTATACAATATCCTCATTCTCTAAGACCCAATGGATTGAATAATCTCCTGAGTAGTAAAAAATGATTGACAAGTTCCACATGAATCATTTTCAAACTTCAACTACCAAATGCCAAATTCTTATACTTTCCTTTATTTAAAGCATGGAAAAACATTTCACAATCAAAACTCAAAATGGAGAGAGAGTCAAACCTTTGGATATATTGTCTTCTCTTTTTCTTCTAACAGACGACTATTTGTTGCTTGTGTGGAGGGACATAGTGACATTTAGCCAATTCATAGAAGTTGACCAACAGAAGATTCCTTCATAAAAGAGAGGACAATGAGGAGCCATTAATTCTGCACACCGCAAGCAGCAGTGAGGTCCCAACAAGCCATCATTTTCTTCTCTGCCTTCCTCTTCTCCCTTCTTCCCTCCACCACAATGAGGTGTTGCTGCTGCCTGGGATCATCTCATAATGGGGTGATGCCGTCACACTCCTTTTGGTTCTGGTCATTGCATTCATGATTATAGCCATCTGCTACAGTTCACCGCCATGACATGCCATCTTAGTGTATCGCTGCTGAATAATGGCTTTCTTCACTGCCCATTTCCAACAAGAACTGTTTGTTTGTATCTGAACTCCATTTTCCTCCCTTCCATTCCTCTGCTTTGTTGTTGTAAAGACTTGTACCTGAGATCACTGTATCTGCATAACTTCATGTTAGCAATGCTATGCCTTTGTAAAACATGATATTCTTACATCAAAAAGTTTCAACACAGATGAGGAACAGCATAATCACGTGATTTCCTGCAGAACGTAAGCAAATTATCAGTGCCGAACAAACTACCTGAGCTGACAATCATACCCTGTTGATCTGAGAAAAGACGAGCTTCACTCTGGAGCAAATTTTGTACAAAACCATCTAAGCTTTCTCACACAAGCATTAGGAATTTAACATTCCGCAAACAAGCATTTTCAAACTGCATATCAGTGCAATGATTGCACCAAGAAAACAAAGCAAGAATCCAAATGTATTACATGATGACTTGGAAGACATGCTGAGGCAATCAAAGTTGGCCTACTGCTACAGATCAGCTGTGTATGCTGATTTCAATAGAATTAGATCGAAGAAAAGATTCCAAGGTTACCATGTGCCACATTAGCTTTAAGGAAAAAATGGGATAGACCAACAAGAGTGTTGTAACTTGTAAGTATATTCTTTTCTTTACAAACAAGTGCATTTGGAGATAACAACAAAAGAAAGTGCATAGAGAACCAGAAAACAATCAAATTAAAAGGAAAACCTTCTGGGGAAGAGCCACAATTAGGTATGAACAGTTTTTTAACTCACAAAAGCACTAATTAACTTTCTCAAATTTACCTGTATAATGAAGCCAACATAACTTGATTGCTGCAACCAGCAACCAGCAACCAGTTAGCTACTAATGAGAATTTTGACCCAGTCACTTAAAAGTTCCAGGCTTCTTAGCAGTCATCAGATAAGAAACAAAGTGCACCCAAACATAGCTCAAGAGGCTTTGAATTCAATTTCCAAAAGCATGATAAAAAGAAAAATCTAGAAAAGCTTTGGCTAAATGGTGAGAAATTCCGACCAATAGACTTCCTACCTAATATTTGGCATCTTTGCTCATTAAGAATCTAAGTGTTGAGTAGTTAAGAAACAATATATACAAAAAGTTTATCTTTTTGAGATGAATATGTAGAGTTACTAAGAAAGATAAAAAAAAAAATACTTTTATTTGTGAACAACTAAGTATTACCTCGATAGAGGACAAGATGAGAAAAAATCGTTTAAGATAATATGAGCATATGCTTAAGAGACCTCCGAATGTAATAGTCAGAAGAGGTGAAATGATTAATGTTTGTGATATGAGGAGATGTTGAGGAAGACCTAAAAAAACTTTAATAGAAACTATAAATAAATATTTAAGTACTCTGAAGTCTAAACTTAACTAAATATATGACTTTTAACATGTCTAAATGATCACATTCACAATCATATGACTTTAATAGAAACTTTTACTTTCTTAATCATCACATTCACAATCAGTATCAGGCTGATCAAACGTTTGGAGGTATTGATCAATAATATGTCCAATATCATGATCATCATCTATTTAAATCTATTCATATGGTTGTTCAGACTTCAGAGCACTACTCAGTAGCAAAAGGTAGTAATATAATTGTGCTGGTCCTATAAAAAGTTATGCCTCATTAAATTACATCAAGTACCATCCAGATAAAAAATAAATGCCAGTTTAGATCAGGTTATATATTTGATTATTTTCTCCAAAGATTGTCTTTAACTTTGCTATGCACAGAGTTTGGGCTTTCACCATTTTTTATTTTCAGTTTGTACTGGTGTTCCATAAGTTCAACTAGTTAGACTGGATGCTATTCAAATTTTAAAGGATGCCCTGGTAGAGTTTGTAAACAGCAACATGAGATTGCAATTAAGGGAGAAAAATTAAACATTCAGTAATTCTTGGGTCATATATGTACTCACAAGCAAGAGACTTAAAGTTTCCTATTTGCTGAATGTCCATGCACCAGTCTTCAATCTATTTTCCTAACTAATATGTGAAGACTGACTATCCAATATAAATACAGAAATCTAAACACTAATGAAACTAGCTGTAACTAGAGCAAACTGCAAATCTCAAGTATTTTTTGAGTTGATAGCAATTAAAGTTTGGCAGGTCCATGAAAAGCAAATTTTAATGTAATTACTTAAACAACTATAATCACTAATGATCCATTATAGTTTATGATATTATCTGGCAACCTAAAATTACATGAAAAGATATATCAGAACCTTCTACATGCATAAGATGGAACTGAGATGCTCTAGAATTAGACCCTATCAATTTGAAAATCTACTTTCTAAGCAATTCCTTCTAAAACCTTGGAAAAGTTGTAGTGATAGTAGGGAGGTCTGTCAAGTGGTTTATAAAATATAACAATAACCAATATATATGGCAGCTTGTCAAATAGGAACATAAAGGCCTCACTTGGCATCAACCAGCATAATAAAAAAATTGAGTTGAGAAGTTTCTATTCTGTACCAGCAGTCTTGGGTGAAACATATCTATATGTAAGACGATGATGTGAACTTATGTACTGCAAGACAGAAATTATCTGCTGATCATTCCCAATATCAATAGTTAACTGTTGTTCATTCAAATCACTGGCCCTCCAAATTTGGTTCAGACAATTGTCATTTATTACTTAATATCCCCACACTGCCTGTTGGGACTAATGAGAAACTGTTGTAATGCAATTACTGATTGAAACTCTGAATTGTCACTATATTAATGCTTCAGTTAGCTATCAGAAGCAGTCACCAGCAGTGGAATCACCAAAATTTACTCAAAATAATAAAATGTTTCATAATAGTTGTAGCCAAAATAGTGACATCTCTAGGACAGACTTTTATCATTGAAATATAGCAAATCAATTCTCCAAACCTTCAGTTTTATGAAGGCAGAAAAATTAGCTTTATTATCAAACTTCTCCAATAATTGATCAAAACCTTCAAATTTTTTAACATGGTCGATGCTTCTTGATTTACACAGTTTGCAACCCTGTAACCTATGCAGTTGAAGATCTGAGTAAAAATGTCTCTGTATTGCATATTGGTTTAGGAAAGTCATCTTTATCATGGATCAAATGTGGGGACTTCAGCGGAATAACCCCAAGAAGCTTGATACAGAGTCCGCTGTATGATGTTCCTGTATGGATCTTCCTCCCTTTTTCTCTTCAAGTATGAGATTATGCGCTCAATCTCTGACTTGATCTGCAGATATAGAACATTTGCATTCTTTCTATGCTTCAGAATGTCCATTCCTCGTGTTTCAATTGGTTTTCCGAATAGATAATATAAACGACCAGGTAATTTTGGAAGAAGTCCAGGAAAATAAAATTGCTGGTTTGAAATCTCGTCATCAACACCAACCCTACAAGCATAAGTAACCCCCCGAGCATGAAACTCTCTATTATATAAGCAGCCACATCTATAGGCTATGTTTCACGAGAATAAGACTATACAAAATGTAAACATTCTCATTATGTGAATTAGAAAATGTACCTTATCTTCCCAACATCTTGATTCATTTCTTCTATCCACTCTTTGACGAATGGAATGTTCTTCTGATCATCATAATCAAGAACCAGCTACCAAGTGCAATACGCAAGTCATTATTTAACCATCACATGAAGAACCATGATAACAATACAAAAATCAGAATGTTTGCAAGGCATACAAAGGCAAAAGAGGGAAAATTGCCAATCGGAAATAGCAAAGAGTAGTCTGGAGAGAATCCCAATAAAGAAAACTAGATTAAGAATGGTTGCTGATATGAAATGTTGAACCCCCTATCCAAAAATAGCACATATTTTCCACAATAACATATGAAAACCACTATATCATAATCAAAACTTGAAGGAGGTTTCTAGAATTACTAGGAAATTTTAAAGATAATTCTAGTAAGTTAATAGCCAACAGAACATTAGTTAGCCAATAACCATTTTGCTTAAGCAAGGTCCATCATACCTTGTGAAGCAACACAAGACGAAGGTAGGCAAATTACTTCCTCTGTCATAGGAAAAAGTTAAGAGTGTTAAAAGAAAGAAATTAAATGCTACAATGGCCAGAAGATTATTGGGCCAATTTATTTTTTCTATTGATCAAACTCATGAAGCAGTTTTTATGACCATGGTTCCAAATACCACCCAAACCGATATATACAAGCCCAAACTAATTGGTCTAAGGCTGAATTGCCGATGTGAGCCAAGGATTTCAAACACTACGGTCTAGTTAGTAGATCACCGCTTGGTAACCTACATAAACCGAATAGTAAGCCTGGTCTAGAATTATTATTATTTGTTTAATTTAGGGTTAGAGTTTAATAGTGTTATCAAAGGCTAGGCACTAAAAGACATCAAGTTTCGAAATGCCTAAGGCCCCAAGTGCTCGCGTGAATGAAGAAAGGCGCTCACCAATATAAAAAATATAAATTATAATTAAGGAGAAAGATAATCATTAAAATAAAATTCATAAAAAATATATAATTAGGGAGAGCTAAGAGAGGAGAGGAGGTACTGCCATTATGGCCTACGAGAGGGAAGGCACCGCCATGCTAGGAGAATGTCGATCTTTGCTTGCCAACTGGCTTGCACACAAGAGGGTTGCTCAATCTTCCATCAGCCAACTTCCATGCAATGGGGTTGAATGCCTAGGGTTTTCCAATGTGAGGCGGTATTTACAACATTTAACCCATTCAATTGAATTGGGTTCAACTCAGGTTGCGACCAGGTTCGAGCGCATGATCGATGCGCCCAACACCTAGGCTCAGTAGCAAACTTAGAATTGCCCTCCTCGGTTGGATCAGAGGTGCTCGGGCCTTGCCTCACCTCATCTGGGCACCTAGGCGAGCACTTAATGATATTTATGGTCTTGAATACCCCTCTCTCAATTGGAAAGAAAATTTTGCCTTGCATCCTACTACTCATGGCACTCGTTGTCGCCAGCCCATCTGCCCATCACCACCAACTCATCCAATACTTTTCTTCCCTTGCCTCTTCCTTATCCTCTTCCTCCTATTTAAGTCTCCTTCTCCTCCTTTTTTTCTTATCCTTCTCCTTACCCTCCTCCTCGTTCCTCGGTGCTGGTCAGTATGCCAGCGTATCAATACATATTGGACCCACGACAGTTCTACTAGGGACCGGAATGGGTTCGGCAATCCATTGATCTAAGGTTGTAACCAGTTAATCTATTATCTCACATGAAAAGTGAAGCTCCAAGGCAGTTCTCCATGATCTCAAAGTCTAAGATGTTTTTATGCTGCTCAGGATTAATGGTAAGAGATCTCAGTGATAGATAAGTGACCTCACTGGTATATGCTCATCAGGACTAAGAAGCCAGAAAGATAATTAGGTCACTATTTAAATAAATAAATATTTAAATACAGGATACCATGTCACTATTTCTTAAACTTTGGTGCAAATTGTAATTAGGTCAATAATGACTAAACCAATTTGTATCATGATTAAGTCGCAATGAAAATTTTCTGCCATATTGATGGAAAAACTCATCTGGTTGCATGATGGACATGACTTGCCAACCTGACAGAACAATTTGTCCAACACGCCCTTTATATTGCAGAACTGATGTAAAGGCACATTTAACCTGACTTGTTTTAATTTGCCATCCGTTATAGCCTTATAGGCATGTAAGACAACTTTTTCTGTTTACATTTATATTGTGCAACAAGATCAGCCTTTAGTCAAGATAAATGACAAGCTTATTACAAGAACTGGTTGAAGCATTAATTCAAATTTAAGAGATATGACTAATCAATATAATACAGTGCTTCTATGAATCTCTATCCTCAGAAATAGAATTAATAGCTTTTCTAGGATCTAATGTTGCTAGAAAGAATGGGTGATTGCTCTGTGCCATGCTTATTGTACGGTGCTGACCCATATATGCTGATGAACATAGGTCGCAATTATTTTGCTGTCATTGTTATATCAAGAGGCATGATAATTCTTGGCTAAAATAAAGACTATATTTTATCTTTTTCTTTGCTCAACTTTATAAAAACTTGTTCTAAATTCCTAAGCATATTAGGACTCTGACATCCTCACCTACAAGCCAAATGGACTAATAGGCTTGACATATGAACTCAAGTCGAAGACCTATAGACCTTGTACAGAGTGGCATACATAATACCCAGCATTTTGGGCAATCCAGTGACTCAATAGATGCACTTAAAATCAGCCGGATAGTTCATACCAACCAGTATTTAGTAGTCCACACATGAACAAGGACACCATCATGTACTTAGCTAGGATTGCTAAGTCATATGACACTCGTGTGACAATTGCTCACAACTCACAAGGGTCAACCTAGATCTTAACCTTGTATAGTCCAAGAAGGACCTATACAGAAAATGGAAGAAAAAAAAATAATTAAAATGATGAATGCAAGGTAAGATCTTTCCATCACCCAAAAAAGATGAGAAAACTGAGACCACAAGTAATATAAAGACACTAGATTTTATACGCACACAAAGGGCTTCAAAGGTAGACATAGGCCCAATGTTCAATTAGCACTTTCATCAAATAGAAAACAAGCTCACGAAAGGTGTTGTGTCACCTCTCAAACATATAATCAAGGTCTCATCTCCTGGTATGTTACACAGGGTTCTTCTCAAACATATAATCAGGGCCTCATGTGGAGGCATTTTTTAGGGATTTTGGCTGGTTTCGGCATCATGTGACGACTGCTCAGCTTGCTCCATATTCAAGATTTACAAGCTATACACCAAAGCAAAATGGGATTGCCAAGACTAATGCAAACCTGTACAAGCTGCCTAATGCAAAAACAAACCAAAATACACTGGCAATACATGAATAAGGGTTATCGTTATTGCATGAGCACCTGCACTGCATGACTGCGGCTGTGGTATAGTGGAGCTGCAGCAACACCCCATGACAACAGAGACCAACACTATTGTCTTTTTTTTAATCCCCATTCTTAGGGTTTTCAGAATCTATTCTCATCTTTCACAAATGTGTGACTTCTTGGGAACCGCCCACCTCAATGTAGGCCTGCCACACATCATTGTCAGATTGATACATCTTTTTTCTCCTCCCCCATCTCCTTCACCACCTCCTCTTCTCCTACATCTCCACCTTGTTCTTCTTCCCTCTTCCTTCCCTACCCCAAAACCAACAATATGGCACCGTAATACATGCCAACATAACATGTGTTGGTACACTGGCATGGACTAGACTCATACCAGTTCAATCGGAGATGGGTATGGGTCTGATACACAATTGCATTCCTTGATATGCAAGAGGAACCTGCACAGCTATACCATAAGGCACTTTCTTTATATAAAGCATGGATTCTTGGTTTAAAAATTCCACATAAAAGAGCAGCTCAGTGCATGAAGCAACACCTCTGTCTGTCTGAGCATGAATTTAGAATCCCAAATATTGTACACTAAATACATACAATTATAAGAAAGTCTAGTTTCATTACTAGTCATACCAAGATTGTCAGACAAGTTTTTCATTTGACTTGGTAATAAAAAAGAATGATAGGAAGATAACTTAGCTGCTAAAACCTTTAAAATGCCTCTTGTGGTTTTCTATCATGGCAAAACCAATTCTCTCAAGTAAATAGAAAAGATCTTGTTAGCCAGGTCTGTTATTCATATCATTACTCTTGCTTTTAGTTCTTTTTATTGATTGTAAAGATTCATAAATGTGAAAAAGGTAGAAAAGAAATAAAAACAGCCAAAATTTTTTGATTAAAAGCCTATAAGGAAAGGTCACAACTTAAAGTTTGAATGCTTCCTCTTCTCAATAAAAATATAGTAGACAGCTAACATCATATTATTTCCCATGTTCTGTGATATGAAGTTATGGACATCCCTTTCTATTCTCCATCTACCATGCTATAGTCCATCTCAAGCGTAGGAAGTGATGGTCCTTAATGAACATTATGGACTTTAGTAGATCCTCAAGGCGGAAAAGATCATGCAGTCAACAAACAACAAAAAGTAAAATGTCCCAATTATTAGAGACCCCGGATTTTTTTCCAACCATTTAACCACAAAAAAGTTGGAACCAAGTTTTGTCATTGTTGGTTTCAGAATCTTTCCCTTGATGAACCACTAAATTGCCTGACCTGGTAAACATACTCCGTGTAATGAAGCTATAGAAATGAAGCACTCACATCCTTTTCTTGGTGGGGACAAGCACTCTCATAAAGTTTATTGTTTATGAGGAAGTCAGTAATCTCATATTGGTTATTTGTACAGTCATCTCAATGTCTTCTGTTAATCTATAGCAAGAAAATCAGTCGATATGAAGCAGGCAATTCAGACCAGCATAACCATTTGCTCCATATTACATTTAAAAGAAGCAGCACCTCACATATGCATAATTAAGATGACAAAAGTGACAAAGATTATGATATTAAAGAAGATAATAGCCTACACATAATTAATAAACTAGTTTTGCTGAAACAACAAAGTCAACAGGTTACCTCCACTATGTCATCCTCTCCAACAACCCCAAATGGCACAATTGTGGCCCCAAAGCGAGCAGCCATTCTAACAAATTCAGGATTCTTTGGCCAAAATAACTTATGTTCTTCACCCTGTAGGCATCCATGCATCAACTCAAATGTTAATGAAAATTATCAGCCAATGGTAGCATCTATTGAGAGTATAAATGTTAGAATTCAGAAGTATATTCTAATAGAACTTTTTTTTATAGTAGACTACAAGAATGTTGTAACTTGTAAGTACTTGAAGCCCCATTGGTGTTTGCTGTTCTTTCTTAGGCTACTGTAAAATAAAACTTCGTTAAAAGGTTGTAGGATGGAAATACTGTTTAGGACTCTAATCATGATGTATTAAGCAGGCTACTCATTGATGAATCCTCATCGAGAAGACAAAATGATAATTCACACAGTTGGGCATATTTAACTGTAAATGGTAGTTAGAGTGGGAACTCACTACCAAAGTTCGTCATACTGTAGCATACTACAGAGTATGGGCGGTACACACCGGTTTGATACAAAAACAGTATGGGTGGTAGATATTGGTACGTCAATATGCTCCACCACACCATGTGTCATTACATCTGTACGGACAGGTAAGACGAACCATGCTCACTACAAGTTCTAATAGTGGTAGGAACTAGAAAGTGAGGTGAAGCAATATTATACTTTCTCATAATTGTTTCGTTTGATTGGCATTTAGTGATAATTAAAAGTAGCTCTCTTTTATTACAACTAAAAGTGGCTTTGAATTTCTAGAAAAGGAATTTGAATTTAAAATTTTATTCACTTACCAAAGCACTAAAATCAACTGCCTTTTTTTCTCCATTTGGAAGTTGAGCTTCTCAATTCCTCAATCAATTTTTTTGGACCAAAGACAAGTGTCACACTTCCTAACTTTCAAGTCCTGGTTTCTTGAAACCACACACGCCTTTGGAGGCACAATTCAACCAATGTATTAACATCAGTAATTTTCATTCTCTCTCCATAGGAAGTCCAAGTAACAAGTTTTGACTGGTTAAAATGTTGTATCGAGTTCTAACAATCAAAAGTTAAGCTGATGTGCTATAGATGACTTGCTCCAACAAGCAAGAGGTATTATTATATCTTATAATGCAACAAGCCTTGATGTCTCATATACTCTTGTAGACCATGTATTCCTGCAAAAAAGGGAAAAGCTCTTTCTAATGGGGTATGAGCTGTATCAACACTTCTCTGCTTCCCTCTCCCCCATCTCCACCTTTCTCTTCCTTGTCTCCCACTCTCCATCACCTCTCTCCCATTGCTGCTTGTACTTTAGGCATGTATGCAGCGTGGTGAGCTTGTTCGGCAAACTTGTGGCTGGAAGCAGTTCAGTTATTAATATATTATTTCTGACATGTCGTGAATATCTCAACCTAATTGTATGGCTTCACTTCATTTAGATCCCATAAATTCACTCACTTAGAAATCCAGAATACATAATTGTGAATGAAAATGATAAAGAACCTCTATGGACCATCAATATAACATGAATTACCATAAAATAAGCAAGTTCGTCTCCATGTTTAAGTGAATTAGAACTTTTAGTGTAAATAGAAAGCTCGCATGATGAATAGGATTCTTTAAAAACAGGTAAAAGAAATTTTAGTGTAGCTACCTTACGATGCAAGGCCTCACGAGCACCTCCTGGATAAAGGAGTACAAATGATCCTCTTGAAAACAGCCTATACATGTTCGAAGGAGTCACAGGCAATGCACCATAGATGCTCATGGTATCAATGGTAGAAATCTCTTTCCGTGAGGTTTCAGTTGCTTTCGAGAACAAAACTGGGTGTCCCATGCCACGTATGATAACTTTTTTCTCCCTCAAAAACTCTTCATAAATGGGACGAAGTTCGAGCCCAATCAGCATATGGTTACCCACTAATAATACAGGACCTTTATCAGGAACCCCAGCAAGATTCCTCACAACCCTTCCATCTTTCAGGGTAGAGAAGATGACTGGACTTGTTGCAACTTTAAACCACCTGTAGTTATTAAGTGTTAGATGTGATTCAGTAAGAAATGTTGATCATCAAACATGATTTGTAAAATAGAATTACAGACAAGCTACCTATCACTTTGATGAATTGTTTTGAAATCACTGACAGATGGAGGAAGGTAATCTGTTACATTATCATGTCGTCTTGACCGACGGTATGTGATAGTGCCTTTAAGAATAGTCAACAGATTAATGCCATCTTCCTGAAAAAGTATGAAAAGTGAGTATTTAGTGTTTCCTATCCAGCCAATTGGTTAGGCTCTGGTATTTTAATTACCAACTATTTCACAATTCAAAAAGCAAGGCTGCTCTACTATAAACAAAGACAGTAGTTCTAACATCTAAGGTTTTATTCAGCTTTCATGTTCAAGTATAAACTGGTTTTTAATAGAAACAATGAAAATTTAGCACATCACAGAGCTAAATTATTTCAATAAACCCAGAACTTGTTGTCTAGCATTGATTTTTTACCACCCAAGTGCATTGGGCACAAAGCCCTCAATGAAACCAGAAACACAATGCAATCACAAATTCACAAACAAAAGTAAGCTATAAAGAAACAGAATGTTCAAGGATTAGAGAACATAGGTTGTCCCTTGATCAGTAATGGCAACTTACCAGTAGTAAGGTATGACCACTGTCCTTGAAATATCTAACTTTGCAATTCTTTAGTGAAGCCCAAAGTCGGTCTGCTTCATCTCCACTTGGTAGCAGGTTATCCTTGCCACTAATACATTTTTCACAGCTACAAGTTATATATCTACATTCTGAATCGAACCAGTAGTCATACTGGACAGCAAACAGGAAGTAATACACAAAAGAATCAAGATATGGAAAGCTTCTTTGTACATGTATACATGTTGGATAGCTTCTTTGAAGTATCTAAATATGTTAGTCTTAAAAGTTTATTTCCAAAAATACCCTGAAAGCAAATCAAATGTGTATATATTGAAGGTCCATAAGTCAACCAAAAAGCAACGCATCAAACCTAATTTTTCTCTTGAAAAGTTGGTAAAGTTGGCAGCATTTTTACATGTCTCCAAGATATATGAATTATGCAAATATGCAAGAATAGACACAACAACAAGAGAAAGTAAAAATTTTGTGACCTAACATGATCCTCAATGCATCTCCTATTTAAATATAATATCAAACTAGAAAAAAGAGTATGTCAAGAAACTGCAAAAAATAAGTAAAAGAATTCATCCTTTGCATATACACTAATAATCATGCCATAGATTCACACCTATATGGTGAAAAGTACCTAGAAAGAACTAGTACTTCAGCCTTTACAGCATGCAGCCGAGAATTCACATAAGCAGCACCTGACTTTAGCAGATTGAGTTTCCACAGAAGAGTGTCCCGGGGTATGATATCTGCCAAATCCTGTTATATTGTATAAATCATGTATCATGGTATAAACAATCTTTGCCAATTAACCCTCTGTGGGGTCCAGACTTTGATGATACACCTATAATTACTATTCACTGAAGGTCATCAATTCTTATGTTATACAAGAGAGGGCAAGAGTAAAAGGACAAGCATGTAGCATTATAAGATAAAATGCATGTCAAATATACTTCCCTTAATAGCTAAACAGTACATCCTAGTATATCTGGAAAACTTTTCTCTATAGCCTTAAGAAAGAATGTTCATACATTAACTTTATTAATCCAACAAATAAAACATTTTGGAAAACAGGGTTTTCTAAAGTTTACAGAAAAAAGAAGAATTTACAATTAACACAATTCATTATGCAGTAATTCAAATCACTTAAAAGTTAAAACAATTAATCAAAACAGCAAATCAAATTGAAAATTTGAAAATATAAATAGTTACGCACTAATCTTGTCTGATCTATCTAGCTATAAACTACTAAATATTCTAAACATTATTCATTGATTTCATTCTATCTTATATATGTTAGATAATCCTAGAAGGCTAGAACCTAAAAGACTGTTTTCGTGGTTCAACTGCACAAAATAATAGAGGCACGCACTTGAAATGAAAGTTTAGATTTCAAAAAATCATGAGATTGCTATTTCATTTTGCACTTTCCTTGTAACATACAGTCAATAAAAGATATTTCTGATAACACTGGATTCAAATATAATAATAAAACAGCTGGAAGTCAATCTGTTAGATCTGGTGTCCATTATTCAAACAGGCATCCACCTGACCCATACTTGTATGACCAAAAGAGAAAGTTAACAATTAAAATATTGATCAGCTGGCTTAAAGATATTTGAGATTAATTTTCCAAAATGAATTAATATCAACTACAGAATTTAGGGTGCTCTTTTTGTAAGCTTAAGGAGTTAATTCATTTGTGGTCCATACCTATTTTTGTTAAAAAAGCATGACTAGAAAAAAGCACCCATATACAGGTGCACAAACACAAAAGATAACAGACCAGTCAACTCTTAAAGATAACAAAGCTGGCTCAGGATTTGGTCCCAGCCACTCAACAACAAATCAAGGTAATTTGTCGTGTTTGAGTTTTTTTATTTCCCTGATTCAAAATATACATATGCAAGAAAGAAATTGAATGCAATGTCCATCTAAAGCTGATCACTGTAGATGATAGAGTAACTGACAGATGCTTACCTTTTCAGTTAATGAAAGATTTGGGCTTAAGCCTTGATGCAATAATAGCCCTGTGTCTTATAAAAATGAGGGGCTTGTTTACTTTTCTTAATGATGATGAAAAATCATTAGATAACGGGTTCATAACCTTGACAGAGTAATAGTGCTGTATCTTATGAATAGGGCTGACTAAGCTGATTTGTTCTTCTCAATGATGATGAAATGATGCATGCCCCTTATCCCAAATAGTCAGAAACAAAATCTTGCTGTTGAATAATGAGCTAATGTGATAGTTTCTTGGTTATTGATTACATTTGCACACATGTGAGGTGTGGTAGTGTGACACCATAAGCTCCAGTCAATCCTGTCCCAAGCCTGTTGGATCAGCCAAAACTGACCTGCATCTGACCAATATAAATGAACCATCAGGTACATGGACAGGGTTGGAGTTGAGATTTTGTGGAACACTAGTGGTCAAGTTGACTTCTGCCAAGCCCTATTGGAAAATTGAGTTGTCAATAGGACCCAGTTTTGAGCTCAAATTGAATTTGGTGTATCTTCTCGGTTTAACAGGCTGGACATAGGCTAATTTAAAAAGATGAGCTTGGTCACTGTTCAGTTACTTTGCCTTGACTCAATGGCCCAAGTCAATGCATCACTTTTTGATGAAGGGTCACTACATGTCATTACATCAGTTGTTTCCCTGGTAGTCATTGTTGAGTGTCCGATTTGAGACTTCAGCTGCCATGAGGACATAAAAGGGCACGTCCAAGTTTGGAGGATCCGCATTTATTACTATAAGAGATTGAAGCATGGAAAACCTTCCCATTCTTCTCTCTCGAGCACATGCCACACATAGAAGCTGATGCAGCTATAGAAAGAAGATACTTAGCAGAAACTTCCCAGAAAAAAGATGCCAAACAGAATTAGTCATTAAGTGAGAGTGTCGCAATGGATCAACAAAACCTACACAAGAATTTAAAAGCAGTAGAGATACAGGTAAAAATATGTGTTGACAAATCAAGACTGGCAGAAAGGATCTCATTAGTGAACATGCTGAGCTCAACTGCCCTCCTGAAACAAAGTGCATATGAACGCAATAACGTAGACCTTGTAAGACTTCAAATTCAGAAATGAGATTTTCTTTAAAGCCTACGCATGAAGAAGAAATAGCACTTATTGAAAAACAAAGCATTGTGTAATTGCATTGGATTGTCCTTAAAGCTTTTGCATGGCAGGAACACATCACAATGCATTGTCCTTCTATAATTGCATTAATAAAGCATTGTGTAAAACACAGTGATTACTGATATCCTTCCATAAATTCTGAACTAGATAGAGGTAGCAAATAGATGAGAATTAATTGAGTAGTCTTACCGAAAGCAAAGGCAATAATGAAGTGAGACTGTTTGACAATTCTTCAAATGTTCGCAGTATAGGAAGGTTATCTTCCACACTCGCCATTGCCATTTTTACAGGATCACCTATTGCCAATGAGCCAAAACAGTTAGTGGAATACTGCTTCCAGAGAGAATAAGGTAACTAGTACCAAGGTTTGCTGTACCGCCTTAGTCAATATGATACGGGTGGTACGTACCAATCCGGCTCGCCACTGAGACATGGCTCACCCAAGTCCCTGTTGGCACGCCCCAGAATTCCATGTGTTGGTACAGCTATACAAACAGGTATGTACCGTACTGACAAATCTCCAAGACGGGTCCGGTAACCAAAAAGACGAACCCTGACTAGTACAATAAGAAAACATGCAAGCGTCTTTTATGACATCCAAATTTTGTTGAAAGGAATGATACAACAAGAAGATCTGCATCCCTGCTTATGGCATCAGCCACATATGGACCCTTTTCCAATTCTATCGGATGTCTCCGAAGAGACAAATGGACCCTTTTCTATGATGGAACTCTATCAAAGAGTACAATGTCACTGTTCAAACAAAGGACCAATACGTTATTTAAATCTTCCTCTACCATTTCTCACATTACATCTTAGCTAACTTACCTCAATCATATTTGAAGGCAAGAATTGATGCTCTGGCCAAAAATTCTCATTCAATGAAAGAACAAGTTCCATAACTGGGGTATTGAACTGGTTTATGTTTAAGTTATACTGGCTGATTTGGATCCATGTCTAATTCAGACCAAATTGATTTATTCTTGCCTCGGATTCCACTTGCCCCTATTCTTTTCAGGTTCAGGTTCAGACTAGTGAAAAGAAAAGAGAATATCACAGGAGAGAAGTTTTCAACTGCCTCCATCATGTCTTTTTCTACTTTTGTGTTCAGTTCCATTGCCACATTGCCACATGCCTTAGTATTGACATAATTCACATGTTGTGCATGATTTGGATCCAAGTCTAATTCTGACCAAATTAATTTATACTTGCCTAGGACTCCACTTGCCCCTATTCTTTTCAGGTTCAGGTTCAGACTCTAGTGAAAAGGAAAGAGAATATCACAGGAGAGAAGCTTTCAACTACCTGCATCACTTCTTTTTCTTCTATGTGTTCAGTTCCATTGGCACATTGACACATGCCTTAGTATTGACATAACTCACATAATGTGCATGATATCCAGGCAACCAAATGAAATTATTGGTGTAGGCAACACCGTAACCCTAGTTAATGAATCTGCTTTGACAAGTCCAAAACCATTTTATATGTATTTTGCAAGGTTTATCCTCGTTATATGTATACATCCATCTCAATATTCTCATCTGAGTGATACCTTCTCTTTTAGTGTGTTATTTCTTAAATACCCAATATAAAGGATCACTACTCACTTACTTCCTATGGAACTAAAGGGGACATCACAATTGCACTAGATTCCAAAAGCTTCTGGATGAAATATTAGCAATTTTCATTCTTTAATATGCAAATATGTAGCAAAGCCTCTTGGATGAACTGAATTCTGTCTTATGAAAAAACATTACTCATCATTCCTATATTTTTCATCTTTTTACCAATCCTTAAGATTGCTAGAGCTCTTTGGCACTTCCACAAGTGTGCCTGACTTGAATCCACCCAGCACCACCCAAACCTTTGCATGATACCTCCAAAAGTTAAATTTTAATGTGAATGGAACTCAACAACCACATTCAATCTCGTGAGATCCTAGTAAGAAAAGGATGGTTGGTTGTCCATCTTTAGATCATATCATTTCCCAATCGCCTAGCCGCAGATGTGCAGGGATGTATCATGCCTCGTTTCAAAGCTCCACCATTTGTCAACGTGCTTTTGATGCTTTATGGCCACATGGAGAATTTATTTTATTTCCTGAATGGTAACTTAGCTAAGATAGCTATGTTGGTTGTTTGTCATATGTATATCAGTAACAAATTGTACCAGATCCTCTTTTGCTTCTCTAAACATTTCTCACTTTATATTCAACAAATGGTAATCTCAAGATCCTATCAATCACAAAAAAATCATAAATTGGACTAGGACAGCTGGTGGAATGACTTGATCAAGAATACTCGGTTGATGACCATATCAGCACACTACTTGCATAATTTTCTGATGTTGAATTAGAAGAAAAACATATCACAAAGTAGGGTTTTGAATACCGGTCCGTATCTCAGTACGATACGTACCGGTATATACCATTGGTACGCTAGGGCGTACCGATGATACACCCTAAAACCTTAAAAATATCTTCACCTATCACACTAGGGCGTACTGATCGGTATGCCTCAGTAACGATCGAAATCCAGGGCGGTACCGGTCGATACGCCTCGATACCGGTCAAAACACTGGTACTGCCCGGTAGAGGATGGTCTGTGTACCAATATCCTCTCGGACCGATACATATCGCCCATACCGGGCGGTACACATCGAAATTGAGAACCCTATCACAAAGTACTCATGTCATCTAATCTGATATTATATGCACCATACTATCATAGCTTAGTTACTAAATTTGCAGGAGCTAATTCACTCAACTCCATAGCATCTCATTCCTTTGACCGAAGTTTAACAAAGATCACTCCTGATCAGAAAGTGTAAATCTATTATCTATTATATGAAGCAAAAAACGAGAATGTGATAAAGACACAAACCCATGATAAAGCTAAGAAGGTAAGGAACAGTAACATGAAGGTTGCTAGGTAGAGCCTCCAGGATAGGGATTAAAGGCTGCACTTGAGATTTGCCAAATGATGTTGCTGAAGGAAATGATGCGTACATCAGTAACAACTTAGATAATCAAGAATTATTTTAAAAAATTTTGCAAGGCCACCAAATAGCATTTGTGCTACAAACCTGGATTGACTAACACTAATACTAAGTCAATGTTAGGATTGCGAGCTGCAACAGCAAGAGCTAAGCATCCACCAAAGGAATCTCCAACAAGATATATAGGCTTATCCGGAGACATAGCATGCTCATTCTTCACAGAGTTCTCCACAAACTTTACAAGTCCTTAGTGCAAAAATACGATCCATTAGGATTAGGAAGACCTGTGCTTTTTAACAGTTTAGCATATACAAAACACCCCACAATCCACCAAAAGAAAAATAAACCACCCACAAAAACAAAAGACGAAAGAGAAAGTAATATGAAACGGTCTTCCACAATCAAGCATCATCTATAAGACAAACAAGTTAACAAGATGCAAACAGAAGCACTTTAAAAATCTGGAGGCAGGATGAATGTCACTTTGACTAGTAGTAAGAGAAAAGCTAAGAATTCAGTTTTTTATCAAGCCGAGGCTGCACAAAAAGGATAACATTAAGAAGTTTCATATGCTAATATATGTTCATGCCAGGGCATCAATAGATGATACAGCCAGGCAATGAAGGAGTTTGAAAAAAACAACAATTGACAACAAGACATTGCTTGACTCATTCATATGCACTAGCACTACTAGGAACAGAGAGAACAACAAGCCATAATGTACTAACAATCTGGGGCTAGTTACATGAATCTTTTTTTTTTCAAAATTTGGTGTAAATCCATGATCACAAGATCCGACCAAGTAATATACAGTCTGTCAACTGTATATTGCAACGTCCTTCTTCTATGCCTAGGATTGAACAAAAAAAAAACATGCACAGGCATAGTTTAGTTGATTACTACAAAATAAAACATTCTAACATGATCCTTATGCTGTACTTTTAAATGGGAGTAGAAAAAACTTTCTTGGTTAATGACACATACCCCATTACGTACTACCATAATAATAAGTTGATGGACCCTATATTACAACCACAAAAGAATAAGTAACAAATATAGGGAAAGTAATAATGCCAATTCAACACTCAACTTACTAAAAACAACTCAAAAAGGGTTACTAAATCTATTTTGATACCCCAACTTCAAGGATGAATTCAAAGTACCAAGTGAGAATGAGATGCTAGTTTTGGACTGAAATTTGAGCCAAACATGCTGCACCATAATGAGCAGTAAATACCATATGACCATCATACGATCATAGTTTATTTCCATGCAAAATCTATAATCGTATGTTAATGTCTAAACATTGCTACACAGTTCATCGCATGTGCCGATAAGTTACAAATGGCACCATGCCTCAACAAATGCATTACAGTTTTGAAATTTCATATGCAGAAGTCAAAGGTAGTCCTCAACAACGAAAAGATTGCTTGGTGTATGTCCAAACCGAATCAGTACAAAAGTACTTGGAACAATTGTGCATATAGTTTTGCTTATCTGCCTTAAAATTGGATAGTTTTGCTTGCATATATAAAATGAAGCTCAGGAAAACATTTCATTATCACTCACTCCATCTCAAATACAAAGGGATCATCATGTAACCAAGATGAGCTTGGTCCCCAAGGGCACTTCACAATTGTGAGAGCCACCAAAAGCATAACGATTCATTCAGAATAAATATATTTGAAAAACTATCGTGCATGGCCTCTCTCATTGAGGGTTTTATCACCACATACATAATTCTTATGAATTCTAAGCGGCCCATCCATGATCACCTATTTGATCTGTATCAAAAATCCACCATTGCAGTAATGATTAAAAGGGGTTTTCCTAAGGTGGCTAGCTACTAAGTCTCTATGCATCTTTAATCATTATAGGTGTCCGACTTGTTCAATAGGTGTGGTAATTATTCTTAGAGGTGACTTTTGTGGCTTTATGTTAAAAGAGCAACAAATTACTACTGAAGAAGGATCGTTTTCCTTAAAACGTAGATCCTATTTGTCCAAGGTAAGCAAGCATGTCTATATAAGCTTTTGTCTTAGTTGATACCACATAAGGATAGACATTTCTTACAAACACTCCCTAATTGTTTTTAATCTTTTCTTATAAATCACAAAAAAAGTTGTAATTTAAATGAAAACCAGATAAATTATTGTCTCCACTATAAGAAATAAAAAATGTTGATGCACAACAAATTCTTTTTAGATAGCTGTATAAGTAAATTCATCAGATTTTCTTGTAAATCTACTCTAGCTTACAAGACTAATTGAATCAAAAATAGAAAGAAAAAAATTACCTGCCATAATACATTACATTGATTCCAAGAAATATTACATTGCAATTTATCCCATAATCTAGCAATAGAAACATCCATAGAGGAACAGTGAAAACATTTGTAGCAGAAGGAATTGCCAAATAGAAGGAAGTGCTCAAACACACAGATTAAAGAATGATCCAAACCTTCGAATGGTGTTCTATCATTTATCGGGATGTGCAAGCACCTTACTTCGAAAACCCTGTAGATCAGAAAAAATGGAAAGAATACCGATCATAAACATAATCAGAAATTGGGAACAAAAATTCACTGAATAAAAAAAAAAACAAAAGTTGTTAAAATGAGGTAATGCAACAATGGCGAAGGTTATTCAGCAAAAGACAAATAATAAAGATTTGTAAAATCTTGCGAAGACTTAGTTCCCAATTTCTTGCAGAACTCAACGAGCTAAATTCATAAATCCACTCATTCATACTGCGTAAGCATCTTACTTTCCAAGAGATTTGTGATGCAAAATCAACCCCATTCCAACGCCATCGGTACCTGCACAAAAAGAGTCGGGTCAGAAACGTATCCTAGTAGATATGAATCAATCGCCAATCTCGTAGAGATTGTACAAGTTCATGAACGAAATAATACTTCCGTTCAAAAAACAAACAGAAAAAGAAGATCGAGAACCAGAATTAAAGATCACCAGGCAAGAAGAGCAGCAAAGGCGAGTCCCTTATCGGCGCCCCGCATTCGACAGGGCAGAACCAGCGAGGAGGGCCACCGTCGGGCTTATCGATCGCCTTGGCGGCGTCGAAGTAGTCCTTGACGCTGACGGCCCCGAACCCATCATCATAAAGCACGTCCAATCCTCCATTCTCGGCACCGGACACCTTCTTCACCTGTTCAGAGTGACCGAACGACCGCCGAGCCCGGTCCGACTCCAAGCGAGGCGCATCCCTCGCCCGACTCTCGCTTACCGCCGCAAGCCGAAGCCTCGGTCTGGGAGGGCGAGGCCGACACGGCGAGAATGGCAGGGAAGGGAGCGCGGGGAACGGGGACGAAGACAAGGACATGTATGAAGGACGAGGCGACGAGAATACGGGCGAGACGGAAGATGGAAGCGATCCAAAAATGAAAGTTGGCAAAGATGGCCACGATTCGTCAAACTATAAATTAAGCCGGTCAATTTACCGACCGTTATAATTACCAAAAGGTTTAGAAAGAAAGACTAAAAAAAAGCCCCAAACATAATAATAAATCAATTTGTAATTTTTTTTCACTTAAATATCCATCCGATCATTTTTTTCCTTTAGGAACGATAAAATATATCTTAAATCTCAAAATTATATTATAAAATTTAAACTTTCGAAATCGAGTGTCACTTTATTATTATTATATATTAAAAAATTATTTTTTTATAAACAATAAGTAACAAAGACGAAATTGAAGCTCAGAATGTTACGATAAACTATCAAACTCTTTATCATCGACTAAAATAGTCAGCGCCTTGGAAGTCCATCTACTATAGTTTTACAAAAATTATCAAGTTATATTTATATATATATATATATATATAATATGAATTGTTTATACTTGGATGGTGTTCAAAAAGAAAAATGAGGACAAATTAGAAGGATGAAAAGTTGGGATTCCAATAGCTTGTAGCATGGTTTTCTCATCCCAACTACTCGTTTCAAAGCCCCACAAGTCATCGTCGTATTTAGCAGCATGGTTTCTTCTTGATCTTTGTGATTGGATTATGTGGCTGTGGATCGTTAGATGAGGAGAGGTGCACCAAAGCAAGCCTTACCTTCTTCGACTTCGGGAGGAGGTTGACACAGACACACGTCGTCGTAGCGTGAACGAAACGTATCGAGAACGAAGACCTCATGAAGAAGAAGATAGCAAGAGGGAGGCGACTTCTGTGTTCAGATTCTTTGATGCTTGCTTGCTTACAGTTCCAATTGTGAGCAGGTGTGGATCAAAAAGAAAAGGAAATTATTATTATTATTATTATTATTATTACAGGCACTTTCATTACGATCTTATGATGAAAGTTTTTTTTTTTTCTTTTGATTCTTTGATTAAAAACAAACCATTCGAAGGATAAAATTACTTTTAAAAATGAAAAATATTTAGAAATTAAGGGTTAGTTTATCAATAAAAATGTTTTGTATATTAATATATCTCAATATTAGTTGTGATCTGAAACATCACACTGAAAACCTCCTAAGATTTAGACACCCAAAGTCCTCGATTCGACACCCAGAAAGCTGAATCAAAAGACACTACAGTTGAGATCTTATCATCATATTGATACTGTACAACAACTGTGAATGCACTCACTCTTCTGGTGGCACACTGAGTCGAGAAGCTGTTTGCAGACTCCACTGCTGTGTCTCTCGTCGGTGCAGCTTCCGTTGTCACTCACTTCCGTTGCAACCTTTTCTTATCATATGGGGGAGAACACAAACAGATCATATCATTCTATGAACCTTCAAACACACGATTACTGTAAAACCCATGCACGAGTGAGGTGAGAAGGTGCAAAGATGCATTCCGATCGAAATTAGCAATGGAGTGATGCATGGACGATAGATAGCTTGCACGTACAAGAAAGATTGCTGCAATTAATTGAGAGGAGAGGGGAAGGGGGTAGGAAGGTGGAAACATCAACGTCGCTGTTTCTTGTGGAGAGCTTCGCTACGAGATTGCATTTTCCGTGGGCAAGAACAAGTGTGATTTCCATGTCTGAAACCGAAGATCGATCCACAAAAAGTATTCTATTGCTAACGAGCAAAATCCGAAAAAAATTATTTCGATCAATCGACTCAATGGCAACACTGTCCTAACATAATTAAGGTATAGAATAATTTATCTATTTTATTTTATTAAATCTGATATTCAAAATATTTAAAAAAAATTTCATCATCATCTTATATGTCAATTTAAATTATCATCGATATATAATATATTATCATGATATGACATAATAAGATAACTGACTAATTTATTTATTTACGAATCAATTTGATGAGATAATCGATCCGTTAATTTATTGAGCTTATGTCTAATTTAACAAAAGTACTTAGAAAAAAATATCGTTGACGTCTTAATTAGGTCGATGTAGTCCGAACCTATATACGTAGGGTTGTTTGAAGTATTCTCATGATATGATATAATGAGATAACTGACTAATTAATTTATTTATGAATCAATTTGATAAGATAATCGATCCGTTAATTTACTGAGCTTATGTCTAATTTAACAAAAGTACTTAGAAAAAAATATCGTTGACGTCTTAATTAGCTCGATGTAGTCCGAACCTATATACGTAGGGTTGTTTGAAGTATTCTCATGATATGATATAATGAGATAACTGACTAATTAATTTATTTATGAATCAATTTGATGAGATAATCTATCCGTTAATTTACTGAGCTTATATCTTATTTAACAAAAGTATTAGAAAAAAATGTCGTTGACGTCTTAATTAGATTGATGTAATCTAGACCTGTATACATAGGGTTGTTCGAGGTATTCTCGAGAGGAAACATTAAACTTCTTAGGCATCACATTTGTACGAAAAGCAAGGTCAAAAGAGATTTCTTGACTAGTTCATCCGACAATCAAGTTAGTAACCCGAGATATATTAGTACAGACATGAATAGTTAAACGAAATCATCTTTCTTTATGTTAACGACAAGCTTTTATGTCTAATCGTAAAGGGCAAAAAGAAGCTTACAATTATGTTTTTTACCATAAATGGTAAGAATAAAGCTCGTAGTTTTCTTTCTTATCATAAATGATAAGTAGAAAGTTTATGATTATTTTTATGATCATAAATAATAAGAACGTTTCTATTCACCTTTTAGCACACATGACAACGATGATGTGTCGGATGATTAACCGATAATATATCCCTTATAAATCAATCTAAATCATATTTAACTGACAAGATAACGTAAAAATCTTATTTGGAATCTCTCATTCTTTACTTATCCTTTGTAAAAATAATAATAATAATAATAATAATAATCATATAACTCTAACATTAGCATAACCCAATGATTTCAAATACTCTTTTATCGTTTGAAATATTATCTCGATCCAAATTAATATGCACTCAATTCTAACTTAACAAAAGTATACCCACTACTATAAGTCAATCAATGGAGTTTAGAGGATGTAAAAGGTTGTATCGACATCTTTTGTCTCCTTTCTTTCGAGAAGGGGAGGAGATGGGCGTGCACGTGTTACAATGCCACGTCGTTTTCTTCTAGAAGGGCCTGTCCACTAGCGTGGAAGTCAACTCGAACGGGCCAATGAACAGAAGATATAATACTAATAATGGTGACATCATAAGGCAAAGGCATGTGGAGAAATGGTGTCGAACGCACACCACCGCCCGACCACGTTTGACGTCTCGTGGGATCGCCTCTTCCACGGACGGAGCACCGTTCGTCCTCGGTGCGTGTGGTGGGCCACCCCACCATTCCTCCACCTCAGCAATCATTTCATTCAGTATTTTGATTTGTTTTTTTTCCTTTTTCTTTTTTCTATCTCTTGCTAATAATTCAAAAAAATGATAATAAAAGAAAGATAGTTACATCTATTCAGATCAGATCAAAATAAAAAGGTAAGAGTATATATATGTTGTTCAGGAAAAGAGTGATCTGTCACAGTGGATGATAGCAACAGCGTTCCAGCTCAGCCACAGCCACCTTCTCTCCTCTCGCCTCTTCCCGGTATATAGTTGCACCTCGGGAGGCTCTGCTGGTGCCACCACATCCGCACCTCCCATGGAGACCTCAGGAGACTCCGAGGCGGCTTCCGATCCCGTCGCGGAGGACGACGACGACGACGATGACATGGAGTCCTGCTGCTGCATCGACGACGACGACGCTGCTCGCGCCAGCTCATGCTTCTCGGAAGGTGAGTCGACCGATCACGACGGCGGCCGTGAAGAAGAAGCCCAAGACGAAGAAGGTGACGGTGATGACGGAGCTCCTGCGGAGGACTGCAGTACGTTAACGCGGTCATCATCGGGGGCGGAGGAGGAGGAGGAACGGGTGGTGGATCCCGGAGAAGAGAACAGGCTATTCTGGGAGACTTGCTTGGCTTCGGGATATCCTTAGAGAAACGGGCTCTCTCTCTCTCTCTCTCTCTCTCTCTCTCTCTCTCTTCTCTCTTCTCTTCTCTTCTCTTCTTCATGTATTGATAGGTTTCTGTGGAAATTAAATGACTTAAAAATAAAGCATCTAATAATTATTTTTCTTTTGTTCTTTGAAGTGCTCAGATGTACCAATAAATATCTTTTTGAGGACCAGTTGACATGGGACTTGACCTAACCTTCATTGCCTTCTTCTTGTCTTTGGACCAGCAGCAAGCAGATTACAACATTCCAACACCAATACTTCCATCACCAAAACGATGACCAACCAAACCCAGTCAACGTACTATTTTAGAACCTAATTAATATATATAATTAGAATTTCAACACAACACGAAACTAAATCTTTATGGAGTCTGGAAAAGCAAATGATTTTGATCATGTTTGGATCAGAAAAATCAGCAATATAGTGGAAGGATAGACCGAAAAAACCCAATGAATTATGCAAACACCAAAGAAAAACTTGCTAATATCTTGTGTTTTTTTACTTTGCTCGTAAAGAGGAAAATATTAGAATTTGAGATTATGGAGGGTTTAGATGGAGATGGAGATGGAGCCTTCAATATGATCCAACTCCACTCAAATGAGACCAATCATATAAAAATTGGATGATAATATCAAAACCCTTTGAGCCATCATCATCAATGATAGGATGTTGGATAGATAAGTCCATCATCTCCCACATCAAAAACGAGTCGGATTATTGTTTCGGAAAATCTAGTAGTATTCGAAAAATAGAAACCATACATTATAATGATCAAGCAAAGCTTAGATCGTCCTGTTTTCATTGCCTAATTATTTTCCTATATATATATCTTAATGATTGTTTTCATGGGAATTACTAATGTTGTTCACTTGTCCATGAGTTAATAATACTAACAAAAATTATACTTGGGCCGACAGCTTCCTAATTCTCATAGAAATAAAATAGATCCCTATTTATACATGTTAGAAGAGAGAATTTTACTTAACAAATTTACAACATCTAGTTGGGGAGATCTCGGCTATTGTGAGAGAGTCCGCTAGTTGATCAGCCGTATGTATGTGAGAAACGCGTAGTTGATGTCTAACAACTTATTCTCGCACGAAGTGAAAGTCGATAGCTATGTGTTTCATCTATGAGTGGAATACTAGATTAGCACATAGATAAATGGCTCCGACATTGTCACAATATATTGTAGAAGTAGAGGAGATGTTGATGCCAAATTCTTTGAAAAGATTTATGACCCAATTGAGTTATGTAACAGCGGTGGCTATGGCACGGTATTCAGCTTCAGTTGTAGAACGTGTAGCTGTCTTTTGCTTTTTAGAGCTTCAACTAATTGGATTAGATCCAAGGAAGAGAATATACCCAGACGTGATTGTTCTGTCATCAAAATTCCCTGCCCAATCAGCATCGGCAAAGGCGTGGAGATTAAGTGGGGAGTGTTTGCAGAAAAAGAGGCCATGATTGATAGTCCCGTGAAGATACCGTAAGATTCGTTTGATTGCAGACCAATGCATAGTAGATGATCAATGCATAAACTGAGATAGTTTATTGACCGCAAATGAGATATTTGGATGAGTGAGAGATAAGTACTGTAAGGAGCCAAGGACTTGACGGTATTGAGTTGGGTCTGTAGTAGGGCTTCCATCACAAAGTTTGAGTGACTCGCCAATAGACAAAGTTTGTGCCACCTACTCCATCACATATACATCATTGGGGTACACCATCAATCTCGAAAAGTCTTTACGTCCCGTCATGTTATTTTTATAGAGACTATATTTTCATTTCACAACCCAACCCTGAGTCTCCTACTATGCCACAAACTTTTTGGGATACACCATCAAGCTGTCGTCTACCTCATTAATCGTATGCTCACTCCAGTCCTTGAGTATGAGTCATCATTTGAAAAATTATTTCATAAATCCTCGAACCTTCAAAAACTTAAAGTGTTTGGTTGTCTATGTTATCCGTGGTTGCGTCCATATGCCTCACGTAAGATAACATCAAAATATAAACCTTGCGTTTTCATTGGATACTCCCTTGATTATAATGCCTTTTGATGCTATAAACCCCTTGAAGTTATTTACACTGATGTTTAGGGCCCCGCTCTAATTATTTCCTTTGATAAATTCAGATTTTATATTATTTTCGTAGACTATTTCATCAAATACACATGGTTATACCCTCTTCACCATAAATCTGAAGTTTCAACGGTCTTTACCAACTTTCGATGATTGGTCGAGAACTTCTTTCAGTCTAAAATTAAGATTGTTTACTTTGATGGTGGCAGCAAATATCAAGCCCTCACATCTTGCTTATCTGATTGTGGTATACAACACCTCAAGTTACCTCCACACACTCCTCAACTCATCGGCTCTGCTAGTTGAAATTGGTCTCACACTCCTCCACTCATTTTTATTTCTCAATTCGACAAACAAAATCATATCTCAATTGAATTCTTTCTTAATTCCTTTAAGTAATAAAAGTCATACATATTAATTGGATTAGATCTCGGAAGATCTCATCAAATTCCCTCCCAATTATTAATTACATTGGATTAGAACCTAAATTTAGAGTTGACATGTCTTCCCAAGAGAGGATATATAGCAACATCGAGTTGCTCACCATAGGCCAAAGAAGGAGATGCTAAGAACCCACACTCACTCCATGCAAGATTTGAACCCCAAAAATATAAATTGTATAACGTTATTATTTATTATGATGGATATATATATAATTGATCCCTTACCTACCCAAGTGCTAACTATATGCCTTGTGAAGCTTGTGTGAAGAGTGATGTCAAGACATGGAGCAGTTTGTGTGAAGCTTGTGAGCTTATCACTCATGGGAGCATTAATTGAAGGCTGCAATGTCGGGTGGAAAGAAGAATAAATGGAAACAAGTAGAGACTGCCTTTGAATTCGAAATGACCCAAACACAATTATGATGATGTTTTTGTATGTATGTATGTATGTATGTGAAGAAAAGAGAAATATCGAGTGAAACAATGATCAAGAAAGAAAGAGGTTTTTTCTCTTAATAAATAGCTGCTTTTTTTTTCTTTTAAGAATTCTTAGGTGTAACCATATATGCCTTCAACTCAAGAATAATCATAGAATTTGGGTAATTTTGATCTTCCAATCTACTGCACACTTCAAATAAGGTTGGGGTAGAGTATAGTGAATCTATTTGATGACATGTCCAAAAATCTATCTACGATCCTCTTTCGATGCTCAAGTTGATAGAGACGACGATAGTACAGTACTAAAAAGAGACTAATATGATGTTGATGATGATAGTAGTCGTCGATCCACCTTAGAATATTCTCTACAATCGTAAGATGGATTAGTAGTACATACACTTAGGACATTAGTGATGATGGTGTACCAGATATACTCATCGAAAAATTAGAATAGAATTTGTTGTCATGGTGATTTTGTCTTGATTGACTACGACTACCATAGTACAGTAGCAATGTGTGGTGTTGGTGAGTGAGCTCGACGATGAAGAATGTTGTTGTAGTGCCACTTTCTCAAAGTTTGAACTTCTCGCTTGTAAGGCCCGATTGGAAGGAAATATGTCGCATTCGCTTGATGAATCGGTCATAAACAACAGCTCATGAGCACCCAAATCACAGTCATCTGTCCAATCGAGCTTGGTGGAATGATCGGCGATTGGGGATGGAGAGGATTGAACATCACTTTGAAAAGGAAGATTAGGTTTGAGTGGCACAAAAAGAAAGTTGGTTTTGGAATTCCTATATTTTTAGGATGACATATTAAATATTTATTTCAAGGTGGATTATGATTAACCTCTTATCTCCGAATCATATCTTTTGAGTCTTAAAGGGATTTAAATTATTTGGAGAATCACAAATTCAAGTACAAAAAGAATCACTTATAAATTAGAGTTTTTTTTGTTTTATAAATATCATATATATATATATATATATATATATATATATATATATAAGGACTTATAAGGTATTATGAAAAGATACGATTGACATCTCGATTAGGCTACTGTAGTTTTGATCTACGTGTGTAAAGATGTCCAAAGTGTAATTGAAGTGTTTCTAAAGCGAAAACGTTAAGTTACCACTTACATAAAAACTGAGGTCGTAAGATCTCTTTAATATCCAAGTTAGTAGTCCGAAGTAAATAAATACGTAAAAAGTGATCTGTGCGATAAGAAAATTTTATACTTAATTATAGAGAGACGAAATATTATGTGAAGAGGGCATCCTTAATTATCTCTAATAATCTATCTTTATCCTTTTGTCCACACAACTATTCCTCGAAATTTTTGACGTACACAAAGGATCAAAACTCAAGATATAATTTTATCCATTATATTTGATGATTATCTCCATGAATGTAAAAAAAAAAAAACCAAATCATGTAAATATTATATTATCTTCTCTGATCTGAGTCTTATCGCTGATTTCTGAATTTTCTGCTTTGGTTCGAAGGTCTTTTTCTTCTCTCGAACACTGGCTCGCTCTCGAATATCGAGGAGGATGGCGGTGTTAGATTGTTTGGTCACTGTTTAAGCGGATAATTGAAAGGATAATGTTAGAATAAGTAGTTTCGCCTGTGGAGAAAGAAGCAAAATACAAATGAACGCCACCGACACACTTCATCATCCCCATGGCGGCCGCAGTGCGTGCATGGCCCGCTACAGCTTTGAGAAGGAGACTTTTTTGGCGTCGCCACCAGTGGTTGCATGCACCAACTGCCACGAGATGAGCTCCGACAAAGAACAAGGACAGCTATTATCTGCGTTTGTATATATGCAGATGGTTGCGAACGATAGGTATCAGCACATGAAAAGACGAATAAAGTGATGGCTAACTTTAACTACCAAGTCAATCTTAGATCAATGTCTTTCTTCTTCTTCTTCTTCTTCATCTTCTTCTTCAATATTCATAAAGACCTTCGATCTTAGGTCTTTTTTGTCGTCTGCTGTAAGGAGGAAGACATGAAGAAGCATGTCACCTTTCGGACAGAGCATCCAAGGTCACTCTGTATAGGTGAGGAGACTCATCTTGCAAAATAGAGGGAGGGGGGTCACCGATCTTTTAAGTCTCTTCCCACACTTCGATTTATATCTTTATGGCTTCATTTTTAGATAATTTTTTATCTAAAATATTTTAATATTTTTCTCTCTCATCACATGAACAATAATATATATGATTGTGATGATATCGTTCGGATCAACCTGATTCAATTTAAACCGAGGTGTGTAAAAAGTTCAATATGGTCGAAGGTTCAAACGCTTCCATTACGAATGAGGGAGACTCGTCGACTACGAGGTGTGTAAAAAATTCAATGTGATCGAAGATTCAAACGTTTTCTTTATGGAGATGAGAGACTCATCATAGTCTGTCGACTTATACAAAGATCAAGATACGATAGGTTTTCAAACATAGCTCCTCCGAAGTAGAATAATTTTAGTAAATAATAATTAATCTCGATTATCATATCCAGCTTTTTATAGTAGGCAAATCAAAAGATTCATTTGACCTATTATTTTGGACTATGTTTGAAATATATTTCGACATTGATTGTATTGTCACGTGTCGAGTTGCGATGAAAGTAAATATTTTTTTTATTAATATAGATAACCACGAAGAACGTGGAAAATTTTAAATGTGTTACATACTCGTCTATGAAATGAAAAAGATTGATAGCGTCTCGTCGTCGGCTAGCTCATGCGGTTAGCTAGTCATTTAAAGCGTCAGATATGGATCGTCCCAACACATCTCGCCACCAATCATGCACGATGACGAAAACTATTTCTCATCTTTTCTTTGATATGTTAATTTCTATATGATCATGACTCAAAAAAAAAGAAAAGAAAAGAAAAAGGAAGTGATGAGACAAGACAGATCACCTAAAGATGCCTTCATCCTCTTCCACGGGTCATCTTTGTATAGATTAAGTGATATCTCGGACTAAAGATATGCTAAGATTTGCTCTCAAGAGGTTTTCACTGTCGATCCTTACTATATTATATTAAATCTCAAAATAAAATTCTTAATTTAGAAAAGAACTCCAAGTTTTTCTTCTCCCACGACATTTCGTAATTCAATTTTTTAAATTTATTTTGAATATTTACTAACTTGAACGACGGAGAAACGTTAGGGAGGTGAAAGCTAGGAACTTGTCCTTGTATCTCCTCCTCCACCGCCTAAAGTACTAGTAGCTAGAAGGACCACCATCAATTATTTGTGAAGAAGAGAAAAGAATGGTTCCTTGAGCTACAAGATAAGAGCAATGGCCTCGGTAGGCCACGTTCCCTCTCGTCGACTATGAGAGCGACTCTGCCTCGTGTGTCTTCGTTTTCACTACCTTACTATAAATCTAATTTTGACGTGCATTTACTCTCCACATTGATCTTTGATTCCAATTAGTTGCAACTCACCAGTGTTTTGGTAGTTGTTCATAAGTCAAGTAGTTGACGAAAGATTCCTTGGTAATGTTGAGGCATATGATTAACCTATGTGATCTCTTCATAAATCTTTTCTTAGGTCTTCACTGAAAGATTATATCTATCCATATATATATATATATATATAATGTAGTCTATATAAGGGGCAGCAAGTGAAGCTTATGTTAGCGGAAAAGAAGACTGGCAGTAGAGGAAGCCTCATTTGGATAGGGGGACGCGACCAGAGATGATGAAGCTGAGCTTTCTTCTCCTGTTGGCCGTAGCGATAGCTCTTGGAAGTTGTGCGAGAGGCCAAGCTGAAGGCTTGAAGAAGGGCTTCTACAAGAAGAGTTGCCCTCAGGCTGAGGAAACCGTTCGGAGCATCATATGGAATCACGTCTCGAGCAACTCGGAGCTGCCTGCAAAGTTGCTGAGGCTGTTCTTCCATGACTGCTTCGTCAGGGTACGTACGAGTAAGTTTTGTTCGAGGAAAGGGAGAGGTCGGCAAATAACATGCATGCGCATTCGCATTCTCGATGACAGGGTTGTGATGCCTCCATCTTGATCGAGTCGACCTCCGACAATACTGCCGAAAAGGACGCAGGCCCGAACCTATCGCTAGCAGGCTTCGATGTCATCGAAGAGGTGAAGACGTCATTGGAGACGGCATGCCCGGGGACGGTCTCGTGCGCAGATATAGTTGCATTGGCGGCGAGGGACTCTGTCTCCTTCCAAGTACTGTTCCTGAGCTAAAACTACAGTGGTTGTGGTCATCGATGGTGGCGCTCACGGATGCATACATTTGCAGTTCAACAAGCTTCTGTGGAAGGTGAAGACCGGGAGGAGGGACGGCACAATCTCCCGGCGATCGGAGGCCCTCTCCGACCTCCCTTCGCCGGCCTCAAACTTCTCGGTGCTGGCCGGGCAATTCGCGAACAAAGGCCTCCACGTCAAGGATCTCGTCGTCTTGTCAGGTATAGTTGGGTCGACCATAGGCCGATCCCGTAGTAAATTCGAGTCGGCGTCACGCGTCTACTGCTTCATGCACTGTGCGAGGTAAACAACGGTTGTTGATAACGTTCGCTGTTACGAGGACGACCGCTGGCGTCGTGCAATCATACACAAGAAGCACTGTGGCGTGATTCATGGCGGCCGGTGGTCGTTGGGCTGTCTCATCGACGAAACCGGGTTCCGTCGTGCAAGCAGTGCCGAGGGGAATAGCCAAAATTATTTTGGATCTGTAGCGGCGTCGCTTGATACGACGACAGCTTGTGGGGGGTGCAACGTGGGCTCGCCGAGCGACTAGACTATGTCGACATTGCTTTTACTGTTGTTGCTTTAACGAAGGGGAGGAGGAAGGAAGAAGAAGAGGAAGGGTACCAGCAATTCGTGTTGAAAACCTACTTTGACTGCAGGTGCACACACCATCGGGGTCGGGCACTGCAACCTGTTCAGCCAGAGGCTGTACAACTTCACCGGGCAGAACGCGGAGAACGACACCGACCCGTCGCTGGACCCGACCTACGCGGCGTTGTTGAAGACCAAGTGCAGGAGCGTGGCGGACAACACCACGACGGTGGAGATGGACCCGGGGAGCAGCACCGACTTCGACAACCACTACTACGCCAACCTGCAGGAGAGGAAGGGGCTGTTCGTGTCCGACGCCGCACTCCTCACGGACCAGCGGTCGGCCAAGCTGGTGGGCAAGCTGCTGCACCCGGGAGACTTCTTCGACGACTTCAAGAACTCGATAACCAGGATGGGAGCCATCGGCGTGCTCACCGGCACCGACGGGGAGATCAGGAACAAGTGTAGCGTCGTCAACTCCTGAAACCTGATGTCACTTTCTCGTGAACAAGTGTAGCTGTTATCTACTCGTTGGATGTCGTAATTGATAAGATGGTTGTTTAATAACGTTAAGATGGGTCATTACACATTTCTAACTTAAATAGGAGATCAGAATTTCTATGTTACCGAAACAATACGTCGGTTGACGACATCCTCATGCACCGAGTATACATACACTAATCGATCGATCAAAAACTTCACATGTACAAGAAGGAATTTACCAGTAGTGTGTTTTGTTGTAACTCTACTTTTACAAACATAACAAGATTGATTGGTAGCTTACCGATGATGTACAGGAGGATTATTTCGAAGGTGATATGACAAATTACATTACCGGAGGAGGGAGGAACAATACTAGTACAACATTGCACACTAGGCAAAGGCGATGAGGTAGAAATTTCTCCTGTTTAAGGTCGGTGCTTCATATGTAAGCAAGAGAACTCCTGTCATTAGCAGACTGTGGCCGGCCTCGAGTGGGCGTAGGCGGTCTCTGAATATTGAGCTCCTGCAAAAACATTGTATCCAAAGATGAAGGTTGGTGGGTCAATCCAAGGAACTTCTTTTTTATCCGAAAAAACAAAAGCTGATAGAATATCAAACATGTTCTGGTAAAATGGAATAGACTGTTGTGTCCGAGCTAAATTTTTCTTTTTTAACTACACCTTTTGCAATTTCAGATTGTTTCTAAATCTTCTTATATCAGAAAAAAAAGAAAGTTATAAATAAGTAATTTATCACGAAAACAAAATAGAATATTGAACATGTTTTTAAATCTTCTTATATCAGAAAACTCTGAAATTATGTTCTATATTGAACATATCGAACATGATATCAGAGTGTTCCTCCTTTGGCCTAAATGGTATACAAGGTAAAACACAAAAGTATCATGATGGCACTATTGATAAGGGCCGAAGAATAACTTCACACAAAGATGATTCATATTCATGTGATGTGACCGTTAGTTCTGACCTGCATCCATGTGTCCTCTACGGCATGCTCAGGTGAAGACTCGGGTGACTGAAGCGGTGGTGGAAGCGGATGAATCAACTTGGGAACTACCACTAACCCCCTTCCAACAACGAGTATTGCCCCAGCATTATTTGCCGTACCTGATGCAAGTTACATCGCAGTGAAAAAGCAGTATTTACGAATGCATTGTAACAGAAGGAAAGACGATGACAACATTACCACAATAATTAGTTGCTGAAAACAACGTGATTAACTGTCCCTGAGCAAACCGTTCGAAACCATCCATCACACATTCATGAGCTCTTATGATGAGCTGTAATTTGTTTCTCTTACAGAATTCAGTGACTCGGTCAGGCTGCAAGTTCAAAGGACTTCACGATTACTTCTAGGCTGCTACAAAAAGATAAAAGTAGAGCCTAAACATAATCGATCCATTCAAAACAATGTGGCTATAGGCAAGCAAGTGAATGGGGCACAGAAACAGACTGAGACAATGTATACTATCATGTGCTATGTATATCATCACATGAATAAAATGAGAATAAAAGTAGACAGCATCCTTGAGTGCATTTTACAATTACTTGTGAATCTTGCAACCATTGTCATCAAGTCAAAATTAGCATTGTTGAACTGGCTGCACACAGATAATCTGGAGTAAGGGCCACATTCACATGGGTTTGTCATTTATAAGTCTGTCACCTAACTTCTATGTGTCAGAACCATTTCACAAGTATCTGAGTCACAAAAAAAATACAGGCAACCATGGATTGCCATGGGACATGTTTCTTATTACCATGATTTTCTTTTCTCATCCCTTTTGCCTATAAATATACAATTGTGTTAAAATTAAGCTTATCTCTGGACGTAACAATGTAGAACTTATTATCACTGTTCAAGTCAATGGCATGCAAATCCTCCATAATATAACATGGGAACTGGCTAAATTGTGTTCCCAAAGGCTGATGTGAAGTGTAAAGGCATAATGTAAATTTAGCAATGAGCAGTTGTTTTTGTAGTTTGGTAAGTTTGCATCAAGTCTGGTTAATACCCAGAAAAGTGAAAGGAAAAAGGAGGGAAGGCCACACTAAACATATTCATAATGTTTGAAAGTCAAAAAGCAAGACTTCAAAAAAAAAAAACAGAAAATTGCATATGTTTGCTTTAAGCTAAGACCAAATTCTCAGGCGTTTTTAACTCCAGTTTCTAGGTAGTATCCGATGTTTTTAACTCCAGTTTCTAGGTAGTTTCTTAGCATGAAGCAACCATAATGATAGTTAAGCATGTAAAGCAATTTATAGGACATCAACTAATGATTGGTAAATTATGCATCAAGCATCACAATTTAAGAGTAACCTTGTAGTCATTCAATAAGCAAGCAGTCTCATAAAAAATGATATATAAATATACCCCAAAAGTGACCAGGCCAGGTCCCCTGGCATTTGGTCTCAAACCCTCTATGCTATCATTCTCTGTGGGATCAGACCTGAAAATTGAACGATCATCAGTATAAATTTTCAAAGGTGTGACAGATATGATGTAAATAGGAGTTGCATAGGACTTTAGTACCAAAGAAGGTCCATTAGAATAATAGATCCAACATCCATGGTAATGGGCCTTTCAAGCTTCTCTATCTGCTCGACAGAGTTTATAGACCTCCCAATACCACCATGCATACAGATAATCTTCTTCTCTATGAGAGCAGCAAGTGGAAGGTAGTTGAAAAGTTGATTAAATCGAGTCCATGCCCATATCCCATCATTTTCCCCCTGAAAAACTATCTAATTAGCAATTTCTGATCATACAACCATGAAGGTATTTATAGTCATTTATCTTCCTACCATTCTCTCAATGCATTCAAGACGAAAACCAAAAAGAGCGTTGATGTCAGCTGCTTCATGGTTTCCTCGGATCAGATGGACATTCTCCGGATACTCTATCTGTATCCATTTGTTAAGTTTTATTGCAAAATTTAGAAAGGTGCATATGATAAGAAATTTCAAGAGCCAGAACTTACTTTCAGTGCAAGTAGCAATGTTATTGTTTCCAAGCTATGCTGACCTCGGTCCACATAATCCCCCAAAAACAGATAGTCTATGTACCTGAAATACAAAATGACCATAGATACAGAAAAGCACAAAGCCACTGCCTATTATCACAGCACAAAAAATATATAGGCAAGTATTCTGGTCTGCATGATTAAATTTCTATTAGTCAATATATGACGAGGAATAAAAGTCCCATGTCCTGCTTGATCTAGAATGTGAGTTCTCAAAAGAGTTATTGAGGGATTAGAATCAAGAAATGGTCATTTTGCGTGTAGTCGCTCTTCGACATAGCTAAGAGCTGTATGAAACAACTAACGTAAAGGTACAGTCATCCAAGGCCACAAAAACCTAATAATTTTCAGATGGCTGACCACTTTTGCTCAAAATGATTTTATTGAACTATGCTAAATAAATAAAGAATCCATTCCCTGCATTGAAGATTTGATGGTGCCACAAACAAACTAGAGTTACTAGATAACCTGCAACACCTTCCGGTGTGCAATATGGCTTTACCACATTAAAAAAATAGCATGTCAGAGAATGACAAGAGGGAGCAAAAGGCAAAAGTTGCCTAGTGATGCAGTTAAAACACCAGCTGCATAAGCTTGGTCTTCTTGACGGTGATATAGAGAAGGTTTTTCTTAATTAAAGAAAAATTAATGCTTTCAGTAAAGAAGCATACAGCAACATTTCCGAATCATCAATATTCACTCATTAGCCAGACCACCAATAATCCATTTAAAATGCATAATTATTATTAGTTTATTATGATCAAAAACCAATAAGCTTTCAGGATCAGATATGTAGCCGAAATCGACTAATCAAGTTCCTTCTACTCATTATGTTTTGATCATGATACCTAATTGTATTTGTTAGTCTCTTGGTGATTCAGATAATCTCTTATCAAAGAAGGCCAGCTAAATTGGTTTCCCAATCCCAAGGAAAATAAACACCCTGAGATACTGCCAGGTCAAATTTTTGTTAAATGTATAGAACTGTTTTGTTATATTTTTCATGCTTTTCCTGTCACTTTTTACCTATTCTTTTTCTTTTTCATCCTGGTCACCACCAATCTCAGCATACTAAAGATGTCATTCATTCCAAGATACCAGTCTGCATGCTGACTGGAACTCTGATTGTATCAAGATCCGCTATTCTAGTCTCAGCCTATCCTAAGATAAGAAAATTTTGAAAATAGAAAATATATTTATGTAAAAACCATGATATGACGTTTCATGTATCGGACCCGAGCTGATCCCTGGCCGGACTAGCATGGGTTTGGTATGTGCCAATGTATCACACTTGGTACACAGATGTGCTGTGAAACTTTTTTAAGATCCGAGTATATAAGGTGTTGGAAGGCATGTGCCATGGTCCGTGCCGCCAATCTGATAGACTGCCAAACTGATACATACTTGTTCGGACAAAATGTACAACCATGATAACCACTACTAAATTTGTCATAAATTCCATCAAGGTTTTACTCAATATGTACCACTAGTTTCTAACCTTCCTTTCAGCACATATACTCTTACCTGATCTACTTGCAATACCACTTTATGAAATTAACATAATAAGCTTTTATATAATATCCTGCTTCAAACAGACCTATTTTAATGAAAATATTAACAAAAGAAAAAGAAAACAGCATATCAACAAGTCAATTTTTGAGTCTTACGTTATGTCTCCCGCAGTCGAGGGAAAACCATACTCATCAAATAGTCTCATAAGATCACCAAACTGACCATGAAGATCACCAAATACTTTAATTGGAGCTTTCAGCTGCAAGACTGTTGGTTCTTGCCTAAATATCTGCTCAGCAGCATGACAAAGTTCACCAACTTCATAGGAATCAAGAAAAAATCTTCTGTTAGCAGGGGCTTTCCAACATCTTGGCCTGAGCAAAAAGGATATTATCTGCAACAAGATACCTTACATTAAACATTTCTGCTACAACTCCAGAAAGAATAGCTAAGTCACATGCTTGCCTTCTTATGCAAGCCTTGTGGAGATTTCTGCCTATTCAAGAACTTTTTTGCTGAGTATGACTGTTCACCATTTGTAGGATGCACTCTTCTACTCTCATTCTCGAACTGGTCCAATGAAAGCTGCCTTATAAGCCCTCCTAGGCTGCCAACAGTTTCCTTAGCAACCACCACCTGAAATGCCAGAATATTAATGATCACAGATTCATAAAAATGGGTGAGAACTGAAAAGTTGGCAAAAAAAAAAAACATACCGCTCGAGAGTGCAACCGTACATCTGGCTCAAGAGAATAAGCAACATCTGAGGAATCCTCTGCATTTGAGAATTCATCATTGACTTGAGATTCTGACTCTTTGTCATCTGAGAGGCTTTCAATTGATGCTTCCTTTGCAGCTCGCCAGACAGCACTGACAGCTTCAGCTTCAGCAGCAGAAGCTTCAGTGAGCAAGTCAATAGATTTCTGATCCACACTGACAATAAAATCAAGACCCATATCAGCCTTCAGAACTTTCCTCAAGTTCAGCAAATATATAAAACGATATAAAGAAAATGAACTGAAAACTGAAAAACCTCAAACTGGCAGACGAAGCCATCCCTGATTTGTTATCCAATTCTTGTTCGACAGACTGTGAATCCGAATTAACACTTTGATTAGGTTTTTGATTTACAGCAGGGACCCTATCAGAATTGTACATGGAGGAACTAATTTCAGATTGCAAAGGAGAATTTTCTGCTACAAGAAAATCACCAAGTAGCATATCTGCAAAAAGGTCAACACTACAATTTCAGAGGTTAAGAAAAAAAGTAACAAAATTCAGAAGTGAAATAAATTTATTCAAAAATAATAATAAATTGATTCATGAAGAAGACACATAGCATCTCTCAGTTAATTATCATTGTCAGCATGACCAACAGAAAAATGCTTATGCATTCAAAGCTCAAATGCTTGTATCATCTCAAAAGCAATCACGTTCACTGATAAAAATATATTTTGTTCCTGATAGGGAGGCAGTGTTTATAGCTGTACCAAAATGTATATTGTGCTTTTGGAATTTGATTGATTACACTAAGTGAGAGAGAGAGCGAGAGAGTGAGAGAGAAAGAGATATCAACAGCTTGACAGCTGTTGATGATACAAGAGGGGAGAGGGGAAAAAGGTTAAAGAAGTCTTGATACCAGGCGGAAGGCATACCACCCAACACACTTGTTTGTATTGGTCATATTTCAACCAGACTGCCCGGCACATTAAGTTTACCAGGCTATAAACGCTATTCCAAGGTAGACCAAGCAAAATTACACAGTCTGTGTACCACTCATGGCTCAAACCAGTAAAAGCCTGACACATACTTACCGCTACAGCTGTTTTTCTTTAAACCTTGATGGTGATCTTATGAATAATATCTCTATGCTAGACATGCTAATGAATATAGAACTGCAACAATAAAGTGAATAAAGTCAATGAACTTTAGCTTGGATATTCATGCACTCCAGAATTCTTCCCATGCAGCTATTAGAACAGCCAGCAACATAAAGCAAGAAAAATCGCTTGTGACTGATAATGCCTTATGATAAGTCATGCAAGCAATATGTTCACGATGTAATATAATAAGCCATCAATCAGTTTTGTATTCAATTCACAATGACCAAATTATTGGACTAAATAACAAGAGACCAGACCTTTCCTAGAGTCCAATAAGAATACAGCCAAGACCGGAGTAATAGAGAAGTTATACCCATAGCTTTGTTCCAACCAAGCAACCTTGCATGTTCACTTCTACAAGTAAGCATTAAGAATTGGAAACACCAGTTATGGTCTAAAATCTAGACTAGATGAGTGACAGTCATTTACGATTATCATATCTGCAAAATATCTCTCCATCTTAGTTGCATACATATAACCACAGTTGAGTCATATTCTGCATTCGCAAAAGCCAATATTAAAGGTAAAGTTGACAATCATTGTAAGTTGCTTCTTTTATACCATAAACCTAAACACTATATTAGCAAGAAAATCATTGAGAGTTAAAAAGGGTAAATCAATTTATAATAAGGGTACAAAGATAATCATATGATCTCATATCAGGGGAACGAAAAGGCCTGCTACAATTGCTTGATCTAATGCAATATAAGCTACTAAGCATAAAAAAGTAATAACCAGTTCCTTGTACAATTAAGCGTTACAATTTACCTCCCCTAAGGCCACCATAGACGTATATTTGAGTGCCAACAGAGGCTGATGCATGGCGACACCTACGCAGAAGTTCCAAGGAACCATCCCGATCAGTTGGTGACTTGTGAGTGCGAGCGGACGTTACAATTCCATTTCGGTCCAACCACACCCCAGCAGCAGTGTCCAGAACTTCAACCAGAAATGTGGTTACACAATATTTTTGGATAAAATAAGCAGTACACAACTTGCAGCAAATGGTTGTTAAGGCTTACCTGCAATAGCACCTTCACCTTCAATATTTCGCCCTCCCTTGAGAGCACCTCCCGTAACATGCAAACGAGCCCCTACAAAAACCTGTAACTTGGACAGTCACTTTAACTGAAAGTGTACTACAAGAATTTTAAATTACTGCTAGAAGTATCTTTTTGTAAATATGCGTGATCAAGAAGCAAGCAGCAAAACATACTATGAAAAAGCAATCACTCCAAACTCATAAAGCCAGTAGCCGTACCATGTGCTAAAATTCTCCCATATAGAAATAGGTAACACCAGAAGAAGTTTAAATGTTTTACATAGTATACATAAGAATTGTAATGCATCTGATAAGACCACTTACCGCTGCATGCTGATACCTTGGAGATGGTGACACGCCAGGAGCTAGAGTCCACTCCCATTGGCCATTTGTATGCATAAGCAGTCCATAAGCATCGGACAGAGACTGCACGCACAGTAAGCAGGTTTATTCAGTAGATATCCTGGAGAAGGCCTTTAGAACTCCCACTTATACACTTGGTATTTCGTATCAGAAACCTCACAAAACTTAAAAACAAAAGCATAAAGAACAGAACAAAAGGTGGTTAAAGAACATCTAAAACTTGGCTGGATTAACAAATCATTTATACTTCAAATTTTAGTTAGCCAAGAAGTAGTACAACAACAAGAAACAATTATTTTTTAGTATATGGGGCTGGCTACATGGTTCATTTTCCACCATTGCGCCCTATTAGGGCAATGTCACTGCTTAATATAAGGCTAGAAAAATCTTTCCATATCATGGCTAGCCACAACTTCTTTGGCCTTCCTCTACCTATCTGGACGCCACTTATCTGAATTTGGTCAGCTAAATGAAAGAAAGTCAATTCTACAAGGCAACAGCTAATATTCACATCCTGACAGAATGCAATTACAATCTTAATGTGCCAAGAATTTGTGTGCATTTTGTGAACTCACCTTGTGCTTAAGAGCTAGACCATGTTTGTCTCCTTCAGGTTGAAGACAACAATCCTTGTTACTGTAAGACTAAACAACGTGGTTCGGTGAACAAGGCTCCTGCTATTGTGGTTCAATGTTTAGAGCTTTAACCTTAGAATTGGAGGCTATTCCCATGAGTCAAACTCTTGACACCCAAATCACAAAGGAATGTCATTATCATGGCTGTCTGACTTCAATTTAAAAATCATGTAACAAAAGATGCATTATATTCAACACCAAGAAGCAGACACTGACACGGGACATGGGCACGACACGATACAGACATGGCAACACATCATTTTTAAAAAAAATTAGGACACGGACATGTCGAGAACACGTGTATTTTTTAATATATATATATAATATTTGATTAACATGGGTTTTGTAGTATTTATACTTAAACGTTATAAACTAATATTTGCTGAAATTTTAGATCCAAAAGTCTCATATCAGGGTTTAAAGATCAGTTGATATTTTTGTTGGAATTTGGATCCCTATTTGGGACTTTCTTAGAACCCCACAATTAAAATATCCCATGCTAACTTTAGCTAATGCTCATTTTAAGATGCAAAAATATATTTGGTAGTGATCTGTGAGCTTGGATATATGATTAATGTTACATGAATTGCCTACTGCTACATGTTAGTTCTTGATAAACCTCTAGACATTACATTTCTGCTTGAAATTAATCATAGGTATAATAAAAACTTTTATGTGGTTAATAAGAAGTGAAGGAAAATGTAATTGTATATTCAGCTGTAGATAACATATTTTTTCTATTAGAATTAATAACAACCACCGAAGTATGATTTTATAATCAATTAAGAGAAAATATTAATTAAAGCATAGTAATATAGGGTCCTTCAATTAAAAGTTTATTTTAAAAATAAATCAAAAAATTATTAACTAATTAAGATCTTAGTTTAGAATTGATTAATAATTTAATTTATTTCTAGAGTCCTAATTACTTTAACTAAAATACAAAGTGCAAACCTGCAAGATTTCTTAGCATTGAGGGGAAACACGCCACCATGCATCCCATCATGGTTTGGGGGGGAGCACACCACCATGCATCCAATCATGGTTTTGGGGGAAGCATGCCACCATGCATCCCACCATGGTTTGAATCAGCATTGTACCTTGCGACACAGGAGAAACCTGACCTAAATCTGGGAAAGTTGAAGATGGGCAAACTGTGAAGGATGGGTCTGGGTCAGCATCGTGCCTTGCGATGACGTTCTGTAACGGACAAACTTCTAAACAAGATGTTGGATGTAATGCTTATGTCTGTCCGTTGTCTTTTGGCATGTTCATGCCTTGTACAGCAGATAGAGGGGCGGCCGAAGGCTAAATAGTCCCATGTTAGTTGGGTTGGTGGCCTTTTTAGGCTTGTAAATAAAGGTTGTGTCAAGTGGACACGAGCGAGAGCTTTTCGGTCTGTAATGGACCATTTTACCCTTTGTTGTGCAACTATTCAGAGCTTGTAAAGTCTGTTTGTAATTTGCATTGTCTATGAAGTGTTTTTCGGACATGTTTGCTTGTGGATCCCGATTGAGGCGTTCTTTTTAACCCGTTCTCTCTTTTGTTGGTCCTAAGGGACAATGGGAGGCTTCGGGGAGGCTGACCTTTGCGGACGGACGCGCGAGGGTGCCGCACGCCTTAGGCAAAACCAGCTAAGGTCGTGACATTATGGTATCAGAGCGGGACAAGCACTCATAGAAACACTTGACATGCAAACGTGGGGGACCTAGCGGGGCTGCGTTGAGGGCAGTCAGCACACGCGCGACCGTTTGAGGGAAAACGGGCATGGAGATGTAGGGAAAAGAGTCGCTCAGAGGAGCGAGCATCCGAGATTGGCATTCAGAGGAATGGCCAACCCTTCGCGCAAGAGGCACCACGAGAACAGGCAAGCTTGGTTGAATGCGGAGCGCACAAAGGCTGGGATGGTTGAGTTTGAGCTACGGCTCAACGTTGACAACTATACTTGATGGTGCTCTAGGCAAGCGAGGCGCTTGGCAAGAATGAGACCATCCAAGGTGGAATGAGTTGTTCAACGACCAAAAGAGTTATGCAAAGCTCACAGAGGTGAGGGGAATTGCTAACTCGAAGAATTTGGTACTCATGCATGGGCTTGTATGCGGACGATGGAATGTTCGTGGCCATCCCAAGGCGACCGAGACTCGGCGCCATGGAGCATTGAAACTTTCTCTTCGTCATGTGAAGGATACGTCCGGAGGAGGCTGAAGTGTGCAACGAGTTTAGCATGTTGCTAGGCCTTGAGGGGTGCGGCGGTGGTTGTATTGACGTGGAGGCGCAATCTAGCAAGTGCGTTTGCAAGAGGCAGAACAATGCACAGTTTGTTCAGCAGATCGGAGTAGTCCAAGGGGATGGGGGTCTCCGAAACGAAGAGAGATGTTGCTCCAACGGGACAGTTATCTAGGAGGGATAAGTCTCGGCACTTCAGAGGGAGAATCATGTGAGACGGACTTCACATGTTGAGGAGGAGTACCTCACAAACAACAACTTCATGAAGCTCGATGGACTGAGCAAGCGGCGAGGAGTTGTCGCATGATCTCGCTCGAGAGAATGCATTGGTGGATGCATTGCGAGATCAAGTGGGGGAGCGACCTGAAGCAACTTAAATGAAGGCACACTTAGAGTCGATATGGAGATCGGACTCAAGGGAGGGCTGACCCGTGGAATGGAGGGCGCGAGGGCCACCATCGACTCAATGCAAAAACGAGGAGCGGAGCAACTTGGGTGTAACTTGGCGAAGTACCCAAGCCGCATGAAGGGATCCAGCAGAGAAGTTGGAACATGGAGCAGAAGCACAGTGCTTTCCTTAGACAGAGGTCAAAGACATGAACTCTTGCAGAGGCAAGGGTAGGATCATGTTGTTCCATGGGTCCTTCATTCTGACGGAGCGGACTCATCTTGCATGGTGCCAAAGACGAAGGGAGCTTCTGGGCACTTGCACCTTATCTCGGAGGAGCATTTGATGGAGGAACTAAGGCGACTCAATTTGCGGAGGCGAAGTTGGGTTCAGAAGGTCTTTGCACGGGGCAAGAGGACGCAGAGGCGGGTACTCTTGGAGAATATGCCACAGTGTTGTCATTCAAGTTGCCATGAAGGAAGCAGTGCGCAGCGGAGATTGTGCTGGTAGGGGTAGAGGCCCAGGATCCAGACAATGGTGCACAAACTACAGTGAAGTCGGTGGACTTCGGGAGCTACTAGGCGACGGACTGCCCTAGAGTGGTGCTTCATCTAGGTGTGACCCAAGAGTGGGTGGATGAAGGTCGATTGCCAAAGGAGTGAACAAAATCGAAGGTGGAGGAGACCCTGCGATGTATTGGCAGAGGCCACACATGGAGGGTTCACAATTCGAGTTTATTCCAAAAAGATCAGAATGCAATGGAGATATCACCAGGAGGCGACATGGTGCAGCGGATCGTGGTGGAACAGTTCGTGGCAATGCGACACACACGACATTGTCCCGTGAGGGATGAGATCATATGGAGGTATGATCGGGAGTTACTGGAAGCTCCACTTCGATGAACAACACGACGGCAAGAAGGGCTATGGATTCAAGGAGTGAAGGCCATGGTACCGCAGAGGCGGGTCTTCCGGGCGTGCATCGAATTTTGCATCGGATGAAAACCTTGGTCATCAGCATATGGGGGCTTGGTTCCACGAAGGGAAAAGTTCGAATGCAAGTACCAGTGAGTTCCATGGGAGGGACTTGATCATGCAGAGGTATGATCGAAGCAACTGGAGAGTTGGATTGCTCCAAAGCTCATATTCGCTTAAGGGAGCCCGACAAGTCAGAGGACAAGGTCGAGTAAGCGAACGTTGCTACCAAGGAAGCTAAGGAGAACAGAATCGGTGCAAACTCTACAACGTGATGGCAGAGGCCATGCATGGGAGTTGCAGTCTGTCTTTCCATCGACCAAACGGACTGCTTGGAGAACACAGAGGTGTTGAAGCAGGGGGTCGAAAGGGGCGAGGAAGCGACGATGAGTCCAGAGGGACTTAGCTACCCAAAATCAAGCATCAGTTAGAATGGAGGTGGACTCAGAGGAGTGCCACGGAGACATCTCTACTGATTGTGAAGAAAAGGGATACAGAGGCGAGGCGATGGATAGTAGGGCCATGGGCATGGCAGCGCCATGGTACCGCAGAGGCGGGACTTCCGTGCAAGTCATTGATCCCTTGCTCTCACGGAGGGAGAGCACTTGGTCGTGAAAGGGGCCGAGGAGGTGGAGCATGCAGAGGCAATCTCCAAGTACCGAGACAAGGCTGAAGGGCAGAGGCCAAGAAACTTCGTAAGACCTGTGTCAACAAGTTTCTCATCAAGATAGCCGTAAGTGAAGGACTTCGGGTCATGCAAGAGTGCACGACCAAGGAACGAAGCAGGCAGTACGCGGTGCTGTACCTTTGCTACTCAGTGGAGTAGGCGGCAGGGTTGATGGAGAAGACGGTACAATCGCACTCGAAGTTGGGGTGAAAACTTCCTGCATTCCAGAAGTTCAATGGCTTTGAGAAGGTGAATCACAGTAGCTAACTCAACGCAAGGAGTGCAAACACTTCGAGTGCTTCAGAAGTGTGAGCAAAGAGCAGGCGAAGGCTAGTAACCAGCTCGATGCATGAAGTACAACCTCGAGGAGGCGGGCGAAGTCAAGTAACCTTTGCCTTCTCAACTCTTAAGAGAATGGGCGAAACCGAGTACCCCAGTTCTCTTATCTATCCAACAGAGGAGCTCTGCACAAGTTCAAAGACCCTTCGAAGATAACGGAAGACAATAGTTGTCAAATCCTCACCAGCGGTGATCAGTGCTACTGAGAGTAGATTGTCCGCTTCATTTCCCAACGAAATGCCAATCGAAAGCGGAAGTGATGCGAACCTACTTGGATGTGACAACTAACTAAAAGAAGAGTCAATGAGCAGATTTTGTGGAGGAAGGACCCAAAACTTCAGAAGTTTGCGAGGCGATGCTCGTTAAAGCTCCAACAAGCATCCACCCAGTTCAAGCAACATGTGGAATTTTTGAGAAACTGGCGCAGTAAAGATGGTCTTTTCCTTCATCTGGCGGATCCGTAGGAATCAACAAGGATCAACACAACTCAGCCAACCCCCCACACCAGAGTCAGAGTCATTGGTGAGTTGAAGCAGCATGGCGGATCAAAGGTTCGACTACTCAGATACAGCAGCGGAGAGCAGCTGGGAGCTAGGAGGCGCATTGCAGCTGGAGCGGAAGATTGAAGACTCAGCAAAGGCGAAGAGTTGTAGTGTTCACAAAGGCTTCGACGAGGACGTCGAAGGGATAAGTGGGGGAGAATGTAACGGACAAACTTCTAAACAAGATGTTGGATGTAATGCTTATGTCTGTCCGTTGTCTTTTGGCATGTTCATGCCTTGTACAGCAGATAGAGGGGCGGCCGAAGGCTAAATAGTCCCATGTTAGTTGGGTTGGTGGCCTTTTTAGGCTTGTAAATAAAGGTTGTGTCAAGTGGACACGAGCGAGAGCTTTTCGGTCTGTAATGGACCATTTTACCCTTTGTTGTGCAACTATTCAGAGCTTGTAAAGTCTGTTTGTAATTTGCATTGTCTATGAAGTGTTTTTCGGACATGTTTGCTTGTGGATCCCGATTGAGGCGTTCTTTTTAACCCGTTCTCTCTTTTGTTGGTCCTAAGGGACAATGGGAGGCTTCGGGGAGGCTGACCTTTGCGGACGGACGCGCGAGGGTGCCGCACGCCTTAGGCAAAACCAGCTAAGGTCGTGACAGTTCGCCGGTGAGGATGAAGGGTGGGTCAAGCGATAGAAAGGTGACGTCGTTTGCTGGTGAGGAAGAAGGGTGAGTCCAGCAATAGAAGGTGAGGAAGAAGGCTTTGCGAGTGAGCCGAGATGTCGCCGAGGACCTGAGGGCGAGGGACGGTGGCTTACATTGGACACAGGTGGGCTCGGGGCACTGGGCAGAGCTGCAGCAGTGTCGTCAGTGCCCCTCCCCGAAGCTGATGGCCCTCACGTGAGGGCCATGCATGCTCAGCGACACACGTGAGCAGCACGCATGAAAGGGCGCAGAAGCAGTACCCGTGTCCCAAAAAAAATAAATAAATAAATAAATAAGACACATGTCCAGTCATGTCGGAGACGTATGTGTCCGTCATGTGTCCAACACTGATAGGCCCACCAAATTGGCGTGTCCATGCTTCTTAGATTCAATAACAAATCTCGTGCTGGTGGCTTAGTAGCGCTTGAAAACAAGGACTCAGTAGCCATCAAGTTTTGTAATGATCAACTATAGACATGATACAAGCTATTTGTTTCCAACTTTCGGAGTTCAGACACAAACATTACCACCATATTCACAATTAAGGGATATGTCATAAGATAGTTTTGGCCTGTTTTATTCTGTTATTGTTTCTTACCAGCCCTTTTATTTTAAGTAAAAAAACATATTGAATATACCAAGGCTGACGCCGTTCAGGCATATGATTGTGACCAACTCTTAATACAAGACTACAAAAAACAAAGCCTGGCTTTCACAAGAATGACTAAGTAGCATACAAATTATATCAGAAGAAAGCCCACAGGTTACGAGGTATATAGTTCATGAGTATAACCACATCTATGTGAGAAAAGAAGTCAATCAAACCAAAGAAGAATTTAGTAGACACCTTTTTGTTAACTGACATACTTGAGTTATTTGTAAAGAATGCTGATCAGTAGAAGGAACCATAAAGGCATAAATTATAACAAAAGAAAAGAATAAAGCAGTTTGTACCATCCCAGAAGAATCTCTTCCACCACAAAGCAAAAGCATGCCATCAGAACGTGCACTTGCAGTGGCATACCTGTGAAACAGCATAATGAATGGAAAACAAAACCAAATGTCACAATAGTCAAGCTAAACTACAATATCCCAACTTCACATGGCATTCACACTTTGGAATTTCCATCACATGTCAAAATGATTTAATAAAGTACAAACTGCATAAGTAATAAAAAAGTCAACTCTACTTATTAGTTGCAAACTCATATAGTTGACAAAAGTATAAATGAACTATAGAGTATAGACCAATAACAAAGTGGTATATAAAATGGTATTGCTAAGTTACCACAGAATCTACTCAGAATAAATCAAAAAATAATATCCTTCAAATATTAACAATAGAATCATGTATGCACACAACTTCAAAAGAGAATGTCCACAAAATTAAAATTTTAAAAAATACATTTATCCTTCTTTTATCCAGAGCCATGCTGCACCTTTCACAAGTAAAATCATCGAATGATGCCCAAAATAGTTATTGCTCAAAAAGAACCTAACAAACTTTGCAAATAACAAAGAGAAAATGGACCCACTGCCTTCACTTTCCAACTAATACTACCAAAGGAAGCAAAATCTCACATTCGAGCTGAAGGTCTGTCGCCTTCTGGGTTTAGTTTTTGCCATCTGTAGGGTTTCTGTGCAGTGTCCAAAGCCCATGCATCAGAGAGAACTCTCTTGCCTGAACAAAAGAACCAAATTTCAATTAAACAAAATATTAATGAATAACCAGTAATGACTCAATCTTCTTCCTGTTGCAAAGCACCCAAAGAAAGACTTAAGTAGAAAACATAGTAGATGCTTATTAAAGAAAGCATTAATAAATGCAAATGAAAGATGCAAAAGAATTCCAAAATCTGACCCAATATGCAGGTGTGGCCTTGAGAATCTCAAGGTTCGCCGTACCGTACCGTACCGGCGTTTCGACCCGGGCTCGGTACCGGTACGGTACGGTATACCGCTCGGTACACCCAGGTGTACCGAGCGGTACACTCACGTGTACCGAGCACTGTACACTGCTACAGTGCTACTGTACACTGCTACAGTGTCGAGTACGGTACGGAGTGGTCCGCGTACCGCTGGCCTATCGGACCGGTATATACCGCCCGTACCGGGCGGTACAGTCCGGTACGACAAACCTTGCTTGAGATGACCAAAGAAAGATCAGTAGATGCAAACCTCAATAGTAGAATTTAGACAAAGTTTGCACCATCACTTAAGGACATTTAGGTATATATTATCATTGATGCTTTCCTCAACCATTCTAAATCACTCACTTTTAGCAATTACATCTAGGATGCTAGATGAGACATTTATAGCTTCTATCAAGCACTAATATGATCAACGTATATCAAGTGGAACAAGACAAATCCCTCTTCACTGTTATGCAATGCAAGAATGTCAATAGGTCAATATATGTGAATTTATGGCCAAATTTGAGGTATGTGATTGAAAATAATTTTTTTTTCTATTTATTGTGCTAAAGTTAGCAAGAATTGAAGAACAGAATTCCGAGAAAGAAGTTAAACACGAAAAATAAAGAAAAAAGGGACATCCATTTCGAAATTGTTAAGATGTATCAATTAAGTTTTCAACTACAGAGGTCAACCATGATTTTTCTCATGCTGCACATAGGGCTGTAACCATGAGACAAGGAAGACAAACCAAAAGTCTATTAAGAAGCTAATTTACAAAAGAAAACATATGATTACATAATTAGGCATGTTAGGCCCTTGTTTGTTTGGCAAGTGTTTCATTTATATCCTTTCAAACTCTCTTGCCAGAACCACCAATAAAACTGAACACTTAGAAATCGACAGACAACTTTATGTTTTTCACTAATTCTCAATAATTCATTTGCACTCTTGTACCACATAATCGTTAAGCTGATTGAGCATAATATTACGGTTCAAAGAAACAAACTCACCATCATTGCCACTGATTGTAACAAGATAACGCTGAGCTACCAAGTCCATGGTATGGCCATAGCGAGGACCTGGCCCGGGTCCTTGAACAACCACCCTGCAACAGACCACAACAGCGCATTATACAGACACTACTTGTTTGACACCCTCATACGTAAACCAGAAAAGGCTCGTAAAAGACTGACAAAGGACACTTTGATCTTCACCTGTGCCACTTGAACTTATCATTTGTCAGGTCAAGAACATAGAGATCATCCGTCGAGTGCCCGGCAGGTCCAATGCCACCCTAGTAGAACCAATCACCAGCTATTTGTTTCAGATAAAGAAAATTGAAGAACACTCAAAGCCCAATAATTCACGATTGGTACGTTCCTGTCCAAATCTTGTTACCTGGAAAACAACCATTGTCCCAACCACTGCAGCGGCATGTGCAGCCCTCGGAGAAGGCGGCTCTCCCACGGGATGAATCCTGCCAGTCGAAAAAGAGGATTGCTGCATTCGCATCAACAAAATCAACTTGTAACCGGAGATCATCGACGACGATGAAGAGAAGTCCGCACCTGGTCCATTTTCTGGTATTAACGTCATACGAGTGAACGGAATTCGTGACTCCCGCGAGCCCTTCACACCAACAAAAGGGGCACCACCATCAGTCGAAAACACCATCGAACTGCAGGCAAAGCGAGAGGAGGGAAGAGAGGGGCGGTGAGTTACTGATGCCAGGGACGGCGGAGGACGCGCCGCCCTCGATGGCGGTGGCGCCGCCGAAGAGGATGAGGCGGGGCCCGCGGGACTTGGTGGCGTCCACGGCGGTGAGGGAGTGACCGCATCGGGGTCCCGGGGCGTCGTCGTCCGTCTCCCAGCTCGAGTCCAGCCGCCGGTAGTTCGGCGCCGGGATCAGCCACGGCTTCGAGCCCATGATCCGCCGCCACTCCGCCCTCCTCCGCCTCCTCCTCCGACCGCCGGGAGAAATCGCAAGACGTCGATACCGATGAGGAACGCGGACAGGCGAAGTGGAGACGACAGCTGGAAAGAGAAAATAAGGTCTTCGAGGGAGAAACCCTAGTGTGGGTCCCGCTCTAAGTTAAGCTCCCCGAGGGGACCGGCGTGGGTAGGTCATCGCGTTTCAAGAACCCAAGTCGTAACGTCACTGGTGGAAAAAACAACGCCCCACACCGTGGCGACGTCCGGTGTCCGTACACGACGATCCACCACCACAGTTCACGCATCCAATGGCCCACACTCACGCACGCCGTAGGCATCTGCGCGGCTGCATCATGTCGCTTGCAGTCGGAGAGAAATCTCGGATGGTACCAAATGACCGGCGAAAGCCCTTGCAAAAGTCAAGTCAAACTGTCAACAACAATTCGAGACGCGGACCAAGGCGACGTGTTAGCCGCCTCCGGGAAACCTGTTACCATGATACGCATGAGATCCACGAGTCGGCAAGTCTAGTGGTTGATCAGTATGAGATGGCAGCTTCCCTGTACCAGAACTACTCTCCATCAATACAATAGTAGCTCTTCTACGAAATGAAAGAGGTCGTGCGCACAAGTTATACCTCCTTCAGTTACGTAATAGCGATAACTAGATAGTACAAAGTATACCAAATTACTGACACGGTGCATTAATGGAACTGTCGTCAGGGCAAGCTAAGGTAAATTCGTCAGAACAAGTTAGGTACAATCGAATTAAATTCATATAAATTGTCACCATCAGTTCAGTTCATAGGTATATAAGCAAGCGAGGAGAAACAATGGCAGACAACTTAGTTGCAAGGTTAAAATAACTATAAGCTTCAAAAGCAGGTCGTCCTTTGTCCACCCATCAGTCACCTCGTTTTTATTTCCTTCTGTTCACAACAGGTAAATAAGCTACTGTGAGATGAAATTGGTCCAGGTAAAAAAGTAGAACAATGCATGATGCTTATATTGTAGACACTTGGGTAACTTCGTCGAACAAAATGCAAATAAAAGTTGAGCAATCAACACGACCTGCTCCCTTTAGCTCGTGGAACAAGCAAGCCCCTTTTCTCCAGGCTTTTGAAACGATCTCTTGCGAGAGTACAGCAACCCTTTTTAACGGAAAAGAACAAGGGTCAAATTCAATAATGATGAAGAAGATCTAAAGTTGGATCTAAACATACTCGAGAGAACCAATAATTACCTTCAGCTTCCTAAGGGATCCAGAAATCTCCTCTGTCAGAAGAACTTGAACAGGAGCTGGTTCAAATCTGTAAAAAGAGCAGAGAACAAAACTAATCAATCGTATCTTCCTAAAGGATCAACAAAACTGCATTGGTAAAAAAAATTATTTAATTTCAAAATGGTTGCCAAATGAGCCAGATAGGGGAATGTACTCAGAAGCATCCTGTCGTCACCAAATTGACGAGATATCAAGATATACATGGAACTATCTTAAATCAAACACAAGATAATTATAAATAGTGCAAAGTGCAGCTTATCAAAGTAGTGCATCTTTGCTCAATCAAATCAAAATGGCCCAGGACATTTAATTGTGTACCTCGCTCATCAACCAAAGATTCCCACATGGAACCAAAAGTTAAGATGGTGAATTCATTTGCTGCCAGCAGACTAGCATGCTCAGAGGCAGGAAGTCAACGTCAACCTCCAAGCATCATAAAACATACAGCTCAATTTTAAAATTTATGCAGAGGTGTGGCGTGCACAGTGAACAATAAAACATGTCTATTCTCCACCAAGTATTCATCAATGTTCATGCATAAAGAATGAACACGTTAAAAACTTTAATAGTTCATTAGAGCAAATCATTACAGATAATTTCCTGATTGAATCTAGTTAACCATGTCGGGCTAAATTAATTAAAAGAAGTATGTAACTAGGAAAAGCTAAGTAGTTTACTAAAAATTCTAAAAAATAATGGCCAAATGGTATTCCATACCAATTTCAGCAAATCCCTTATCGCTAATAATTACTAAAGTGTAAAGTCGATTGGGATAGCATAGATATCTAGTAGAATATTGTTTTCTGTGCAAAATACAGGCTGGCTGCCAGCTAGTAAAAGCATCACATAACAGTGTGCTCTCGGATAACAGCATGCTCTCTCATTGCAGTATTTAAAAATGACGGTGAAGTGAAATCCAATAATATAGAGCAAGAATAGGTTTCATACTTGTGCTTCCCAAGGCGAGGTGGAGCAGATTTCAATCTTTCCTGCCGAGCTACGGCACGTCTCATGTGTCTCCTGTGCTTTTCTTCATCCTCTTTAGCTATTTCCTCCATTATATCTGGTAAACTGTACAAGTGCCTAAAGATGTTAAACTTAAATGTCATAGAAACCACAGGACCACCTGGGCCATGAGGACAATCATATTACCTATCAAGTTCCTCGGAAAGATTCTTCCGCTTCTTAGCTTCTTCTTCTGCTTTTAGTTGCTCCTTACGCCTGGCTCTTCGATTTACCTCCACTCGAGTTACTCTCTTTGTTTTTGATTTCCTGCTACAAGAATAAATATGATAGGTCTCATGATCTAAGATGAATAAGATTGCAAATCATGTGAGAACCAATTGTGCTACAAACTTTCATCAAAGACCTTTCCTCAGAAGTTGGCATCCACAACCACGACAAAATATGTACCGAAATGCAAATCGGCATTAAAGGTTGCCTTCAATAAAATGTTTTGCAATATATGGCACAAGAATTTTGGTTGCCAGCTGCAGGTGTAGAATACCCTAATCTAATCATTGCAAAAATCTCAAAGATAATTCTTTAACAAAAATTGATACAGCAGTGCTCCTAACACTAGACAAACAACACGTCGATATGAGCAATCATAAATAGTTAAATTTTCTAAATGATGACAGATGTCCGTCAATTTTTTTAAACCACCATAGAAGTCTACAAATAATTAACATAGTAAACAGCACATCCAAGTTACTGACTTTTAAGAGAATAAATTACATGGTCAAGCTTCGTTAGAAGATCACTGGAAATCAAAATCAATTAGCTTAATATATTAGGCAAGTAATAGCTTAATATATTATGTGAGAAACTAATCTGCAATATAAAATAAAGTCAACTTCAAGATACCTAAATTCATGACATTGATTAATGAAAAGAATGATAGTGCATCTTCAACAATGGACCAGGGCAAAAGATTGACAAGCATGTGTCCATTCCATTTTAGCATGGCATAATACAATTAGCATCGGTTAAGTTGGATGAATGGAAGAGAATTGCACACATTCAACAATGGATTATGGCAAGGATTGCCACTTTAGAGCACACAAAGACATGACAGCTTGGTGTGTCTTGGAGCTGGATAATAGTCCAAAATTTGGCATGGTCGTAGGTGAACATGGCCCGGCACTATAATTCTTGCACTAAGGCAAACATAGAATAGACAAAAAACATTAACAGTAATAGTTTGAATTATTTGGGGTCAGCAAAATAAAATCCTTTCACCACAAAACTATGTTGACTACAATATATAAAAAAATGGAAAATTTATTAGATATCCATTTTATTAACTTCATTTATGTGTCATGGTGGTTCTTAGCATATTCTAACTAGGAACATGTCAACAATTATATCAGCATGACATATACAAATGGAATTCTTGCCTTATTACTCATAATCACGGTTAAAGCAGCAGCGATGGAATCTTGATCTCTCAAAAGCACTGAAGGTAACTCGTGAATCTGATATCAAACCAGAATGCCTTCCATTGACATGCATCTTGGGACGAGTGGATTAACAAATTTGATTGCTTGGATCGTAGAATAAATAAATTAACTTTTTCGAAGTAATAACCCTTGTTACATTTAAACAATCTCTTTAATTTATCAGGTCTCTTAAACTTGCCAGGAAAAATGAAGAAAAAAAAGTAAAAGGTACAAAAGTGTACTTATGAGCAAGGTCCACAATCTCATGTACTGGTCGTGTACCAGTCAAGGCTTGGACCCTTACCATACTGGCTCAGACCATTGTATTGAGTGTCTACCTGTGTGAGACAAGTTTCAAAAATATCCTGAAAAAAGATAAAAAAATCAAACAAAAAAAACTCTGATACAAGGCCTGTACCACCCTGTACCAGGCAATACAGGCCTTTAAACTGAGCAGACCAGGTGATAAACCTTGTATGGGGCATACTGCCCAGGTCATCTTGCGCAACGTAAAGCTAAACCATTAAAAAGGTAAATACTGTCCATACCGTACCATACCACATGGTATTACAATCCTTGCTCACAAGTTGCAACTACATCATCTAATTCATACACACTATGTCTGATACTCAAAGAAAGAAAAATGATGCAACAAGCACACTTCTTTCCAATGTGTAAAACCAACATTTAGAAGTCAGCCTATGGAAAGAACTATCCTTCGGTGCCCATAATTATAATCATAGACTTTACATTGCAGGGAAAACCCCACAAACTAATAACTTGAAGAAAGAAAAGAATCGATTCACAAAAGGATACCTTAATTCAGGTAGCTCACTGTCATTGTTGCCTGTTTCCCCTTCTATGTCACTTTCGTTTCCATCATCTGCCTCTAGAAAATATTTCTGAAAAAAAAAAAGAAGACGATGGCAGATGAGCATAATTACTAGTCAGATTATAGTTTGCTATCAACTTAATAGAAAGATGATAGGAGAGGACCATGCCCACTAAGATCAATGGGTGGCTCTGGAGCTCCTGTCAAAGTGTCAATGAGATGCAGGCATATCCCGATTGATAGATAATATGCTTTCAGATTTAGCTATATCCATGTTACCATTACAAAAGTAATCAACAACAACTGAATACAAAATATCATAAGTGCAGTCATTATAGCATATATTATCCACAATCGTAAAACTACCACTTCTTTTCAAATAACTTTGCATGACAAATTAGCAACCCTATTAACTTTATTTTGAACCTAATTATAATACCCAATCCTATTAGACTTGCATTATGCTAGGCTATAATTACTATCGAGTTACAACCCACACCCATCTTGTGAGCACCATTTGGGTGCATAACATGGTTTGCAACTTTAAAGAGGCAGTATATGGTCCGACTAGCCACTGAGACTTGGGCCAAGTGAGTTCAACGGATTCAGGTCATACAAGTGAATCCGTCGAAATCGGATGTACATCAGGCGACAACTATGACCAATTAGTTGCGGTAGAATTTGCATCAAATCACCCAATGTGACAGTTGGGAGCTGGCTCGGGACTGGTTGATGGTGTATTTAATCACCCCCTTGCTCATTTCTCCTCTCTCATGCTCACTCGCTCATCCTCATTCTCAACCTATTTCTCTTGATTTCTTGGGTAAAAGATTTAGATCTTCTTTAATTGCCTTGAGAGACAATTAGGGAAGGATGATTGGCACTCGTAGAAACATTAAATCTTAGGATTCAATCATAATCATCTTCAAATCAAGGTAATCTGAACCCTCATCTTTAATCACATGGAATTAGAGCTAATTAGGGTCTCTCTTTCATTTTTACCCAATTAGGCACACAAAATATTTATGAACTGATCTCTTTTTCTATGGTACAAAGCTAGCAACTCCATTGTAATCAAACAATTGTGAATAACTAGAGCAGCATATTTCATATTTCATTTCTCAAAGTGCTAGCAAAAAAGAACAAAAAACCAAACAACAACCAAGCAGTTTATTACTTGAGACAAAATTAATATCTTGATTTATCAGATCACTTCAATATTATAAAAAGAAAAATACAAAAATGGTCATTTATGCTCACATCTTCTTCTGTCACTGGTTCACCAGGAACCGTAACTGGCACTGGTTGAGGCCCTAGTTCTTTTTTGTAGATATTTTGCATTTCGTCAGCAACAGCTTGAGCCAATGAATCCTATATTTGCAGTAGTGAAGCAAAATTCAGTGAGATTTGCAAAGAAAAAAAAAAGAATTGAGAGAGCTATTCATTCAGAAAACTATAAAAAGATTGATCTAGCTAACTTTAAGAAAGCCAATTAGCATGAAATATAAATAAACAAACAGAGTATTATTACTTGATGAGCCTCAAATGGAGGATTGAATGAACACCCTGGTGGCTCCACTTCAACAGCTGGAATGAGTGTAGCCTTCTGCTTCTGCAAGATCAAAAAATTGGGATGATAAGACCAAAAAAATGCTAGGCACCTAAGATACAGAAGAATATTCTCGAACCAGAGGACTACTTACCAATCGATATGCTTATTTTAAAATAACCATAAAATTTTACAAAGAAAAACATAGTCTAAAGTATAAAACAGAATTATTACACTAGAATGATAAGGTGACATCATATATGAGTAATCTATCTCGTTAAGATAACAGAAATATTTTGATAAGCATAAGTATATGCTTCCGCACTGCAGACAATAACTGATTGACTCAACCTCTAAATCCCCAATCTCTTCAGGCTTTATCTTCGTTTACATATCATTTTTGTATCAATTCACTTGGGAATTTTGAGTTTTCTAGACATTCTACCTGAAAAAAGTTGTATGTCTCCACCACTATATGCTAGATAAGGGACTAATATCTTGTTTTTCATATGCTAGAAAGAACAGTAAAACCTTGTCTCATGACTTGCGGTGGTACACATAAATTTTTCAAGATGCTCCATCTAAAAAACTTAGTAGCTTAAACTTGCTTTAGTATGTTAAGGTATGATTACGAGGCGTTGGCGGTACAAACAAGCATCACAATCTACACTTTCTTATAAGTGCCAATGACATGATACCAGAACTTATCTACTAGGATATAGATATAAGACATGACAATTTCACCTTTCTGGTTTTGCCAGCTGCTTCGCCTGCAAGATTGATGACGAAATTAAAAATTTTGCTTCCAAAATTTAAAAAAAAATATTGAGGAGTATATAAGTCACAGAAGAAACCTTCATCACCCCAAATGTCAGTTAGATTAGAAGTTGTATCCTCTTCCTGAAGGCATAACAACATAAGATAGGTAAATAATAAAAATTCAAAGCTGATTGCAGACCATGGAAGCATCTTAAAATTAATTGCATACCTTGGGGTCCGTTTGAGCCTGAGGTTTTTCTGTATTAGCTTTTTTCTTTTCCCTCTTCAGTTTTTTCAGGGTAGAAGATGGAACAGCTTGCACGAAAGGATTCTTCTGTAGCAAGCTCTCATAATGGAGAATTTTCTCCTTATGCTTCTCAATCTTTCTTTTTGGCGGAATTTCTGTGGTAGCACCAAAATTTTCAATAATACCTCACAGTATAGAGTCCGAAGAGTGTGAGGAGTGCTTGTGTAGAAACAATTATCGAATACAAGCATCACCACAAGAAAAGTAGAGATGAACTAAAGGGTGTGTCCTACATGGGAACAAAGTGGATCGGTCACTTGTGTAATTTTAAGAAGGGGGAGTAAAACAATCCTGTAGATGATTCTCAGCCAAAAAGGGAGCCTTCATCCTCAAAGACATCCGAGGCATTTCAAGAAGATATACCGTATCCTAAGCTAAATGAAAACAAATTTTCTTCCTCAAATCGTATGAATGTCGCATTACATGATGAGCCATAGGATGACTGACAGCCCAAAGAAACTATATCCACAAATAAAATTTCCTGAAGACAAAACGATGCACACTAAGTAGTTATTCAAAGCCCAAATAGTGCAAGCAATTATATTTGACAGCCAAATCATCAAGTGAAAAGAACTAGGAGCGACCGTGTGTATTATCTCGGAAGCAAAAAGCCACAGAAAACAATGGCTGACAATGTCTTGAATACTCGTTTTCATTCAACGAGCACCTGATGTGCGATGACATTGGCGGAAACAAGGGAAAGGTAAAGAGGGAACAAGAATCCAACATCGCGGTCGGATCTTTACGTAAAACGAAGAAGAACCGAAACCCTGGGGTAGAAGAAGCGCACCGGCGTTGGATTTGGTGTCGAGGTAGAAAAGGGAATCGCTGGGGAGGGAGGCGATGGTGGCGGCGCGGCCCGTGAGGGCGTCCTTGGTGGACTTGTCGAAGTAGTCATCGATGTCGTGGGTGCTGATGTTGGCTCTCCACGCCTTCTTCCCCTTCCGCGATCCCTTCGCCGCCTTCCCCATTCTTTTGCCCCTTACTAGCCTCCGCCGCCGCCTTCGAGATGAGAGGAAGGGTTGATGACGGGTCTCGTCAATTTAAATACGCCGTGAAGGGAACAATAACTCAGTAATATTATTTATACCCTTTTATATCTTTAATATTTTATCAAATTTGATCTTATTACATAAATATTCTCAATATAATTCAATTAGATTTAAAAAATAATTATACATACTAATGAGTTGTTCTTTTTGTATATATACGATTAATCCTTTAATAGAATTGGATCGCTCTTATAATTCATTGAAATCAATCAAAACATTGTGATAGTCATAAATTTCATATATTCGATGACTGTACGACTATTAATTTGACTATGATCTTAAATCAAACAAATGGTGATTTCTAACGCACCTAATCGCATGCGACGGCGTCATTCAAAGGTATCAACGGCCAGCAGCAGCCGAGACAAACGACCCCACCGCCTACCAAATCCCACGTGAGTCGCCCACCGTTCGCGGCCAAAACCCGCCCCTCCTTTGTACGGAAGCATTTCGCCCACCTTCTGGAGTGGCCGTTCTTATCCGGCCCAGAAGAAGCCTCGTCAAATTCGCCTCGCAGTTCCTTCGAATCCAATCACCGCCCCCGATTCTCGAGGCGCCTAAAAAGCTTCGATCTTTGCCCGCGATCGAGCTCCATGGTGACCCCCAATCACAGCCTCGGAGTGCCCGGCCTCAGCCCCGGGCCAGAGCCACACCGCAGGAAGCAGCAGGAGGAGGCGCCGACGGCCACGGCCCACGCGGAGGTGTACTCCGGGTCGGGATTCTGGAACTCGCCGTCGCCCAGCTCGCTGCCGCTGCCGAGGTTCTCGCTGAAGAAGGACGCGCCGGCCGTGGGGGAATTCCTGGCCACCGTGGCGCTTAGGCGAATGCTTCGGCTGGAGTAGCACGCACTCCTAGTCGATATGCAGCAGTCGATGTTTTTGAATGACGGATAAGAACAGAAATGATTGTCGAGGAAGAAAAAGAAGATTAGATGCACAGTTTTAGATCTCTTCTTCTTCTTCTTCTTCTTCTTCTTCTTCTTCTTCTTCTTGTACAGTGTGCATTGTAACGTTATGTAGTGATGTTAGACTAGATTTGATGAAATGTTGACTTTGATAAGCAACATTTGTTCTGCTATATATTTACTTTTTATTGAATGAATGCATGGGCTAATTATCTCATATTTTTCAGCAAGAAAAATTGAAGTATAGTCAAGAAGAGAAAAGACTTGTGGAAACCATCTTTGAATGGTAGATGCGTGAGAACTTTGCATTACAACGCCGCCTCTAAATTAGTGGCATGTTTGTCAGCCACTTAAGATGCAACAAGTAATTAAAGGCGATGCAGATTTCATATACATATTAAGGTAGATTAATCAAGTAGAACAAAGTTTCCTATGTGCTTGGGGTTTGAAACAAGAGAATCGAAGGTAAGAAAGGTCCATTGGCTGATAGAAATGCCACCTCGGAAGAACCCATTTGCCGCGTGAAGTTACACCAAACACATTCTGCAGTTGGTGTCTTCGTGAAGCAGCAAGCTTTCACCTCATCACACGAGATGCTTAGAATCTCGTTCTGGTTGCAGGTTGACGAGCACAACGTCACCTGAATGCGCTGCCAAGGAAAACTTTCCTCGCAGTGTTCCCGGACATGGCACTCCTCCCTCATTTATGTGCATTGCGTACTGTTCAGGACTAAGGGTTTTCCCTTGCAAGCATGCATGCATGTCAGCATCAGATGATCTGCTGCGAAAGCATCGACTGTTAGGTGAAGTTTTAGTCCGAATCAATAGCCTGCATTTGACACGAAACCTACGCGATGTCAAACTCAGATTCACGACAAACGGTGTGTGGAAAGTTATCAGAAAAGTACAAGTTCATAAGCACTTGCAGAGCATAAGGAATATGGGAGGGAACACAGTAGTGATGGTGGAGAGAAGGGAAAGAACTAACGTTCAAGCCGTATCCACCAACCAAGCCTCAGCTTTGGCATCACTTTGAAGGATAACCAGCGACCTTTAGGTGGCAAGCATGTCGTTCTTGCAAGCAATCATCACCATCTCCACCACCACTTACGGTCTCCCCATAAGTAGAGGTGTAGAGTTGGAAGGATCGCAGCTAACAGCAGCATGGCGGGAGGAGACCAAACAGAGTCGCTAACCAGCTCCTCCAAGGCCACAAAGACCGTGGCGGACAAGACCTTGAAAGGCTTCGGCAACCTCATCCGCGTCCTCCCCAGCGGCACCGTCTTCATCTACCAGTTCCTCAACCCGCTCCTCACCAACAAGGGCGATTGCCACGTCGTTAATAAGTACCTCACCGGCGCCCTCCTGTGCTTCTGCGGCTTCTTCTGCTGCTTCTCCTCGTTCACCGACAGCTACACCGGGAGCGACGGGAAGCTTCACTACGGCGTCGCCACCAAAGACGGCCTCTGGCCGTTCTCCGACGAGAGCTCCGGCTCCGTCGACCTCTCCAAGTACAAGCTCCGCTTCGGGGACTTCGTGCACGCGTTTTTCGCGCTGGTGGTGTTCGCAGCGATCTCTCTGTTGGACTCCAACTCCGTCTCCTGCTTCTACCCCTCCTTCGGGTCCCAGCAGAAGGTGGCGCTGATGGTGTTGCCTCCGGTGCTGGGCGCCATAGCGAGCTCGGTGTTCATGGTGTTTCCCAACACTCGCCACGGCATCGGCTACCCTCCCTCGGAGACCACGTCGGATTCCTCCTAAGAGTGATGGGTTATGTGCTGCTTCGTGCTAACAGCGTAACGCGCGAGGACGTGAGAAACTATGCAGTTCTCTGCTCTACATGTTCAGCTCATTTCAGCAAAATGAATCAACTCACGAGTTACCAGTAACAGTTTGATGATTCATCTAATGTTGTGATCTGTCCTTTGATCATAATTGCTAATTTTGGCATTAAAAATAATTGGTAATATGAAATTGAAATTATGGTAAGATAATAAAAAATTTGATTTAATAATTGTAATAAAATTGTAATTCCTTGTTTTACTCACCGCATCGCTTACTCGTACCACTTTCTATGTGCTTCCGCCTCCCAAGAAACCGCCGTTATCTGTCGGACATTATATGCCGTCATTCTCGTTGGAAGACGCGGAAAAGAGAGCGCCGCCACTGGTCTGGCGTAACCCACGTGTCGCGTTGACCGCGTCCCCCATCGACCGTAGGCGCTTGTCCACTTATTATCAGAGTTGACCGGACGATTGCATTTAACGATGATTGGGATGTCATTCTCTGTTTCTGGGCTAAATCGATTGCCCACCAAAATCCAATAAACCAAAAGCTTTTATGGCGACGTGACAGCTCTATTTTGGTTTTCGTTTTTGTGCGTGTTAGGCACTGCCATCTCCCAAGGCGGCCGCCAAGCTCGGTCAAGCCGCCGCTCTCTCCTTTTCCGTTATCTTTCCGCGCTCTCGGTCTCTCTCCCTATATAACCTCATCCGCGTCTCCCCTTCCACCTCAAGGCAGCCTCTCTCTCTCGCTCTCTCTCTCGTTCGCCTTGCTTCGAAGCTGAATCCTTGGTGGGGAAATTGCGATGGCTCCGAGGGCAGCGAAGGGCGGCGAGGCAGAGAGGGAGCTTAAGGAGGCGCGGTTCCGGGGCGTGAGGAAGCGGCCGTGGGGGCGGTACGCGGCGGAGATCCGCGACCCAGTAAAGAAGACCCGCGTTTGGCTCGGCACCTTCGCCAGCGCTGAGGAGGCGGCACGCGCCTACGACGCCGCTGCCCTCCGGTTCCGCGGCCTCAGTGCCAAGACCAACTTCCCCTGCCCCGGTCCTCCCCACGCCCTCGCCAACCCCTTCAGCCCCACCAGCAGCAGCGGCACCGTCGAGTCGTCCACCCCTTCCTCGAAGGCCACCGCAGCCGCAGCAGTCCTCACACCGCTCGATCTCGAGCTGGGCCACGCGTCCGCCCGCTCCTCCCTGCCGCGCAGCCCGGTGGCCATGGATCGGGCAGTGGCCTCCACCGGGTTCATGGGCGTCGGGATGGGGGGTTGTTCCTTCGCCATGGATTACTCTCTCTCGCCGGCGGCGCCGCCGACGAGGCTTCCCTTCGACGTCGACCTCAACCTTCCGCCTCCGCCCGAGGTCGCCTGATCCAAACGCCAGCGTTGCCGATGTCGAGAGATTCGGATCACAAAATTTGCCGACGTTGACCTCAACCACATACAAAATTTTCAGCTTATGTTTGACAAGCTGTATCTATCATTTTTCCTTTTTTTTCTGGCACTGAGAAAAAGTAAAAGCCATCTCAGAAATGGAACTCATTGTTATTAAATTAAATAAAATTAAATTATTTTTTGGCCAAAATTTATTATTTTTTCTCCCTTTTTCCTTGCCAAGTGATTAATTAATATATTGATTTTTGAGGTAATAATTAAGATTATATGTATCGACCCAAGAAACGCCGTCGGACACGACTAAGTCGCCGGTTTGGGCACACGGAAACACGACAAGTAACTACAATTGCGCGTCCTGGTGGGCCATCCGTTACATTCTACGCCCCGTAAGAGCCAATGTGTCGGTGGATCGCGATCGCATCGCTGGATGTGCTTTGCGATTCGTGCTGGTGTGAATCGATCGAATCGAACGGTAGCTGGGGATGACAGCAATTAATGTACGTCAACTCTATAGCCTGTGATAAGTACTTTAATGTAATTAAATTCGATAATCTATGTGAAATAGTTTAACCTTCTTAAACAGATGGTGACAATTACAGTTGTTGGTTTAACCTTCTTAAACAGATCAACAGGGGCAGCGGGTGATGGATTAATAGAGATCGGAATACTAATCATAATTATACATAGGAGATAAATATATAATTATCTCTAAATCCAATTACTTAGTCTAACTTAGAATGAAGCTTCCCATAGTCAACCCTTTTACTGGGGGCCAATGCCCACAGATTCAGCAGCCCCGACTCCACCCATTATTAGTCAATTCACGATTTGTTCTTTCGATCGATGAGTGTAAATGATCTTATTTTAAGTCCATCAGTCACAGGTCCTAACTTATCTTTTCCTGTTCTTATTAGGGACAAATACCACTGGTTTTTGTGTGTATTCGACTTGTTCGAATCGATGCAGCAACCTCACCGTTTCACATGGGATAAGGGAAACGTCGGAGAACTCGACTGTCCGCCAATCGGGAATCGGTAATCACATCCATCTTCTTATCCGGAATAAATAACACGCGCATCCATTCCACGGCATACCATCACTACCCCCACTCCTAAACCAGGGGCCGTCGGCGGTGACCGGAACTCCTTATAACCGTCTCGCCCCTTCTCCTTAATTCTCCATTCTCATTCCGTCTCCATCTCTCGACAGCAATGCCTGCTGCCGCCGCCGCCGCGTCTCTCGTCCTCTTCGCCCCATCGCGCTCCTCCTCCTCCTCCCAGCGTACCCTCAGACGCCCCTCCCTCCTCGCCCTCCGCCGCGCTACCGCCGCACCTTCCCGCCCCCGAACCCCCCGCCTCGTCGCCGTCCGCGCGGCCGTCGCCATCGAGAAGGAGACGCCCGAGGAGGAGAGGCCGGAGACCTTCCTCCGCGCCGCCGATGGCCACCACGGCGCTGCGTCTGCCTCCGTCCGCGCCCGCTTCGAGCGGATGATACGGGAGGTCCAGGACGAGGTGTGCGCCGCTATTGAGGCGGCCGATGGCGGCGGGAAGTTCAAGGAGGATGTTTGGTCGCGGCCGGGAGGAGGCGGTGGGATCAGCCGGGTGCTGCAGGACGGAGGGGTGTGGGAGAAGGCCGGGGTTAATGTGTCCGTGGTGTATGGTGTTATGCCGCCGGAGGCCTACCGGGCTGCCAAGGGAGAAGCTGTATCTGGTAATGGGAATTCTTCGGTCAAGGCTGGACCTGTGCCGTTCTTCGCTGCTGGGATCAGTTCGGTATGTGTTGGAAATCTCGTCGAGCTACATTCTTTTGCTTGGTTGGTTCGAATGAAAGTGACTGGCGTGACGATGTTGAGAATTAGGACTCTAGTTGTTAAAGAAGCAATTTATGCAAGAACTTAAAAGTTCTGAGCTTTAGATCATTGGGTTCGTTTTTGGGATAGAGTATTGGATTTCTTTCATAGGGATTATAAGAGCTAGACTTAAGAATGTCTGAATAAGAATGCGTTAACAAATTTTGTTTAACAAAGATACCCCTACTCTCCTTTCTTATACTTCCCGGTATCGACACGGAAAAAAAAAAATCTGACATTGAATTAGAGAAGTATTTGGTGGTCTGATCCACAAATGGATTACACTTCAGGGGAAATACTAGATCCTTCAGTGAGTCATAATTCGATTTTGGTATACGTACCACAGTCTTGTTGAGGGGGTTAGACTGTAGAAAAAGTGCAAGGTCCCAAGTGCCTAGAAGTCACCAAAATAATTGTTTATGGCTTTTAAGTTTTTCTGAGTATGGAGATTTCATCCCTCTAATGACTTTTTTGGCATTTTAATTCTGTATAAGCTACACTTTGCATTAGGAAGACTATCATGGCTCTTCTTAGTGGCACTATATTTGATCTTTATTTCTTGTGCCATTTTCTGTCACCTAAAATTTTCTGATGTCTAAGGTCTTCGACTTGATCTTTTTCTGCTACCAAATGCTTTTAACTTAAAACCATATGTATTATACCTTCTAAACACATCATTAATTCCAGACAGATAATTTTCTCTGTCTTATAGAGAACCAACTCATCTCTTCTTGGAGAATTTCAAGAGTTGGCACAAAATCTATTATTTGATTAGGCTGTTGCATCATCCAAGTAAATATACAGATGATTGTTTGTCGACTAGCCTAAGCAGATTGGTTCTTGTTTTGTAGGTTTTGCATCCAAAGAATCCATTTGCCCCAACATTGCATTTCAACTATCGATACTTTGAAACTGATGCAACAAAAGGTACCTTTTGCAGAGTTTTTTTTTTCTCTGTTGTGAACAATTATAAAGGATTCATGATGATTCCAACTGTGCAGTTGAATGTTATTTATTTAGAAATGTTTTTCTCATGTACGATAGCTTGTTATGCTTTGCACGAGAAGCTCCAAGGATGTCTTTTAGTTCTGGTAAAGGAATGTCTATGAGCTTAAATCTGCATACCTAACAGTAGGCATGCTCTAAGATGATATAACAGTAGGTCAATTTAGTCAAGGTGAATTGTATTTCCTGTGAAACTGATTTAGTTTTCATTTTTCCCATTCATCATAGTCATTTTGCTTCTTATGAAACTAATTCAATTTACTAAGGCATCCTCAACTTTTTGTAATTTGACTTTCCTTTAACATTTCAATCTTTTCAGTTCTTTATCTCACGATACCAGCACCGTGTCTATCTACATAAGAGGGTCTTTTTATGCCTCATGCTCAATTTTGTTTCCTCAAATGTGTGAGAAAGAACTAATTTAGCAAGTATTATAGGATTTTCTGCAACGTGGTCATGCTTGATGTAATGCATCAATGTATCAGACCATGTTTAACTCGTAGACATATCTTATAAGGTAATTGGTTCAATTCTTTACTAATTGTTTCCAAAAATATCTAAACAAAAAAAAGAGACTTCTGATCGCAAGAAGGAGGACTATTTCCCTATCTTTGTTGGGCAAATGTCATTTTGTTGTATTTTAAGAAGTAAGGTGCACGTTGTAGCATTTGTTGATGAGTTTGTGATTATCATGATCATCATGACTCATGGAGACTTAGTTGTTAGCATGGCTTGTTCTCATTAGGTTTTAAAAGCAAATTAATGCAAATGTTGTTTTCAACTTTGCATCAACAAGTGGACCCTGATGCTCTTTCATCATATCATCTTAAAGACGACTATGTAACATTGTTTTCTTTATAATCGATTTCATCTTAGTTCTCTGCCACAATTTATAAAACATGACATTAATGAATACATATAGTGTTTTTTATTATCTAATTCTTGTATTTGCCTGCAGATGCCCCTGGAGCACCTAGGCAATGGTGGTTTGGTGGTGGCACAGATTTCACTCCGGCTTATATCTTTGAGGAGGATGTAAAACATTTCCATAGGGTATGTTTAAACTTTAAATCACCCGATGTCTATCATTATAATTTTGGATTATATTGATCATTTACATCAGAAATTGCAATATGATTAGCAGAAAAGTAAAGAAATGGTTGCACTAACGTATTGCCTCTTTTTTAGCTATATATATTGTTTTGTAAAATTTTGGAAGTGGACAGAGTGAAGACATAGTTTTGCTCATCTTTCAGTTAATAAGCTGATTACTTAAATTTTTCAGTTTTTCTACTTCCCACTTCTGTTTTGTGTGTCATGTATTGTTTTGGTCCAGCAACCTGTCTGGTTTATTAGATTTCGTCATTTCAGCATCCTCTAAATTATATGCATCTGTACCATCTGACTTCAAATTGTCTTATGTAAGTTCAACATTTTATGATTTTAGCTTGTGTCTTTTTAGGTCCAAAAGGAAGCATGTGACAAATTTGATCCAAGTTTCTATCCCAGATTCAAGAAATGGTGTGATGATTATTTCTTCATAAAGGTACATCTTCCGATGTTTTTCTTTTCTTTTGTTAAGTGAGTTCCTATTTTGTTTTAGTTACTGATGGTACTGTTTGTGACCATTTTGGTGAAAATTTGGAGAGATCAGCTTTATTTAGCAAGCTTATGGTCTACGTAGGCCTAGGTCTGATGGTTATAAGTGGGAATTATGTTTTTAAGATATTATCCTACTTGTCTTATGCTTTAGAAATGTGATGCTTAATTGCTGTTTGCCAGCTGCATGATGTATAGATAGTTGACAGTGAATATCTGATGATTATGAATTTATTCATTTAAATATTTTTGTGATGCTGCTGCATGCCACATGGCATGCACAAGGCTAGCAATGAACATGCATGGGCATGTGAACCTCATGAGCCAGCAGTGTGTGACACAATTTAACATGGCATGTGACATAAGTCATGCGTAATGCCAACCCTAGGTGCATGTATCCTTAGAAAGTTGATTTCATTCTTGTGTAGATTTTCTTTTAGAAAGTTCTTCTCTAGCTTTTTCATCGTTATGGAAAATGAGTTAGTTAGGTGACAGCATCTGTTTTCTGCTCACATTCGATGCAAAAATAAAAAAAGTTTTCTAAATTTAATTTCTTCTTCCTTTATCATTTGATGTTTTCTGCAGCACCGTGGTGAAAGGCGTGGGCTTGGTGGCATATTTTTTGATGATCTTAATGACTATGATCAGGAGATGCTTCTGGCTTTCTCTACTGGTAATCCTGCACATAAACTCTCATGTAACCAATAGTGATAACTATATGCATCATTTTGTCTGTATCCGCTCATGTAGAGCGAGGGAAAGACACGTGAAATATATTTTAGAACTATTCAGCAATTGTGCTAACTTTATTTAATGTCTTTTTCAGAGTGTGCAAGGTCTGTTGTTCGAGCATACGTACCTATTATAGAGCGAAGGAAAGACACACCTTTTACCGAGCAGCATAAGGCATGGCAACAGTTAAGAAGGGGACGTTATGTGGAATTCAATCTGGTAAGCAAAGAGAAAATAACATGCATTTGCAGTCTAGGAGTCTGTATCGGACTGAACATTAGTTGCGATGTGTCCATTCTGAAGGTTTATGATCGTGGTACAACATTTGGACTGAAGACGGGTGGACGAATTGAAAGTATTCTTGTTTCCCTTCCATTGACTGCTCGGTGGGAATACGATCATGTATGCTAAGCAACTCCCCTTTCTTTCCATCTCCATGCCATGCGCATGCACAAACTAACGAATGGAATGAACTTTGCCACAGAAACCAGAAGAAGGAAGCGAAGAATGGAAACTCTTAGATGCATGCATCAATCCAAAGGAATGGATTTAGTCTCAGCCAAATGGCTAAGTGAGCACTCTTAGCCTTCCTGTTCTACAGCGATAATACAAAGCTCCTGGTCCAATTTTTCGGGTGCAGTTATGATAGGTGAAAGCTATGATCTGAATTGTTGAATAAGTTCAATCAGGTTATGTCGGATAATATTCACAAATGAGTTATTTTGGAATCAGTGTTGGTGATTATGTTGGGATGGTGTTGGATATGAATGTCTGGAATCTTTGATTACTAACCGGGCGGATTCCTTGGAAAAGAAACAAGAAATTGCACTTCAAATCAGTGAAAAATATAGACACTAGATATAGATCAGAGACAGAGTTCAAGATCAAATGATTATATCTAACCGATAGAAAGGTTTATGCTAGTGTGGAACATTAGCAACCCATGATAATATGGTTGTCACTTGGTGATGCAGTTTCAAAGATTAATTAATGTCTTATTTTGGGGTAAGCTATACACCCTCATTCCAGCAGGATAAATGTGCTTCCAGAGATCCTGTTCCCTAACACCATAAACCTCCATGATCCCATGCTCTTTCTTGTGGTTCAGCATCACAAAGTTGTGGCTCTATAGGCTTCCAACAGAGTGCTTGACTCTTTCAGAAGCCACTTGAACTTGATCCAACACATTGACCCTTTCCTTCACAAAAATAAAAAGAAAAGAAGAAAGAAGCCAGGGAACCTCATGACCTTGTAGATGGACAATGGCCCTTCAAAGAAAAGTCACCATTAGTTGTTTCTCCATCACAGACTCCATTAGTGGAGATGAAGAAGCCCCCACCACTTGTCTCATCTAATGTGCAGCTCACTAACCATTAGAATCACTAGCTACTTCTTTATACAGAAACCAACATATTCCACTCATTTATGACACAAAATACTCAGCTTTAGCTCACACACAACTTGTCCTCCACTTTCTTATTCTTGTCTTAGCTCACTCCTCTCTTTGAGTAGGATAGGGTCTTGTACCATTCATTTCTTTAAACAGGTGCTTGCAATCATGTCCATCTTGTTTAATGCTGTTGTTATTATCTTATACTTTCCACTGGCTTAATCTCCAAGCTGCCACAGAAATGTTTCCTCTGTGCACAACAGTTGCATTTGTCTCTACAAGTGGAAAGCCTAAAAGCCTCTTTCAGTGTCTACCCTTTCCATCTTCTAACACTAAACCTGTATACTCTTTTATCTACTTGCTACTTTACAGAGATGCATTCCATTTCGAAGCAAAAAGGCTTGAAATGGTGTACGCTACGCAATGTCACCATTGGACACACTGGGCAAAGGTGGAGGCTGTGCTCCCCTCAGTCTCATGTCTACATGGTTTGCAGCAGATCTTTATCCCCTCGGGGATGCCCCGAGGAAGAAGAAACTGTCCATCTCCATGATCTCACGGTCTTAACAGTAGCAGAGTTTCTTTAGCGGTGTCATCCGATCAACACAAGGATATGCCCAGCTCTTGGCGGTGGTGAGGGGCGACTAGATTCTGCGATAGGGTTTCGGACAACGAGAAGCTCCCCGAAAGCGGCCACCGCCGTCACTTCCCTTCACATGCATTCACGAGGGTCCTAACTCCCACGGATGCTTGCATCTCGGAACTCGCTACATTTACTACGCCCACTGCCTCCGTTGGAAGCGCTCGATGCGAATAGTAGCCAGCAACACCTCTTCCCGTCGCTTCTGCGGACCCCAAGCGACGTCCAACGGAGCGGAGCGCGAACGTTTCAGGGGTGACGCGGCAGGAAAGCCAGATGGGGCCAGCTTCGAAAGCGGGCCCGCCGCTGACATCGTCTAACGTGTTCAACCGCGGCTGCCCTCTACCGCTACGTGGACCGTATCGGAGCAGCGTTCCCACGTGCGAAACTGTGCGCACGTTAGCGCCGCAGCGCTTAATTATTTATTTTTGTGTTCTCCGCGCCCCCACCGCCTTCGTCGTCGCCTTAAGGAACTCCTCCTCGCCCCCACCCGGACACCGGAGTCCCGCGACGGCCTCCGCCTTCTCTTCCTTCTTCCTCTTATATTTGGGTACGTATACGCGTACGTACCACTACTGCTGTAAACTTGCTTTATCGCTTCTCTTTTTGTGATTTCGGATCGGGGAAGGGAGGGTTTTATCGAGTGCTGGAGACAGCGAAAGATGCCGCGAGCCTGCGCTCGTGATCCCCGTGAGGCGGTCCGTGAGAATGCCCCATCGGCGGCCCCTCCTCCCTCGGCATCCCACATCCTCCTCCAACGACCCCCCGCCTTCTTTTGATCGCGAGAGCCACCCGCCCCCGTCGCCGAAGCAGCTCGTGGAGTCCAGCGATCGGGCACCAGCGGCCGCTTGGAAACCCGGGAACCGGTTCTTGAGCACTCGCCCGAGGTCCGGCCTCGATGAGGAGCGCCGGCCCTTGGTCGGACCCCAGGGGGGCGGTGTGATGACCCCGGCGGAAATGTTCGGCGACCAGGACCGCTTCCTGATTCCGTTGCAGCGGCTGTCCAGCGGCGGCGGGAGCAGCAGCTTCGGCGGCAGCTTGTTCACGGTGGACGGGAACGTGCTCTCCGGGACGACTGCCACCGTGGAGGGGAGCGGCAGTCTGTTGGCGGCAGTGGACGGCGGCATGGATCTGAGGGATGAGTCGGCTGATCGGAATTGGGCGCAGAGGGCGCGGGAGAGCTATTATCTGCAGTCGTCGCTGGCAACCAGGTTGACGTCGCAGGCGTTCTTGGCCGGACAGCCGCTCCTCCTGCTGGAAAACTCTCAGGAGATTTGCGGTGTCTCGGCCGATTCGGAGACGGTGTCGTATCGACTATGGGTAACGTTTTCCTCCTTAATGACTTGGTTTCTAATAGCTTGATCACCAGATCTGGCTTTGTCGTGGAGGTTCTTGTAGAACATGGCAATTAAATCTTCTTTACTGGCTTTTAGTCCTTTTGCTTTTTTATTGAGGAAGACGACTTTAGGCTTTCTATCTATAGATGTGCGAGTGGGGAACGCTTAAACATTTAACCCTTCTATAACCACCCGCCTCCCACCCCGCAAAACAAAAAAAGAAAAGAAAAAAAGAGTTCTCATTTGTGTGTCTATATTCTTGCATAATTAATTATCTGATCGTGTCCTTTTTATATCGTCTATTTCAAACTGATTAGATAAAGTGAATTGCTGAGATCAATTTCACATGTTGTTATTTAAACCTGATACATGCCTAAATTTGCAAATCGTTGCTGTTAAATCATTTGTTCCTCACTTCCTCTGATGAGTAAACCCAGAAATGTATTATGTTTGTAGCTATGGCTAGTTCAACTTGGATTCTTATGACAAGTCAATGTAGACCCTCTTTTAGTTTCTTGTTTGGTTTGTTTAAGGCTTACAGTTTGAAGGAGAACTCCTATTGGAGCTCTGTAATCATCGTCCATGTGCTTTGGGCATCTGTTTATGTTCTTTTTGCATATACTTTTTTATTATAATGATGTTTTGCCAGATAGATCTGGCTCTTTGCTCAAAGGAGATCTGAGACAGGTTTTTGAATGCATTTTGGGTTCAGGCTTTTTTATTGTGTTTTATTACTTCATTTTTTGATTAAACCTTTAATATGTGTTGTTAATTAGTTCTCATTTTATCTTTTCGTGACAATCCAAAATTCCAAAGAGTAAACAGGATCTAGTCCACTTGAATGGTCTGTATTATCTGCTGACATTATGAAATTCATTCATCGAGTTCTTTTAAATAAACACGATAGCTTCTGAGAAATTGAAATCTCCGCAGAAACCCATACGAAGTTATGCTTGAAAGATTTTATATACGTCTTTCAATCCCAAAGGTCCAGGCATGTACGTATGTTCTTACCTTCTATGTTCAGGTGGATTGGACAGTTGGACTTTCTGATCCCAATCTAAATTGGGATTCTCCCCCTTGGTTTTAGTTATAATTTCTATATAAAAAGGTTGAAGTTTCATATGTTAGTGTCTTATTCCAGTAAGTTACCTGCTAATTTATTACCTCATATCCATTCTTAAGCATAGATTGTGCTTTAGCATGCACACAACCCCCAACAACTAGAAAGATTACAAGACATTTTCCACAGTAGGTTTTTAATTATTCAAGATAGGATGGTGTTGCACTGATATGATTAATCAGTTTCATTGCTAATATCTGATGAAGAAGTTAGAACAAAAATTAAAAGTATCAATAAGTAGGTAAAATCAAGCCATACAGCATACGACAATAACATCATCAACAACCCGAGTCCACAACTATTTGTAGTTCATTGCTAGAATCCTTTTCTGCCTTTGATTTCTCCTCATGATAGAAGTAGGGGTAATCAAGTCACTTTTTAGAATTCTATTTAAAGTTTTCTTTGGTCTTTCTTTAACTCTCCTAATATAGTTAACCATAAGTAACTTGCTTTGCTTAATAACTACATTTATAGTTCATTGATATCCAAACTACCTTCAGTAGTTCTGCTTCATTTAATTTAGATATTTCCTTCTATATCCTTTTCAGTAATGGCACACCTCCTCAATGTTGTCATGCTGCAAATATTGACTTCTTTTGATAAGTTGTCACCTGATCTTAGATGTTTTTTGTTCTTACATATCTTTTGATTTCCTTGTTCACACAGCATTAAATCACAAGTATTGCATATAAATATTGGAAAGTAAACACGAGTAGTCTGATTATCATTAAGCTGATGTTTGATCCCAAAACAAGAAATTATGATAAATTCGTAACCTGTCGATGTGCTCTATGTGGGTTAGACAAGCATGGTGCAAGGCGAAAGTGTGATCGAGGTTTTGTCATGTGTATTAATATTGGACAGGATAGTTTATTCATCCTTATTCTGGTGTCCTGGAGGAGATGGTTTTGTAAAATGCATGCCATTTAAATGCTAAATTCTGTCATAAATTTATTGACTATTTCTGTAGGACAATTTTACTATCTATTATTTTTTGCAGGTCAATGGTTGCTTGTCTTATTCTGATAAGATAGTTGATGGATTCTATAACATTATGGGAATGGATCCTTACTTGTGGGCAATGTGCAATGAACCAGAGGTTGGTAAAAGGTTGCCCTCATTGACGGCTCTCCAAGTAGTTGATCCGAGTGAGTCCTCGATGGAAGTTGTCCTTGTTGATAAGTATGCTGATCTTAGCCTTAAACAGCTCGAAAACAGAGCTTTGGAGCTTTACCATGCATCAGAAACTAAGTTAGAGCTTGTAGAAAAACTCGCCGGACTTGTTTCTGGCTTTATGGGGTAAGTCCATGATAATTTTTGCCCAACTACTTGGAAACTTTCTATTAGCTGTTGAAACTGAATATATCTTTTGGGAGTTTGAAGGGGTGCATTCAAATCAGAGCAAGGTGATCTTCATCGATTGTGGAAGTCGTATAGCAAAGAATTAAGAAAACGTCAAAAAAGTGTTGTCATTCCTATTGGCAACTTGTCTATAGGACTTTGTAGGCATCGTGCCATTCTCTTTAAGGTAAGCTATTTTCTTTTCTTCATATCACACACACATCACAACAATCAATAACACACCCCACTCAAACCCCCTTCTCTTTGCTCTTTTCAATCGTAGCTTTCTTATGCTATCAGTAGGAGTTTCACTTGATTTCTGATGATGATAATGGATTGAAAAGATGCTTCTAATTTTTTTCCAAATACTGGATACACCGACTTTGTTTCTGTTGATATGCAGGAACTGGCTGATTACATAGGAATTCCATGTCGTATAGCTCATGGCTGTAAGTACTGTTCTTCAGTGCATCCTTCTTCTTGCCTAGTGAAAGTTGAGGATGCCAAACAGTCATTCAGGTAGTCTTTCTGTACTGTCCTTACCAAGAGTTCATTTGTATTACTGCTCTGATTTCAAATCCTTATAAAGGACAGACATCTTAGATTTGCAGATTATTTAGTAGTCTGGATGCTGCTTTAACCTCAAGATACTTATTTAGACTTACGTAGCAGTATCAACCGTGCATCTCCTCAAGGCCATTTATAATGAGAGCTGAAAATCTAATAAGTTGTTATCTAGGATTGTCGAGGTAAATTTCCATAAGCCTAAAGTTGCTTTATGCTCCATGATACTATGACTTGCACATTTAAGTGTTGAATGTTTGTATCGAAGAACTTTGGATTTAGGTCAGGATACAAAAGTGTCTAGTATATATTCCACACCAGTCTTGTTTCTGATGTGAAGTAGTGCACCTAATTAAAATGTGGCCTGACATGTCAAACTAGGTTGTATGGCTCAATAACTCAAGTGATTGGATGAATCATTTTAGATTATCTTGTATAATCAAGATTTAAAGTCACAATTTCTTTTTGCAAGTTCTGAACCCTGATACTCATGTAATTCCCTATGTAAAATTGTTTATTAGTCACTATTGATAGCTCTTGATTTAATAAAAAATCTGCCTGGTTCGCCAATAAGTCCTTGAAATTTATGGGGAGCATAAAATTTGATGTGACATGAGTTGAAACATATACATATATAAATGGTGAGGACAACCTTGTCTATGATCGAGTCATTATACTTTCAAGATCAATAATAGTGCAACCATGTGCAGATTGGATGTTCAGAAGATCCTATTTAACTCCTCACTGTATAGGCTGCTCTATGTTGAGGTTGACTCAAATGGTGCATCTGAGGGTAGGTAACATTAGGTCGAACCACTTGGGTGCTCTTACATCTTTTAGCATCTTTAGCTTTACAAGTTCAGAAACAATGAACAAATGTTGCACCTAAAAAATCATGGACCTAGCCTTGTAGAACTTGGGTCTAATAGCACTTGATGGAACTATCTCGAGGTAGAACCACAGGAAGGATGAATACTGGATTAGTAGTCGAGTACGTCCAACAACTTAAGATGTCTACCTATTCCAATAAGATGAGTCTAGAAACAGGTAAGATTCTTTTTTTGTTGATTTGTATGAGGTCCACTGAACTATATGTATGAGAGTATATATTCATGTATATAAGTATGCATGGCTGGGTTGTAGATTAGGTATAGGCGGGTCTGTGGTTGTCCTGCTGATGTCCAGCTGGGTCCCTCCATGTGGAGTGTATAAATTTGGTTGCAACTGAAACACATATACATTACAAATTGTTCTGTCCTTGTGTTCGAGCCAAATGCTACTAAGTGTCTGTATGACTGGGTAACTGTCATAACTTTCTCAAGTTCTACTACTGCCCCACACTTTGCAGTCAACAGGTTCTTTTAATAAAATTGCCTAGATCTTCAATTAGGTCAACTATTTTCATTTGTGGCTTTGTTGGTTCATTCTTTTTTTTGAACTTATGAGTGGTCATTTTGTTAAGCTTAGGGTTATTTTGCGATTTTCCACATAAAGTATCTCCTTACATCAAACAAATCTTGAAGAGAACAACAGAGTTCCGGTGTGATGTCCTATCATTCACTTAGTTGTTAATTTAAGTTACCACACATGCAAAAATGAATAGAGAAAGGACACATTGTATTTGATGAACATCCATTAATCAACCTATGGTCTTCTATCTGCTTTATTTTTCTTTGGCAGAACTGGCTGAAATTGCTGGTACTTGTCATCTGACACTTGATTCATGTTTTCTGCATAGTTTGGTTAGATTATTATTATTATTATTTGATGAAAGAGTGCATGCTGTATAAATTTGGTGAGTCCTGTGTTCAGCATGTTATGTCGCAAGCTAAAAGTTTTATATTTCCATTGTTACTTTCATCTTTTCATTACTTGCATATTAGTTGACAATTCTTGATATTTTTCACATCCTTTCCTTCCTCATTGTATATTTTAACAGGGAATATGTGGTAGATTTAGTTGGTGAACCAGGAAGATTCTATAATCCAGATTCATCCATCAATGGCAATTTGCTTTCGTCTCTGCCCTCCCCGTTCCAAGGTCCCCATTTGCTTGGTTGTAAGAACTTGTATACTTCTGAGACGACATGGAATCAGATGCTAGTTCAAGAGCAAACAGGTATGTTTCTTGCAGATTCTGCAGTTTATTCCTTATCTCCACCTATCAAGAGTAAAAAATGTCATTAATGAGACATGACAAGTTTATTTTATTTTTTTGCTTTCTAAGGTAATCTTTGCAGTAAATTTTGCACAGATCATTTGCCTTAGGCACCTTGTAGTGTTGCAATTATATGTAGTTGAATTTTTGCTTTTCTTAAAACAAAACTACAAACAGTGACAAATTTTCACTATGGTTGTGAGGTGGAATAAATATATTGGCAGTATGACCTAGACGTGGATCTATTGGCTGGACCATACCGAGCAGTAGTTTGGATCATTATAACCTAGATCTGTTGGCTGGATGACACTGCCCATGACCAATATATATGTATCAGTTAAAAAAAAAATCTTAGAATACTTTTAGTACGAAGTTATTGGAAGTAGTAGTTAGGCTAATCCTCTTATATAAGATGATGAATCACTATAGCTGTTGGCATTATCATCTAGACCAATTTTACGTGCATTACCATTAACTTTCTCACGTATGTTTGGTACTTCTCATCATAATCTTTTAGAAGTTCAATCCATAAAGATTCGTTGTGAACTTGTTTTTGTAACACTGTCTATCGGAAACAAAATGAAAGTATGTATATGGTTTACGTGTTGGTTATTTCTTTGGTAGTGAAGATTGAGAGTGCATGCACCAAGTCATAACCGAAAATATGTTAACTTCAGAATGATTTCTAGTAAACACAACTTGACTATTTTGGTATAATTACTTGTGGTGAAATTTTCACATACATATCATGAGATGGTTGTATGAGCCATTTGCTCCTTGTGGACAGTACTTCCCTTGGGAGTCATTATTACAGCTGCAAAATAATCTGTACATGGATCTTATATGATGGATAGGGAGATTTTTAGGTGGCTTGTGTTGCAGGTATGATTGCAAGAAACTGTTATGATCCATCTGAAATAGAAGCTTCCAGACATTTAAAAGTAAAGGCAATTGGTAGCAAGGGTGAGAAGAAGGGGAATCCTCCAACAGTACCTAAATACTTGAATCTGGAGCCTTCTCTTGCTATGGATTGGCTTGAGATATCATGGGACAAGTTGGAGATCAAGGAACGAATTGGAGCTGGTACTTCTTATATTGAATACCTTGTCCTGGAAGTTAATTCTTTCTTAGTATTTTTTGTTCTAAAATGATTTAAACGAGTCTTCATAATTTCTTTGATATGGTCAGCTTATAAGAACTTCTATCTTTAGGTTCATTTGGGACAGTTTATCATGCTGAATGGCATGGATCAGTAAGACTCTATCCTTTTGAAGTTCCATTGTTTCTACAAGTTAATATCAGTTGTGTGTTGATATACATGTTCAAAATATAAATTTTATGTTGAAGGTACATTTTAGGGAAACATACCGTGCCTAAGATTTCAGATCATATATCTGTACCGTCAGATGAAATAATTCCTTTTGTCTTTTCTGTGACAAATAGTTTTATATTGGTTGACCTGTGAGGATGAAGTGCATGTCCCATGTTAGACTCTAGACTCGTCTTCATATATAATTTTCTTGTATATGGTTATTAGACTTGATTTAACAACTAACTTGTCAATTATAGCCCGGAAGTTTCCTTGTTTAAGCAATTTAGATACTGGTGCTTTCTTTGATATGCCATTCCAGAAACCAAAAAAAAATTGCATAGATGTGTATGCTCCATGGGTTTAACTGCTGGTCCATGTTATTCTGCACCATGACGGCATAGTATTGGTATCAGGATCTTGATCATGCTGAGTGTGTGTGAAAATTGTGGTGGCTTAACAAGACATGCTGACCAGCACAAACTCCATTCTTGTCCTCTATGGGCATCTATAATGCCGGACCACCAGCACAAAATAGTGATGTTCTTACCTGTACTTCTATGAAATTAGGGACCTAATGTTTCTTTGCATTCAGGAATTGTGTTATGTGCAGTTTGCCTTGGCATGTGCATAGCGACATGCATATCATGGTCTTGTATGAGATAGTTAAGAAATCACATGTCAGTACTTGGCAATTAACTTTTTTGTTGTAGCTTGGCAAGTTGCTTTTCAAGTCTGAAAGTGGACACCTGATTTGTAGCTTGGAAGTTCTTTTGAACTCTACAAGTTTGGAGTCATAAGTAGCTGGCTGCTCGACAACATTGCTACTTTAATTCTATTCATTCAAATGCGTGGTATGAGCTAGGTGGTTACCATGTCTAAAAAGCAATTAGATAAAAAAAGTTAAAAATGTAGCAAGTAAACTTGTTGCCTTAGAAATAAAAACTATGTTATTATGGTATCTTTTTTTACAGAAAGATTCTGATATAGCAATCAAGACTCACTACGCCACAAGTTTACTGAACTCTTTTGTCAATGCATGACACAGGATGTTGCAGTGAAGGTTCTTGCTGATCAAGACTTTCATGAAGATCAGTTGAAGGAGTTTCTGAGAGAGGTAAATCAAACTATTTGAATAAATTGTCAGTGATAATATAATCTTCGACTCTAATTTGATCGATCGTATAAGTATGTTGTTAAGTAATAGATTGACAGACATACTGGATAACTTTTAGCAGCCTTGACACATTCTATAAATCACAAAACCATCTAATATTTGTTGATGCTTAATAATTGCCGTTGCATATCAAGGATTGGAAATGAGAACTGTGTCTTAGTTTTTAACTATTCAGCAGAATTAAGATAAGAAAGGCGATGACGCATGGCTTAATATGAATTTAGTTCTTCATGTGTAGTAGTGATTTGGTGAGTATTGGCCATTATTCTCTCTTTTTTCTCACTGTAACTAGTTATGAAAGGAAACTGTTGTCGTGAATATTTAATTAAACAGACTAGTGATATAGAGGGTAGATTACAGCCCAGCCAAAGAGTTATAATGGGTTGCAAGGGTTTCTAGGATGTCTATCATGTCACTTTACGATAGGTTGTCAATGGCTTGTCAAGTCTCGATGGCTTTTGCAGCTAAGGTTGGCTTTGTTTCCTTGCCCAGTCTGCAAACTGTGAAGTGTGTCTGCAGTTAGAAGATTTCTTGGTGAGGTTTGCTTACATCCAGAAGAATATTTTGACTAAGAATTTGCATCTGAGGGTACCTTACCTGCAAAACTGACAGGTAGCTTCAAGAAAAGAAATGTACAACAGCAAATTGATGAAATACAGAACTATAAAGAAAAAAAGATCGAGTAGAAGCTGCTGCTTGCAAGTTCTTAACCTGCAGGCCAACTTTTGCCCGGTGAAACAAACCAGGCCTTTCTTACATAATTTATGCATTTTTTACACCATCATATTTAATACTTTTGTTTCTTTGTGGCATACAACATGATCATCATCTCATGTATGTGGCTACCCTTGTATCATTTTGGGCTGCAGGTTGCTATAATGAAACGGGTTCGCCATCCAAATGTTGTACTATTCATGGGAGCTGTCACAAAACAACCATATTTGTCAATAGTGACCGAGTATCTGCCTAGGTATCCCCATGTAATATTGCTTAAGATTCAGAAGGAACAGAAATTTGGTCTTAAGTCTGATTATTTAGTGTTAATTTTTAAAATTGTATGCTTGAAAACAGGGGAAGTCTTTACCGTCTCATAAACAGAACTGCTGCTGGGGAAATTTTGGACAGGCGGCGTCGGTTGCGGATGGCCCTTGATGTGGTTTGTTACTTTGCTTGGTACTTAAAAGGCAAAAAAGTTGACCATGATTTGCAGTTCATGATTCGTAAGTAAATTACAGGCCAAAGGTGTCAATTATCTTCATTGTCTAAATCCACCTATTGTGCATTGGGATCTGAAGACTCCTAATCTTTTGGTAGACAAGAATTGGTCAGTGAAGGTAAGTTAAGACCACTTGTTGATTGTTTTGCCTATTTTTAACTGATAGTGATGCTTTTGTTGAGCTTTTGGCTATAGGTTTGTGATTTTGGGTTATCGAGATTCAAGGCTAATACTTTCATATCATCAAAATCTGTTGCAGGAACAGTAAGCATTCATTTTCCTTTAACTTCTACTCACTTATTAAGTAGTCATTAACATGTATTATAAGAATGATAGAAATATATCATATAATTCTGTAGGAATTCCAATACATATTGCTTCATATGGCATTATATTCTCTTTTGTTTCATGGCTAGTGTTTTCTACATGGCTGCTGCTTTAAGAATCGACATTACATTCTTCGTAGTATCTATGGTATTGGTCCATCCCAATGTTGGATGATAAAGTGGATGAGATGATACGTTAATGGGGATCCATATGGTAAATCAGTTTGCTAGCATTATACCCTAATTTGTAGAAATTTAATGTCAGTGCTGCAGTCAATTGGCAAGTCAATATCAAAGAAGGAATAAGTTACCTTTGGATTGGTGTTCCAGCTATATACATTTTGTTTTCAGCTTTTGTGATGGAAGATGTTGACTTACTAATTTAGTCTTGATACACCGAGTCAGAAAGCATATCTTCTAGAAATTGACTTTCGATATTGGCAACTGTGAAAATGTAGCATCATTCTTTTGGTATTATCAGGACAGTCAGCATGCTAGTATCATCAGTACAGTCAGCATACTACCTTTTGGTTTTGCAGCCTGAGTGGATGGCTCCAGAATTTCTTCGTGGAGAACCATCAAATGAAAAATGTGATGTTTACAGCTTCGGGGTGATCTTATGGGAGCTATTAACAATGCAACAACCTTGGAGTGGGCTTAACCCTGCGCAGGTGGTTATTGTAGTAGATTTTCTTCTTCAAGGAACTATTTTTGCTTATTTACAGTAATGGTTTTTTTTTTTTTTTTGTAAATTTACACCACAAGTTAGACAAGTTTCCACAACTTGTTTTAGGTGGTATTCTTTTTAGTTTCACACAGAATGTTCATGGGATATGAAGGTCTGACGGGGGATATGTGCAGGTTGTCGGAGCAGTTGCCTTTCAGAATAGAAGGCTGGCAATTCCTCAAGATACTTGTCCCGTGTTAGCAGCTCTCATGGAATCATGCTGGGCTGAGTAAGTACATCATTCTTGTGATGTTTATCAATAATCAGCATCCATCAATAGCATTTCTTGAAATGGATGAGATGGTTCAACACCTAGGTGCACAAATAAAGTAGTATCTTTCTGGAGTTTATGATAACAGCTTGCGCAGTTGTTGGCCTTTTTCTCTTTGAGAGACATGATGATTTCCAAACCGAGAAACTTGTTGCCTATAGGTCGCCAACGAGCTGTTCTATGGTTGGTTGGAGTTGAGTTTGTGGCAGATGAAACTTCATACTGCGAACTCATTTGTATCACCATCCGAGTGATACTCATTTAAGTTCAACCTTGGGCTAGAAGTTCTCATGAATTCTAGGAACTAGTCACTGTTGATGATTATATATATCTTAGGTATGTTATATTCTCTTGGAGTCTTCAAGTGGTCATCTGTAGGCAGCTTTATAGGTTTCTTAATTTACATTTGCTTCCACTGGCTGAACCTTATCTATTTCGTCCTTTGACATGTAATCCGTGTGACGTTGGATTACTCTGTCGTTGCAGCAGTAGCAGTAACATATTGTTTCTTCTCATGTAGTGATCCAAGACAGCGGCCTTCCTTTTCAAACATCGTTGATACGTTGAAGAAGCTACTGAAACCACCTGTGCCGCTGGAACAGATGGCCAGCCCATAGCCTGCCTGCCTGCCTGTCTGTCTGCCTCCGCCAGCATGCGATGCTATTATTCTTTTCTCGATCCATCCACAAGTAAATCGCGAGTCCTACCGAGCTTATATTATTTTCACTTGCAATGTGTAAAATATGCCGCAATAATGTGCTTCGTTTCGTCGCTAATATGTTCCTCTCGATGAACACTGCTATACCATGTGGTCACATCATTAGCAAGTCCCATTATGCCCTGTAGAGCTTGATGCGTAAAGTAAGCCATGTGAGTTGCAAAATGAAACAGCAGATACGCTGCCGATAAGAAGGTTGCTCTTAAAATTATGAAGGTAATGTGTATGTATGCACTGTGAATAGCAAAAATAGAAAGGCAGGATAAATTTTGGTATTAGGTTGGTAACCCGTCTCAATCTGATCAAAAACAACATGCTGATATGAATTCGTTCTTGTATATGGAGACCGCTCGATCAAGGAGCTAACCCATTGACTTTTAAGCTTTTCATCGATTCTCTACATATATAGATTATGTACATAAAACGTTGATGGATAATTCTCGATACATCAGTCGCATTCAAGCTTTTTGTTTCGGCCAAAAATGAAAGCCATGATTTATCAGTCTGTAATCTTCGACCCGAACATTGGAGGTTGGTTGAGATAGGAAATGCGGTTTCTTCTGAACTCTGATGATTTGCCAAAGATAAATGATCGATAGGTAAAAAATGGCAATCTTCTTTAAATTATCGACATGCTCGTTGATTCATATCTAAAATAGCATTGAATTCTTTATAGTAATTCGTGTCCGGTTAGTCAATTAATAAAAGATTTCAGATCAGATCAATGTTGCTACTGCTAAAGCATCAGCCATAATCTGTGGACCTTTATTCGATTTAATTATAATATATAATGATATTAAGATTTCCGAAAGGCGTGAATGAGTATTAAGGAACATTAAAAGAGCTTCTAAGGAGAAGATTATCCATAATAATTAAGTTACCATGTCAAAATAGTTACGATAGTTAACAATAGCTAAGTTTTATTTTAGCTACAATGAATTGTCTATTTTAATGGTCCTTTGAATGTGTCATGAATTCCATATGGAGTCTAATAATTTCTTTCCAATTCTTTTGTTGGAAGGTTATTTAGTCATGGATATCAAAAATATTTTGTGAAATTTCAAACAGGTCAATTCACAAAGTAGTCAATTCCTTATTTGAATATTTTGTTGGCAGGTGATTTAGTCATGTATGTCAAAAACATTTTCTGAAATTTCCACATTCAAAGGTCGATTCAAACCCCCCAACCCCAACCGGCGCCGCCTTTTTTTTTTTTTTTTGGAACCAATTATTGAATTATTCTTAATTCCAACTGCAATTTATCGTTTTTGTTTCTAGAATGCGAGCAAGGTTAATTATATAAGACCTTTTTAATATCTTTAACCTTATAATTTATATTAGAATTTTTATAATTATAAAAATAAAATATTTAGTTTTATTTATCCTAATATTATTAATTTTATCGACGAAAGTACGAAAATGATAAACAAAAAAATAATTTCAATGTCCTTTTCAATGGTGACAAATAATGATGTCGTTAGGGGTCACGGATGACTATTGTGAATGATGAGGGAGACCGATGACGAGATGTGAGCCAATGACGTAGATGTCGATGCTCTACATTTACATCGGCACCGCTCGGCAATTGTATCGGCGCTAACACAAACATAGAGTATCGGGATTTGCATCATCATCTTATCTCTTGCCGTCGCTCTTCCTCTTCATCCACAACAGTTACTCTTAACCCAACGACGTTGATATCTGTCATCATCTAAAATTTATTGGAATGTTAAATTTTTTTTTAATATATCATTTTCATACTTTCATCGATAAAATCGATGGTGTTCGAGTAATTGAAACTAGATGTTTTATGATATTTTTATTTAAAATTTTTAATCTAATTTTATAGGATAATATATATTTAATTAATTCACACTTAATTGTACATGATCCGCTCCGTTTCTCACAAGAAATCGAAATGCTCTATTCCCAGTGTCACACCTTTAAACCCACAGATCTTAAAATCTCAACCGTCCGGGGACACGCATGGCAACCATTGTATACACTCCACTGCTGTTGGGGATCGCCGCTCCCGATCGACTCACTTGCCTATTACTTAAACCATGATTTGTGTGATGTTCACCAATCTTAAAGCAATCGGAAGGTTGCAGCTGGTCCATACCAAACCCTGGCTCTCGTTTTGCGAGTCGTCCCCATCACCCGTCTCCCTCTCTCTCTCTCTCTCTCCGCGGTCAACCCACCATTTTGACTACGCGACTTGCTGTGAAGAAGCGAAAGAAACGCAAAGGTTTTGTATCAATTCGCCTCCGCTGTTTTGATCGTGTCTTCGATCTCAAGACTCCACCTTTTCCTCCTGCTGCGCGATTCCTCGTGTGCTGATATGAATAGTTCCAGCGGTTCTGCCGCTGGTCCGAGCTCCGGATCGGGGGATGGATCGGCTCCCAGGAGGAATTCGAAGCGGCCAAAGTGTAATCTCACTTCTGAGATCTTCTTTTTGCCGTCGTTTCCGTATGGATTTGTTGTTGTTTAGGCTTCTGATAGTTGCCTTATTGTAGAGATTGTTCTTGTTCGGGGAGGTTTTAGGTTTTTGGGCATCGAAATCGTCTTCATCTTCTTTTTGTTCCTTCTGCTCCGTCTTGGTGGCTGTTTTGCTTGGTCCTCTCCTTTTCCCCTTTCTAGTTTGCGATTCTGGATCTCTCCTTTGGGTGATATCCTTGTTTGATAGCGAGCGCTACAAATGTTCGGTTGAAAACTGATACAGTCGTTTGTCTTCCGTTGGGTACTCAGATTCCAAGTTTACACAGCAGGAGCTACCAGCTTGCAAACCTATCCTTACTCCAAAATGGGTAACCTTTACGTTCTTTACTGCTTTGCATGCTGTCTTTGCATATGGCCAGATAGGTGTTGTAGAGACGAAACCAGGCAGAGCAATCTGATGCTGGATCGTGTAGGTGATCTCTGTGTTCACACTTGTTGGCGTCATCTTCGTCCCCATCGGTATCGCCGCGCTTATGGCCTCCAACAACGTATGCTGAATGTCGTCGATACCATAGAATTCTTATGTATGTCGATGTCTCGTGTGCCTGTTTGTTTCTCACTATGCCTCTTTTCTTTGTAGGTTGTCGAAATCGTGGATCGATATGATACAGAGTGCATACCAGCAAACATGACCGGTGACAAGCTTGCATACATACAGAATGATGATATCATCAAAACTTGCACTAGAAATCTCACGGTAATCAGGCGTCTTAGTAACTATTCATGTAGTGGAGATATGAGGGAGTAGCTTATAACTTTGTTTTTGTTGATCTATGGCAAAGAGGTTTGGTTTCCTGGTGATGGAAAACTTGCTTACGATAGAAGCTTTTAATTTAAGATTTCTGACACGGCTTCTTTTGTCTTAGGTACCAAAAGATATGGATCAGCCTATCTATGTCTACTATCAACTGGATAACTTCTATCAGAACCATAGGAGGTACGCATTTAGTAACCTTCTGAAGTTGGTCTTGGTATTTTTCAGTGCTCCTAGCATAATAAATCTTCGCACCATTTGCTTTTGCTCTTTAATGCAATTTTCACATCGCATAAATATCCAAGATGGCTGATTCTGACACAAAAAAACAAGTCAATTTTGATTTCTAGGGAACAGTTTGTCTACAACTTTGCTGACAGTGATTTCTGAATCTAGGTATGTGAAGAGCCGAAATGATGCACAATTGAAGGATGCTGATCAAGCAAATAAGACTAGCGGATGTGATCCTGAAAAGACCACAATAGATGGATCTCCAATTGTTCCTTGTGGTCTTATAGCATGGAGTTTGTTCAATGACACTTACAACTTTACCCTAGGCAACAAAAATTTGTCTGTAAACAAGAACGGCATTTCTTGGAAGAGTGACAGGGATCACAAATTTGGAAAAGATGTCTACCCAAAGAATTTTCAAAATGGAACTTTACGAGGTGGTGCAAGCCTAGTTTCAAATAAACCTGTGAGACTCCATTCTATAATTTCATGCTTTTCATTGGCATCTTATTTTTTAAGCGTGTGTTTAGATTGTGTTGGTTGAAATAGTCCCATGGTAAGGAGACTTAAATCAAAATTGCTAAATTCCTCTTCCGTTGTCATAAGAAGTTTGCAATTGTCACTCCTGAAGGGCAGATGATTTGTGTTTGAATTCTTCATTAATACCATTCTTTATTACAAAATTTAGTTATTTCCGAAATACCCTTCTGCTAGCTGAAAGGGACCCATCTCTATCTTGATTGCTTGATGATAAGACTTGGTGTTCCATGATGCTAGAGCTTGGATAAAACTGGTGCAATCAGTTTTTTACCATTCTATTTATTTTTTTGATTGGATAAAACTGAACCAAGTTTTTACTTACTTTTTTCGAGTTTGAATTGTCTGACTTCCTGTTATTTTTATTCTGGATCTTCAGTTGGAATCGATTAGTGACAATATGTTTATTATAAATTCATTCATACTCAGTCTTGAGCTGCCTATAAGCATCTTCTTTTATTTGCGGCCGATTCACATTCCAGATTAAAGATTTTCTGATCGCATGGTATGCCATGTTTTACAGATTTAGTATTGGTCTGTTCTAGTTGCATTGAAGTTTCCCTTGTAATGTCATACAACCGAATAACAACTGATCTATTATGTTTTTTGTATGGGCAGTTGAACCAGCAGGAGGATCTCATTGTATGGATGCGCACTGCTGCCCTTCCAACATTTAGAAAGCTTTATGGGAAAATAAATCAGGATCTTAAAGCAAATGATATTATAATGGTGACACTGGAGAACAATTACAATACATATAGTTTTAATGGCAAGAAAAAATTGGTGCTATCCACCTCAAGCTGGCTTGGTGGGAAAAATGACTTCCTTGGCATAGCATATCTGACCATTGGAGGGCTATGCTTCTTTTTGGCCACAGCCTTTACCGTCGTATACTTGGTGAAACCTAGGTACACTCTTTTACTGAATTTCATCAGACAAACTAATCTTAGAAGAAAAATGTTTATCGGACAATTCCAGTGCTGTCTTGGAACTTTAAGTCTAATCTTAACTTTGTGAAATCTGAATTCTTGAGTGACTTTTAAAATTTATGTTTGTGCTCATGGGCTGCCATGTCTTTTTATTTTGCTCTGGATACATGCTGATGGCTGTTAATTAATTAATTTTGTAGATTGAATTTAATACTAAATTGTTTCTTCTGTTAATTGAAAACAATATTCACATTCTTAGGATTTATCGTATGAATGAGCTCATTACTGTCTTCAGCTTTCAGTTATTGACTTCAGTAAATGTACATTTTGGAAGTGCCTATTTCTTGAAATAACTTCCAACCTCTTCACCAGGTATTGAGTTGGATATTAATAGTGTTACTTTTCTTAAGTTGGTCATCTTTTGAGTATTTACTCCTGATAGAATGGCTTGGCACAATATAATACGGTACCATAGTGAGCTATATACACCGGGCATCAAACCCCATCAAAGTAATTGAAAACTCTATCAACTCTCTTAATATCATCAGAAAGCCATTATGCAGTTGTTTCCCCCGGAGCTTTTCGCTGTGTTCCATTGTATGCATGTTTGATACACAATTCCCAACATTTGGTACTGGTTGAAACGACATTTTCAAGCATCACTGGGTATAGATGTCACTAGAATTTCTACTCTTTTAAACATGTATAGACTATTTTTAATGTTCTTTCCCTGATTGTATTTCAGAGTACTATCTTCATCTGTTACAAAGATGATCATTTGCTGTTCTTTCTGTTCTTATTATCATACTAGATATTCTTCTGAAAATTCGTCTTTGCAACTTTAACCTTTAAACACTAGCACCTAAGAAGAGAATGGAAAAGATTAACAGGTTGAATGATGTATGCTCACATCTATAGGCCACTATGTTGTATTGTATACCATAGCGATGGGTTTGTTGACTCTTGTACTTCAAAACATGGTGTTAATTTATGATGGTTATTTGTTGTTTGCTAATTTACTTGTGGCCATCTTGCAGGAAGCTTGGCGATCCTTCATATTTGTCATGGAATAGGAATCCTTCTGGGCACTAAAAGCTTGCAAGCTTGTATAAATATACTATAAAGTTTTTGCATGTATTAGAAATTAATATACTGTTGTACACGGATATATGCTTTGTGTTTCATCTATGTATGTTATGGTATTCTATCAAAAACCGAACATGACTAGATGATTAGCTTAGGGTTTTATTGAACTTCTCATTCCTCCTATAGTTGTTCTTCACAATCATAATTCCAAACTCCAACATCTTTATGTGGATTAGGTTGCCAAGGAAAACATTGGCCTGATACATCAACTGTTTTCGATTCATTTAGAGTCGACTGACATTTTGAAGGTTAGTTTTTTTACATCAGGAGAAGAGTGCTCCTTTGTGATACGGGATGATTAGGGTTCGAGTCATGAAAATAACTGTGGTTTGTTTGTTCAAAGCTTTATGCATCGAGCGGGTGTTTTGTTGAGGAGGAGGATATGCATCAAAGGTGGCATCTCGTCTTCTCTTCCACTTCCTTGTGTATTGATATTGATGATGCCTCCTCGCTCATCTCCTCTAACTCGGCGTTTTATGTCGGTTTTGCCGGTACCTTCTCCCTCTTTTCTTCCTATGCCTCCTTCCACTTCAATTCGAATACCTTCTCCCTCTTTTCTTCCTATGATTTCTTCTGTGTGTCTAAAATTCATCTCCTCTAACTCGGCCTTCTATGTCGGTTTTGTCAGTACCTTCTCCCTCTTTTCTTCCTATGTCTCCTTTTGTGTGTCTAAATACTTGAAATTTCAAATCACCTTCTCCCTCTTTTCTTCCTATGCCTCCTTCTGTGTGTCTACATACTTTGAAACTTCAATTCGCCTTATACCTTTTTTCTTCCTATGCCTCCTGTGTGTCTAAATGCTTGAAACTACAATTCACCTTCTCCCTCTTTTCTTCCTATGCCTCCTTCTGTGTTTAGTTTGATATTATTGATACTTCCTTTTTCATCTCCTCCTCCAACACGACCTTTTATGCCTCCTCTTTGTGTCGATATGAAACAGGTTCATATCAATACAATCAGAACTACTCTGAACTTCAATCCACAGTATGAAAAATCAAATCATGCATTGATCAACGTCCGAGTTCGATGAGTTGAAGATTTGAGGAATCAGCAAGACCATATAAGTATAGAAAGAAAAAAAAAAAACAATTAAAACAAGTCCCTATCTACTCTATAACACACTGCTGGATCCAGGATTCATATTTTTCATACCAGGGATGATACAATATATACTGACCGGTAAAGCGGTATATAGATTTTTAATATACCACCTGTTTCATTGATATTACACAAATCTGATAGAATATTAAAATTAACACCCTATCATATAATGTTCATCTGACACTTCCCAGCATTATCATTATCGATCCGCTCAAGTTTGTCAACCATACAAGCTCAGATGTCACACCATATACTTTAAAATAGACAAGTCTTGCACAAATAACAAACGCAGAAAACACAAAATTGAATGAGCATCAGCTGCAAATCCAAGACTTGCCAGAAATGAAACTCAGGGCCAAGATCATCCTGTTAGTTTAATCATCATCAACGACACGAATAATATGTAGGAAACATGCCAGATCCATATCATCCTCTGAAGGATTCATCCTCCTAAATCGTGATCTCACTGGGTGCGTGGAAAGTTCTTCCACGGCATATAGCTTCGAGGTTCTCCCCAGCGTAGGAGCAAAGTGGAGAGATTTCCACACCTGCAAGCAAACATGTCTATCAGATAGACTAGTTCCAGCATCAACTGATTTAGTTTTATGAATTGGAGTTGGGGTATTGCATGATTAAAATTTCCTCCAGCATTTCCTTATCAAGAAGTAAGATGAATCGCTGCAAGAGTAAATGCTGCAGCGATAGACGTTGAGAAGATTACCAGTTAGGTATAGAGGCACTGAATGTGTCAAAAAGCCACCAGCTGCAACTACCCAACGACTGTGGAGGCGAAGAAGCATCAGTCGAGCACTGTCGGGAGTATCATAACTTGCTCCATTGGCATTCTTGACGGGTGCAAATTCCTCCTCCCTTGGGACCTGTCTTACCAAATCACCATGTGTAAATGAATCCAAGACAAATATCATTCAATAAGCAGCGAAAACAATCCAGACAAAAGATATGGGAAAAACAAAATATCTCAAGGACTCAAAAAAGTGATTCCATGACAAACCAACCTCAAAAAGTGCCATTGATGGAGCATATGCAAATGCATCAAAAATGAACTGCTCCAGCTTAAATCCAATAGTAAATCCATGGATTGAAGGGATTTTCTTCTCAGCCAAGTGGTAACTGCATTGCAAATGTGAATTTAAGCTGCTGAGGATCTGATGTTGAAGTGGTTAATACAATGTGATATTGGTATTTAACTAATGAATCAATAACTCCCAACAAAAAGTGATATCAAGATGTCAAACAGCTTTACCAGAAACTCAGAGAAGCAGGTCTGTATAGAATAGAATACCCATTTTTAACAAATGATGATTATGAACATCAATTATTATCATATATGCAGCCCATGTGAAGGATATAATGGTTCAAATATAGGCATCAGTTTAAATCTTAAAGCACTAAACATTATTAGATAGTTAAGGCAATCCAACTGTGTTTCACCATCTATGGCATGTCCGATGGATCAAAAATTCTAGAAAGAGTCCACATAAAGCAACATAACCCACAACATAAGTTGATAGTGTAACAAAAACAAACTCTAGATATGAAGTGGAAACTATCTGAAATTACAAGAAAAAGCAAACTCTAGATATAAGTTAAGCGCCTAAAAATCTTGCCAAATATAAGAAAATCATAGTGAGAGATACGGTAAAGTCACTGAAAAAAATACAAAGAAAAAATTGTGAAACTATTTAGATACGGATGTTAGATATGTTCCCTAAAAGAAAAAAAAAAAGGAAAAGAAAAAAAAAGAAGTAGGTTCCTTCTAGATTCCACCTTGAAGTAGTCAAAGTAACAAAATGAATTTATTAAGGGCTTACGTGCTGTCTTTTTCAAGGCCATTTGCTACTTGATTCAGGAAATCCAGGGTGAACATATGTAGGCATACCTAATACATGTGCAAAACACAAATGATTAGCATATGATCATCTACATTATCGTAATTGTGATTTGCTAACAATTGAAGGCGTAATGAAAATTGATAATAGCAGAAATAAGAAACAACACCAAGATCATATTGGAAAGACTTCTAGAAAAAGAAAACTAACACATGCACGATAAATAATATCTAGCTGATCAGAGAGTTAACTTATATTCTGAAAAAAATAATCCTTTCCTTCAGGTACAAAACTAGATCCAGAAAAGTTAAGAAGACTAAAATCATAAAGTATTAATAACGTACAAGATTGGTATACTAGAAATAGTTTGATGTAGCATCCATGATGTTTTATATCAGTGTTTTCACTATATCCTTATGTCTTTAGCATTTTCCATGGTTTATCTAAATTGTCTTATAAATCATAGGTTATTATTTCATATTTTCTGTAGTACCAATCATTTTAAGTTTTATTTTGCTGTTAGAGCAGCAGTTAATATCATATTGGATTCTCATATGAGGTTGTCATTGCATGTGCCAAATGCAATACTTAATAATTTCTTTGTTTTCATGCATGATATTTTTCCAAGAAAATGCAAAAGTGACAAAGCAATTTTGAGGAAGAATGCGATAAGGAGATTTAAATGCAAAAGCAATAAAATGCAAAAAGTAGCAATTGATTTACATTACTCCAACAATAGCGAAGCCGCCCAGTGGTCTGATTGATCTCAGTCGTCATTGATGCATCCATCTCGCTGTATTCAACCACTGCAAAAGGCCCACCTCTGCCTCTCTGGACAAAGATTCCAACCTTTTCCTGTGGGTAGGCCTGATTCACATGCACACTGGTAAGTCTTTTACTTGCACAGTTAGCACTTGGACAAGACAAATTATTTCAACCAATTATATTACATACAAATGGTACTTTAGCATAGATTGTAAAATGAATTTTGAAACAAATATAAATTGGCATAATCTTCCAGCAAGCTAGAAAATTCACCCCTAATCAGCTGCTACTAGTGACAAAAAGAATTGGCGATGACAACTTACTAAGACTTTTTTGAAATAGAAGTAAATTGTGGATATCATGCGGTTTGTAACATCAGTCCTCAATTAATTAAATCATGTAACTTTCTATTTCTTTGACATCCTACAATTCGAGAAAGTAATGTATGGCATAAGATAAATCTAAAGCCTTTCCATATAGGCCTTTCATTGATTTGGTTATTGTAAAGACATCCAAAATCCCTCAGAGAAACTTCAAGCTGACCTTGAAAAATGAAATGTGCCCTTCCCTATCTTTGTAGATATGATAAATGGTCGTGATCATATAACATGGACAATAACAACTAGACTAATCATCATCATTCAGCTACAGAAACAATTCCAAAATGGAAGCTCCATTGAAATTTAACAAATTGCAGAACTTGCCTACTTTGCAGGTGGAAACATCTATCTTTCTGGCTAAAAGCATGCTCAATCAAAGAACAAACCTCCTAGAATTCCTGTATACCAAGAAAAATTCTAGAAGGCAGAACATCGTGATATCATATATTCTCAAAGATACAACGTACAATAAACCACAACATCATGATGCTTCCATTGTGAGTAAACCAATGACAATGCATTAAAAATAACTACTACAGGAGCCACTACATGATCAAAACAATCAATGACAGACCCCTTTAACAATTATTTCAATTTTCAAACACAATTGTCAAAGCTTTTCAGATATCAGTATCATATGTGAGATATCATAACCTGATTAATGTGAAACATCAACTTCTCACCTTCCGTACAACTTTTGCTGCAGCAGCCACACCTTTGTCAATAAAATATCCCAAGAATGCTGGATCAGCAACACGGACCTGCTCTCAGGTGTTTTAGTAAAGATAGATGGAAGGTAGTTCATAAATAGCTAAAGGAACATCTGATCTCACCAGCACATTATCAACTCCATAACAATCTACATATTTCACACCTCTCATTGCCATATCTTCCAGTAATTTTGAAGATTTAAGAGCTGTAAAAAGGATAAATCATATAAAATTTAGGAATCTGAGAGATCAGGAATACTATTAGCAAATAGCAAGCAGTAAATCTAGAAAAACATACCAGAATATAATCCTCCATTTCCATCAGGAGCCCTTGAAACCTGGGTTTACAGAAAAAGACTTATGACTTTTCATGCAATCACAAAATTGGCAACATATTAGAAAGAAAGAAAGCTGATGTGTTTATGGAGTTCAGTACAATGGGAAGTCAACATGTTAGTAATAGTTCAAATAAAAACAACAACAACAAAATCTTAAGTCCTAACTTTGTGGGGTTGGCTATATGGATCCTTTGCCACTATTGAGATATGTAAAAGACCATATGTTTGATTATGTTTAGAGTATTTAAATATTTATATATTTCTATTAAAGTCTTTTTATATCTTCCTCTACCTCTCATCTTACCACTAACATTAATCATTTCGCTTTTTCTAACTATCACATCCATAGGTCTTTTAAGCACATACTCATACCATCTTAACCGATTCTCTCTTATCTTCTTCTCTATTGAAGCAATACCTAGTTGATCAGTCAATGACAAAGAAGAGATAGAAAAAAGAAGAATAAATAACTTGACCAGCCAATGACTTTGATATATGGTGTTCAATTCTCTAAGAAATAAGAAATAGGAAACAATTAAAGTCAAACATGGCATATATGCTAGTTTGTCAATATAGACATACACATGCCAAGTCAACATCCAACTTGTAGTCTCGTTCTACCATCAATGTGGGTTAGGCATTTGTTGCAAAATTTACTCTTCAACTTTGTCACTGATGGTACATGTTTGTCATCTTCATAATGTATGCGACCATGAAATATATTTTAAGACCTAATTCATTGTTATAGCATTATTGGAGATTTGTTTTTGTGGACAGGGGCAATACTTGGCATTTCCATACTATCGGCTCAAAAACTGATACAACTACCAACAACCGTATCATTTGACTCTTATCACCAAGCTTACTAAAGCACAAGTGGCTATATCTTTCCTTGAATGGCATAACTGTGGTTTCCTGTACCATGCTGGCAACATACCCAAAACCATTGCGCCGCCGATATTCAAAACCTTGCAATGAATAAGTCACTGTCAATTCACTTGAGATACAGTGGTTAAGTTAGTAACAAAAAATCCCCATCTTTATTAAGAGAGTCTCAATGATAAATTTTCCATTACATGTGGTCTCCATGATAAATTTTCCATTACATATCTCCATGAGAGAAACAACATGGAGAAAGACATAAATATACCTTATGCGGAGTCTCCATGATGAATCTGCCATCCCCAGAAACACAGGGAAGTGTACCTTGTTGGAAAAATGTCACCTGCAAAAGGAAAATAAAAAATAAAAAGAAGATCAGCAAAATAATTTCAAATGCATAACCTGTAAGGAAATTCAAGCCTTACTTGATCAGATTCTAAGCCAAAATATTTATGACTTTCGAAGAATTTGCGGGTGGCTTCATCAGTAAATGGACTAGTCATTATGTACCAGTGGATCGGCATAAAACCAGCTGTCCATTAACTAAGAGAATCAGGTTAAGCACACACAAAACATGTTGAAAAAGGTACAGAAAGTAAACCTTACTGTCGTTTGACTGAGATGCAAGTTTTTGGATGCACAAAATTCTTTCAGCCTGAAGTTGAAAGAGTGATTTTCCAGATGGAAGTCCAATATCTAAAGTAAAAGATAATAGGGCAAAATATCAGTCTGCATTTCCATTTAGTCATACAGTAGGAGTCCTCCAACTTGAAACCCAGAATTCTGAAGTAAATTCCTTATATGAAGGATAAAATGGAAATCTTGCCAGCAAAAGAAGTTCAACCATCGGTGTATCAGTTTGACATATTAAGGTAATTATAATTCCCTTATAGAATATTTTTAGATGCAAGAACTCTGGGTTCATGTGTCTTCATTAAATGCCATTAAGGCTTGTGCACAAGGCACTCAGGTTCTCCCATACGATTAACCACTCCTGCATATGCATAGTAGATCTAGCCCTCTAGACAATGTTCAAGCTACAATTCAAAACAATTTAAGGTAAATAGGCACCAATTGATTATTTTCCCCTATTTTTGTGTAGTATCTAAATTATAGAAAACTTTCACGACTCAATCTGATAGACTTTTTAGTACAATCCAACAGAGGCAGTACACTAAGAATGACAGCATTATCGTTATAAGAATACTATTAGTAGACCAATATAGAATTAGTAGATCAGTTACTTACTGAAACATCCCTTCGGGTCTGAACTTCCAAGACGGGTGCCCTGTGACAAAATTGCAGAAGAAAAAGACCACATATGTAAGACTTCCTGCTTCTCGCTAAGGTGTAAATAAGGCTTCCTATGTCTTAGTAATAGGAAAATTTAACTATGTATACAACTTTCTGATCAGCAGCATTAATCCCAGTAAGAATAAAGGAATTACTAGCACCATCCAAGAAGTCATATTTTAGCATCTCTAAAGACTTTATTGCTGATGAAAACGACCCACGTAGTGTTTTCATTAAATTTCACATAGACTACTATGCTCTAAGCCCTTAAATTTGACAGTGAATTCACATCAAGTGATTGCCTGCACATTTTTGTCATTTTTTATTCAACATGACAAATTCAGTAGACATTTTTAGGCATCTTGCAATAGATTAATCAGTTTCAATTATCTCAATTGGGTGATTGGTTATAGTAGCCGGGGAGTAGACAACAAATTTGAGATCATAAGAATTTTGCAATGAAGAAGCACGAGAAAAGAAAATGAGATCCACAAAATCGTAAACTTTTAAATTTTAATACAATCATGGAATGATCATAAAGATAATCGGAACAACTAAAATGAACAATAAAAACATGGAGTAACCAACAGAAAGCCTATGATAAAAATGAAACAAAAAGATAGGGGTATATATTTCATGTAGTTAGACAAGATCTACAATATAGGGAGAATGGAAGAATCAGGATATGAAAAGCTTGCACTGTTAATGACTCCACCTAGTTGGTTCCGTAATTTCAGGAATATTTTGCATGCTTGTAAATACGATTAAAGTGCTACGTTTGCAGTGGGATCTTTGATGATAGTTGCAGAAGCAAAAGTCCGTCAAGTTTAGATGGAGCAAAGAACTAGTGAGCATAACCCAAGTTTGTTGAACTTAAGTACCTGTCCGCCAGAAAGAAGTACCACAGCTAACTTTCCTTCTGAAATAGCCTTCAATCCCCTCTTCCACCACCTCTCTCTTTCCTCAAGGCTTCTTGCTTCCACAGTTGAAACACTAGCCTCCGGTACGGGCTCAACAGCAGGCAACGGCAGGCCTAAATATTTCTCACCCAAAATCAACAATTAACATTGAGAAAAGGATCTGTTTGAGATCCAAGAATGAACAGATTGCAAGTCATTGGACAGTTTAAGCAACAGTCTGAAAATACTCACCTTGAGATCCAAGTGAACATCGAATGATCCGATCGATTCTAGGAAGATCTAAGCTCTGACAGAGAACAAGCAGACAGAACTAAGTGATCGACAAAGACACAACCATGAACCAACATGTCAAGAACTAATCAAGAGACCCAAATGAACCAGAGAATACCAGATTTTCCAGATCAAGCACAACTGACGCTATACGTGTCACAAGAAAAAATCTCACTTTTAAAAGAATTTTAGTTAAAACCACGAATCAGGAATCTCCGTTTCGTGTGCAAGGAAAGGGAAAACACAAATCTTCGAGCGAAAAACCACATGGAATTCACCGCAAACCCGCATTTCTTCTGTCAAGAGCCTACTGTAGACGCAGCACAAACAGATTCGAAGATCCAAAATAGCAATAAAGAGCCAACTGGTAATGACAAGAATAACCAAACCTCGATGTCCTTCACGAGGAGGTTGCGCTCCTCCGGCGAGAGCTCGTCCCAGAAGGCGAAGGCGTCCTCTTGGCCGTAGTCCTTGAGCCTCTCCAGCAACGCCTGCGGAGGCGGCGGTGGAGGCGACGGCGTCCCCCTCCGCCCCACATCGGATCCGACCACTATCTCCTTCATTCCTCCTTCCACCGAAACAGAGCAAACCGAGCGGAGGCAGAGGAGTTCGAACCGCCGAGACAAAGGGGCAGAGGGTGCACGTTATATACCCTCGTGGCTTGTGGCCAACGCAGAGGCTTGCGCCGCTGAAGCTCGCGACAGCCGAGTCCCTAAACAGCCAATACATTCTTGACAAGCAGGGGAATAGAGCGGGGACCACTTGACAGGACCAATGAATAGAAAGAAGAGAGACGGGAGCAAACATGGGATCAAGAGACCATGCCAAGTGAATGAGGGAGGGAGGGAGGGATCAGATCCTGGAAGCGAATGCGCTTGCAAGTGGCCTTTTGTTTTCCCTTGTAGCTGAAGGGAACAACTCACTCACTTTGCCTCCTTTGATGATGTAAACGATGAACAACCAATGATCCAATAATAACCATTGAGGTTGAGGTTTAGAGAAAGAATAATGGTAATAATAAGAAAGTTCTTGGCTTCCTACACAAGTAATGAATTGCGTAATAATCTCTCTTCTTTTCTCAGTGATGAAGACACACCATCAAACAGATTAAACCATGTTCATCAGGTAAAGGTTCGAGCTTAGATATTTGTGGCCAATATAGATTGATCAATGGTTTAATTCTCGAATTTTCCGATCGATTTAATAACTATCCATCCATACACCTCACCAGCATAAATGAATATGCTCAGCTATGTCAGACTTTTCCTTGTAATCATTGTGTTCTACCTATGTGTGTTTATAAATGGAATCAGTGCCAAAAAAAGGAGTTCGACATCTGTTGTCTGACACATCTTGGAAGAGAAGCAATGAATCTAAGCTTTGATTGATCCAATCACATCACTGTTGATGAGACTTTCTTTGAGCTGTTAAATGGAAGGAATTCAGCAAAACATCATCACAGCAGTGAAGGCATTCTTTGCTGAACCTACAAACCCAGCACTTGTTTGGGTGAGTGCTCAGAGTTCATTTGGCTACAGGAAGGGGGGGGGTGGGGAGAGACAAGGCATGGTCCATCAAATAGTTGGATTCTCCTCTCCCAACAATCCAATTATGGAGATGACCCCTACCACCCATTAGGTTGTCTGCACACCACTGTCTCTCAGCCTGTAGGGTGGGTTATCTCTAAGGAAAAAAATACATCAGAAGAAGTGAGAGGAAAGAGATTGTTTAGTAGTAGTCATCAGAATCATGTTTTCTGTATTATGATGTGGATGTCTCATCTTTCTTCTAATTTTAGTTGTCATTCTGTATTATGAGTTCTCATTCTCATCAGATGCGATCTAACATAGATTCCACGAGTCAAATCTCTAATCCCCTCTCTTATCTTTCAGATGCGATGTAGTGTTGTTTCTCCTTGATAGTTCAATCATCATATAATTTATATATTAAGAGCTTGTAGAAAAGAAATAGTTCGATTCCATCAAAATATGATAAGATCGATTTTAAATCTAATGGATAAATATCCGAATTTAAATTAGTGGAATAATCCGAGAATACGGAAGAATACGACTCCGCCGCCATCGGTTCGTACCGGCCGCCTCAATCCAACCTAAACAGTTGGCCGTTGACGACACCGCGACGATCAAGTCACCATATGACCTTCGACTGCCGTTATATTTACCTTGGCTGCCATCCTCCCTCGACACGTGGACCGCGCCCGTGATCGCATACGCGCCCATCGTCTTCTTCTCTCTCTCGCTCTCGTGTCGCCCGTCGCTCTCTCTAGGGTTTCACAAGAGGCCAGCTCGAGGCGTCCTTTTCGTCCGCGCAGGTAAAAGAGAAAAAGGAAGGAACTTGGATGGTCTCCGGTCGAATTCCGGTTACGTCGTTGCCTCTTAGTTTGTCCGATCTCTGTGGGTCAGCGTTTCTTGGCATCCTGGGCGGTGTTTCGGGGATTTGATATGCTTTCCATCGAACTTTGGTTTTCACCTCTCAATTTGTCACTTTGAGAGAAGTCCTGACTTCCATCGTGTCTTTGTTCGGACAAGATCAAATGTTTTTCCTGCAAGGAATCCGGCTTTATGGTAGGTGATGGATTGAGCAACGGATGTGACGAGCCATGTTCGTTTGTGCTTTGTTTGTCTCCGCGTGAAGTGCCAAACTCCTTTTTCTGGCATTTTAATTGTCTTGTTTCAATTTCTCCATGACTTGCATCTTAATGGAAATGAAGATTATATGTCACTTAGGGCTCAATCTTTAGAGTGAGAATGTATCCTAAGTTCCTAATTATGGCTGCAAAGTTTCTCCCGAGCTTAATTTCTGTATGTCCCTAATCCTAATTCTTCTTTAGAGACATTTGGATTGTTTGTAAAGGCTTGGACTTCGTGTAAAATTTTGCTTCGGTGCTTGGTGAACAATATGGAATCATTCCTTTTGGTCCACCCGAGTGATAGATTTCTGAACGTGCCCTTCTTCAGTTCAATTAAGTCTAACAAGGTCCGTCAGCATGAAGTGCGGATATCTAAATTAGGGAGTGGGCTAAGAGTTAGATGTGGATGAGTTTAGTGGTAGCTCCCCTCATAGCAGCTGCAGTATCTAAGAGTTGATGTAGCAAAACTATGAAGTAGATGAGAAAGAGGTGGAGCCTGTCAAAACATAATAGTGTTTCCTACCGTTGTTATTTTGACAAGAATGGTTACAGCATGACTTCATTTTGCTTTTAGATTTGATTAACTGAACTGGACGGGCATGACCATCCAATACAAGGATCATAAATAGAATTTCCATTGCCTGTTTCATAAGAGCTTGACTAGCAAGCAACTGCTTTGGATTAATCTAGGAGGTGTTTTGGCAGAAAATGACATGTAAAATTTAGCTGGAAAGTAAAGTCGGAAAGAGGTAAAGATGGCAATTCTTGGAGACAGTGGGTATCCGAGTAACTGTCCTCTGGCCCAATTGGCTGTAGCTATTCCTTATTTTCTAACTGAAGACTATGTGTATCTTGTGTTTGTTCGTGACATTCAAGATTTTGTTGGACAATTTTCTTGCGGTTGAATTCTCTGTCTTGCAAGATCATTATTAATTTTGGCATTATTTTTATGCGACGGATGTTTACTCTTTTGTTGTTACATAGTCTGACATATTTCTCATCATCCATGCTCTTGAGGATTAATTTGTATTATGTTTGACCTGAATTATTTAGTTGTTGATGCCATTGAAGTTATGTTGTTGTAGAATGGCTGGAATTTAGTTCTTCATTGATGCCTTTTAAAAGTTGAACAGGATAATGTTGTCAGATCTGGCCTCTACAGCTACTCATGGTTGCTATGACTAATGAAACATATAATTTTTTGTTGGTAGTCTTTGACTTTATATAAAGAGATTTTAATTTTTTTTTTAAATTTCTAGTCATTTGGATAAGGCAAGTCTTTCCAGTGAGGACCATTAGCTATCCCAAGTTGTATGTGATTGCGGCTGGATCATTATAACGGCGGAAGGTGTTTTATTGCTGCTTGTCTCACAAGGCTGCAGTCTCACATCGTATGTGGTTGTTCAGTTGTATTTGGTCATCAGTGTAAGTTGTGGTTTACTGAGTATTACATATGGGAGACTTTAAGGATCACCGAAGTTAGAAAGTGCATCAGGTCTACTGAAGGTGTTTATAATTTATATTACTGGATATTTTTTCCAGTATATATTGTAGGATTCTTCTTGAGTTGCTACTATATTGTCTTAGTTACAAGTGCACATATGACCTGTCTGAACCAGTTAAAATCATAATCACCAGGAAAGCAGGGTTGTCTTAGTGGGCAAAGCCAGAATGAAAATTTGGTAGATTGTGTATGAAATGGACATGGTGTCCCCTACCAGCATAGCATTACGTCCGCACAACCTAGTTATGGAGGACAAGAAGCAGGTAGGATCCATGTTTTGAACACCATAACTTGGGATCGATTGCGGTGATGTTGTTGGTATCCATTGGCTGTTCATATATCACTCAATTTCTGAAACTCTTCTCATGCATAAGAGCATCATGACTTTATTCAATATTCTGACTTCTAAATTGTGAAGTGTATATAATTCATCGGTAGGAAATTGCAATTTATTTCTTCTCTGGGGTTTGGCTGTCTTCAGGACTTTCCGTATTCCTAATCATTTCTATGATAGCAGTTCTCATTAAAACTGCAATCATCAAATACTAAACAACTTGATTGTAAACTATTGATCACCACTTATTAACATTTGACAACTTTTTTTCCTTTTTCAGTTATGTTCAGCTCAATACTATAGCAGCCAAAACAGTGAAGAGCACTTTGGCCATGGAACAGCCACCTCAACCATCTCAGCCTCTGACCGGAATTGTTTCTGGTGCCGCCCAAAGAGCATATGCTGCTCCTACCTACCAGCCAGCTGCAATGGTTACTGGAGCTCAAGCGGTAACAGGAGCCATGCCTCACCTGACACAACTTACCTCAGCATATCCTATTAACCCAGTCAATCTTGCAAGCTCGCATCAGCTTGTTTACCAGCAGGTCCAACAGTTCCAGCATCAGCAACAGCAACAACTCCAAGCCTTTTGGGCCAACCAGATGTCAGAGATAGAACAAGCCTCTGATTTCAAGAACCACAGCCTACCGCTCGCCCGGGTAAAAAAGATCATGAAGGCTGATGAGGATGTTCATATGATATCGGCTGATGCCCCTGTAGTCTTTGCCAAGGCATGCGAAATGTTTATACTGGAACTGACACTCAGGTCATGGATCCACACCGAGGAGAACAAGAGGAGAACGCTGCTGAAGAATGATATAGCTGCTGCTATATCCGGGACTGACATATTTGACTTCTTGGTCGATATAGTTCCGAGGGATGAGTTAAATGGTGACGGCCTTGGGCTTGCGAGAGCCGGAGCTCCTGCCGAGTCAATTCCTTATTACTATCTACCGGCATCACAGATGACAGGTTCTGGAATGAATACGGGAAAGCCTATAGGTCAAACGACTCGTTCAGTGGCTTATATGTGGCAGCAGCCTCAGGCACAACAGTTGCCGCTGCAGCATCTCCGGCAGGCAACCGATGGTGAGTGAGCTAATGTGTCTTCAGGGATCTTTTTGAGACACTACTCTTTAACTTGTCCACTGTATAAATCGTTGGTGCTTTTTAGACCTCAATGCTCTTGCTTCTTTTGCAAGCATTCATCCTGCAGTAGTGTTCCTTCACAGATCAAGTTTGGTCTTTTTATTGTCGCCCTTTGTTTGTTCAGTTCCTCTTTTTTTCTCTATTTTTGTGCGTTTACATGTATTATTTATGCCTTGTGCCACTCTCAAGGATCAACCTCAGTTGCAATCTATTGATCGGAGATTTACAGTGCTGAGGTCTGTAATAAAGAGTCAAAAGTCCATCCCAGAATAAATAATTGCATGAGGAAAGATAGGGTACAAAAGAATCTCATAGAGCTAAGATGAGGTCACATAAGTGGGCTCATTAAAATGGTAGTTAGTGTAGTTTTCGAGTTTCGTATTAATTTTTGTAATTAATAATCTTTAGTATCTCGTCTTTAAAATTAAAAAAATTATATTGACATCTTTATAATTATTAAAAAAATATTTAGTTTTATTTTTTCTCATGTCTTCGATTTTACTTATAAGGAATGATAAAAAAAATATTTTTTTTTTGATGAAAACGTCGAAATCAATAGATGCCTTAATCAAAGGTCGAACGCCATGGTATTTATCGTGGTGCTTGGAGAGGACATCAAATAGCGGGTCGATTGTGTAATAGTAGAGTGTAGTGTAACGTTGATAAGGCTAACCTTGATGAGAAGGAAGTGATTAACCATTTACATTCGAGAAAACTAATCCTTGAGCATTGACACCATCTTCGTAATGGTTATTTCCCAGATAGCATCAACATTAGACCATACAATGAGGTTGTTGTCTATGCGAAGGATGTGATCTTAACGATGAAGAAGTCAGACAATCTATGCAAAGAAGATTTGGTGTGACTCGAGGAAGGAAGTCAAGGAGGAGACTTGGACGTCAGAGGTGAGTTGTAGTTTACGATTTTTTAAGTAGTATCTTCAAAAGCTCTTCTCAAGGCTAAGGGTCGTGTGGATGTGATGGGCATGGTAAAAAGGGGTCAGTTCAAGGATCGAAACTTTACCAACAACAACACTATGACGAGATCTTTGGAGTCGTCCCTAGACCAATCATCTTCCTCCTCCTTGAGGCTGAGGGAGTATGGATGGTCATGGAAGATAGAGGTAACGATGGTGGAATCGAAGTGAAGACTTACTCTTTGGCCTTTTTATTAGCGATATTATTTTTTTATCCATTTTTTTACGTCATTCGTGTACGTAACAACACGTGGTGTATCTTCCGTCAGTAAAGTTGATGACATGAGGAGAAATGATGTTAAATATTTTATTTTATGAATTATTAGGATGTCAATATAATTTTTTAAAATTAAAAGATCGAGATATTAAATATATCTAATTAATTCATCGTTTTCACGTATTCAATGGCTCGTGGGCTTAAATTAATTTGAATGGATGTGGGCCGGCCCGGCAGTTTTACCATCGGCCGACTGCGCTCTTCTCCGACCACTCCCTCGCCAGCGAATGATCGCATTCCTCCCCTGACCCTTCGCTACCCCAAGTTTCCGAAGCCTTGCAAGAGGTGGAGAAAGAGAACCCGAAGACGAGAAAGAATTCCACCAATCTCTCTCTACAGATGGGTCGAGCCGTTCTCTCTTCCTCTCTCGTCTCCCTGAGACCAAGGATTCCCGCGGTACCCAATCCTTTTTTACCCAATTCGACGCCCAACAACGCCCTGCGGTTTCCCTCGAAGATTTCGCGGGGATCCCGAACCCGCGCGGCGGCGGTCTCCGAATCCCCCACCGGGAGGTTGTTCCCGAGGGTTGCGGCCGAGTCCACGGGGCCGATCCCCGCGGCGGAGCTGCTGAAGGTCGTGGAGACGGCTGCGAGGACCGGCGCCGAGGTTCTTGCCTTCTCAAGATCCTTTTCTCTTTTCTTAGGTGAACTGCCTTTTGAGGTGACTGCTTTGTTTTGGGGGTTTCATGTGACTTACGGAGTTAAGTTGGCTGATGATATTTCGTTTTGCTTCCTTGTAAAGGAGTCTAATTTGTGCTTATCGTAGTCCATTTTATGTCTCTTTCTGGAAGATTACGTTGATGTTTAAGTATGACCCGTTTTGTGACCTAATATTTGCTAAAGCTACTACCGTGAATTTTGATTAAAGAAAAGAAAATTATTACTAATTCGAAGTTTATATTTTTCTTCCAACTTTTACGTGCGGTTCTCTTTGCAATGTGTAGCTTATGAGTTGTTTTGCATGTTAAATAGCCTTGTAAGTTGCAAATTTTCTTATGCGCGTGTTTGCTGCTTTGATATGTCGACGATCAATAGGCAATATTTAATAGTACTTTATTTCTAGCTGATGTTTTTCGTGACAGGAACTTGAACCCTGCTGAACCTTCATTTTGTGTTCCAGGGCTATTTAGAGTCTTGTTAGTTGATGTTGCATGCTTGGTGAATTTTCATGGTCCACTTTTGTGGATTGGTGTCATGACGAAAGCTTGTGATAACAAACTGATCTTTAAAACTGTGATATGTATTTCCTAGACAGGAGATTATGGTAAATGTTAAGGTTTGCTGCAATGAGCATAGACCATCGTTCTCTTAGCAAGAAAGATACAAAAAGGGGGCCAAAATAAGGTATATGACATAATTAAGACATTATGTTGGAATGATGAAATTTTATCAGACATTAAGCTGTCAACTTGTTGATTTCTTTAAGTAATTTGCGGTCCTTATGTTTACATAACATGAGCAAGGAAAACAGAAACGTAAAATTTCTTAGTTTTGAAATAAGGTAAAATAGTGGTATAGTCCTATGGGTCACTTAGTCAAAATGAACATTTTGAATGCTTCGTTTCTTATATATGCATATACACATATATACATATGTATGTATGTATATGTATAGATATGCATATATGTTTCCATATAGTGTAATATATTAAATATGTGTATGTTATATTTACCTTTGTTTCATCATAAGCTTTTTGGAATTTGTTTTTTCTCATTCCAGATCACAAATATTCCATGATGTGGATCATGCCATCTAAATTGGAAATTGCTGCCTTTGTAACAATTTTATATAACACAGGGCCTGTTTGTAAGTACAGGTTTATCTATCTTTTGAAAATTCTAGATTCACAAGACATGCTAGGCTGGGTTAGTGGTTTGCTTATGTTATTTCAACCAAGAGAGTGGGCACATAGAGAACCCTATTGGTTAGGAACTATGCTATACCTTATATGGGAAAACATCTTGTAGATGGTTAATTTTTTTAAAGCTACTGTACGATTGCAGTTTCTGTATATCATCTCCTTGACTGTAATATGTTTCATCTCTAATCTTTTTTATGTTTAAATTTTTTTTTCCAGGTTGTGATGGAAGCTGTTAATAAGCCTCGCAACATTAATTACAAAGGAATCACAGATTTGGTGACGGAGTAAGAGAAATTAGTTATACGCTGTGCTACATAATGGTGAAAGAATGTATATCTAATGTCTTCAATTTTCTTGATCTCTCTGTACTCTTGTGTATCTTAATATTAAAACACTATTTTCTTCAAAATCACTTATGTATGCTGAATGAACTCTATGCTGCACTTAAATAATGTAACTGATGTTTCTTCTCTTGTTGATGTGTGTGTGTGTGTGTGTCGCTCTTTGTGGCAACTCCTTTTGTTGAAATTTGAAGGTATCTTATTTGTGGGTGCTTTGATTGCAAGCATTGAGACAATTTCCTCCTTCCCAACTGATTACTGGCCATTTAGGTCTTAACGGAGATCACTTTTTTGCATCAATAGTTCTCAATTAGGAATTCAGCACCCATATTTTGAGATTTTAGTCAGGTTCCGTTTGAAACTTGAAAGTTCCTACTTAGCTTGCTTGACTTAGAGCTGTGTATCAATAATTGAGATGAAAAGACTTGGATGTTAATCGACGTGAAATACTTCTCTTTTCAGATATGTGTGGAAATTGTGTCTTCTTTGGGTTGTATGTTTAGTTATCACAAGTTAACATATGATTTTCACGGTCTTAGATGTTAATTAGCAAATTTAGATTCAGGAGAGTTTGATTATTTACTCTCTGTCTTCAGAAGTTGGAAAATTAATTAAACACTTGACTATACCAATTTCTTAGTTCTGGCAGATACATATGTTCACTTATATGAGATTTTGGATGGTATGGATTAAATTGTAGGGGCATAATTTTGGCTTTTAATGAGTGAGATATATTTTTGAATCTTTCATGCATAGAGGTCCTTTATATCATATCTTTGTATACCGTGATCCATAGAACTCATCTAAGTCAAAGACATTGTTATTTGTCTCTGACAGCTGGAGTATTTCATTGCACACCACTAGCCCAAAGTTTTGGCCTTACCATCCATGCCAGCCTTATGGTTTATGTTAAGGAAGCCCTTTAACATACAGTGCTCTCAGGTTCCACATCTCTTCATTATGCCCTTTATCATTCTGCTAAAACCATCAATCCCCTTCCTGCTGAAAGCAATATATTTTTTCTCACATATTTTTTAACTTCTTAACTAGTAAGGTCCATATTCAAGCCATTTTTATTATAGAAAATTTTAGCTCAGGAGTTAATGTTTGTGTTTCTTGTGGGTGGATTGTTCACATCATTTTTTTATATCATGTGTAGTTGGTGTAATTTATTTATTCAATCACAAAACCCTGGACTTTGTTATTTTTAGCTTGTGTAAAAAATATGTTACTGGAGGTCATTGTTATGATTTAGTAAATTTCTTATAGTAGCACAGAATTATCTCAGTTTTGCTACTGCCAGGACTCAATTAGTTGGCTGTGAGCTTTTGTTGTATTTCATGTATGCATTCAGTTTGCCAGCAGACAATGGAAATATATGATTGCCAATTAATTGCTTGAGGATATACCGTACTGCTAGCACATGTTACTTTTCAACTAAATCTCATTCACGTATAACCAATTTCCTGCAGCACTGATAAATTGAGTGAATCAGTAATTCTGGAGGTAGTGAAAAAGAACTTTAAAGATCATCTTATACTTGGTGAGGAAGGTGGCCTTATTGGGGATTCATTGTCAGAGTATCTCTGGTGCATTGATCCTTTAGGTTGGTTTTCTCAGACTTCTTGTTCACAAAATAGTATCTGAACAAACTAAAGATGGATCTGTGTAACTTTCAACATAAAAAATACTCGAGACTTTGCATGATATATGCTTTCTACAAGCTTTATTTTACTGTGTTAAATGATCAGGGCAATGCTGCTTTAACTGTATGAGCAGCCAATGGGACATTGCAATTATTGATCTCTAAAGGTGGAAGAACAACTTTAGTTAGCAATTAAATATTCTTCTAGTCTACATTGTTTTAATATTATCAAATTTGGCTTAGGATACATCCCCCTATTAAAGATGCTTTCTTCCATATATACAGTTGATGCTAATTTTGAAACTAATGCTTAAGTCATCTGTGTACAATAAATTTAGTTATGCTTAATCTTCTATTCATTACCTGGTTGGTTTGGCACTATTTATGTGTATTTACATAGTAAATTAAGTAATTGATCTATGAATAACTTTGGTTCTTGAGGTCTAGTGGAGAACCAAGGATTAACCCAACAACCCAGGGATTAGATGAGGCAGTATTAATTTAAGAAAGAGGTAGGCGCACATCCTTATAGTGGTTAGTTTCTGTTTACATATCTAGTCTTTTTCTGTATAGATTTATTCATGAGCTTGTACTGGGCTTTGTTGAAGCATAACGCATTTACAGTAAGCTCAAAAAAGTTAAAAAAGATGGTAATAAAAATAAAAGGAGTCAAGATGGCTATCAAGCATATAAAAAAGACAGCAATGAACAATTGTTTTTGATTTTTCACTATGGTCAGTTTAGTTCTTGCTATGTAATTTTAAGAACTAAAGATCATTGCCTCCATATGGAGTCCCAACTTGGAATAGACTAGAGTGAGAATAAAGAGGATACAAAGGATATATCTCATGTAGGCCTTTTTCTATGCTCTCTACCTCTTTCCTATCCCTTTTACCATTCATTCTATTATATCCTTTCTCTGTTTTGACAGAAGGCTCTCTGCCTTTGACATACTAAGGGCACCATTCGGTGAATTCCCTGACTTTGCCAGCTTTATTTCTCTGTTTTCTTCTTGTCCTTAGTTGCCATTTCCTTTTTCTAATTCTAAACTTTTTGAGGTACTGTTTTCTCTCACTTTTGTGTCCTTCAGAGTTCAGACCAAAGACGGATACATTAGATGATGTGGTGATTGGTGACTTTTGAGGTGGATACCCTAAATTGGTGGTTGGCTAGTTGTGAATCAGTGTATGATTGACATGGGATGCGAAAGTGAAAGTGTCCTGTTGAGGAGAAGAGGTGGCTGTTGTGCTTAGCAAGTGCAGGCTGCACAATGCAGGGTCATGTCAGTGGAAACTATGGCAGAGCCAAACAAAACCCACTAAAGCTCTGAGTTGGGCAGCTCAATGCAGGGTCATGTCAGGGTGACACTATGTCTAGTAACCATAACCCTGTATGCTAACAACTCAGTATTTGAGTTGGGCAGCAACTGATTGGTTAGAGGCCCCCATGTTTATTATCAGGGTGGTCTTTCACCATGGGCAGCAATTTACTTGGTAATAACATAATTTAACAGTTGGTGAGTTGATCAATTTATCAGAATGGACTATGTACAATAATCCTTGGTCGAACTACACAGATTATGCCTTGAGCATTGGGCAATTACTTAGCTAAAACCTCCTGAATCATGTTGACACTGGAAACTTTTGAGTTGACTGGGCGAGTTTGTGGATCATGATGAGTAGGCCATGAATAGGTTTCCTGTAACTGCTGGTATGAGAAACACAATATGTTTCAAATTACTTGCTTTGCAAGTTCAGGACTATTCTCTTCATTCCTTTCTGCTCTTGAGAAACTAAAGATGTTGTACTTGGGTCGTTTAGGGCTTGAGATATTTTTCCCTGATATGTAGATGGAACAACAAACTTTGCTCATGGTTACCCAAGCTTTGCTGTATCAGTGGGAGTACTGTTCCGTGGAAAGCCAGCTGCTGCATCTGTGGTATTGGATCTTTTTCACTTGCATTCACTTGCACTGAATTATCTTTGATTAAGCTTGTAATAGGTTTTCCTTTTTTTTTTACAATGTGCGATTGGAAGAAGATAAAAAATGGAAATTGTACTTTGCTAAGTAACTTTGATACTACAAATGACCTTATGCTATGTTTTTAGTCAGCATGATGTTCTTACAATTGTTGTATTACACATTTTGAATGATTATTTTGGGGAGTTCCTGTATAGTGAGGTTATTGGGTCATAAAATCTTGTAATAGTCCTAGCAGTAGCTCCTTGATGAGTATTATAAAAGACAGCACAACATGCAGGCTAAATGTCAATAATTATGATTGTAAAATTTGTCTGTCAATAGTATTTTGTACCAAGATTTATGTTTGATTCTCATATTTTCCTACATTTTAATGTGATGGTATTGTGCAATTTCTTGTTTTTCTTCTGCCATAACAAAGTATCCTCTTTTTCCAAGGTTGAGTTTGTTGGTGGGCCTATGTGTTGGAATACTCGCACATTTTGTGCATCTTCTGGTAAAAGTTGAGGAATGACAACCACAGATAAGTTCATTTAAAAGGTAAACCTTACGGTTGAAAATAGATGTGTATTTGTGCTTTAACAGGTGGTGGAGCCTTTTGCAATGGACAAAAGATTCATGTTAGTCAGACTGATCAGGTAAATGATTCTCTCTATGATCCACATAGATATATGTTGTTTTCGGTTACCTACAACAAGAGCTTTTGATAGTCCATGAAACTTGAAAAATCCAGAATACAGACTACAAAATGCAAAATTATCACCTCTAAACTTATTTTCCATTTGTGGCATGTTTACCACTATATGGGGCTGGCAATGGTACTTACTTTTATCATTCAAAAATTTAAGTGCAACCATTAAAGAAAATGGTCCTACCTACCCAGGATATATGTGCTAGCTGTTAGCTATCTGGCATGGTAAACCAACAGACCAATGTGGTGTTAGCAAAAAAGGAAAAAACAAAGTAATGAAAGATAAAAAAAAGGGAGAATAGGGAAGGGGAGAGGCTTACATTTTCTGTGGAGCAGGACCCTGCTCCTGCATAGTTGTTGTTTCTGATGTTCTGTTACCCTCCGTTCCCTCACCATTGAGAGAATCAAGTGTCGCTGACTTCATGACTGAATATATCACAATGCAAAACTGGTCATGTTTTTGGATGCCATGTCATGAACAAATCTCTGCTCATTATAAAAGGTTTAGTGTCCCTCTTAAATGTATGAAATCAAAACTGGTCATGTTTTTGGATGCCATGTCATGAACAAATCTCTGCTCATTATAAAAGGTTTAGTGTCCCTCTTAAATATATGAAATCATTATGATTAACTTCTCATGTGAAGCTCTAAGGAAAAGAATTTAAAATGTTATGCAGATTGCAGATATTCTCCATTTCTGGAGTGATGGAGAAAAAATCTGTCATCTTATATATCTCAAGGAATTGCAACCATTACAAAAGAAAGGAGTCTTTTTATTTTTTAAAAAGTCTTATTTTGAAGTAGATCATGTTGTTTATTTAAATACTTGTTGAGGAGTTCCAAAAAAAATATTTACATGTCATCCTTCTCTTCAGATGATATGGGTTAGTTTTTCATTGGCTAGGTGGAACGCTCTCTTCTGGTAACAGGGTTTGGATATGAACATGATGATGCCTGGGCAACCAACATTAACCTGTTCAAAGAATTTACTGACATTAGCAGGGTGCGTGCTCACTTAATAATGTTCTCTAAGTCATACCCTATTTGGATTCACTTATAGTTGGTGTGTGCAGGGTGTAAGAAGACTTGGTGCCGCTGCTGTTGACATGTCTCATGTTGCTCTTGGAATCGTCGAAGCCTACTGGGAATATCGTCTCAAGCCATGGGACATGGCTGCTGGTGTCCTGGTAATCTTGTCCCTCAAAGATTCATGCAATATGCTTATTTTGAGCACTGCATATAACTCGATATCCTACATTTTTTTTTTGGATCAGAAATTTTTATCTTGAGCTAGTTCTTTTTTACTAAGAAAGGAAACCCATGGCTTATATGTTTTGTGCGTTGTAAGCAATGGTGAGATGACTAAGTTTATGTCACCTGTTGCTAGCATCACATTTACCTACCTAATTTAGGCTAATGATGCAAACTTACTCTGCTTTGCACTTGCATCTTCTGTCTTTATCACAAATGTCTCCTTCTGAACAGATGGTTGAAGAAGCTGGTGGAGTTGTGACGCGAATGGATGGTGGAAAGTTCACAGTCTTTGATCGTTCTGTTCTAGTATCCAATGGTATTGTTCATGAAAAGGTTGTTCTTCTTCAAGCCTCTCACGTTAATGCATGGTTATATGAGGTTCCACGAAAATCTTCTATCAACCACCTTGTGTTTAGTGAATATGTGATGGATAGAACATAATAAGCTTGAACATATCATATATAGCAAGTAGTAGTAACAAGCAAAACAACATTACCAACCAAACACAAAGTTCATGAAGCGATTGCTATAGTTTTTTCAGCATGCCTACATCTGACATGCATCTGCTTGCTATATTCTTTTCCTAAAGCATGTAATTTTTCACAACTAGCAGTCGATGATGTTTCCGACTTCTGTTTGCTTCCTGAAAGACTCATTGCTACTGGTGCCTGCATGCTTTAACTGCAGCTGCTGGAGCGGATAGGCCCTGCAACTGAAGAGCTAAAGAAGAAAGGGATCGACTTTTCGTTATGGTTTAAGCCAGAAAACTACAGTACTGATTCTTGAGTGCGCTATCGATCAACGCGAGGTTTATGGTCTGCCACAGATTTTGAGTCGATCCGTAGCAGAAGTCAATGTTTTCCTCTTTCCTATACTTAATTCAGCTTCGATTCGTTTTTAAGGTGATATAAGCTTCGTTTGACTTGTTCTCACTCATCGAGGACGACGAAAAGATCCGTACTAGTCACTGCAGTAAGCACTTTTAAATACTAGTTATGGATGGAACCCATTCATGGTATGTGTCTCATTTGGGAATACTCTTTTTTGTTTTTGTTCTTTGGGTTGAAGGTGCATGTCGATCGAAACGTGATATTACAAAAGTTGAGTTTAGGAAAAGAGTATTGGGATTACAAAATTTGATTTTATGTAAAATTAATTATTCTCCAGCTTTTTCTTCTCCTTATTGTGTTGTTTTAGGGAGTAGAAAATTCTCAAAATATCTATTTTCTAAAAAAATATTGAACAAAATTAATAAAATTTTGAACATCGATTTTTATTGGCCTTTTGTCAAAAAAAAGAAAATTTAATTTGTATAATTTAATTCGAGAAAACTAATCATTAAATTATTTCGTTTTTCTTGGTAATATAATAATCATGATCCTGCTAAATAGTCATAAACATAGTTTTCAATGTTTCTCGCATTACTGAACCTAAATTACCAACAATGTTGAATATGAATAAAAATCTATATAATATATTAAACTTATTATTATTCTTTTTTGTTATGGGAATGCGCGGGAACTTTAGTCATCAACAGCCGCGCCAAACGTTTGACGCAGGACCGCGAAAAAAGGGTCCCTAGGGTTCGTCCCCAGCCACAATCCATGGAGGAAGGCAGCAGTCTCGCGGCTTCTTGTCCGGGTAGGAGCAACGGCGGCGGCGAGGGAAGAACCGGGATCATCGATCTCCGCCCTCCTGGTTCATCCCCGGCTGTTGATCTCACCGATCGAGTCCACCTCCTCCCCTGTTCCATCAAGCACGATGGCCCCTGCCCCGTCTCCCACTACTTCAAGCCCAAGCAGACAGGTTCTTTACGATTCTCTCCTCCTCCTCGTCTCATGCTCATGTTTGGATGCCGTTCCTCTTCTGATCCTTCTCCGTGATATAGATGTGGTAGTGGATGATCTGTGCTTGAAAGAAGCGTTCTATAGAGGGAGGAAGTTGCAGGGCGTCACCGTTCCCCTACCCCCAGGATATCGAGGTGGCATTCCTGATTGGCTTTGAAGAGTTCTCGTACTCTTTATGCGTCAAAATTGATTTTTTTTTTTTTTAGGGGGAAAAAAAAAAGAAAGAATGAGTTGAGATCGTGAGATGACGTTGATTGCTTTTATGTAGGTTACGTTTTGGACAAGAGTTCGGAGAGTGGGAAGAGATCGGAAACTTCCGAAGGGGGATTCAACCGGTGGTTGTCCCGTGCTGAGTTTGGGAACTTAACATATTGGAATCATGACAGCCTGCCTTCACCAGACGATCCGCTCGGACGGTGCTTCCATTGGTTTTCTGTTTCTAATGCCGTAAGTGCTTCGGTTAAGATTATTTCCTTATTTCTATTTGTTTTAATTTAGGCTATGATTTCGTTGTGTGCTGCAAGTTATTCCTGCAGCATAGATTCCACTGCTTCTGCTTATCGTTTGTTCCTTTTTGTTCCACTTAGTTCTTTGTTTGTCTTTTCTTCTACTGAATGGCGACTAAGTAGAATGCATTGACCTTTTTTATTTGGGTGAGATTTCGTGGTAGTTGAATTCTTGTTCTTGATTGATCGGTTATCTATGAAACCCTTGTTATGTGACTGACTGTATATGTTGTTTAGAGTCTTCTATTTCTGAGTTATTTTTTCTTTTATTATGTTCAAGTTGTAGTTGAATGAAACAAGATTTTTGTTAGACAGTGCTCATAATATCCAACAGGGAAACGATACTCGAAGTGAGCTTCATGGTCAGGATCAGATAGGAAGTTCTAATGGGTCTATCGTCCATGTTGTATCGGTTGTCTCCAAGGAGGCTAAGGAGCAAAATTGGTTCTCATAGTTGATTGATAACAAATTTATCAGGAAACTAATGGGTGTATTCAAACACCATATTCCGATTGATCCATATATCTATTCAAGTGTATTTCTTCTCATATACTTTAGACATACTTAGGGTGACACTATGTCTAGTTTTTGGTGACCATAAGAGACATTTGAGTTTTCATATAATATTCAAAGACTTGCTCGATAAGTGAAGATAACTATCTCACTTCCGTTGCTGGATAACCCTATACACTTTAAACCCAAACCAGTATCAAACCCTCTTTATTTTCATTATGCTCCTTCACTTTCTTGTTTCCACTATCTTTTATAATCTTCACTAATTAACCACATCCGGTTGAGGCCAGGTTGTTGGGGAAAATTACAGTTTTAAGGCACAATTGATCGACCTTATAGGTTACTGTCTTGTTTTAGTTTTTGTCATGTGAGGTAGGCTTTCCCATATGAAGTTATTTCGGCCAACCCATGAGCAATGTCCTCACAAAGAATGGGTCAAGTACGGTGGGATATCCTTTGCAAATTCTACTCCAGTCTTAGGCATTATTTGGATACTAGTGTGACTTGGAAATAGATTCAACTCCATGTATAACTTTTTAACAGGGATTCTTGGTCCCCTTTGTTTGTGTTATTTTAGAATTACAATTTTTAGATAGCATTGTGAACGGATTCCTTTCTTTGTCTCCTGTAGTGGGAAATTACTTGCAAGCACATTTACTTATGAGATACATAAGGTTATTAATGCATGGATCACAGTTCAGTCTTTTTCCTTCTATTCTCAATCAACATCTTATTTTATTTTGGTTATATGCCGTTGTAGGTGGTGTAGGTTTAGCATTTGAATAGGGTGTCTGATATCAGAACATAAATCATATTTTGCATATTTCCTAAATATGTTTGATGCCATTATAATCATAAATTTATGTTAATGCAGTTGCACAAGCCAGTCACCCAAGCAGAGTTGGATGCGGCAATGTCTGTTCAAGGAAGAAATGATTGAACTTACCTGCTCACTAAAACCTCGATGGAAGAAACACTAGGCTTTTATTCCAGGCGAGGCTACTTTCTGAATCCTAGTTCCACTCCAAATTGGTACTTCCATCTTTCAGTCCCTCTCTTCCTTATGTAGTTGTTGTCTTAAGGCATTGATGGCATGTTAGGCCTTCATCAAGAAGGTTTGATAAATTAGAATTCAGATACACGACAACTTTTTCCTCTCTGACCATTTCACATCAAAAGCTTGCATTTCCTATGGTCGTAGCATGAAACACTGATAGTTCCATAGCTTTTGCCCACAAGGCTTGAGGCAGGCATGTCTGACATCCATCTCTTTGCTGCTCCACACTCTCCTAACATGATCTTGTGATCCCCATTCTGATCAACTTCTCTGTCCTAGACAACACTACAGCCTCATTGTCAATTGCAGACTGCACAAGTTTAAGGATATACTTCTTGTAGATACCATAAATTCCAATCTCTCTTTCTGCACAGGAATTAGCCCATCTTCCTAACCACTTAATATTTATCCTGTTATAGAGTCTTGTTTCTAGCTTTTCTACCTGCCTCTCTAAATCAACACTCAGGTCAAAATCCTCTAATTATCCCTTAATATTTATCCTCTTACATCAAACATGCCCTTCAATCCCCCAAACAGTAGACTGCAAGTCAGAAGATGTAGCCATGGCCACCTAATTAGAAGAAGTCCTCCATGGTAGCCAACTTGATCCAGGGAAAGAACAGATAAAGAGTCCTGAACACGAGCAGATTTTACCAAAATGAAGCTTCTTAAAACTATTGGCTTCACATGTCGGCTGCTTAGCTTAATTATCACCTATGTTGACTCCTCCTTTCACTTCTCTATGTTCATCTGTTGCATCATCTTGGTAAACTTCATGAACAGACCATTGTTTCATCCCAGAAGCCGTACACCCTACTGGATCAAACGACTAATCTCCTTGTCGAACAAAAGCAATACTTATATGGATATTATTACTTGGTAATCATTAAAAGCTGATTGTAATAAGAAGAAGAATTCTATCCTACATATGGTGTGCATATGAGAAGCAATATCGGACACTCCTGCCGCCATTTCACATAATCAATACATGTACAAGCAGACAATCACATCAATCATTTGCATGTTGTTATGGTTGTAATAAAGACATTCATATGGCATTACATCAATCTTATGCTGCCATTCTGTTATCCTTTAGCTAAATTGTTGTACGATGCACGACGCACGTGACCTGCAAAGGCGGTCGATTTATGAACGCCAGCCGAGCAACCAATTATTGTGCGTGCATACGTACGTGCGTGCGTCCTCGCACAAGATTTGTACGCGATCATCGCATCCGCCGTACGTTTTTCTCCTGGTTGCATGTCCACCGTCCGATGAGCGTCCATGGAGCGACCGTCCCCTCCGTCGCGAGCATCTTTTCTTGGACTGATCTCGTCCCTAATTTAAGAATCTGCGGTGTCATGATCCCGATTCTGGTCACCGCCTCCGCCATCGAAGCGTCGAATCGACGGCGGAGGAGGAGGATGATCGCCATCATCGTTTGATCGCTTCACTTGCAGTAGGCGGGTAAGCTGCAGGCGGTGAGAAGACCGAAACGATTCCACTATAAAAGGCTCCCTCAGATCTGACATCTAGATCTGCCGCTCTCTTCGCCTCTTGCTTGCTCGTCTCCTCCCGTTCTGCTCTCTCGTCGTCTCTGGGTTGAGCTCCGGCGAGAGGCGGCGAAGATGAGGGAGATCCTCCACATCCAGGGCGGGCAGTGCGGGAACCAGATCGGGGCCAAGTTCTGGGAGGTCATCTGCGACGAGCATGGAATTGATGGCACCGGGAAGTACAACGGCGACTCCGACCTCCAGCTCGAGAGGATCAATGTCTACTACAACGAGGCCAGCGGAGGGCGCTACGTTCCCCGCGCCGTGCTCATGGATCTGGAGCCCGGGACCATGGACTCCGTCAGATCCGGCCCCGTCGGCCAGATCTTCAGGCCGGACAACTTCGTCTTCGGCCAGTCCGGTGCCGGGAACAACTGGGCCAAGGGGCATTACACCGAGGGCGCCGAGCTCATCGACTCGGTCCTCGACGTGGTCAGAAAGGAAGCTGAGAACTGCGACTGCTTGCAGGGTATATTCCTTTTTCTTCTTCTTCTTCTTTTCTTTTCAAATGGCAGTGGTTCTTAGTAGATCTTGCTTTACTTTGGTATAATCTTCTGGTTTCTCAAAAATGTTGTCCATTCTCTTATATCTTTTGTGAGCATGGACAATGTTTACTCCTCTCCAGTTTTTTTTATGGGCTTACAAACATGTTGCACTGAGACCATGGTAAATTATGAGTTCTTTAATGAAGTAATTTAGGGATATTATTTCCTTCTTTTATAGGCTTAATGAATTAATGACGTACTTTTGACAGTTTCTATTGATGAATAGAATGTTTTATCGAGTTATTTGTTATCGAAATAGGCTACAACTTATCTTGATTGATTATGATTGGAGTTCTCAAGGGATTTTGTTCATTTAGGTTGACAGACATTGGAATTTGATGTATGATAAGTTTGTGCATATAGTATGTGAAGCTACTGTAATAGTGTGTGTTTACGTACGCTACCTGTTATCATGTCAAGTGTGTTCACGTTGATTTTCATTCTATTTCTGTTAGCATGAACTAGAGTTACCTGATCTTGGCTGATTCAAGTTAATGATCCTCAACTTAATTTCCTCATTTATTGGTTGAGTCCATTGGGTTCTCTAGGTCTTCTCACTTAGTGAAAACTGAATTTTCATCAAAAAAATGCTTGGTCGGACTGAAATTTCATGCATACAAGTGGAGATACTATTTATCTGTTCCATATGTGAAACAATATTATTACTGACACCTGGTAATTTGCTTCTAAATTTGTTCAATTTCAGATCCATTAAAGATAAATTAAATTTTCATTCTGTCATATTTGTGATTGGCAAACTTGCACCTTTCAGTCGAAAATGTACATAATGGACAATTTCTCCTGGATGCTTGCTGGTAAATTTTGACTTTTAGTCTCCTTAGCAATAGTAGAAAGATGACAAAGGGTTTCCAGATTTTGCTGATCATGATGGTGAGAACATGATCTCCCCTTATTGAGAGTTAGTCAATACCAGCTTAAGAAAAATATCACCTTGGTCTCTCTATCTGACAAGGTCTGACATTTGTTTACATGCATATGTCAAATCTTCAACGGCTTTGTCCTTTCTCTTTTATGTGGCATTTTATGTCCTCGATGCTGTAAGCAAATCTGCAAGTTCGTCATTAGAATTTTTAACTGTTTTGATGTTCTGCAGGCTTCCAAGTTTGCCATTCTTTGGGGGGAGGAACTGGATCTGGCATGGGCACCCTTCTTATCTCTAAGATCAGGGAGGAGTACCCGGATAGAATGATGCTTACCTTCTCTGTTTTCCCATCACCAAAGGTGTCTGATACAGTTGTGGAGCCATACAATGCTACCCTCTCTGTTCATCAACTCGTTGAGAATGCTGATGAGTGTATGGTCCTTGACAATGAAGCGCTGTATGATATCTGCTTCCGCACTCTGAAGCTTGCAAATCCCACTTGTGAGTACTGCTTGTCTTTTCATGAATTCTTTTCGATGCTACTTGAAATTGTGATCTTTTGTTTACTAATTCTCTAAATGTAGAAGATGCTGACACTCTGATCTTCTTCTTTTCTTCATACTAATATCAAGCATGTAAGGTCTCGCTTTAAACCATGGTGGTTATAAAAGCTAGTAACATAGAGTCGCCAATCTTTTCCGTATCCTTTCTGGTCGATACATTTTTTTTCCTCCTTTTTCTGCGCCATTCCATGATCGATCAATCAATTTGTGCTTCGATATGTCTTTTATTTTGTTCATTTAAAAGTTCAGAATCCATATGTAAAGGGCAGTTAAACTTTTCAGTTAATCTTGACCTCTTAAAGTTTAAGGTCTTGTTCCAAATTGCACTGTTGCTAAAAGTTTTTTCTTTCATGTTGCAGTTGGCGATCTTAATCACCTGATCTCTGCCACAATGAGTGGTGTCACATGCTGCCTTCGGTTTCCTGGACAGCTTAATTCCGACCTCCGGAAGCTTGCCGTGAACCTCATCCCTTTCCCCCGCCTCCACTTCTTTATGGTGGGGTTTGCACCCTTGACCTCGAGGGGCTCGCAGCAATATAGGGCCCTCACAGTTCCTGAATTGACCCAACAAATGTGGGATGCCAAGAACATGATGTGCGCTGCTGACCCTCGTCATGGCCGGTACCTGACAGCCTCAGCCATGTTCCGTGGGAAGATGAGCACAAAGGAAGTGGATGAGCAGATGCTGAATGTTCAGAACAAGAACTCTTCCTACTTCGTGGAGTGGATACCAAACAATGTCAAGTCTAGCGTGTGTGACATTCCGCCCAAGGGGCTAAAGATGGCTTCCACATTCATCGGGAACTCAACTTCCATCCAAGAGATGTTCAGGAGGGTGAGCGAGCAGTTCACAGCCATGTTCAGGAGGAAGGCTTTCTTACACTGGTACACCGGAGAGGGCATGGACGAGATGGAATTTACCGAGGCCGAGAGCAACATGAACGATCTGGTGGCCGAGTACCAGCAGTACCAAGATGCAACGGCAGATGAGGAAGAATACGAGGAAGAAGAGGAAGAGGCTGAGTGATTCATTTCTCTTATCTCAAGAAATGTCCTCTTGCCATTATAATTTCCGCTGCGAGTGAGAGGGATTTGGTGTCTATCAGAAGACAGTTTTATGTTGGTATGGCTGTACTTTTTTCTGTTGATGTGATTGATATGTTGTAACATTCGGAGCCCTGACTTCTTACTCTTATCCGGTTTCTTTTGTCTGTCTGCATATTAACTAGTTGTTGTCGTTGCACTACTTGTTGTTGTCTGGGCTTAGTTTAACGTGATCAAACAAAGGGGTCCTCCTTTGCATGTTTATTGGATCGACGCATCATCGTCTGGAAGTAAACAAGCTGGCATAGTTTGTGAATTGGTTATTGTGATTATGTTATTGTGAAAAGGTTTGTGAATCGTCATATCTGTTATGCATGCTTAGTTTCTATGTGGAGTTTCTGAAGTTGGTGAGGTGGGTGGATGAATGCTGTTGTTCTCTTTTTAACTTGGTTAATATGTGATATCATATTATTGTGAAAAGGTTTGTGAATTGTCATATCTGTTGAGCATTGAGAGGTTGTACTTTTGATGTGGTAATTATATCTGAGGCAGTTTCATGTGAGGTTGTGGGGTAATAAGCTGCTGGTCCCTCGTATGGTTCAAATCTTGTTTGGCCTCCTTCTCCTCCTTCATTAGCCTTTTTCGGTTTTTAGTAGAATCAGAGAATTTGGACAGTTTATTATTTCTTTGTCATCATAATCGGAGATACTGTAAGTGATAAAGCTATGTATTGATATGAACATTTAGTCGGAATCAATTGGAAAGATTTTGAAAGAAATAGTGGTGGGAGTCTTTTATTAGTGCATTAAAGATGTAAAGTAATCATTATTAATCATGAGCAAATATATTAATGATGAGAAATGTATCCCCTACCCGATGTTCATAGTCATATTATTAGTGATTTGATGGAGAATAAATCTGACCCAAAACTCTATAAGCTGCAAAAGAAATAGTAAGAGATGGGAATGAAAACTAAAACCTCTGCTGTTACAATGAAGAACTCGAGAACTTTGATGAAAAACGAACTTACAACATAAACAACAAAATAAAACTGTAACCATTATAAATAATAAATCGATCGCGGTGGGACTCGAACCCACAATCTCCCGCTCCGGAGGCGAGCGCCTTATCCATTAGGCCACGCGACCATTTACGTTTGATTCTCGTTATATTGTTATTTAAATTAAGCACTACCACCGCCCTACTCAACAATCTTTAAATTGGAGATGTCTAATTGGATAATCTGAATCAACTATTACTTATTTTAATCACATATAATCTTCTCTTCCCTCGTTATTGTTGTTGTTGTTGTATAAATCAAAAGATTACTAAGAAGAAAATAGAGAGAAAACAAATACAAACGATGATGATGATTATTGGATTCTATTTAAAGTTTTACGATAACAATTTTTGAGTGTTAATACATGGCATATTAATTATAATCGATTGACTCCACTGTTGTATCTCCTATCAATGGCATTAGTTGCTAAGCATGTGTACTTGTTGTTCTTCTTCTTCTACTGCTACTTCCTTAAGGTTCGACATCGGGATAAAAGAACATCATTGAGTCATCATCAAAAAGTGAAAACATGCAAGAGAATTTAATTCTTTTAGACATGTTGATCGTGACGAGCGAAAATATTCATGCTAATAATAAGCTACCAATATTAGTCATGTTAAGAACATTCTTTTCCCTTTTTTTTTTCTTTTTTAAAAGACACTTTATCATGATGAAAGGAAATAGATAATGATAGAAGATGAAAGAATAACAAACACATAAGCCATCACGATGAAGATTCAAACATGAAGAATTCACCCGATAAAAAACAATAGCAAAATTGATGATTGTGATTAAAAGAAATTACTTGATGCAATCCATATACTAATAAAATCAAATGTGTTTTTAATCAATGTGAGACTAATCAAATCAAAAATATTATACAATAATCATGCATATGCAAGTCAATAAAAATATATTTTTAATCAATTTTTTTGAAGGATCGTACTAATAATAATGATAATAATATATAAAACAAAACTTACCTAATCTTATAATGATTGGAGAGAATAGCATGCGCATTTCCACCATGCCTTGGATAGTGAATGGGAGTTGAGAGGTCAAACATCGTCCCACCCCAAGTCAAAAGAGCGACTATTCTACATCCTCACCAAACCCAATCAAACCTAACTTGTAGTATGTCATTTTGGACACTTGTAACATTACGTAACAATTGGAAGAAAAAAAATTATAATACTAGTATATATTTTTTATAAATAATACATGATGAAAATAAATTTTGATCGTATAATAACATTCTCGAAATAATAACTTAGGAGTAAAAATCTATAAAATAGAGTTTTATAATACGCCCTCGATCGGAGGGATAAGCGAGTCAAGCATATTATCATTAGAGAAATATTTTAGATACATAATATAATATGATTATTATAATTTGCTATAAATTAATGGAGAAAGTCCTATTAGCCTCTTAAAATTGAGTGCATATACATTTGTAAATATTCTACTCCATTAATCTGAAAAAAAAAGAAACTGCTGAAGTAGTTGTTGCATTATTTTCACATCATTGTCATGTGATAATGATGATGATATGTAACAATGGTTTCCATTTTGATTGGCTACAGAGGTTGTACAGCTAAATCCCTGCAACCAAAAGTTGTCTTCTTCTTGTTATAATTGCCTAATGATGAGTAGTCAGAGAGAGAGAGAGAGAGAGAGAGAGAGAGAGAGGAAGCCATGCAAACACTTGAGAATCTTTCAGCTTTGCCTAACTTTTTCTTCTTTTCTTTTATCTTCTTATTTTGTTGTCCCAAAATCTAAGAAAGGGTTGATAAATTAAATTTAATAGTGTGAAGGTTACATGCATTCTAATTGAAAAATAAACTAGAAAAATTGTGTTGCAATCAAAGGAAAATATCATCAACATGTTATCAGAGTATAGCTGATAAGCTTTGTAGGTAAGTGTTTATTTGATCCAACATGACCAATTGTGAAACAACAAGAAAAAAAAGGAAAATAAGGAGAGGTAGAGACAACATACCTGTTTCTCTTGCATCCCTTACCTAACCCATCAAGAGTTGAGTCAACCATTAAATTAGACCATTTGGACAATTACATCAGATATATTTACATGACTTTAATTTCTATGAGAATCAAATCCAAAATTTATCCAACAAAGTTTACATATAAAACATTGATCTAGTAGTAGTGTTGTATCAAGAGTTTGTAATCGTATCTCGTATATTTATTAATGATGCTAGATAGCTAGTTCGGATTTTAGTTTTATCCGTGTTACTTATCTTTTAACGAAAAAAAAAATCTCTTAAGAATCAAAGTAAAAGATTGATAATTTAAAATAGAATGTCAATCTTTGTCCCATCAACTTCATCCTTAGAATTTTAATTTGCATAATTTTTTAAATACTTTTAACAGCTCATGTGATTGAGCAAACAAAAAAAAAGGCACTAATAATTCAGTAGGTGGAATGATCTGACTAGGTCTAGGAATTCTTAGTTAATTAGTAGACTCAACACCTAATTAATCTCTTCTTCTCCCACTAATTTGTCTACTCATGTGCCCATGCAAGCATGGTGTCAAACAATTGATGTGTATCCAAATGTCCCAACTTTTGCTGCAAGCATGATGGAGATGTGCCTTGTAATAATTGGCATTTATTTTTTGGTCCCTTCTTTAGTAGTACTATATGAGTTAAAAATGCAAGACTGTTATCATTTCATGCACTTTAGTAATACTTTTCCAAGTAATCCACCTCTGCCCTCTTAAACGAGATTGAAGCAATCCATTTATCTTTTTTATCCTTTCCAATAATCCATCGAAGTAACATAGAAATTTTAATTTGTGTTTCCTATTTCTATGGAAAAGAATGTGTTCTAAGGCTCAATCGTAATAAATAAAAATATGTTATTAAAAATCAATTATTAATTTTTTTATCGAATGAATTTATTATCATCGGATAGTAATTTCGGATAGTATCACTCAACGTTAAACCTTATATAAAAATGAATACGAGGGATCATAACGTAAAGGGAAATAGTGAGGATTATTTTTTTGAAGAAATATTTAATAATGATATAAAAAAATTTATTGGGAAAAAAAATAAGCATCAAAATTTAAGATAAACAAAAAAATAAATAAAATAAATAAATAAATTAGTGCAGGATGGGGAGGGACAGATATGGAATTTTGTATTTTAGACCTCAGATTCCTCCTCTCGCTGCGATCATTCGCACTGCTTTCGTGTTGATGAAAAGTCCACCACGACTCGGTCCGGAATTGTATGACTCGCCTGCCGCTTTTAATTGTCGCCCGGCTTCTCTGTGTCTGTGCCTCTGCCCCCTCCCTCAGTTGCCCCTCTTGCGTCGCCAGGTACATCTGCCGTCTCCATGACTCGATCCTGATCACCTTCTCTAGCTCTTTGATGTGTTTGTTGTTGTTATTTTGATCGGGATTTGGGGCTTTTACGTCGTTTTGTTTGGTTTTGGAAGTGAATCCGCGTTTCTGGGGATCCGCAATGGTATTCACTGAGGGGGCGGTTGGGATGTTTAAAGGTGACTCGGGTTTCGATTTGGTTTCGTGTAGCGTTTTTGGGACCTCTGGATTCGTTTGATTTTGATCGCTTTGTCGCCGATCTGACGTTCGCTTCTCCTTGGTCTGTTGGGTTAGGGTGCGGCCTGGTTCATTTCGCGTGAAAGTTGGAGTCTTTTCTTCGTTGGTTTTCAATGTGATTAAAGATGAGATTTTTAGTGGTTCTATTTTGCTCTAAATGACGAGATTATTTCCTTCGTTCCTTGATTTATTAGGGTCTTGATTCCCTCGTTCATGGAGTTTTGTGAATGGTTTAGCTTTTCGTGATTTTTGAGAATTCTTATGACCCAGGAATTTAGTGTTCTTTATTTCGAGGTAGAAAACTGTTCTGGGAATGCTTGGTTGACTTGCTTGGGGACGTGCCTTTTTTTTGTTTTTGTTTTTTTCTTTATTTTCTCAGGAGTTAGGCCTAAGATTTGAATATTGAGAATCTTTTGTTCATCTTCTTGACCAAGTTGAATTTTTGGGTTGTGTGCTGAATTGTTGGTTTTTCTTCGCTACAGCTCTCTTGATCTGACTGGCAATTAGAGGTTGGGTTCGTTGGAAAAGAGGAAACTGATCTAATTCACCCTCGTGCTTATTATGAAGGAAAATCCTCAAATGCTACCCACCAACAGGAGTAGAACTCAACCCAGGGCTGTTAGACCTTGGCCCCTTTCAGGTTTTTTTTTTTCCCTTTCATTTGAGATCACATGTTTTCTTCTTTTGTTACTTGATGAATCTATTTATTTACTTTCAATTTGACTTTTGAAGTGGGTCACTTGAATACGACTTTGTAGTTTCACTAATAACTACTGCTTGTATATTGTGGTGATCTGTTTTTTAAAATTTTCACAGTTGGTTATTTTTGTTGAGAAAAGCCACAAATTCAACTTTTTATGAATGTTGTCATAATGTTCGAACTTCATTTCTCAAGTTCATTCTTGTGCTTTAGAATTACATATGCTCATCTCTCTCTCTCTCTCTCTCTCTCTCTCTCTCTCTCTCTCTCTCTCTTACTACATTCAAGTTATTCATACTTGCTAGTGCTCCATTTTTTTTTTCCAGGGATGGACAACTCCGATTCAAGGCGCAAGCCTCATGTTTATGGAAAACTTCTGATGGCAGTTATTCTGACAGCCTTCTGCATACTGATTTTAAAGCAATCCCCGAATTTTAGTGGCAGTAATGTGGTAGGTATTCATCATATATTTTGAGCCAAGTGTATTTTTAGGAAAAGCTTTCATTAAATATACGAGTAAAACTGCTTCAGTTATACTGAACTTTACACAATGTTTTATGGATCTGAGTGTTGGATGGTTAAGAAACAACATATATAAAAAGTTTATGTTGTCGAGATAATTGTATGGAGTTACTTAGAAATATAGAAAAAGAAATATTTTTATTTGTGAACAATTATGTATCGCATCGATAGAGGATAAGATGAGAGAAGATCGCTTAAGATAGTATGGGACATGTGCTTAGGAGACCTCTAGATGCGATAGTCAGAAAAGGAGAAATAATTAATATTAATAGTACTAGGAGATGTAGAAAAAGACCTAACAAGATTTTAATAAAAATTATAAATAAAGATTTAAATACTTTGAACTTAACTAAGCATATGACTTTTTACAGATCTCAAAGACAGCAAAAGATCCATATAGTCAACCCCAAATATGATAGGTAACCAACACTAATGGATAGTGTATCCTCAGTAGCTGCTACAACCGGTTGGTTTCAGAAGCCTTTTCAAAATCATGTATAATTAAACATGATGACACAGCTCCCCTATATTTGAAAATATCGTACACTACATCCCTCATATTAGAATTCCCTTTTCTGGGAGTATTAGCAAATAATAGATCTCTCTTTATGAACAACAGTATTATAAGCTTCGTTTAGGATTCTTTGCTTTATTAATTTGATCATTTATTTTCTTCTTTTGGTTTTCCTGACTCAAAGTTTCTTTATCTTACAGTTTTCTCGTCATGAACCTGGGGTAACTCATGTCTTAGTAACAGGCGGTGCTGGCTATATTGGCTCGCATGCTACACTTCGACTCCTAACAGACTCATACCGTGTTACAATTGTGGTAATATGACTCAACCAAGCACACATATGGACAAACTAAAAAGATCTGTAGGATCTGATTAGTAATTTTTTTTAGTTGTAATTGATCTTTCTCTGCTGATTTTACAGGATAACCTTTCCAGAGGGAATCTTGGGGCTATTAGGGTTCTCCAGCAGCTGTTTCCAGAGCCTGGAAGACTTCAGTTTATTTTTGCTGATTTAGGGGATGCAAGAGCTGTATCCTTATCACTTTATTATTTTGACAACCTAAAATTTAAATTTGGTCGAGATTTGGCTTAAAAGTGATCAACAAAACATTATTCCTTAATAAATCATTAGGTCAACAGGATATTTGCTGAAAATGCTTTCGATGCTGTTATGCACTTTGCAGCTGTTGCTTATGTAGGGGAAAGCACACTTGAACCTCTTAGGTATGTCATTTATGCAAGTATCTCATATAGACAAAATATTGACTGGATTTTATCTGCTTGGCTAAACTTCTTGCTGCAGCCTGGACAATATTGTGTATTGAAAAATTCCTGTGTAGTATTATTACATTAACAATTGCATTTGGTTTTTGTGTCTATACAGTTTATGAGAAAAGCCTCCAGTTGGAGGGCATGACCATGCAACCTTTTGTTCTTAAGACTTATCTTTTACAGAAATGGTTAATCCTATCTGATTGCTTCTGAAGATTCCTTCTTGGTTGCAATAAATAAATATGGAGCAGAATCTTCTATTCTTTCATATGCATCATGAGTAAATATATTATCAGATGTATATGTGAGCCTTCTTATGTATGCATAGGTTTGAGATAGCTGCTATCCAATCAAATTTTGTATGCTGATGAATTGTCGTTTTTCTATGTACTCTGATGCTCATCTTGCTTTTTTTGTTTAGTGATCTTCTATCAACTATGACAATCTCAGACATTATATTCGTTTGTTCTGAGGCAAATATCTAGATGTTGAGGAACACACATTTTCTTTCACCCTTATTAAACCATGGTGTGGCTTTAAGCACTCAACATTTCTTTTCATAGTACTAGTTAAAATATGATCTGATATGAGTACATTTTCTTGTTACATAGTTAGACATCATAGATCTGATATCTTCTATCTAATTTATAGAATCTTTGTGGTCGAGGTAAATCTTTTATTAAAAAAATGGAATTGAATAAATTGTAGCATCCAATCAGCAGATGCATAAGATTAATTAAAAATTTGAGTTTTTATCCCATGGGCACCGATGGTCGTAGGTGTTCTCAGAATTTTGTTAAGAGTCTCACCCCATGTCGGCATGGGTTCAAAACATGGCATATTAACCCCAACAAGATCGAGCTTATATCTCTATGCTTTTGAAGGCTCCATCATGAATGGGCTTGCAAATCATGACATTAGACTGACTTGTGACTTTTAGATTGACATTTGGTGACAAACCTGAATAGTATTCGATGGTTCTTGGTTTGCATTTCTACAATTCTAAACCAAGTCTTTGTTCTCAGCATTTATTATGCATTTCTGACTTTATCTCAGGACCTTAACCAACAATGTTGGAACTTTGGTATCTCGATATTACAGTTGCTTATGCGGTCCTCAACTTTTTCTTTCATAGGTACTATCACAACATCACGGCAAATACTTTGGTAATTCTTGAAGCTATGGCAGCACATGGTGTTAAAACTCTTATTTACTCGAGTACCTGTGCTACTTATGGAGAACCAGAAAAGATGCCTATTACAGAAGAAACTCCTCAGGTAAGAAAGAGTTAACCTTTGTTTGCTTCAATCAGATGATACCAGAGGCATCTAGCTTTCTGGTTGAAGGTCAATTCTATTTTGCTCTTGATAAAACTATAGGATTCTGGTGCTTTTGTCCAGAGCAAGCACTCATGAATGTGATAATGACTTGGATTTCAAATAAACTTGCAGCTTCCTATCAACCCATACGGGAAGGCCAAGAAAATGGCAGAGGACATCATCTTGGATTTTTCGAAGAGATCAGACATGGCAGTCATGATCTTAAGGTGGATTGCTGATAGTAACAATTTTGATTATGAAATCTGTTGGAACATGAGATTAATTTCTTTCTCCACATCGGCAGGTATTTCAATGTCATAGGCTCAGATCCAGAAGGAAGACTAGGTGAAGCTCCTAGACCTGAACTAAGGGAGCATGGACGTATATCTGGTGCGTGCTTCGATGCAGCACTAGGTATCTTACCAGGGTTGAAGGTATCTTTATTCATCTTTCAGTAACCCAATGCTTGATTGGATTCATTCTTGATTAGATTCAACAGTATATTTTTTAAAAAACAATAATTTTATGTGTTTCCTGCATAGGTTAAAGGAACAGACTACGCAACAAGTGATGGAACTTGTATCAGAGACTATATCGATGTCACTGACCTTGTTGATGCTCATGTGAAAGCTCTTGACAAGGCAAGGCCTAACAAAGTTGGCATATACAACGTTGGTACTGGAAAAGGTTGTTCTCCGTCTCTCTTCTCAGTGTGTATGTTTTTCCTTTCTGTTCTATGGCAGGCTTAGCTCGTCGAAACCTGACAAGTCTGCTGTTTTATTTCCAGGAAGGTCAGTCAAAGAATTTGTCGAGGCCTGCAAGAAGGCAACTGGGGTGAACATCAAAGTTGACTACCTTGAACGTAGACCAGGGGACTATGCCGAAGTCTACAGTGACCCTTCAAAAATCAATTCGGAGCTCAACTGGACCGCACATTACACCGATCTTCAAAAGAGCCTCTCAACCGCATGGAGATGGCAGAAATCACATCCGAATGGCTATCGGTCACCATCGGCCATGGCTGTTTGATCAACTGTTCCACTCAATTATACATATTAGATTTCATGAAGATGTAAGCTTCTGATAGAAGTCATTAGCAACCTTCATTGCTTAGATTAATGATGAGGGTGGTCTTGGCAAGCATAGAGGAAGGATTCAATCACTCGCGAAGTCTTATCATACTGAGTGTAGGAATCGAGATAAAAATGTGTTATTTTTACAAAGGTTATGCAGAAGCCATTAAAGAACAGAGCTCATAGTTGTAATCCCCCATTGATGGATTTCTCATGTATGATTCTTAAGTTGTGATAAAATGCCATGATTATTCTTTTTCCCATATAAATATAGAATCATCTGAGCAGAATATACACCATGTGTGTCCCATCTGTCAGTTTTCCTTTCTTCCTGAGACGACCTAAAATTTTGTGCAGGGAAGTCAAGTCATCAGCTCAATGGAAACTACCTTTTGGAACCTATGTGCGATCTATTATCCTTTGAATCTATGAACAAATTGAACACCTAAAACTTTGATGTTTGATTACTTCCAACCAAAATACAATTGCAAATACATTGCCATTGATATAATAAACCTTTTGCCATCAAAGAAGGGGTCGAATGTGCATTGTGAAAAGACAGATTGAATTGGGTGATGTTGAACTGCTTGTTAAAATGTAAAACAATAAGGATATATAAAATGTATTATATCCTCCTTGGTTTCTTATTAGTTGCAGCAATTTCAAGAATATAAGATTTCTCGAGTTTATTGGGAAGGGTATAAAAGTGCTTCTTGGTTAGCAATATTTGCTAAAATAGATCGATGGCCTCCCAATTTATATCTTATTTTGTGCTTTGAGACTCTTAAATTAATACTTGGACAATCCAAATATATCAGGTTAAAATTAAATTATATCTAATTTTAAAGCTAAAGTGATCCTTTTAAAATTGATTTTATATTATACTTTTTGATACAAATATAATTATGTAAGAATGACTATCAATACTCATGTGATTGATATCTCGATATCACGTGTATGACACCTTCATGTTTGACACATGGTCAAAATCGTCGCACCACATGATCGACACTTTAAAATTATGTGATCAACATCTCACTTCCACTTGGGTGCTTATGATTATGCTATATCCTTCGTATTCGATACAGAATCGATTGTCCTCAACTCTAAGGAGATGCGTAAATGCTCCTCATATTTACTTATGTCATTGAGCATAATGATTAAAAATCAAATATCAATACAAAAATTCATATGGACTCTATCTCACTTTCCAATGCATTTAACTCTAAAAGACTCGATATTTAATTAACACTACCTAATTAAAAACTAACTTAAGCTATGAAGAGATTATATTGAAAATTGAGATAGATATAGAATAGAACTTCAATAGACTCTAATTCAACATTCAATAGGATACTATATCTTTCAATTTTTAAAAATAATGATATATATATATATTACAATACTTCACATGTATTCATCATATTAATATTTATGTAAAGATTTAGATTAGTCAATGTAGTTAACATTAACTAGTTTGGGAAATATATAACATCTTAAATATATCTAAGCTTATATTGGGTGAATGAATATAAAAGATATCTATTTTTCCCTTCCAAAATTAGTCATTATTTTTTTACTTCTTTCACTTCGAAAAAGGCAATTAAACACGAAATATTTTATGATAATTACTTCTTTTCAGAAAAAAAGAAAGAAAAAAAAAATAATTACCAAACAATATTTCATGTTTGAACCCATTCGGCCTCACCTAAATGGTTACCGCTTGGACTCGGTCCGGTGCTTGGCTTGAATCCACGTCATTCGTTTGGACGACCGTGATCATTTACGCGTCCTCATTGAAGGGCTCAGATTCACCTTGACTCGTCCAGATCTGCCCGAACAACCCCGTGGGTGTTCTTCGAGGGCGGAGGCGGGTTTCCTTGATGGGACGGAAGCTCGGATCATGGATGGCAGCGATCTCCCGGCGTTGCCCGCCAGCGACTCGTCGGTGCCGCCGCCTAGTGGAGGAGGCGGGGCGGACGGAGCGGAGGGCCCCGCTCGGGGACGCGAAGGTTGCGAAGCCCTCGCTGGGGCGATCGCATCGACGCTGGGTGCCGTGATGAGGGAGTTCGATTCCAGGGCGGAGGGCGTTGACCGGAGCCAGGATGAGCTCTCCACTTCCCTGGATCGCCTCGCCAGAGGTAAATCATGTTGGGCGAATCCTTGGATCTTACTATATTAGGGTTTCCGGTTCCGGTTCCTGTTTCATGTTCTTTTGCTACTTCTCTCAACCAAAATGAGATTTTGATTTGTTTTTGCAAGGTTTTGTCGTCGTATATTGACGTGAAAAGCTATAAACTTTATTATGGTTTCCTCGGATCTATCTCTCTTTTGGTTCATTCTTGTGTTACAAAAGCTTAAACACGATTTTTTTTTTGTCAGAAAAAAGCTCTTGAATTTTATGTGGATAATGATTTTTTATTATTTTGATTTTTATTGATGATTTTTCAGGGCTAATTATAGGTTTCTTATAGTAGTCATACCTATCTCGATCCCTACATTAAAAAAAAATTTATATTAAAATTCTTATGATTAGGAAGGTGAAATATTTTATTTTATTTATTTTAACATCATCGATAAAAGTATCAAAATGATGGGCAAAAAGTTCCATTTTCGATGGTGGCGAATGATGTCATTGCGGTGTGGGTGGGTGGTTGTTCTGAATGAGGAAGAGTGATGATGAGAAGTAAGGCAAAGGGAGAGGAGAAAGATGTTGACGCTTTGTATCTGCATCGGTGTCGCTTGGTAACTACATCAATGTCGACACAGATCTAGATGTAGAGCATCGCTTGACATCTACATCGACGCCGATGCAAATATAGATGTCAAGCGACCTTTTCGTCGCTCTGCATTTGCGTCAGCACCGATGCAGATGCCGAGCGACACTCAATATCTGCATCTACGTCAGTGCTAATGCAATTGTCAGGCAGCATCGATGTAGATGTAGAGCACCATCCTCCCCTTTGCCTCATCACTCGCTGTAACTATTCCTCTTTATCCGCAATAATTATCCGTGGTCTCCAGTGGTATTGTCGTCCACCATTATTGAAAACGTAACTGGGATGTTGAAATGATCTTTTTGTCTATCGTTTTCGTGCTTCCGTTGGTAAAACCAATAATGTTAGAATAAATAGAACTAGATATTTCGCCATAACTACAGGGATTCTAATGTAATTTTTTTAAATATAAGGATCGGGATGCTAAAGAGAGCTAAATACAAATGGTAATACGTAATGAGCCCGATTTTTCATCTGTGAAACATCTGATTTGGTAAGATCCATGTGGTGCAATGTTCAATGTTACTGTATATACGTAAGATGCAATCTGCATAAGCATGAATTGCAATTGCATATCACAAAGACTTATTTAGTCGCTGGATGCTTTTTTTTTATATGGATTATGTTTCCATCTGGTTAGGTAAATTTGACTTCTCTATCAATCATAGACTCTAATACATTGTGTTTTGTCTGAAATTTGTCACTCAAATCCTTAGTTAGTTGATGTTACTTCTCATTTTAGTTGCTTTGATTACAAATTACTTGGTAATTTCTTGATCTAACCATGACATATGTTGACCTATTTATTACTTGAATCTGGTTGTATATTTCTTTCCCACTTTGACAAAAGTGCTATGTGATACCTTGGTCTCTCTCCAGTATATTATCCGGTTATACAAACATTGTTGTTTGTAGGGTTTATGATTTCTCTCGATTTTTAAGAATATATATGTTAGATATCTCTTCTTCTCCTACAGATACTTGTGGTTTCATCTTTTGTTCTCTCGTTCTCACAGTTTAATTCCCAAATGTTTTCCTCATCACATTTATTTTTTGGCACTTGTTTTTCTGTTTATTGTTGTGGTAATGCAAACCGAGTGGATTGCATATCTCACTCTCCCGCTCCGCTCCCTATAGCATCAAGCAATTTCACATAGCCAGTTCAAGAGAACTTAGAAACAATCGTCATCATCATCATGTAAGCTTCTGTATGCTCAATTTAATTGCCCTTCAACTATTTTGCTTGTGGCAGAACTAGACAAACTCTTAGAAGATGCGCCGTTGCCGTTCATCATGCAACATGCAGCCAAGATCTCGGCCATGCGTAGGAGGGTTTCAGCATTGAACTTGATTTTGAAGTCAATTCAGAGACGCATTGATAACATGGATCGTATGCTTTTTGCTGGCGTACCCACTGGTATTGTGTGTTTTCTCATATATACATCTTTTGGAGGTGCTTCTCAACTTTTCATCATCATCATCATATATTCTGCTGATTGAGACCTAAACTTTTTCTTTTCTAGATAATCACCAACAGATACAGTAGTCGTCACATTCAGGTATCAGTCAGACATTTTTATTGCTGGTTATGTTTCTCAGCTCCTTCTGTCTGTCGAAAGATTTTTGATCTTTTTTTCTCCCAACCTCTAGTTTAGTTTCCTCTTCTTGATTGCACAACTCCTCTGAATTGTTTTGACATATCATGGCATTTTAGTTGCTTCTTCAAGCATGGAATGTTCCTATACCTGAGAGTGTATTTCACCCATTGTATTATTTTCCACATTTGCAATGGTCATTTGCTCGTTGGATCCTTCAATCTTGGAATAGACATTCAAGGAACCACTGTAGATATACCTGAGTTTGTGAGTGCACCGAATGCTTTGTTGCTGCTCCCATCACTTGACCTTCTTCCAGTCAGGTGTCATTAGCAGGAAGATGTAGCACTTTATGGATGTGATAGCTTTTGTTTCAAATTCAGATTAGGTTGAACCTGTGTAGTTCCAAGCTGAATATGTTTTTGATGGCTGATTCTGTTACATGAAGCAAAATGTAAGAGCTTGCTTAACAAAAACCCATTCAAGTAGATGAGTCCATGAAGTCATTTTCATCTTGTTTGGCATGTAAATGAATTTCCATTGTGTTTCCTCTTGCACATATGGCAAAAGGAAATGAAAGAGCTTAAAAAAAAATTCAGTCAAGCAGATGAGAAGCTAAACACTAAATTTTGTCTTGATTTACTGTGCTCTTTTACTGGCTTACTTTAGTTTCTAATGTCCCAAGCTTGTATTGATACATCAGTTTCAAAAATAAAATGCTCAAAACACCTGAGTTTTAAATATCAATAAAAACATCTCTGTTGATTAGTGCATTATTAGACAAGTTATAATTCTCAGATTTAAGTCCATATGTGAACATCATGTACTAATGAAAATGTCTTTCAATCAGGAGGAAAAAAAAAAAGACTAGTAAGTACTGATCCCTTGGCAGTTTATGTTGCATTGATGTCCAATGGAAATTCAACATGTAGTAGTCATATTCATCTTGTTTGACATGGATAAAATTTTGCTATGGATTACCATTGTGTTTCCTGCAGAAAAAAGAAAACAGAAACATTGACATCTGATTATTCAGTTCAACTATGAGTTTGGAATATATGCAAGTTCAGTGTAAATAAGTTTTGTCTATTCAATTTGGAGTTTGCAGGGCAACATTTACAGGTTCAAGTTGCAGTCTAGACTAATCTGAGACATCTCTGTTACAGGTGGTTCAGAATAACAAGGAAACCTTCATTTCAGGAGCTGAACTGGCTCCACTCTTTAACCTTCTCACACAAAACACTTACTTGAAATTTGCCAACTTTTTGTGTTGGCAGCTGCATGTATCTATTTGAAATTTATTTGAGTGACAGTTTGCACCCAATTTTGATGGGTAGAGCAGCAACATTGAATTAATATAAAAAAAATTTGTGTTGGGTGTAGATCCATGATGGCTATGGCTTCTCATATGTTTCACTTGTAAGGAGGTGGCTGCTGTTCTTGATTTGCTTATGATACACCATTTGTTCTGGTGCTTTATATGTTGAATCTCAAACCTTATCAACAACATCAAAGTTTTGTGAAATCTTCCAAGGGACACCCAGATGGTTATCTGCAGCAATAACCAATCAGGATATAAACTATGAGTCCTGTCATTAATGTTTTTATTAATTACTAGAAAAAAAACACACTTTGTGACCTATTATAAGTGTTTTCTATCATTCTTTTTCTTATGAAAGAGTTTGGAATAAGTTGCAATTTCTCCTCAAGTATAAAGCTAGACAAGAAAAGTAAAACTAGAGGCACATTTGGTACTGACAACCGATATAGATCATCACCATCATCGATTTCCTAGAAAAGTTTTTTTCTTTTCTATTTTTTCCCCTTTTGTCTTCCTCAGATTATAAACGAAAAAAATAAGAAAATTAATACAAGAGAAGAAAACTGAGCCATTTTATTAAAAAAAAATGATCCAGAAAAAAGAAATGAAAGGGAATTTTTTTTTTTCTGAGGAATTGAGAGGAGAGAATAAAAGAATAAAAACACATGAAAAGGCAAAAAATTGTAAGTAGTAATAGACGAATAAATTTGGGATCAGACTGACGTGCAAATGATTCGGCACGGAACTGCTGCTTCTCTTGGGAAACAGCCTCTGAAATCATTCATATCTTTCATCATCTCCCAAAATTCTCTAAATACCTCAGTATAAAGACAAAAAAAACACTCGAACCAGATGAGTTTGCAGAAGTAAATAAATCGGAGAACCGTGGTGACTCGGCCAAGCAGAGCCGCTCCATCACCGCGGCAAGACAAACACTAGCTCTGTCCGAGACAACGGAGAGTCGGCGTAGGTCGTCGAGGACGAGATCCGAGTAGGACGAAGGGAGGTAACAAGGGGCGGCGGAACTCGGCGGAGCGTTCCCCAGAAACCCTAAGTGAAAGGCCAATGTCATGACGGAATGCTACGTCTCGTCGTTATATAGCCCATTCTCGTGATGGGCCGGGCCGTCTCAAGTGACCGTTACGTCGCTCGCAAGCATCGTTTCGTTGTTTGCTCACGTGACGCATTGGATTATCCCAGTCACCTGCCTTGTCATAGAAGGCGAGCATGGGACCCCCAATCTTGCCCAATCAGAAGGCAGGTATCCGATCCAGAAGACTAACATCACATCTTTATTCTAAATATATGAATTAACTGTTAAGGTAAAATTTGAGTGTGATTTTTACATATATATATATATATATATATATATTAGATTTTGAAAAATGAATACAAAAATCATTATTCAAATAGTAAAGAGGAAAAATAAAAATATCTAATATATTATGATTGATCCTCAAACGTAGAATTCTGATGACTTCCAAGTCAACATCTGAAATCTTGGGACATGCTTGAGGGTGTATCTTTGTGTGACCTACGAATGGACCATCCCCGCATTCCAGGAAAAGGACTTCTCCTGAACTATATATTTTGATCACGCATTTCAGCAGTAACCTCATGTGCTTCTGCTATGCCAAGTTAGGCAGGTAAGCAGCGTCCCCAGGGATCCAGTGGATGCCAGATCTTGGGATTAGGACACCCATTGTATATGCTCTGTGCACCAAATGCTGCCATCTCGTTGCACAGTCTTTGGGGGTGGACACCATCATGCTTCGTGAGGTAGACTCTCACATCTCTCTCTCTCTCTCTGGTTTTCCGCATGCTCCTTACTGTTCTCTGGTCGGAGCATTTCATGTTTGTGTACAGGGGATCTGGTTCTTTCTTCGGTCCTCAAGGCATGAGTTTGCAGGAGCGCAGCTGTCTCAGATTAGGTATTGCTGGTTTCTTGAGCTTCGCGGGAACATTAGATGTAGATGTAAGAAGAAATGGGAGAAATCATTTGATGCATTGATGGTAATGCACTGGAACAGTCAACATAAGCAGCAAGCATATTAAGCATACTGAGACCTCAACATTCGAGAGCAGGTTTGTCTGTGTTTGGGGCATTGCCTGTACAGTCCCATTTCTCAGCTATACAGGTAGCTTATCAGTTTTGGATCCTTAGTGTTGCACAATTTTGCTATAAACAGCATTCTGCAGCATCTCCTGACTACCATCCACGTAATTATTCATGGACATGCGCATTTGACTGTTTTCAAGTCCTAGGAGCTCTTACATATGCGCAGAAGAAATTGGTAGTGACTGTGTGATCTCTAACATGATATCATTAGTAAAGCGAAAGACTAAGTTAATTTCTCTGACTGATTTGATATAAATTTCTATTGCATGACTGTGATCGGTTAGAAATATGTAACTTTCATGAATAGTTTAGAGCACATGTAGTGGTTCCCATCTTTAGACAGACTCTAATTTGTTTGTTAATTGAGATTCAATCATGTAAATGGTTTCTGTGGAGAATATTTCTTGGAAAATATTCTCTGAGCTTCAAGACCTCCAGTTTCAATTGTTTCAGATTGATTTTTCTTTGTATCTGGTTTTCTAACTTGGTTTTTTTGTTCTTAATTTGCCTGAACACCATCCTAGATTATTTCTTAAGATAGTCGGATTTTGTAGTACAGAAAAGTCTTTGGGCAAAATCTTTCTTACTTCTCCTTGTGTTTTTGTTTTCTTATTTTCTGTATGGATAATACAAAATACTAAGATGCCAACAGATGCAAACAATTATAATTGTTTTGCCACTTCGACCTGATTGGTAGATAGGATCAAGTACTTGTTTACGATGTCTCTAAATGCTTTTTTGATGGTCATCTACTTGAATGTATTCAAACAAATCTAGATGTTGAAGTGGATTGATCATAGCTTTTGCTACCCCAACTGAGTCTGCTTAATTAAATACTTGATCATTGTTACATACCAAAAGATCTCCTAGCTTGGCTAGCTGGAATTCAGAATAACATGCTACGAGGCCACAGCAATCGACAAGTTGATCCGTTCTCCTCCTCAATTTAATAACAAAGGGTGACATGTCTTGGATTAAATATTAGGCAACTTGTGATCACAATACGTCATGTCTAAATTGGATCAGTGCTTTTTATTTCCTAAAATATTTTCTTTTATTGGACCTGTACAAATAATTTGACTTTTACACACAGGCCCTGAAAACCAGCAGCAGCTAAACTGCTAAACCAACAGCTTTATTTGTATGTCTTTTCTTGAATGCCTATGCTAATTAAACAAGTCCTTTGCTGACATTTGAATCGTGTTTTCGGGATTCGTCTGTCCCCAAACTGGTGATCTCTTGATATGATACTTTACTGCTGATGTTCTTCACGTCCTTTAAGAAATATGTTCATTAACAAAGACTAATCGTCCCTTACCTTTCTACACAGTATGCTATGTCTTGTATGATTGAATGGTCCCAGAAAGTTGTCTTGCAGAGCACTTGATTCTTTCATGAAATCCATTCTTTGATCTACTTTTTTGCCACTCTTGTATGATTGAAATATAGACTATTCGAGCATAAGCTTTCAGTATGCTCACTGCCAAAGCCTTACAACAGCAGAATTGGCACTTATGATCAGTTGTAAAATTCATCTAGTGATCACTTACATGTGTGTATTTTGTACAACTTCAATTTAATCTGTTCCAGCATGGTAATCTCATCATAAATCAATCTTGTTAATAAAACCAACATCCCTGACGGTAGAAGCTGTTCTGCTGTATTAATAGACTCACCATATCACTTCTCCGAGTTACTTTGCTGTTATAAACTGGTGCAACTCCTAATGCATGTTTAGACTCTAAACAATTCCGTAAATTGTATTTTAGATAGGATCACTGTATATGCTTTGACATGTTCTTCTTGTGATTTAAACCTTAATGCATCCTCGGTTAACTTTCTTTTCTGACCAAAATATGCAGCGTGTGACTGCATATAGATAAATTAGCTTATAGTAAATGTCTTTGTCAAGTCACATCCTATGTATGTATTGCCTTTATAAACTATTTTTTCTCCTCAAGAAACATCAGTTTTCATGGCTGCTACTTTTGTTCATTGCATCTAGTCTACGTCACTGCTATGTATGATTAGAACTTCCCCTTAGCTCCTCATGTTAAAACCACTGAGCCAGTGTTGCACATATTAGACTCTACAGTAATCCAATTCGTTTCAAAGGGGCAAACAGGCATATCTTTTGACTCTTTGCTTCAGTGTTGCTTTCATCCAATAATTCAATTGTTTTACCTACTAACTTGAACCACATCTTTTGGGGTGTGGGTGTTCATCTGCTTCGACTTTTGTGGTGGAAAGCAATGCCGTCAGGTTTTCCTTTCATGACCATGCCAGGCTTCATCTCACTGGACAAGATATAAGCATGGACCCGGCAACAGGCTTATCCAGATCAAGTGTTCAAGTCTAACTTCAGCAGGTTGGAACGAAAGAGACTGTTTTGCCTGCATTGGTTTATGATAACCTAACCATGACTCTTCTTTGCAGATTTGTGTTCTTCTTCTTCGTCTTCTTCTACCACTGACCAAAACCATGTGGAGGAGTTGCATTGTGCCATTGATCGGATGAAGAGTATAGGTGTTTGACAATATCTAATGAAAGATATGCACTCAGAGAAGTCAAAGATCAACGGTCAAGCTTCGTGCCATGGCACTCACCACTAATTGTTGAAGACAAACCGAGTTATCCTATCGGGTCGGATCATGAAGAAGAAGAAGAACGGCGATGCACAAAGACAAAAGGGTTTGGCGGGTAACGAAAATTGATGTGTGAGGTGAGGTGACGTGACGTGGGGCTTATCAGCATCGTCTCATTGGCCGGCATTATCTAGTACTTTGAGCAGCTGCCATGCCATTGGGTTGAGGAGCACAGACAAGAGAGGTAGCTATCGGAAGGGAATGCAGAGGGGGTGGGCTTCAGCTACCGAGATTCTTCGGAGCAGAGCACATTCTACAAGAAGACAACAGGGAGAGCAACTCCCTTCATCAAATGCGACATATCCCCCAATTATGGCATGTAAAGTGGGCACTTCACTTGCCCGTGGATGATGCCACCAAAGTGGTGCAATTGGGCAGTCTTTTAATCCTTATCCTGTTAAAGTAGTCCCCTCCCTACTCGACTACTTGTTTCTGTGATCCAGAAAGTTATATTTACTCTTTATTTTCGCATCAAAATGTAGACCTTTTCATCGGAATTCAACAAAAATAAAATTTTTGAGTTTGTTTTAGCAACTACATCGCCACTATATCGAGCTTTAAGAGAAATAAAAATATGAACTATATAGTATAAGGCTTTTACCGACGGATGGTGAAAGGCTTTATACTAAACATATCATCGAATTTTCTTTACTCCATATGCTAATATATTATTGATAATTGTCCGAGCTAAAAGAGAGGTTGGGACGTTTTCTACGAATGCTTCTCCCCGAAAATCAAATTAGTTTTGAGTTAGAATTGGTCAAAGTATCAAACAGTTCTAATAAAGAGAATTGCTTAGTGTGCGGGGAATGCACTTAGAAAGTTACTTTTGTAGATGGTTTTGAGGATCGTTACGTCTAAAATTATCGATGATTGTACACATTATTCATGAGCTAAATCGAGAGAATGACATCATTTTTCATTGAATCTAGACTAATTATCGATGATTATACACATTATTCATGAGCTAAATCGAGAGAATGACATCATTTTCCATTGAATCTAGACGACTCGTTGACCGGCTCAATCAAGACTATAAATATATAACGTTGACCACATGCGATAGTTGTCAACCTTAAGCGATTAACATATTGACGACATGATATTAGCGTGATGCTCGAACCACCTACCACCTATCGATCATATGAGATTGATATAGTTTTGAATGATCTAACATGTCGATCTAACATGTCAATCATGTGTTGTCATATATATGTCTATTGTTTCATTTCTCATCTATCGAACGGTGTTTCGTGTGTTAATCATTTAAAAATAAAAAATACATTCCTCGTAAATTTATACACGTTTAATCGGGTCGAGAAATCGATCGTAGTGAATGTTTTGGCACCACTCGGAATCAAATTCATTCGGATGGAGAAAAAAATTATGACATATATTATATAATAAACTAAAAAAAATGAATCAAGAATAAATTTGTCATGCTAGAATTAATTGAAGGCGACAAATTGTGAAGCTTTTATTTATTGGGTGCACCATTTGCTCACGGATGATGCCACGAGAGTGGTGCAATCGGGTGACGTCATGTAGTTTTATACGTTCGATCTCGATCGGACGGCCCCGGCGGAGACAAGTGGCGATTGACACGTGAAAGCCACGTGGAACGATTGATGTTTTGGCACCACTTTATCCTTCCAATCTTCGATCCCTTAAAAGGAAAAAATAATAATAATAAAAAGGAAAATGAAGAGATGTGGACATACAAATCCAACGCTGATATTTATGTATACTATAAGCTACATTTTTGCATTCAAGTCTAATTGCTTCTACCACGTCATGTACTCTCAATTCTTCTTTGATATCACTAGTATCAAATTTGAGGTACAACAATAACACATAACTATTAACATTATTTGTTGGACGATTTCCCTATAAAACATTTTTATTTTGAGTATTTATCAATCAATATCTTTTATTTTTATTTTTATTTTTTTTCAAATAATACTTTTAATTTTAAAATTAATCTAAATTATCCTTCAAAAAAAATTTCTATATATTATAATAATGTTTTGATATGTCATAATATTTTTGGCCTGCTATAGTGTTTTGTTCACCACAATAAGAATATTATAAAATCTACTTAAAAACATTATAATTAATTTAAATAGACTTGTAACCTAAAAATATAATATTATAATAGTTTATAAGCAACAATTATCGAAGCAATGATATGATGTCACTTATGGTGTATTTTAATAATATTTATAGTATTTTTGGTACATCAATAAGATACCGTAAACGTTGTCGAAAAGCATTATAAATGAATCAAATGAAAATACCGTAACAATTAAAAATTGATTAAAAAAAAAGATAGAAAATTTTTAGAGAGGTATTTTAGGTTTTTTTAAATAAAAAATATTATGTTACTCTCACCCACATCCATCAATAATATCAAGTTAGCTACTCCTAATTATGGTCATTTCTAAATTTAAAATATTAAAATTCAACAACTAAAGATACCCTCAATTACTTTCACTCATCATTTGACCTCTCATGCTCTAAAATATTTTCTGAAGGAAACTAAAGTCAATTTGGCTTTCAATGTCATAACACTCAATTGACTAAGATCAGCTATAATGACATATTTGTAGTCTTGAGTTTTAACAAATCAAAAAAAAACATATGCTGAATTTAAATTCAAAAGGGATAAATATAAAAAAAAAAAATCACTGATTTTTGGAGGGATATCTGTGAACAATCTTGTATCAAATATAAACCCCACAAAAAAGAAAAGAAAAAAAGAAACACCATATTTGTGAATGGCATTGTGCAAGAGTAACATCACCATGACTTGAGACTCTTTGCATGTTGTCCAACAAGAACAAATTGAGTCACTTTCAGGTAGTTGTTAGCCACCACTGGTTAGGTTTTATTGATCACACACACACACACACACACAGATATATATATATATATATATATATATATATATATATATATATATATATATATATATATATATATATATATATATATGTAACCCAAATATTATTTCTGGCTATGGTTCCATCAGGTTATGGCATTTGACACTCTGAATCATTGAACACAATATATTGCACCACAGGAAATTAAATGTTTAGATTGATTGCTTAAATTGCAGAATTTTAGATGCCTCCTCAGCCATATGATGTATTATTGCATGCCAGTGGGGCCAGCAAGGATCCAAGTCATGGCATTATCAACATTGATATGAAGAAAAAGAAAAAAAGATGCCTCAAATTCTGACCCATCTCCTCTCTCTCTTTCTCTTTCTATATCTACTCTCTCCTCTCCTTCACTAGTTGATATTTCTGCCTCTTGTTAGTCCTCCTCCTCCTCCTCCTCCTCATCATCATCACCATGAGCTTCTTGAGCATGATGGAGGCAAGACTGCCTCCAGGGTTCAGATTCCACCCACGGGACGAGGAGCTTGTCTGTGACTACCTCATGAAGAAGGTCTTCTGCAGCGGCGGCGGCAGCGGCGACGGCGGCTGCTGGCCCATGATGATCGACGTCGACCTCAACAAGTGCGAGCCTTGGGAGCTTCCTGGTACCGCCGCCAGCCACCAGTAATCTTTCTGTAGCAATATGGAACACTCTCTTGCATACATGCGGCTCAGAGGATCTTAGAATTCTCTTGTAGGATGACAGCAGCTGATGATATCTTCTTCTTTTCCTGGTTCCAGATTCCCCTGTGGATGAACAGCTAGAGCTTTCTCTGCCTTTGGCTTTTCTTGATTTCTAGAACTGTGCGCGTGTGTGTTAATTTGCACTAAATATTTTTGTTGCTTTTAGCTGTCTTAAATCCATTGCCTTCCTCAATACATGCATACTTACTGCATACGACATGCATGAGTTGGATTCCTCAATATCGATCGCATCATCCTTCCTATGTAAAACTATAGAGTAGAAATTGCAAACGTCTTGTCCTCATCTTGGCTTTTTATGCCAAATCTTTGTCCCCTTGTAAACCTCTTCGTGTATCTCAATCCATTCCTGGCGACCTTTCAGATCTCGAAGAGGAACCATATATCATTGCACCAGTTGGAGGTTCAGAACCTCGAGTCTCTCCTAAACCTCATGTGTCATAAACGATCATGGTTCCATAATACATAGCCCGATCCACAAATAGGGATGAATCAGTCACCTGCTTCGATCATATGTCGGATGATGTAGTGATGTTATCTTCTGCGAGTTCTCGTGGCGCAGAAATGGCATGTGTGGCGGGGAAGGAATGGTACTTCTTCAGTCTCCCGGACCGGAAGTACGCGACCGGGCAGCGGACCAACCGGGCAACGCAGTCGGGCTACTGGAAGGCGACGGGGAAAGACCGGCAGGTGAGCCGAAGAGGCGTGCTTGTTGGCCTGAGGAAGACTCTCGTCTTCTACCGGGGAAGAGCTCCCAAGGGGAGGAAGACCGAGTGGGTCATGCATGAGTTCCGCATGGCAGACTCTGACGATCCTCTACAAAAGTTCTCGTCCAAGGTAACACACCCTACTAAACATCATCAGACGACTCGTATGTCGATGAGTGTCTTACCAGCTTTGTGGCCACATTTTGGTTGTGATTATTATGATGATAATGATCCTCGCGATTGCCACAAGATAACCCTTCGGATTTTGCTATGAATCACGAAGCAATCATGTTATCGTTGTAAGAGATACGCCAACCTGATTGCATTTTTGTCTTCCAGCAGGATGATTGGGTCTTGTGTAGAGTATTCCACAAGAGCAGAGGGGTGGCATCCAAGCCAACCGCAGAGACTGGCGACGACGAAGCGGTCTCCTCTTCCCTCCCTCCTCTCACGGACGGCCACATCGCCCTCGAACAAGCGCCGCTGGGTTCACAAGGATACGAGCAAGTGTCCTGCTTCTCCGACCTGAACCCGCACTCTGCGTCACAAGCAAATGATGTGGCTTACCCTCCTCTCTCCGCGGTTGAAAGGAGCCACCAACTCAAGAGCTCAACTCTCGTGGGGGGATTACTCGACCTGGGATCTTCTGACCAGGTCGTAAGCTCTGTGTTGAGCCACTTCACCAAGTTGAAGGGGTTCCCAAAGCGGGAGTTCCCTCCAAACACTACTGCTCCAAGAAGCTTGGACTCCCACTTCACTGGAAATGGTTTGTCATACGTTTGGAACCCTTTTTGAGACTGCTAGTTTAGTTAGATGAAGGAAGAAGCTGTTCATGTGCACATACATGTACTCCATACCTATTTGTAGGTGATTGATTACTTAGCATCGTGCAGGGATTGCTCATGCAAGAGGGAAGAACAGGCATACAAGTTTGTGTTTAGTACATGGGACTCTTTGTTATGATTGGAATGTAATTGTATTCTGGAGCTCAAGAAATGTAATTATTTGTTTTGCTGCTGTTCCACCACAATCATTTCGATCCTTTACCAGGAAAGAAAAATGGAAAACTTATTCATAGCTTTTGTCCTCGCTTCTTCTTCTTCTTCTAAGCTTCTACCTCGATCTGTAGCTCGAACTCCTCACCCATGAGCAGAGACAGGCTCTTTATCTCTACCACACTAAACCTCCCATTTTTCTGGTGTGCAACACTTACCTCTGAGGTATTGCCCTCTCCCAGTGATTTCACAGATACTTTAGATGTTTCCTTCAACTCCATGCCAAGGATCACCACCTTGTTCACTACCAGCCTGTGCTTCGAGGCGTATGCGCCGTTGACCACTTGTGATCTTAGCTTCGGGCCTTTCCCTTCTGTCTCCGTACTAAACCTCACCAAGCTCCACTCGCTCTCCTCCCCTGCCATCTCCACCGTCTCCCCGTCGTCCAGAAACACCTCCCCTGCCGCGGTTCCGTCCTCGTCGAGCACCACCAGGAGCTCGAACGGACTCTGCCGCGCCGATTGTGTGGTCAGGGCCTCGCCTTGCATCGCCAAGACGCTCCCTCCTCCGACGTGAACGTTGATGGCGTCTTGCGGGGCGTCAAGCGTTACATACTGGCCGGAGTTGCTCGTCACCGACTGTGAGTAGTTGAATAGGTTGAACCACTTGCCTTTTGGGAAGTATGCATCGACCTCGACGGCCCCCGGCTTCAGTACCGGGGAAACCATCACTCCTGCTCCGATCAGAAACTGTGTGCTGATGTTGTAGGTCGTTGCGTCTTCAGGGAATGAGAAGAACACTGGTCGCGCTATAGGCGCGCCCTTGACGTGTGCCTCGTACATCAAGGTGTAGATATGGGGAAGAAGACGGTACCGGAGTCCGAGCACCTTTCTCGCGGAAAGGGCGACGGAATCCCAGACGTAGAGCTCTTGTGGAGACGTCATGATGGCCGAGTGATCCCTCGAGAATGGATAGAATGCACCTAACTTCATGGCACAACACAGAAACTCCGGTCTCAGCTTGTTGCTTCAGCCGCAATGCGGTCTGCAAGTTGAAGGAAACAAGAGCAATTTACCTGAATCCACCGCCGGCACAGCTCCTCAGTGGTGTCACCGCCGAAGCCGCAGATGTCTGCCCCGACCATGGGGATCCCGAACAGACCAGAGTTGAGAATCGACGGTATAGAGTACCCAAGATCTTCCCATGTCGCGAAATTGTCGCCGGTCCAGTGCGCTGCATACTTCCCCGAACCCACGAAGGTCGACCGGCTTAGCACAAACGGCCTCTTCCCTGTGGATCCGATGAGCCCGTCATGGGTCGCCCTCGACTCCAGAAAGCCATACAGGTTGTGGGCGTTGTACTCCGACACGTTCCCGTAGTGAGTCGCAGATGCGGGGACCGTCTTGGTGTTGATGGGCTGCCGCACGCCGGCGTTGTTGATGCTGTAAGGAGGATCATCCAGCGAATTCAGCGGCGGAGAGGTAATGAAGTTGGATATCTCATTCATGTCGACCCACAGGCCGTCCACCGGAAGCGTCTTCCTAAAGATGCCGATCTCTTGAGCCCAGAATTTAGCAGCCGCTGGGTTGAGGAAGTCCGGGAAGTAGACTGGTCCGGGCCAGACATTACCAAGGTAGTAGCTTCCGCCTCTCGTCAAGAAGACATCTTGTTCCATCCCTCTCACAAACGTATCGTATGTGTAGTTGACGCTGATACCTGCAATTGCTTACAGAGTCATCGTCTCTGCTTCCTGTTCGTTCCGATGCTCGGTTCTGCAGAAGCTTACCTGGATCTATTATGACCACATACTTCTGCCCGTTCTCGTGAATCTTGTCGACGAATTCATTCATCCTATCCGCTGGGAAGTTGATGGGATCGAGAGTGAAATCTTTGAATGCGTCCATGTAGTCGATGTCGGTCCACATTACCTCCAGCGGTATCCTGGCCTTGGCATACCCTCCAACCACCTCTTCAAGCTCGAACACGTTTTTGTAGCCGTATTTGCACTGGTGGAACCCTACATAAGAAGTGGTATGCATCAAACATTCGGATCACGCACTCGACGATGGACATCGAAAGCTTTGATCTGCTCACCAAGCGACCAATACGGCATCGGAGCCGGCCGGCCGATGAGCTCGGTGTACTGGTCCATCACCGACAATGGCGATGGCCCTGCAAAAAAGTAGAAGTCGAGTACTCCTCCAATCACTTTGTAGGTGATGTAAGATCCTCCGTATATGACGTCCATCCCGTTGCTGTTCAGGAGGAGCACTCCGTGGGTGATCCCCGGCGGATACGTCGTGTCGGGAGACGATGATCTGACGTCGATGTAGAACGGATGAGACCCATACAGATTCAGATCAGGAATTGACGTAGGGATATCTGAATTCCACAGGGTAAACGTGTCATTTGGGACTAGCTTCAACGACTTCTTGGTGTGCTCCCCGAGTCCATAGATCGATGCTCTGTCCGCCGGGAGCGACGACGAGATCTCCAGGTAACTGTCCTTGAAGACAACCGTGGGGAGCGTATCGAAGAGGATGTCGCCCGTGGAGCGGCGGGAGACGGTGAACGTAAAAGGGGACGTTCCATGGAGGGTGAAGACGAGGTCGGAGTCTGAGCTGGAGAGGACATGACTCTCCGGCGGAGACTGAGACCGGTCGGCTTCCAGCATGGAGCGGAGAGATGCCTGTGGCTCGCGAGGGATGATGTGCTGAGGGATTTCCCATCTTTGATGGTCGGAGTCGGTGATTCGGACTCGTAGCCGATCGCTGGTCTCAAAGCTGCAAGCAGGAGGTGACGGATCACAGAGAATAATTCAGGGTATATAATGAGGCAAAAGAAAGATCACAAGATTCTTTGTCTACTGCTACTCCGACCAAGGTCAATTTCGGCATCGATGAGAAGTCATCAGAGGCTAACCTGGCCAAGAGACTGAGCTTTGGAATGTCAGCTCCATAAACCGACGTCTCCTGAATCAGCCCGAGCTCAGCGGTCAACGTCTTCCCGGAAGGATCGACGCCTACCGATCGGAGATCGTACCCGTGTCCAACGACTTGTTGCTCTTGCGAAGCGGAGCAAGAAAAGAACAAGACGAGGAGGAAGAAGAAGCAGGGGAAACTCGCAACAGAGCAGGAGACTCTCCGCATCCTCATCGTCCTCCACTGTAGTCTTTGACTTAGCAACCACTCACTAATATATATATATATATATATATATATCCGTGATGTTACCGCTTCGAACACGTGTCCCGCGTCTATACGACGCTTTAAGGAAAGGGGATGGGTGGGCATGATTCATGAGATCGAGCAGCACGTGGCGGAAAAAAAAGGCAATATATGTGGTTGGGAGTTTATCTTGAATACGTGGCTTAATTCCATTTGCAAGGCAGAGGTGGTCCATCCTCATGTTCCCCTATGAAAGGGGATTGCGTGCTGGGAGATGGACAGCGGATCAAGGAAAAGAGGTGCGTACGTCGACGAAGACGGAGATGGGCACTGCGACCGAATTAGTTATACAGCATGTGATTTCAACTCAAACCTTATCATCTTCTTTATGTATACATACAACAGACAAAGAAAAAGACAAAAACTGATTTTAAATATATATATATATATATTATTAATTTAAATGAAAGTATTTTTGAATCACTATAAACCATCCCAAGTAGGAGAAAAACGAATTCACTATAAATCATCCATTTGATATTTTATTTTTCCCGAAATTATATCGATCATCGGAGAATACGATAATTAAAATTTGAAAGAGACAAGAATATCTTTCTTAATTTACAAAAATAAATTTGATATGGATAAATATCAAATTAAGAAAAACTATATTTATTTAAAATTATCCAAATTCACTAGTACCGATGCATTTAGCAATTAGGCATGTCTTGTGTTTGAGTTGATGTGAAAGCATGATAATTATTTTTTTTGAAAAAAATAATATTTATTAAATTTTCTTATTAATTAATGCTTCTTGTTAATGAATTTGTATGTAGTCCTATAGTCATCGATAAGGAAATTGAAAAGTCAACGATCAGAAAATAAGGTCAACATGCTTTGATGTTGGAAGTCTTCTGTTAACTGAGTTAGATGTCAACTGACTTAGTGTGTAGGGATGCTCTCTGACTTGATTGTAACGCGATGTGGCATGACATATCTTGGATCCAAAATATACGCTATCAATATATATATATATATATAATATATATATATATATATATATATATATATATATATATATATATATAGGTACTACACCAGCTTTCTATTACGTGTAAGTCATTGTTTGAGGTTTGTCTCAAGTGATCGCCTCATCGTGCGCCACCAATGATATGCTTTCTCCTCTTCTTTCTTCTTTTATTATTTATCCTCTTCCTTCTTATTATTATATATTTTTTCTTTACCACCTCATATTTTTTATTTGTCTTCATTCTTTTTTTCCTTTCATAAAAACTATAATTTTATTATTATTATATAAATTTTTTTAATATCAAAAATTAAAATTAAATAATGAAAGATCAAATTTTATGATTACGCATATTTTGATATTATTTGAAAAATCATTATCTTATCCGTAAATGTATCATCATCAAATAAAAAAAAAGAATTATATTCACATTTTTCTATCTTCATCATATCTTTCACAAAACTACTTTAAATGATAAAATTGAACTAAAGACTAAAGTAAGATAATAGAAGATTTATAATCTCTCAACATATAATTAACATTATATAAGATCAAATCACATATTATTATCCCTATGAGATACTATTTATTTATAAGTGAAAGTAAAGTATATAATATAAGTAATTAAGAGAGTTTATCTCATTTATCCATCAAGGTCATCTTCTAAAGAATCACACTATAATTAAATTTTTTTATTGATCGATAATTATATTCAAATAAAATAATTGAATTGGATTCTAAAATTAAAAAAAAAATACTTTACACATGTGCACAAATTTTATAAAATAGGTAAGTAAATCCAATAAGCATAATAATACTATAATAAGTTTAACTACTAATACGAGTCATAATTGTTATATATTATCAATATCATACTTTTTTTATAATAATATTATTAGTCCTTCCTAATATATTTTATACACATTATGTCATAATATATATATATATATATACACACACACATAAATATAAAAAAGATAACAAAAATAAATAACTTTAATTACGTAAGCATGAATCATAATTATAATGTCCACTCAAATATATATCATCATATCTTATAAACTCAATCGTCTTAGTGAATAGATCGATATAGTAAAACTCAAGTTTTTAATTGATATTAATTATTTTTAAAAATTTTTATTTAACCATCAACTAATTTGTGTCACAATGCATAGAACTATAGAGTATTTACTATTTTTAGAGTAGAAAAATATTATGATATATCATAATATATTTTTAATAACTTGGAAATTAAGACCGACAATACTAAAGATAAAATTTTATAATTATAAAGCTTGGTTAGTGACCTCAAAACATACCAACAAATTAGCTTATATTGTTAATAATATAATAATATATTATTATTTATATTTGTATAAATTATCCCTCAAACTAATATAATATAAAACATAAATTAGACTTCTTGCTATCTAAGTAATTTATAAAATTAGATTATGAAAATATTATTATTTCAATCTGATATAATTTCAGATATGTGAGTACTTTCTTTTCATCTTTTTAATGTTTTATTTGTAGGTAACTCTAATATCTATCTAGTATTTTAACTATAAATTTGATACTAGAATTCTAATTAGGTATGCATATAAAATAATTTTTATTTAAATTTTTCAAATTATTTTATAAAAAGTTGCTTTGATTGAAGGTTTTTTACTTTGTATACTAAACCTCTCAAAAATTTGGTCAATATATTTTTTATAAAATAGTGACAATAATTCTTAAGATTTATCTCTAAATATTTTAATATTAATAACATAAATTATTTTATTCATATCAATCATCTTAAAATTCTTAATAACAAATATATTTATTTCTTACAATAAACCAATATCACTATTAGTAAAAAAAAATTATCCACATGTAAATGGATATAATAAGCTAGCTTTCGCTAACGTTCAGATTAATATTGATCAATTATATTTTTCTTAATTATAAAAAAATACATATATTTTTCTTTAATAGACATAAATAGATATATTTTCTTCGGTATATTTTCCAACACTCTTTCTTATTTTCCAATTTCGCCTCTTACTTGGCCAAAACTTATTATTTTAGTAATTCTTTACTTACAAATAATCAACACATATATACATATCTTATAATTTTTATACAAAACGAAGAGGGTATCGAGCCTGTCATCACATCTACTTGATAATGATCAAAGAAATAATGTATTGCGGTCATCGAGTTTGATCAGTATTTATCAAGTAAGATAAATATTTTTCATATATTATTATTATGCATTTTATCAATAACACTTTTATTTTCCTTCGATCTATTGTTTGTACTAAATTTATATTGAAAATTATTAATTCAAAAAATATAAACTTGTGTATCATACCAAAAAAAATCCTAACGTAGCTACAAAGTTTAAGAAAATTATGATGCAAATTGTGAAAAAAAAAAGAGACTAATCCTTATTTCTCATAAAAAGAAAAGAAAAATAAATGAAAAATATTTTTTGGGCTCCATAAGAGGCCCATATAAGGCCCATTGTTAGCTACTCGAAGCGTGAGGCGACCTGATCCATGATTAGACCTATATCGACGAGTCCCTACTGCGAACACTTTAGGGCTGCGCTCAAACCGCTCTCCGCAGGGGGGCGCGCCCTCTTCCTCGTAGCTTCTCTCTCGATCCCAGCTTCCGATCTCTTGGGGGAAGATGGAGACGCCCGAAGAAGCCCAAGGAAGCGCTTCGAAAGAAGAACCCCAGGAAACCCTCGAAGAGATGCTATCGAGACACCGGTAATAGCAGCAGTCGAAGTTCGGATTTTTAATCTTCAAGTTTTGGCTTTTATTTACTTTACCCGCTTTTTCTTTACTTTGGTGACTCGATTGGTGGATTTCTAGTTGCTCGAGAGAGCCTGGTTTACGGCTGTTCTGTGGGATTTTGATGGAGTAGTAGCAGTCTTTGGAGGGAAATGTCTCTTTTGGTCATCGGAGAACTAAAGAAAAACGCTTCTTTAGGTTGTCGGTTAGGTTTGTTTAGTTGAGTGGATTATCTTTCTGTATTTGTGAATCTTCTGCTGTCCATATTGTTGCTTTGGTTGGTGGATGCGGTACTTTTTTGAGTACTTAGATCTTCCAATATAATGCTCAGTGGATATTAATATTTGAAAGAAGGATTATGGTTTTCGGTTGCCTAGCTAAGTCTCTTGGTTTAACTTTATCGTTTTGAAATCATGCTTTGGAGATGGAAAGCAGGTAGCCATACAAATATGATCTCGGTCTTATTCAGTGGATTCTAAGTCCATTTGAAGATACTGCTTAGCCAGCAGGAAGGCCTCCCTTTAGTTCCTCTATAGCCTTCTAGATAACTGTGAGATACTTCCAGCCTGTTGATGCTGGATCTATTTGTTTAATGTAATATAACTTGTTTGTTGTTTCTTTTGGGCTGTTTCAAGCTTCTCTGAATGTTTATTGTGTCCAACAGCTTAGTATCTGTATGGATAAGAGGTCCTGATGCTTTTTAAGCAAGGCTTCTCACTATTATGACACTAGCACTAGGTGCTTGTGATTCGTTTTCCAACACAATAGCTTAGCTCATACCAGAAATTAATATGATTTCTTATTTCTAGTGCAGTAATACATGGTGAACTAGAGCGTTGGTTGTTAACAATGCAAATAACATAAATGCTCAAATCATCAGAATATGGACACTGAAATTGAATTGCTACTCAACAAATTAACTATGAGGAATATATTCTAGGTGACATAATGATTGAGATATAACCTTGGAGTATGTTTCTCCACCTGTTAAAACAACCATGGAAGTTAAAGATTTTAGAAATAAACAACTTGAACTTTTCTTTAATGCTTTTCTTCCTTTTGTGTGTGCGTTCAAGCTCAAATCTTGTTTGCTTAACTTGGTAGCTCTAACAGTGATACATCAATAGACATGCATTGAGAGTTGATGATAGGTTAGATTAATATGTACAATTAGATGAATCTGCTAATAAACAACTGGGTGTAGGTCTTTTGGTCATGTTATTGTAGGCACCTATATTAAGTTATATGGTCATTAGGTCCATCGAATCAGTCATAAAATGTACCAGAGCAACTCTGTGGTTCACTCTGTGAGAACTGATATATGCCAAAATCAAGTTATGCACACTGAGATGAGGGTTTCTTTGTTAGACCCACATTGGAATTGGGCCTTGATTTATGTTGATACACATCAATGTAGGTGTTATCTTGTGCACATCAAGATGTGGGTGATTATGGTGCCCCGATGTACCCATATCAAGTGTTGATGATAGATTGGATTAGCATTACAAATTGATGGTTCTAGTAGGAATAACTTGTGCCTAAGCATTTTAATCCACATGATTCCAGGTCTATTTATGTGATTCTTGGTCTATTTATCTGAGCCATTATGTTAGCAAATCATCAGGCTGGATCGTTTGTCCAAAATATGATAATTGTTATTTGGTTGTAGCCTGTGTAAGTTACAGCATATTGAGAATGGTCCTGTTAGATTGCAGCACACTCAATTTTACTGCCAACTTATATGCTGAATGAGACAAACCTCTCTACAGTGAACTCTCATTTATCATCTTGTCTATTTAAGTGCCTTTAAGGTCATGTACAGGAATGCAGAACACTGTACTTAGATTGCAGCACACTCAATTTTACTGCCAACTTATATGCTGAATGAGACAAACCTCTCCACAGTGAACTCTCATTTATCATCTTGTCTATTTAAAGTGCCTTTAAGGTCATGGACAGGAATGCAGAACACTGTACTTATAGACGAGTCATCATGGTACAAGTTTTTAAAGATGCCTTCTACTGGGCTTCTTGTAAGCTTACTCTGTTAAGATTGTCTTTGTGATCAATGCTTACAGTCCTTTAGCATCTGCTCAGTGAACTATATGATCAATATATGCTAACATAGCAAGTTTGATGATACTTCCACCAATGCTTAGTTGCTTACAACTTTGCTTTAATTGGGATCAAGTGTTCAGTCCCTTTATTTTAATTGGACTTGAAAATTTATCTTTTTATGATTTTAGTGCCTTTTCAGATCTATTTGTAGAATGGAAACGTGCAGCATGAGGAGATATGTGAGTCACCCCACAAATTACTCCAAAATTGATCAGAGAACCTTTGTGGTCCCAATGTTTATGGTTTTCACGTAAATCAATGAACTCCAGGGCTTGAGATTGACATAATGTGATGGATTTTATAATGGTTCTAAACCCATGGCCCACCAAAAGATGATAATTAGGCTTTTTCCAGTAGGTGTAAATGGTTGTCCTTCACCTTATGGTAGCCATCTTGGAAAACTAATCAGTGGTCCTTAGGCAGGCTTTAATTTTGCTGGAATCTTTTGATTTTGATCAAAAATTAACATCCAAGCAATATCTTGATTCTTACTGGAATGTTTGCCTTCTCATATGAGAACCGTTTTCATAAATTCTGATATCATGATCTGATATTTCTGATTACCTTGCAACTAGTCGATATAAGCTTCTACATTCCTGCTTCTGCTTCTGCTTCATTACAGTTCTACTTCCCCAGTAGACTTTACCGAACCTTTTTTATTTATGATCTTAATATAAGCTTCTATATTTAAAGGAAAGAGATCATCAAGATCGATGACAAAGAGATGAGCCTTAAAAAAGCTGCAGCAAAAGGAAGCAAAGCTGAACAGAAAGCTAAGAAGAAGCAGGTAGAAGATGAGATGTGTCAACTTCGATCCCAACTAAAAGCTAAACACAAACAAGAACTTGCATCGTTGGGCTCTAAAGCAATTGGAAGCACAGAAAAAGATAATCTAGACGTTTTCGTGAAGGCCATTGCTGGCGTTAACATCACAGGTCATAGTCAATCAGCAAAGCCCAGCAAAGGAGCTAGGAGGAGAGAAAGAAGAGCTCAGGAAGAAGCAGCAAGGGAGCACAGGATACAGGAAGAGCAGAGTAACATCATTAGTGATCGTGTGATTGAAAATGAGAGGCTGGAGAGGAAGTTGGATCCCCTTGGACTAAGAATTAATGAAATAAAGCCAGATGGTCATTGTCTTTATCGAGCTGTTGAGGACCAGCTCTCACTTTCTTCCAACAATACATCACCTTACAGTTTTCAGGAGCTCAGGAAAATGGCTGCCAATTACATGAGACACCATGCATCCGATTTTCTTCCGTTTTTCTTATCAGAGAGTAACATCGAAGTCGATGCAGATAACTCTCCCTTGGAAATATTTGAGAAGTACTGCAAGGAGGTTGAATCCACAGCAGTTTGGGGTGGACAACTTGAGCTAGGTGCTCTTACACATTGCCTCAAGAAACATATTGTTATATATTCAGGTTCATTCCCTGATGTGGAGATGGGGAAAGAATACAAGTCTGAAACAAGTAGCAATTTGAGCAATCCAACCATCCTGTTATCATATCATCGGCATGCTTATGGCCTTGGCGAGCACTACAATTCAGTGGTTCCTAATGCCATGAGGTAACTCTATGGTCTCCTTTTGTGCAATATATTTATGACTATGATTCATTCTCGATGTACAAAGACGACGAATCATAATCTTTTGACAGAATCAGATGATTAGTTGTTTCTCATTGTTAAACATGAGAGGTGATCTTTTGTCCGGGAGTTGTTTTACCTTCAATAATAGTGTAACTGTGAAGAAACGAAGGATCATGTAAGTTGTGCACAATGTGGTTGTTTTTGCTTATGAATTTATCTGTTTGATTGGGTGGATTTAGAGTTCCAAGACTATCAAATAGCTTAAAAATTTATTGCTTTTCTTGACTTTTCTTTGTTAAGTATCCAAAAACCAGCATGTTATTGGTAAAAATAAAAAAGATTTATTGTTACATCCATCATATTAGCAGAAAAGGGTATTGATTAATTTCTAACTGGGTTCAACTTATAGTGGTTATTTTTAAATGATGATTCTGATTATACAATCAATGTATAATCAGAATCATTTTTTTAACCTAATATGCACAAAATATATCTGACGAATGATGTGTTCAATGTTCCTATTCAGTCAAAATTATTCTTTGCTCATAGTCGATTGATCATTTATCTCTAGACCTTCTGCCGGACATAGTTTTTTAATTCCTTTCTTGTAGAAACCATGCTGGATATGCTTTTCCCTCCATTGCTGTAGCTCATAGAGGCAGCGAGAATGGTGCTAGATTAAAATCAAATGTTCTAATAGATCAACAATTAGATTTTAACTGTTTATGGAGTGTCTCTGAGTTCTTCCATGATGAGTACCAGGTCCACCAAACTCTTTAATGCAACAATTACATATAAGGTGTTGATATTTTGATGTATTAAGGGGCGCACTCATCATGGAACAAGATGATGCAACCTCTCTCAGACAACCTGGCTGATATTTCTGGACATGGACAATTGCACATGAGCAGTTGGTCAAGTAGATATGTAGTGTGTCGGTTGCTCAGGGTGGTGATACTAATGTCATTCCAACATGGATAGGTTTTGTCAAAGTTTATTTCAGGAAATGAGAGAAAGCATGCTTGCCTTTCTTTGGTATGATTTCTCACTTGTTGAAGCTAAATAAGATGACTCTTTGGACATGTATTAATCTGCTTAGAAACCTGGATAGAAGCTCTCCTCTACTCTCACTTGTTGAAGGTAAGTAAGAGGGCTCTTTGGACATGTATTAATCTGGATAGAAGCTCTCCTCTACATTCTTGATTCAAGTGTAAGATTTATAGTATTCCACTCTGGCAGAGGTAGAACATAACATGGATGCAGTTGCATTAAAAGACTTTTGCTTTCTTTTCGTTGATGATTTTACCTTCATATTTTCTTTGGAAAGCTTCTTTGTGAATTGTTGTTACCAGGTTGTATATTTGTTTCATACCGAGGTCAAAAAAGCTATTAATTATCCTGGAAGCTTAGGAGAAGCGAGTGAGTCAGGGCTCATGGACAAGACAATATGGCGGCAGTGACACCCACTGCTACCTGTCAACCGTTCCACAGCCTCCATGACTCGCTCGTTTCTCCATCCTTCATGTCTACTCTTGGGTACACAAAACAGCATTGCACGCACTGCATCATTTCTGTCCTTGTCTTACCTGATGCAGTACGTAAAAGAGACGAGGAAGAAAAGATCAAAGCCCCTGTTATCCTTTTTAGATCATCGTCAATCTCTCACATGCTTCGATTGGTGGTCCTGTGGACACAGTACAGTCTTCAATCGAGGGGGACCGGTGACAAATGCCACTTCCATTCTTGTGGTTGTAAAAGAAAGAACAGATTCAAAATTCCAGTCTCATAGTAATGTCATCTTATAAACTTTGAAGATGATAGGTGTGAGGACTTCTGGTAGCAATTTCCTTATGATTAGAAGCTGGTTTGTATCAACCTATGGAAATCGTGTAAGCCGGGAAGATAGAAGAACTGAGGTGGCTTCATGGATTTTGTCAACCCATAACAAGCTTCGGTGGGAATGTGTGAAACACTAAACAATTAGGGCAGCAGCACAGATAAAGAGGCAGAGCACATAAGGAAGACGACAACATAGATAGGCAAGGAACATAGATAGATCCCTTCCCTGAGGTTTTCTTGAAGCAGGGAGAGATGTTGCACTTGAGAGAGGCAACAAAAAACATACTCGAGGGTTACTGCACAAGCTTTCACCCCGAAACAACCCACGCAAAAAGGGGCAATGGATGATGAGACCAGTCTAACAGTACATGTACATCGAGGTAGGTGGTCAGCAGGAGGAGGAGGACCGGCCGGGCGTCGTCGAGGGCTTCAACACGACGGTGGGGACGGCGCTCCGCTTCCGCCGCTCGTGCTCCTTGATCAGCTCCGCCGCTACCAGGTCCAGCTTCTCCCCGTTGGTCTTTTCCGACAGCTTCCTCCCCTGAAACAGCACCGACTCCACCCCCCTCTCCGTCGCCCCGCATCCCTGCGTTACCCCGACGCCATTGTCAGAGACCATTCTCGACATGCCGTCGAAGATAAAGAGGGTTTACCTGGATCCTAACGTAGTTGCTCGCCCGGCGCTCCCCAAACGCCATCCCCACCGCTTGATCCACCTGCGTTTACTCGGACACAATAACTGTCACCGTATGTAATGACCGAAATACCCAAACATTACAAAGGACCCTCCTCCTAGATGAAGGGTACCATGGTCTTTTAAAAAGAAAACAAAAAGGAGGATTTATCGAACGGAAATTTAAGTGCCGGAAGCGGCAGCGTCGGGGTGCTGACCACGTCGGCCTGGGCTCTGCCGGTGATCATCGCAATATCCGCCACGGAAAGCAGCGATGGAGCCTTCCCGAGTGACGCCGGGGCCTCCGCGCCCCCGAGCGAGACGACGAGGAGGTCCTTCACCCCCGCGGCGGTGGGAAACTCGCGACGATTGTTGAGCACGTGGGTGATGGCTGCCGCCGTGGGGTTCCACATCGCCAACCCGCCCCCGACCGCCCGGATCCGCGTACGGCCGTCCACGGAGCGCATCTCCACCGCTGCCGCCCCCGCCGCCGGGTCCGCGCATGTGGCGGCGCACACCTCCTCCATCCGAAAGTCGTAGCCGTCTGCCTCCACGGCGTCCGCCCGCGAGAACACGAAGGGCGCCCCCGTCGCCAGGTCGTAGCACGGGATGAGAACCGGCTTCAGGGCGTCTCGCATGGTCGCGTCCCCGAACACCCGTCGGAGCAGCCCCCCCGAACGGCAGAGGAGACCCGCCAGGATTCCCTTCCGCTGGGCGGCTGAAGAGGCGAGGCGGCGGCCGTGCTTGGCGAGCAGGCGGAGAGCTTCAGCGACAGAGAACAGGGGCCGGCCGTCGTGGCCCCGTGTGAAGAGGAGGGCGGCGAGGACTCCCCCGGCGCCTGACCCGGCTGCGAGGTCGAAGAAGTCGGCCACGCAAGCGTCGGGGTCGCCGACCTGCTTGCGGAGGGATGCCTCGAGTCGGGCAAGAGCGGCGCCGGCGAAGTCCACGCCAGCGGCATCGATGGAGAGGACACGTACCGCGCCGGAGGTTGCGGAGCGAACGCGGGGCGCGGCGGGTGTAGCGGGCATGGAGGGGAGAAGGAGCTTGGGGTCGTCGTAGCCGAAAAGGAACTTGCTCTCCAGTATCGAGAAGATCTCGTAGCTCAGTTTGTCCATGTCCAGGCTCGGTTCCACCCAAGCAGCCGCCGCCGCCGACATGTTCCTTTCCGATTCTCTGCACGAGAAAAGGTAACTACCCAACACTAATCTCGGCTTACTTCTTCTTCCTCTTCACTCTCTCTCTCTCTCTCGGTCTTTCTCACGGCAGCCGATCGAGACAGAGGAATTACGAGAGCAAGAGAGAGAGAGAGAGAGAGAGAGAGAGAGAGCAGACGGGGTGGCGATGTCGGCGAGGCGTCTGCCTCGTTCGCCTCGCAGCATTTTATAGACGGGAAAGCACGTTAGATAGAATTACTATTATTGTCGTCCTCTCGAGGTGTCAAATGCATCTCCACTGAAGCCGGAAAACATGTTTCTTGTAGCTGTTAATACTCCCCTGCTAAATTTAGCCTCTGCAATTTTGATGTCATAACAGTGGGATGACACTATTAACCAGAATTAATTAGTCAACAACCATCGGAACAATATCAGAAGACATTACTCGTTGGCAGCACAGTCTATACACACAGTTCTAATGGGTGATAGATAGGTTCGTAAAAGCGAAGGAGAGGAAGCGTCGAAGGCCCGTGCAAAGATAGATAGATAGATAGGTTCGTCAAGGACGACCACTTTATTCCCCTGCCTTTATTTCTTTCTTTATGCAGCCTTACCATTTACTCAACATCTGCTTTCTATTTCCAACAAGTGTGTCATGTGAGACCCCTATTTCATATTCTGCGGTTGAACCTCAAATGACAAAAGGGATGTTTCCACAGACACCATCAACATAAAGGCAAACATTTTGCAGGATTTCTGCATCACAGGTTTGTGGAACAGGCTGGAGGATCGTGAGCAGATCAGAACCAAGCCTTGACTACCTCGTGATACTGTTTTAGAGTAGTCAAACAGTCTTAGATGGAATCGTGTCACTTTTCCGAGTCGGATTTTGTAGCAACCTCTTTGTTCTTTGGAAAATGAACTTATTTTGTACACGAACGACATGCATTGTTCAGCCCCACATTTGGATAATTCCTTCATCCTTTACGCTAACCCGCAATCATGTGATTCGGGTAGGTACAGTACAGACTATGAGTGGGTTTTGGAACACTCAGCAAAAGTTTATGCTTCGGATGGAAGGTTGGGACAAAGACACAGCCTCATTGTAAGTGTAAAAGAGATGGCCAAAGCCATGCTCAGTGGTCATGAAGGCAACAAGAAGAGAAACAAATTATATCCCACGGTCGAAGGACTGACTGGGTAGAAGTAGAAATGACTCTTTCATCGTAAGATTAGGCATGTATTGATTGTTGTCTCCAAATGGTCTCATTTTAATTTGTTGTTGTTGTTGTTGTTGCAGAATTAGTGCTTCCTCTACCCAGATTCTGGACCTTTAGGGTAATGTTGGCTTCTCTGCATCTCAAGCTTCTGACCTTTACGTATGTTTGCAGCAGCTTTCCATGTGTTCGTTCAACAAAAATAACTATGCTAATCTTATATGATTTGTCTAGCCATGCATGCCACATCAATTTTCTTATGGTTGATCCACCACTGCATCATGTTGAAGCTCCACAAAAGAGTCACATAGTGTTCTTCTTCTCCAAATCACAGCTGCAGTAGGTAAGAGACACAGACTTCGCTAGGATCTTATAGCGTAAGAACTTGTCCTGTAGATTGCTGCTAACGATGAGGAGAAATTGCAAACAAGTTTTCACTTTGCTCCAGTAAACTCACCATCTCCATCGATCATTCATGGAAGTGACATATCTACTTGCAGATGCATTCTAGGCATTTATCGTGTGTGGGCGGCCACATGCCATGCACAAACACAACCAGGGCAATGGAGATGGATTATTATCTTCATCAGTACAGTGAGATCTACTACGACCATGTCAAATATCTCTGCTTGGGGACTGTGTCGGGGAAGACGAATTCCTGCAGGGACAGGCTGGTTAGTGATTTCTTTGCCCCCATCCATTGATGCAGTCAACTGTTTCAAGCAGCAAAGATTTCTGGAACGAATCTTGGGGTGATGGCACAACATATATTTGCCTTTTTTGTCGGATTGACTACGAGGTTTTACGACATGCATTGCGGGGGAAGGGGAATCCACAGAAGAAGTGAGTCAATTCATCTCATGCTCGGATGCAACGCAAACTGTACTCACAACAAAAGCAAAGGAGAAAGAAAAGCTACATCATAGCTGTGGTGGTCGAGGAAAGCGAGCTGTGGTGTCTGAAGCTTCAAAGCTTTTGCCCCCAAACAAAACTCTGCCACACAAGGCATTTATGCTTATGATATCAGGTGGCGTGATGTCTCTGTCCCGAGATCTGGGGTGTCTGTCTCCAGATCTGGATCGCTCTTCATCGTCTTCGACCTCTCCCTGTTGCCCTGCAATCTACAGTGGTCAATTCGACTACGAGGACCCGGGTGTCGTCTCAAGGTGAAACATCTCTACCACTCGTGACAGAGAGGGCGAGGAGGACTGCAGGCCAGCTAACCCTAGCTGGTGCCATGGGGCTGCGCGTGCACGGGCGCTTTGGACATTGCGTGATGTAGGATACGGATCTACGGAAGCGTCTGTCAAATGTTCCAATGATTGCAACCTATCATTAGGCGTCGATGCCCACTTTAAAGGACTGCATGCGTGCGGGAAAGATGGTATCCTGGAGCTGCTTAAAACGAAGTAAAAGATGATGCCCTCGAGCACGTATCGAGTTACTTCTCGAGCATTGATGGAATCTGGAATCTGACATGTGTTGGAGTCCATTAGGTCGAGCTTAACCGAGAAAGGAGGGAGAAGATCCCCTGCACAGGTAGCGGAGAGAAGAGGGAGGTTTCTTCGATCGTCTCCGTTCTTGTTTTGGTGGCTCCGACACCCCTGAAACCATCAGGGGTTGACGATACCCATACCCATGATGGATGGGTCCCGACCCACACGGATGGTAGGTCCCACGCTTCGGGTCGTGGGTTTTGATAAGCCCATGCAGGTTTAATGGGCCGGTCTCGAAACGGACCGAGACCCGAAACAAAGACCGGTATACAGACGCCACCTCGTCTCGCTTCCCGGTCCGGAAACCCTAAACCCTCCACTCCCGTTCTCTCCTACGGTTATTGGTTCCTCGAGTCGACCTCGCACGGTTTCTTCTCTCTTCCTCTGTTGTTCCTGAGATCCAGATCTTTTGCGCGAGAAGGAGATGGCCGCGTACGTAACCCATCCCCCCTCGTCTTCCTTTGATCCGTTTGGAACTAGCTAAGAGTTTGATGTTTTTGTTTGATTCTTGCGTTTGGATTGATGTTTGTTATTTTGGTTGTTTGATGCTTGGTTCTACCTTAATGGATGGACTTTATGGTTAGAATAGATGGGCGCTAGTTGCTTCCACCGATTGTTTCTATGGATCTGTGTCAACTTGTTCAAGATCCGCAGTATGACGGAGAAAACCCAGAGAAAAGAGCGGGGGAATGAGTCTTTTAGATAACATGAGGAGAGAAATCAAAATTTCTAAATGACTTTTCTTTATTTTCTTGTTTCTCTCTCTCTCTCCCTCTTCTGTTCTTTCCTATTTTGCCGATGCTATGCTCTTTTTTGCCCTTCTGCTGCTTTTTGATGTGTTCTTCCTCTTCATTCCTTATGCACCCTTTTTCATCCTCTCTATCGTTGTGCTACTGCTTTTTTTTTATTGCAATATGTTACTGGAATCTGTGGTTTCACATTCTTTTTTTTCCTTTAATTTGTTGTTGATGCTTAATGTTCTCTGTTTTCGGCTGTTGTTTTGATTATGTTTCTGTGATGTGTTTTTCTAGCTGCAATCTCTTTTGCTTCCGTGACGCTGAGTTGATATATCCAGTATGATTATATCTTTTGTTTCTCGTTCTTTATGCTAATTGTGAGGAGCATGATGCCCTTCTTCTGAAAAAGGAAATATTATTATTTTAGTTTGTTTATAAGCCTGAACTAATGTCTTCATTATCTGTACATTATTGAACAGAAAAGAATTATCCATTCTGGGTTCTTATAATTTTTTTTTTGTGTTATCATCCTTTGTTTATCATCCTCATTTCAGTGAGGTGTGTATCTGGTGCACCTCAATTTAATAACTTACAGAAGCCGAACAGCAGTTTTGCAGACGATCATAGGTGGGATCACAAACTTGTACTTGGTAGCTGATCTTATTGTCCTCCTCTCCTGGCTTAATCGGATCGACCTTGCTTAACCAACTTACTTGCCTGACCTGCTCCTTGAAGTTTAGTTTCATTAAATACAGCTTATCTTGTCTACTGTTTCAATTCGATGGCAATCTAACCACCACAGTTCTCTTTTATGGTTTTTTTTCTTTTTAACATGTGTAATGAGCCTTCATGTTAGTTGTATTGTTGACACTGCTGTAACTTGTTTGCAATGGTAATAGCTGAATTTACTGCTTGATAAGTCATTGTTCATTTTAGTTGATGATATTTTGTCATATACCCCTGAATAAACTATACATGCTTAGAATTTCATTTTTTTTTCTAAAGCAGTAGTTATTTTCCATTATTTTATTTTGACTTGTTTCTTATTATGCGTGTCATGTCATTTAAATTTGCACAGGCGTTAAGCATATACCTTACATGTTGTTGTATACCCACTTAACTGTTGTAGACTCTCCATGTGGTTATCAGTGAAGATGCTGAAAAATCTGCTCCAGTTCATGGAGAATCCATGGATTTGATGACCGCTCTCCAACTTTTGACGTAGAAATCATTGGCTCATGATGGGCTTGTTCGTGGGCTCCATGAAGCTGCCAAAGCAATTGAGAAGCACGCAGCACAGCTTTGTATTTTGGCCGAGGATTGCAACCAGGCCGACTATGTCAAGCTAGTCAAAGCGCTTTGTGCTGATCATAATGTGCATCTAGTCACGGTGCCAAGTGCCAAAACCCTTGGCGAGTGGGTAGGGGTTAGTATCTATTGCTTATCTATAATTCCTTTTTCGATACTTTTACTTTGGGAGTCTTTAGTTGCTTAAAATATTAATGGAGAATGATTTTTTTTGGGGGGGGCAACATTCGTTACTGATGGTGGGAAAACAAAAACATTTTAGAAAACCTTCTTCCAGACATGTAGGAAATTTATTCTTTTGTATTCTGATTTTTTTCCTCTAGAAAATGATAGGAAATTGGGCTGTGGAATAAAAACTTATTTTTTTCTTGGGCTGTAATAAGGACTCTTTGGCTGGCAAATTGCATATCACCTTTTATTCTCTTGTCAAGGCATAGAAGTTTGCAGCCGTTTGGCTTTAGTTTATTTTGCGGTACTGACTGCTTGTGTCATGCTCTGCCCTAATGTGTTTTTCCTAAATTGATTGATGCTTGGAATGCAGGTATGCAAGATCGACTCAGAGGGAAAGGCCAGAAAAGTTGTGGGTTGTTGGTGTGTGGTAGTCAAGGTACTGCTATCGCTTGAAAAGCAGTCTTTATACATGTAATTTGTTTATCATCTTCGGTCATGATGCTACATTCTGTTGATGCTCTTCAACAGGATTATGGTGAAGAATCAGAGGGCCTTCACATAGTTCAGGAATATGTCAAGTCCCACTAAGCTTTGCATATATCGAATTGGGTAATACAGCAATCTGTTTCTTTTACACAATTTGGTCTAAGGACAATTCTGAAAGGGCTGTAGTCTTTTACAGATGATTTCTCATCTCGTATTGACGTATTTTCCAAGTGACAGTATCTGGCGATTGCTGGACCTAACCGAGTTCGGCTTCGTTGACCATCTTAGGTTGAGTTACTGGGAGACGACTGGGATCTATCTGGGTCGAGATCTTTTTTTTCTTTTAAACTGTGTCAGCTGTAGACAATGAAACCCTTTTGATATTTAAATTAGTCAAAGTTCCGAGGATTCAATCAAATATCAAAGTCAAAAGAGCCTATTCCAAAGTTTCTTGAGAATGTATTTGAGAGCATACTGTGATGGGTGAATGTTAAATTTAGATTATGGTAAATATCGAGAATAGTTATACACAATACATCATTCAACCATCAATAAACCTCAAGATCGTGCGCATCTAAGTTGCAATGCACTTAATGACTTTATTGAGTTAGCTTTCTTGTCACTATTGTGACCTCATGAGATCGAGTCACATCACCAACCCTGAATGACTAGGTCCTACGTGATATGTCGATCGAATGGGTATAGAATATCAATAACGAAACGATTGTAGTTTAACCTTAGGAGATAGAACTTGAAGACACATTTTAACTAACAAGAACATCCTAAAAATTTTATTAATCATCAAAGTTGTACCTCTTAAACTAAACTAAACATCAGGATCGTAAAAACATTTCGGGTAGTGAGTAGATAAATCAGTGAGCAATGACGAGGGAAAGCAAGAAAAGGATGCAAACCAATTTATAGTACTTTGGTCGTCTTTATCTATCTCCACTCTTAATTCGAAGCTATCGGTTTTCACAACCGACCTTCCTTTCGATGGACGAAAATTAACTGGACGAAAATTAACTACTCTTGTTACAATCCTTCTCTTTTTCACAGGTTTAGGAGAGAACCTTTATACATCTTTTCTCATTTTATAAGGCTTGGCTTAGAAAAGAACCTTTATTCCTCTCTTTTACACGAGACCTCACTTTTCCTTAGTATAATCTCTACGTTCGAGGAAAAGACTCAAACACTTTTCAAGAGAGTTTACATACTTCAATTCATAATATTCAAACAAGTATAAGTGAGATATTTATAGACCTTAAATGACTTAAAAAATGAAGCTAAAAATTTAAATCCTTGAGTTTTCAGGGTACTAGTGGTAGTACCGTCAGGGTCAGGTAATACTACCGTCGAATAGAGCCTGATAATTTGGGTTCTGACTATACCACCATCACTTTGGACAGTACTATGATCGATACTAATGGTACTACTGTCGAACTTCCCAGAAAAACGCAACCCGTGCCTTTCGGCTCTTAGGTGGTACCACCTCTTGGGCCTAGTGGTACCAATGCTTAGGCCAACACTGAATCGACTCTTAGCCCTTGTAGCCAGGGAAACTTACCGCCTGCTTGCCTTATGGGGCCAGAATCCCGATTGCCAACGTTGTCCTTACAACTAGGAAACCCTGGCTGCAAGGGCTGCCTTTGGCCAGGTTGAGAGCAACAAGGTGTGCTCTTGGCCAAGGTTGTAAGTAGCCTTCGGCCAAACTGCAAGGCAACAATAGTTATTACTCTTATTCTTCTATTTCGCGATAACAATTTTGACGACAAAACATTGATCTGAAGAACCTTTTAATAGAGAGAAAAGGTGTAGTCCAAATTTGAAAACTACGATAAAAATCATCGCAATAGTGCAAAAGTAATTCTATGTAATTCAACATAATACACGTAGTTTAAAAACTAATATTTCGCATGAGCAAGTTGGCTATGATATCACTATTGGGAAATATGGGATAGTATCACATGCGTAGCAAAAGAATAGAAAATAAAATCTCAAATTTTTCACAGAAAAAAGTTTCTTATCGTCGTACGAAGGTTAGTGCGTAAAAACTTATAAAATTGAAAATTGTGCATATATAAATGATATGTTACTTAGAGAGATCGTGTATCCCTAAAAACCTGCAAATCTATGAGAGAGGATAAATGAGGTCAATTGTCTTCATCTCTAGTGGTGATCCACATGGTAGATGCAACGAAGATGCTTTTTAAATCGTTGTAAGATCTTCCTCTTCACACACACCACGTGATCAAGGAGGGACTTTTGATTTGGTATCCTAATATCACGTGTCACACACACACACACACACATATATATATATATATATATATATATACATTACATGAGCAATCATACCAGATGATTATGGACCATAGTCTAATGTGATCAAGCTCGAGCTAGTGGGCCCAATCACTCATATTCATCTCGTTGTCAACGGTTCCGTCGGCATCTCATCACATCTTCATACGTTGCGATCATCAATCTCAGCCTCATAGGTCCCATTGTCACCTCCACGCTCTTGTTGTACCTCCTCGTGAAATTAAAACAAAATCATAATTACGTAGGCTCAATAATAAATAAGAAAAAAAAATGAAAGCTCATAGGCCCCAATAATAATAATAATCACACTACAATACACATGTACATCACATCACATGGTCCATGATCATCCGTCTACATCACATATCACATGTCCACATTACCATGTAGGACTACTAGATAGTAATAATAATTAATTAAACTATTTAATTAATTATTTTGTAGCTTTGGGGGTACCCTACCCTAGGGTGCCATATGCGGTTAGGAAACCTTGGCCACTAGGGTTATCCTTACGGTCAGGAATCCCTGGTCTAATGACTGCCTTGGGCAGCCAAGAATCCTTGGCCCCCCCTCTACAGCCAGCAAACCTTGGCTACAAGGTAATCATGGGCAACTAAGAAACTATGGCTGCCAGTTTGCCCCATGCGACTAGGAATCCCTAACCATAAGAACTCTTAGGCGATTAGAAAACCCTAATCGCCACCTATAGGGTAGCAACAGTTGCTGCATTTTCGTCCTCTTTTACGTCAATAATTTTGATGTTAAAAGGCCTCTTTAAAACATTTTTTAACAAAGGAAATAGGTGCATCCTAGATTTAAAAATTATGATAAAAAATCACAATAATAACACAAAAATAATTCTATGTGATTTAGCAACACATGCAGTTTAAAAACCAATCGTCGCACAAATCAACCTTGTTCTAACACCATTATTGGGAAACCTAGACAGAGCATTGCATGTGCAGCAGAAGAACAGAAAACAAAATTCATATATTTCCTAAATAAAGAGCTTCATCGTCGTGTGAAGATTGGTATGCAAAACCAAAAACGTAAAAGTAAAAACTGCACGTGTTAAGGCAGATTTGTTACTTAGGGAGATCGTATATTCATGTAAAATCTTAGATCTGTAGGAGTAGATGAAGAAAATCAACTGTCCTCCTCTTTAGTAGTGATTCACATGGTAGATGCGATGAAAATGTTTCTTAAATCGATGCATGATCTCTCTCCACGCGCACCACGTGATCAAGGAGTCGACTTTTTTTGTTGTCCACGTACCCCAAACTAGGGCTATCGATTGAGAATTAGATGGAGGAGTATAGGAGGAGACAATAAAAAAGGATCTAGCCTATACCCTTTTGAGACATGGAAATGCCATTGAAAGTTACAATGTCTACTTTAGATTGAAACTTAGCTTTGATACTATAAATGTTGGGAATGGAGGAGGAAGGAAACGATAAAAATCGAATACTATGACGTAATTAAAAGATAATACTTTCAATGAAGAAAATTGATGTAGTATTAAATAAGAGGTAAGATTTTGAACACTTATAAGATATTTTCAAGTGCACAAGGGGAGCATTGGCAAAGCAAGACGAGGGCAAGTGCGTGTGAGGGGGGTGTGTGTTGATGACACGATGACAATAGTGAGCAAGGGCAACGGCCACACTCGAGAGATTTAACGACCGTTACGAGAACTCGACGAAGGAGATAATCATATAAAGCAAAGGTAAAAAGATAAAAATAATCGAGTAAAAGACCAAAGGTAAAACGATAAAGATGGTTAAGAAGAACGTCAAAGGAACGCTCAGCAAAAAAAAATTTGCAGGCTGTTGGACATGCCAACAACAGGGCAGAGTTGCCAGATCATCTGCATCTTTCCTAGCCTTTTTTCTTCCCCATGGAACCATCGCAGGTCCTTTTCTTACCCCTTCTTTCGACAGAAAAGACACCTCTTCGCCTTAGATACCGCCGATGTCAGCGTTACGGAGACGAAGAAGATCAAAGGAAAGATCTCCATGGAGACCACAAGGGAACACAGTATTGCAAATGGCCACAGAAGTTAAGTTGATTTCATCAAAATTCACACTTATCAACGAAAAAACAGAAATAAAAAAAAGCACATCGAGAAAGATACTGCTTTCCGAGCATAAAGTGGTCAAAGCAGATGACATCCGAGGCCTCTGTGCCCCCACCCACCCATGGATACGAAAGGAACAACAGAATCATCATCAATGTTTTGATGAAAGGTGAAAGCAGCTGCCATGGATGAAGACATGCTGATATTTCTTTCGAGTGGCGGTCGATGGAGGCCACATCCTGCTGCTACTTCGTGTGTCAAACACAGTGCGGATGGTGGGCTATACAAAACCGACACAGCACAAGAACTGAATCGAAATCAATGATTCACTTACCTCTTGAAAAGGACAGCAGTGGAGATAATGCCGGACAGTCCATTTGGGCAACCCGAAGAGAGGAGGGGGAGTGCAACTTCCAGCACTCAAGACAGGGCCCCAGAAATATAATCTTTTGTGGTTCAGATCTGGATGTCACTCTCTAAATCTGGGGCAGAAGATGATCTTAGTGGAAAGAACTTTTCCCCTGTCAGCAACCTGAATGGAAACAGTTCACAGGCAATGCAGAGGAAAGGAATTGGATAAAGCAACTAGGTCAGGAATATATGTATGCCACAGCCTACGCTCACATACAAGTTCAGAGTACTGGAATTGTCTACTCTCATTATGAGAAAATAGTATATGATACAATTATTAGAGATGCAGAAATTAAGCTAGCTTACTCGGCGCTTCATGAGCACCTCAGACAAGAAAATGCAGCAAAAGATGGGATGATGGGATGATTGCGAGCCTGTGAAGATTCTGATTTCATTTTTCAGTACTCCAGTGTCCCCACAGACGCGATCCCGGTGCTCACAGTTCTCGAATCCTGCCGGTTGATGTAGTCGTCACAACTATTATTTGGGAGCCGTTTGATGCAAGTTGAGTTAACGAATTCAACACTCTGCTTGCCCATTTGCTGCACTTCCTGTGGCGAAAGTATTTTGATGCACCACACACTGTTCACAAACTCCCTGGAGAAGGCATAATCATGAAAAAAATGTCAGAGAAGCACACTTGAGATGTGAAACCAAACTAGAATCTTAAAAGTTGAGGTCAATATCAAAATCTTGAACTCCGATCTAGTTGCTATTAAGAAAATGCAATAGGTACGGTGGTAAAAATTCTGAACAGAAAAAGATGATCTTGTCAAAGTCAGTGAAGTATGACCATAAGATACGAAACAGTGTTACATAATAATGACATGATCAGAATGGACTTACTGCCAGGGATCATCGCCGACCAGAAGAATGTCATTCTCCCTGTCGACAAATACAAGCTGCCAGCCTGATCTCAAAGGGTCTTCTAACTGACCTTCTAGGCCAAACAAATGACCAAGCTCACTACGCAGCTCATGGTAGCTGCTAAACTTGGTAATGTCCAGTGACCTTCCGAAAGACCCTGATTTATAAACCTGTAATTGCAAATTATACTGATCAGCTGACTACAGGAGACAGTTCAACTGGCAATCATGTTCTTATCATGTAAAATGACTAACGGGAAGAGTTGGATAACTAATTTTAATACTTCCCAGCAAGTTTGTTTAATGAACAGTTAATAATCTTTCCATCTGTGCAAGTTTTACCAAGCATCAAGTCACTTTGTCAAAAGATGATTTAGCTTATATCCATTAAACAGTGAAGCAATAATTCTCAAATGCTTTTACAAGCAACTGAAGGAAACAAATATTCTATTAAATATCATGCATGTGTACAAAGAGTGAAAAATCCCAAAATGACCATATTAATCATTGAAACTAAATTTAGGCATGTAACTAATGAATGAGAGTGTTTTTTTCCCATTATTTTCAAATGAAAAAAAAAAACTCATTCATTTGGTGTTCACTTATGGCATTTTTATTAAATTCTCAGAATATGTAATTTTCGAGTAAGTTTTGCTGTTAAAAAAGATTCAAACCAGAGAACAGCAAAATTAACTTGAGGTCAACGAGGATAAATCACTGACCTTAACAGAGGTTCTGCTTTTTGGGTTTAATGAATCCACATTTTCAGGGGAATGCAGAAATCCAGGTTCCTCTAAACTATTGGAACCAGTCAATGTTTGATTCAATGAAAAATCATTTCCCGAGGAAGCCACAAAATTGCTAGCAGCATAGTGAATGTTCATTGAATCAGTCTCATTTCTGATATTGCTTAGGTTTGCCGTGCCATTCTGCACTAAAAGTGGTGAGGAGTCAATGTTAACACCAAACAAGAGATGATTCTGGCCATCCACGTTACCATCTTGATCCACCATGCACTCTCTTCCAGGAAATGGTGGTAATGTAACAGAACGCTGAGCAATGTTAGGTTGTGATACACCTGATTGTTCCACTCGTGGCATCACACATTGATCACCAGAAGGGAGCATTGACTCAATTGCCACCCGCTTTGAGGGCCAGGGACTTGAGGTAAATACTTGGTTGCCTCTTGACCAACTATGTAGATTTGATGCATCCTCTGGAGACAATTGATGCAAAATATCATGCAGTGAGGAGGCATTCGATGTTCGGACAAAGTTACCATTGGAGTTGGAAAAGTTCTGTGACTGGGAAAACGACAAAATATTTTGCAATGCAGTTGAAGGAGATTGTGATTCAGAGATAAGTTCAGGCAAGGCTGACATTCCAGTGCAAACTTGTTGAGTAGACAAAAACTTCTGCTGTTGTATTTGTTGATGATGCAGTGTTTGCTTCTGCTGCGGCAGTTGCTGCTGCGAAATTTCTTGCTGGTGCAGCTGCTCACCAAATGAATATTCCTGCTGCAACTGATGCTGAAGAAATTCAGCTTGAGACTGGCTTTGCACCTGGTTTATTTGAATATCCTGAAGAAAGGTTTGAGGAGGTTGAGATTGACCATGCTCTAGGACCTGACTTGGTAGCATAGGAGATGTTCTGGTGGATATGTTCTGAGTTTGCTGGAAAGGCAGAACTGAAGGTGATATTAGTTTTGTAGTCTCCGTGGTCCTCGTTTCCTGAAGTCCTGCTGCAGCCATTGCCTGGTACATGCCAGGCTGCAGACCAAGTATCGGAGTATCAAAATTTGGCTGCATCCAAGGTGTAACACCTATACCCTGAAAATTCAGTGACTGAAGTCCTGTATTTCCACCATTTTGAAGCCACAATAGAGGTGAATTCAGACTGATATCATCCTTTCCACCTAAATTGGAAAGACCATTAAGATGAATGGCAATACAGCACTAAAAATAATGAACAATACAAAATATAAACATATCATTATAGCTGGAAAAAACTGGTGAAGGCCTTTCTGCTGTAATTATTTTTGTACACAACAAGAAATCATAAAGTATACCGTAGAGTGAGGGCAATCCAGTAGGCCATGGACGCTTAAGCCTGAAAGGAAAAGGAGATGGATACATTGGAAAGGTTGTCAAAGGCTCAATTTCCCAGAGTGATACCCTGGGCTGCCTTTGTCCAGCTGTTGACTCATCCCAGCCAACCTGAATAAAATGAGAACCAGGAGTTTAGCCAGGACAGCAGCAAATCTTTATGTTCTCCAAGCAGATTTTGCAAAGTTCCATAAGACAGACAGACAGGTGTAAACCTTCAACATTTATTCAGAGACGAACCCTTTTGATTAAAAAATTGATATTGCGGAAAGATTTACCTTCACAGAGCGCCAGTGTGAATTTGGCCAACGGACAGGGTCAAGATCACTGATCCCTGTAATTGTGCCCATGTATCTGATAAACAAAAGAAGAAATCATCATGAGTGGAATATTATGGAATGGAATGTCAAAAATCTATCCTGAATAAAAACTTGTGTATGCAGTAACAACAAAGGGAACAAGAAAAGATTATCACAATACTTGAAGGGAACGATAAAAGATTATCACGACACTTGGTGATGCAACTAAAATATGTATGCCAAAGAACCTAAATTAACAGGATTGGTAGGTAAACTCAAACTTACCGTCGAACGCTTGACTCTTCTGTTTCAAAAAGCATCCGGAAACGCATACCCACAGAAACACGTGTGTGATGAACAGCCTTAACATATTTAGCTAGTGGGATAACAAATTCAGAAGGGCTTGCCCTGAAAGAATATGATATAACATTAATCAAAGTCAAACAAGCATAAGACAGATCTTTGAGCTGTGCCAGTTTACCTTGGGTTGTAAAATATAGTAAACCGGCTGTTTGTAGCGGCAGCATGAGCAGCTGCAGCAAGAAGCCCTATGTGCATGCTATCACTAGACAGTACAGATGAAGGCATAACTGTTTGTGGTCTATTAGCACGCCGAATTCCCAGAAGTAACTGATTGTTATCATTCCTATCAAAGCAAAAAACTTAGTATTGAGATTAAAAGACAATGCCAAAAAAAGTTAATTGTAATAGTACCATATAAAAAGTACAGAATCCCCTGCAACGAGTCTTTTTGCACTCACAAACACACTCCATCCTGTTGTAAGAAGATGCCTCTTCGGCTGACCTGCATCAGGAAAATGATAATGCCCTCAGTGATTAGGATATAATGTCACACATGCAATACAGGCTAAAAATCTTACTTGAAAAATGTGCATGAGCTACAAGTATTACCAAATTTTGGAAGCTGTTGTTCAGAATTTAGAACGCACTAGCAGAATGAAAATGAAAACACATAGCATCAAAAAGTTGTATGTCAGAAAAGGTACTACAGGTCCACCATGTGATTAATATGCATTCCTTGCTATTGAGCAAATACTTGCTAAAGAAATTGAAGTCTAATTCTTTTATTATGATCCACAATAATATTATAGCAGCAAATAGTTTGTGTATCTCTACCACAGAACATCTGCTGTTGGAATTAGGTCACTGTTTTTGTAAGTTCAATTATATCCATTTCGAACTTCCTTCCATTTCTAAATTCTCCGTCTGTAGATTTCAATCCATGTAACTGCACCACATGGTATCTGCACCCCGGTTCTGTCAACCAAGATAATTTCCTCCAGACATGTTCTCAAACATTGCTCACACTTGTCAAAATTGTTCTCTGCAAACTTATTCTCTAAGCCACCCCTAACAGCAGCATGAACTCTCTATTGGTCTCAAACTTCTGGTAGAAGTACCTTTCACACAAGATCAAGATGTGCATTATTGGTACGAGAGCTTTGGTTCAACCTTTATTAGTGGTAAAGAAATATAAGATTCTGTGGAACATGTTAATGTAATGCTGTCGATAGCCCATTGGACAACATATGAATTATGACTAGCAAAGTCTGAGACCATTCACTGATAACACATACCTCGGAAGATGTGGCGGAACTTCCACTCGTTACCATGGAGATCTTTTGCAATCAATTCTTGTGCAGGAGGCTGCTGTGAAAAATCCTACAAGAGCAACATAATTTGAATAAGTATAAGAGGATCAGATATTTCTGTTCTAGATTCATCATATCTATCATTTATTTTGTGTATTGAATTCCAATTCAAACTTGTCATAGCAAGAAAAATCTACCAATGGAGGGAACACTTTTTCTGCTGCTCGGCGGGGAACAGAGAATCCACCATGTGTACTGGTGTCGCTCGCAGTTAATGTCTTACAGAAATAATTGGTAGGTTGTTTACACGGTGTACCCATTTCAGTTATTAGATAAGGATCCTTTTGCTCTTGCTGCAGAATATGATGCAAAGTTATGCAACCAAAAGGATATTCAAGTGCAACATAGTAAGACATTGAAAGCGAAGATACAGTTCATTACAGGGCTTAATGGTTGCAACGTCATCTGGCCATAAACTTCATCTGTTTCTACATCTGCCTGAAGAGAACAGACATTCATAGATAAGAAAATGATCATGTAATTAGAAACAGTGACAAGTATCTAAAAGGAACTTACATGCATAGTAACATTATGCAGCTGACAAACCAACTGAGGAGGTAAGCTTGGGTAGCTGGGGAGTGAATCAAATTCCTTGTTGGTTGATGCAGCAACCTTCAGAGAGAATCTAAATTAAATAGCATCCCTTGAAGCATAAAGATGACATGTTCCACGTGTTATGACCAAAAAATGCTCATCAAATAAAACTCAAGAAGTCAAGTTCAGAACACTGGCAGATTATTGTATTGCTTAGTGCCTTACAACAAATTAGAAATGAGTAAATATCTGACCTGCTCGCTGTGGCCCTGTGGGAAATATACCACCCGACTTCCAACAGAAGGTAATGAAACTAGTGGTCCAGCACAAGCATGCCATAATTCCGAATTCAGACATACCTGTTCTTCTGCTTCTAGTGCCACAATTATCAATTACCAAAATGAGAATAAAGAAAACAAAAAGAGTAATAATGGGTGAGAGTGAAGTTTACAGAAACACAGTGATTAGGAAATAACAACTCATTTGCAGGTTGGAAGATACACACACACTGTTGTTTACACATAGTAGTCTCCTTGGTTCTTTTGCCAAACATAATTAAGAAAAAGATGAAGTAACTATAAACTCTGAAATAATCACTAATTTCTCTTTTTGTTACTGAACACATGGAAGTCTATTCACAGAAAAAGCCTCACATTTAAACTTGGTGTTTAACCATCTAAATAAGCATGCCTCTTTAACAGCTCAGGAAAATCTTTTAGTATCTTGTCTATGATGTTGATTGTCAAGAAATCAAGGTAAAGGTATAAAATCCAACTTCTGCATTTGTCGTCTATCATACAGGGAAGCTGAAGGTAAGTCTGATTCATGTCATCATAAACATCCTCTTAAACAATAGGTAGAAAATTATACTTGCCATTCCAATAGCTTTTTCAAGGTGGTTTCAAGCCTTGTTTGATTTTACTTGAAACAGATGGCTTTAGGAATAAGCAGAAAAAATGTTCTGTTTTAAATAGAATGGCTCTAGTTTGGCACATAGAGAAGTTTGGTCCTATGACTGTCGTGAGACGAGAAAAAACAAGGGTTTAACTAGTTTGCAGACCATAAATTGAGAATCATACATATCCGATGAGATAACCTACTGGGGGTAAAAGACAACTAATAAAATAAAAAATTGAATTAGAAGGCCCCATCTTATGCGTGCAAAATTGATTTTTCTGATGAATTGGAGATCGATGAAGAATTTGATTGTAGCTCTTAGCTCAACAACAGACATCAGAAACACTACAGATTCCAGGATAAGACAAATGCTGAACCTTCCATTCCAAGTTCCCACAGATCAGAGGTCTCTTATGCTTCAGCAACAAAGACCAAAATTTCAAGAGGGAACCCTATTCATTATTGATGCACATTTCCAGGTCGAAAATCTCAGAACACAATGATAGGAAGCTGAAGAATGCAGAACCAAGGGAGGAATCATCATGAACAAAGATTAGAATATACATAAGTACTGAAGCTTCCAGCAATAATGCACATCCGTAAACAGAAATTTCTGGGCTAAACAACAAAAAAGAGGAAAAAGCCAAAAAAAACTTACCTTCGTTCTGCTGATTGCACAGACCTCCTGACGAGAGCCTCATCTCCTGTACTTAATAGAGCGCTTGCAGCAACTGGAACCACACCACCGTCAAGCCCAGGACTGAAGTTGCTACCTTCTCTTCAAAGCATAACAAAACCTTTGGGTAAGAGATGCAACAAACACTGGCCGTTCTCTTTCACACAGAAAACCCATTTTCTTAAATTTTAATGCGCGAAACACATTCCTCTATTATTATTAGTATTTAGTAGTAGTTTTCACCCTCGCCAAAAGCCTCTACCCTTCAATTCGTATGGAATCCATGCAACACGGAAAAAAGGTGGAAACTAACTGGCATAAAAAACCCAAGAGAAACGGATGCGATTAATTCAAAGTCAAGTCTACTGCAAGAAATGTGCTCTCCCAGTATCATCAGTTCCAGAGCTGAACTATGCAAGCCCTAGCAAAAGAAGTCGCAACTTTGACATCAAGAGATAATTCTTTTGACGTTTACGAAAAATACCAAAGCCGTAAGAAACGTCAAATATCCTTAATATAGACGTCGCGGCGTCTCAGCTTATCAGAATTCTAAGCAAATCTCCTCCTCCATCGTCAATCGACAACCGCCAGGTTCTCGGACTAGATATACGGTCAACGAGCAACAAATCGGATGAACAAAAACATCCCAACGGACCAAAGAAACCCATCTGAAACCCCCTATCAACGAAGAAATTGACTCGGCTGAACCTCAAAATCCCAAACCAAGCTCAAGTTTAGATCAGAAGTAATATTCGAAAACCTCAAAACCTGATGATATCAGCAGAAACATGATCAAAATCCAAGCATCCGAGACGAAAGCCCCAAGGGAGGAAGTAGAGATCTCACCTCGGTAACTCCCTTTTAAAGCCGGACCAGCACTAACAGCATCGCAGCACCAAAAAAGGAGCCCTTTTTCTGCAATAGACGTCGATGCCAACCCCGATCCTCCTCCGATCTCCGCCTCGAACCGCAAGAACGAGCTCGGTTCCCAAGAAACTCGAACGCAGAGCTCCGTCGGAGAGCCTAGCGCGAGTTCATCCTCCCCAGGTGTCTCATCCGGAACCCTAGGTAGCTCAGCTCCCCGCCGCCGGGAACCAGCGCCGGATTCCGGGATCTCAGTGGTTAAAGAAGCATTTGCGACGGAACAGCGGCATCGCCCAACGATCCTTCCTGTCGAGGGAGCAATCGAAGGCCGGATACCGCCTGCTTGCTCGCCCGCCCACTTGGATGGAGAGCTCCGAAGAGAGTTCGAGGCGCCTCGTTTCAGGCTTTAACATGAACAACAGTAGCGCGAGATGGGAGGCATCGCTTATCATTATTATTTCTCTTCGTTACCGCACTAACAGAAAAAAAGGACGGAAGAACGATTAGGGTGAGATCAGTTGTGTTTGGGTTTGACCTTCTCGCCGCCGGAGCGAGTCGTAGTCTTCCCACAACCGTTCACATAGAAAGGCACAGGTAGTATTGCTACATGCACACACAATATTCGCATGTGATGGTTTATTCTACGGTGATGTGACGCTCGCTTTGTATCACGTACCATATAGAAGATTCACATGTTTCGACTGAGATAGCTTGGGCTCTCTCTCGGTTGACTGCATGAGCTTCCATCGAGCGGCAATGCGGCATCCGTGAACTGAGGAGTAGGACTCGATGTGGTCTCGCGATCGACCAATAGAAGAAGAGTTTGGATCTTGATACTCGATGACCATAGCTTATCACATTAAACAATGTGCCTCCTCCTACATTTTTGTAGATTTGGTCGGATCCAAGACACAATGTTTAGTTGCGGTACTTGATGGAGCTGACCTGCTCCCTGCAGCCACTGTAGCACGAGAAAGCCCACGTCGAGGCACCGAACTCCAACAACATCCATCTCTCAACTCGATGGTGGTGAGGCAGCCTCTCATGTCGGCACAACTCTTCTCCTTCGTGCCTGCCAAGGCAGTGAGCCCCACTGTACCAGCAGCCATGGACCACGGTGTCACAGACTTGGGCGAAGAACTGGTCCTTCGCCCCCACACCTTTTTCAGGTCTGTGTGTTACACATGCCTTCCTCCCCTCGCACAACCCAAAAGCAAGCAGCACCTGCGTTTCTCAGCTGTCCCAACTCGGGAACAAACTCCAGGAATCATCCCCCCAAGTCACCCCATTCATTCGACTTCGCTGCATGCATACCTTGGAGTCCTCGGCGTCCACATGCACCGCGACCTCTGGCCTCGGCCGTGGCCGTGGCCGTGCCGAGACCAGGGAGGGCCCATCGCTGATGGCTGCATCACCTGAATCATCGTGTGATTCAGCTGATGCTATTCGTGTGGTGGTCGTAAGGCCGTGCTCGTTACAGGCTGGGTGATGATCCAGTGATTAGACTCCCTCACATGCGCATTGTGCAGGAGAGCCGTCGTCGTCACGTCATGCATCCAAGACTCCAATCCTTTCGTGTCCGTATGGAACTTAAATTATCTGGGTACCACAAATCCTTTTCCCTTGCGCAGCTTCCACCGGTGCAATGAGTCTACATTTATCCTGGCCATAGCATTCGGTCGGAGTGGTACTATTGACGACTGTGAAGGAGGAGTTGGAAGACATGGAAGATGCAGTCATCGTCCAATGTTCTGTCAGTAGCTATCGGAGTTGTCTTCCCCCTCGCCTTATAATAATAATGTCAGTCACAGGGCACCGAGGAATCTGTGGCCACATGCAGTCACGAACCAAAATAATGCAAGCTTTTACCTATTTTTCCGGACCCCTCACGAAGAGGGATCTAAGAGGCATCCTTTCCTCAATCAATGGAATGTCACTTCCTATTACTTTAGTGCACGAGAAGAGACATCTACGAAGGCCACTTGCTATGCTGCCTTTATTGGAGTTTTCCCAAGATGTGTACGCATAACTAATTGACCGACTGACTTCTTAAGAAACATCTCTTCCTAGAAACTCAGCAACCAGCAGTCTGTGGTAATGGCTTGATCAGATACACAGGTGGAAGATAAGCGAAGCACTCGGACCATCGCACTCACTGGTATTTCTCGTGAAATCGATGCTTCGACATGCAATTCTTTTACAGCATATCAGATGCGCATGATGTTTAGTGCTTAATTATCGATGAATTTAGATTTAAACCAGATGAAATTAACCACTTCTCAAACATTATCCATGCAATTCTTCTGCTTCTGGAGTGCAAAATCTTCCTACCACTGTTGTACCAATGAAACTGCTAAGCTCTTTTCCCTGTCTGCTGCTACTCGATCTATCGTTCTTAGTGGCATGTGGTGCATGAATTGTGTGCCTAAAGTTTCAACGGCAGAAGGAGACCTCACGATGTTTACCGATACCCACACGGAGATGACATTCAGAATGGGACTTGGTGACAGGTTTAGCTTGCTTCAAGACAAATACACACACATGCTACGTTAGTATAATGATCACCCAACATTATATATGCCACGAGATCTTCTAGCATTGAAACTTTCAAGCTAGAAAGCTATACTTGAATTATCAGATTAGCAACAGAAAGTGAATGAAGCGTTCATTTTTCCTTCATGGTGGCTGTAGTTTCAGCAAAAAGGAAATGAAACATAACCATCATGGGGTGTTTTAGGACAGCATATTCTCGGTTTTGTTCAGTCTCAGTAATTTTGTTGCTTTGTTTCATATTAGCAAAGGTTGATGAAAGTTCCCAAGAAGCTGATAGAATTCACCAATGATTTGTATTACAAGAAATTCAACCTACAACTTTCCATTAATTATAAGTAAGTAAAAAAAAAAATGGCTTTCTTCCTCACTGATAAAAATGATGTATGAACTTAAACATGATCTACTTGTAAGCATCGGCTATCCATAAGAGTGAATGCCAACAGAAAATTCAGAATAGTAATGTGGTGCTATTTATCTCACGCCAGTTGTTCTCAAGGAAGAAAGGAATGGGACCTCACAAGCTTCTAAAGTGTCATCCACTGATGGCATCTTTGCTAATCACAAATTGATCTTTATATTTGGAAGTGATCGACAGGACCACAATTTTCAACACTCCAATGGTCCCTCAGTCTTGTGGATTGAGATGCCAGTGCATTCATGGAATGAGGTAAGAATTTGATGAACAAGGGGTTCACACCGAAGATGCATAGGAACTGCATCTTGGCAAGGACGACTTGCGAAAAGTAGCAACCGAGAAATGGCAAATGGGTGAGGATGTAAAGGAATTTTAGGAGGGTGGGGACTCCAAGAGCACATAAACTATGAACATCAAGGTGGGAATGTCTTGTTTATTTTTCCTGATCCAGACTTCCCTTGTGACATTTTCCAAGTGTTCTTGGATGCATTGTGTACATGTATCTCATTAAATTTCTTATTGTGGGCCACCTTCCACAACTGAGAATAGTACTGGTGCCATTGGTACACAGTCACAGGCAATCAAAGAAGCTCTCCGTCTGCAACTGGTGTGTGTCCCTGTAACACCATTGGTAATGTAAAGCTGGTGGCAACAGCACTCTCTGTAATGTCCAGTTCATTGTTTTTTCACACGAACTACGAGAATTTCCACTTGTCTCTACTGGATGGAGAAAGATAGATGTAAGAGATCAGTAAGTTTATCGATCAAATGCTTCCATCTGATCTATATTCCCATATTCAGAATACTGATAAGAAGCTGTAGTCTTCCGGTTAATCACATATGTAAGCTCATTCATCTGAGGCTCTCCCGCATGGTTGCTGAGCTCTGAGACTTCCAGTCCTCATATTGTTGATCAAGATCTAGCTGATTCAAGGGAATGATCACAAACTTGGATTCACCAAATGGAGAGTGACCTGAATCAAATCTTTCGAAAAAGGAAAATCCTACCATTTCCTCGCACAATAAGCACTGGCTTTATACTAGTGGGCCTTTATATGATGGAGTCTAAACATGATATGAAAAAGGAATTCGTGACGAGAGAGAGAAAGTCGACAAACACTTTATTGCTTCGAAGACCGATGATGTCAGTAGTCACCATGCCTCCTTTTGGATTCTTCAACGATCTAATGACAAGCTTTGCTGGGCTGGAAGAAGAGTAAAACATATGCAGAACTTGCCTTCATGGTTTATCAGATGCTTTTACTGAAAATTATGTTTTTAGTACACAGCCACCGGCCACTCCATCATGTTTATCACACGTTGACCCGAGGCTCTCAATCATTATGGTGCTGAAGATACTTTTGAGCTGGGCATGTGAGACAGCTGCAGTGATAACAGTGGCAATCACACTATCGGCACTTTCAACTTCCACTTGCACTACTACAAAAACCAACCTTAATCATCTGAGATGAACTCTCGAGTAATTTTGGTTACTAGTACTATGATCCAAAGTGACATTTTGACCGCTGCATCAGAATCTAATGAAGTGAAGGCTCCAAGAAAGAACACCTACTCGATCTGATTTAATTCATTCAATACTTGTCTCTGCAACTTGTGATCATGCAATCAGGAAATTTGGGCTAAAGAGCAGAATTACTAGTCAACTTTCGTATTGGTGCACAGGACGACGTACTCATTCTGTTTGTTGGAAAACATCTGACTTTTTTGTACTGAGATTAGGCTAATGCTTTAAGAAGCTGAGATTAGCTGAAAAGATATGACTGTATGGTGGCCGATCACTGTCGATGCGACGCAACCTAAAGGCACCTTGTCAGATGTGGAGGTCCATGATAATGTAATCATGCAAGGGACATCATAATTAGATTACTATAGCTTCGGGGAAGAAGACACTGATGATAATTAAAACGAATCAATGTCATAGTGATGCTGTCAAAGCAATCTCATCCTGAGTTGTGCTGCTTCATCTTCTTTCCTCCCTGGTCACTTGGGAGGAGACAATTGAGTCTTCCACGATCTACCGTCAAAACTTTACGATCTGCACTGGAACCCCCTGTTCTTGATTTGTGATGTTAAATTCTTGGAAAGATGAGTTCTTAATCGTCTCATGTTGTGGTGAGAATGTTGGACATGTGGCAAACAGCAATTCAACCTTTCGCATGTCCGAGAAGCCACAAGAAACGCTTGGTTCCCTCGCCCTCCGCAACTCCTGGTGCTTCTCCTCAGGAACATGCGCTCCTAAAAGATCTTCGATGGTGTCTCCAATCTCGAAGTTAATGCCATGCATACGATCAAGGAACTACAGTAGATATTTGAATCATGGTTTTGGACAAGGATTTTATTGATCCTTGCGTGCTTGCCATCTGGCTCACAGGACGTCCAACTCCGATCGCCGTCGTCGCCTTTTCGTCTTCTTAAATGCGAGGTTTGTCGTAAGTGGCAGCGAACGAGAGGGAGACGTGCCAAATGTTGCATCTTCGTATTCTTTGTTGTCGCCGTGAATCCCCACTTTTCTTGCTTCGGAGAAGAAGAAGAAGAATTCATGTCAATTTCTTGTTAAATTGCTTCAGCTGAATCCAATCTTCGATCAATTCGTCTACGAGCTTAAGCTAATACGGACAACACGGAAGCTGATCGACAGATAAAGCGAGATAAAGAGAGGATCAAGCAAGGCAACCTGTGGTGCTCTGTTACATCATCTCTTCAGAATTATTGGGTGGTACGAAGCTTCCAAGTGATGCCGTTTTTGCGAGGAAAGGAGCAGCGATCCACCGGCAAATGTCCCCACGCGTGTGGTCTGCAAAGGCATTCGCATACGATTGTGAGTCCAATAGCCAGACATGTGTATGGTTTGCAGTATGAGAATTTGGCTTCTAATGGTCACCCTGACATGACTGCAGCTCCCGAGATTGAGCGACGGTGCTGGCGGAATTGCCAAGCCTTGAAATCCAAGTAACCAGTCAAGTCTTCAGAATCGAATCGGTGTTGAGATAAATGCAACAGATGAAATCCATCATTGCAGCAAAAACTTGAGAACATTTGATTATACTGCATCAGCAAAGAAATAGGGAAATCAAACTAAACTTAGATTTCACAGCATTGTGATTCCTAGGATTGTTCATTTCTTGTAGTATCAATATGGCCATCGCTCAGCTGTGAAATGGCAAAATTATGACAGAGAGCTCTGTCAAATGCTCATTTTTGGCACCCACTCTTAAGCCGTATTTAGTCACAAGCTGGAAATGAACTCCATGAATCCCTCCAAACCAAGCTTTTATTTCCACCACGAGCAATTCCTTACCTTAACTCCTAAGATTAGGCTTGGAGAAATAAGAATGCAGAAGGCAGATGAGCTGCTGCGAGCTCATGAGAAGCATAAACCCCCTATTCCTAAACTTACCCTTATCCATTTTTAGCTGCTGCTTCATTCAGGTTAAATGGTGAAAGAAGGTATTTTGGTAATAAAGGAACGGTTCAGGTGCATTTACCCGTCTTCTTCTCTATAAAGATCCTCCCTTCTCCGCCGTGGAGGAACAAGCACACAAGTCCTCGAGACTGAAAGCAATACGATACGGGTCAGGAAGAGATGGCCGAGGTGCAACTAGCTTCCTTCTTCTTCGAGGTGGCGCCGAGCTACCCTCGGTCTCCCAAGGTACCATTCTCGGCGGCGGTCGCTCCGTGGCGGGGCACCAGCTGCGCGAGGCGGCCGACACGAGCGACGACGCTGGATACGATCCTGGAGGAGGACAGCTGCTCGGATTCGGTCGAGAGCTGTCGGCGTTCGGTTGCATCAGCTGCGTCCGCGGCGGGAACACGCGTCTCGAGAGCTCGAGAGAAGGCAGCCTCCTCGAGCAGCACCACCATGATCGTGTTGTCTTCTCAGATTCCAGCGATTGCGGTGCGATTCGTCAGATCGTGTCCTTTCCCTTTTCGGGTTTTCTTGCTGCTTCTCTTGGCATGGTTTTCGAGGATCTACATGTAAAGATTCCATCTTTTTGTAAGCGAGCTAAAGGCTCTTTTTTCTTGCCAACATCCTTTCGGTCACATCGAAGCTGATCTCCTCAATTCATATGCGCATCGATGAACGTTGCATCAGAACTCTCACCAGGTCAATTCCAAATTGAAGATGAACGTTGCATCAGAACGAATCATTCTTCACAGAGTCATCATCTATTTAATAAAATAATCATTCTTAACAAATATCATTGAAAAATAATGGAGGACAACTCAAGTTAAGCTTTTGCAATTAATAATATACATAATGATCAATAAAAAATTGGATCGAGACAACCACAATTTGGGATATATATATATATATATATATATATATATATATATATATATATATATATATATATATATATATTGCATCGAGTGATATTATTTAAAGCATAGAAAAAATGAAAAGAACATAAAAAATTATAATTTTATTTGCACAATACTATGCTCACCATGTCCATGGATGCAGACGATCATATCACATTCCACTTGATATGACATATTTTGGCATCGTCCACGTGGACCCAAGCAAGCAGACACGACGATACAAACGTGGAATCTTAAGTACGATGTGGTGCACAACACAACACACGTGGCGAGCAGTCGTTTGCCGCCCCCTTCGTAAGAACGACGACATCATCATAATATAGCCACCCTGAAAAGCTCGAATGGCATTGCGTAGCGTCGATCCGTGCAGGTCGATCGGCGCTCATACAGTCGATCGCCCGAGGAGTCAACCACAGTAAATTGACCCCGTACGACCAACTCATTCTTGCAAGTATAAAAGCTAACCCTTTCTAATCAGGAAGGCTACTCAGGAAGGGAGATATTTCGAACACTCAATTCTCCCTTATTCCACCTAAAGCTAACTTAAGTTTCAGAGGGGTCGAGTCGAGAAATTCCTCTCCCGACCTTGATCTGTGTGCAGGAGCTCAGCGACGAAGAAGCAGGCCACTCATCAAGAGAGAAGACCGTGCTTAGGGGATGAAGCTCGAACCCGACCTGACTCGACGCTCACTCTCACCACCCGAGTATCAACATGGACGACCTTACGCATTCGGGATCGGACCGAATCGTGCTGGCATCTCGGCCACGACACAAGGGTTCACCAACACCACTCAAAATTGATTGAGGGGGAGTTCATATCACATAAGAAGTTGACATTTCTAGCTATTTTGAGTTTTCGATCTGTACAAATAATGTCGAGTTGCTCCAAAACCGAAGATGGAGATCGGAACAAGGAAAACAGTTACCTGTGAATCCTACAGTTGCGCCAACAAGATAATATTTTTCGGAAAACGAAAGAAGAGATGGAAGTTGTAATCCATGCGGGCAGACAACCAAATCCAACACACATATAACACAATCCGCAGTAATCGAACTTGACGTGATCCGTTGAAGAATAACAGCCTCGAGCACCTTTATAAGTACGTCCACCTCGTTCAACTCTGAGCATCGAGAAGCCTCCTCCCCTCTTCACCTTCGTTCCGTCTCTTTCTTAAGCCGAAGAGAGAAGCTGGATGTTGGATAACGTGGCGGTCGGAGAGATCGTGATCACGAGCGGTGGCAAGGAGCACCAGGGGAAGATGACGCTTTTCGTCTTCCTGACTTGCATCGTCGCCTCCTCCGGCGGCCTTATTTTTGGCTATGACATTGGAATTTCTGGTACATTTATCCTTATCATAGTCCTCCTGTATTCGATTCTAACGGAGCATGCTTACTCTGCTAAAAACATGGAGCTTCATCTAACGCAATACCTACTGTGTGGTTGAAGGTGGAGTGACGTCGATGGATTCCTTCCTCTCGCGTTTCTTTCCGTCGGTTTACAAGAAGCAGATGGCAGACTCGAGCACCAACCAATACTGCAAGTTCGACAGCCAGTTGCTGACTCTCTTCACGTCCTCTCTGTATGTGGCCGCCCTCCTTTCATCCTTCCTTGCGTCGACGGTGACGAGGATGTTCGGGAGGAAGTGGTCCATGTTCGCCGGAGGGATAACCTTTCTGCTGGGCTCCGCCATCAACTGCGCCGCCATGAACGTCCTGATGCTCATCCTCGGCCGTGTCCTCCTCGGCATCGGCATTGGCTTCGCGAATCAGGCAAAACGATCGATTTATTTGCCCCAAGAGAATCATCCCTGTACGAGTCGGGACGCAACCCGGTATTCTTGACTGTGCTCTGCTCTGTTGTGTGCTTGCGTGCAGGCTGTGCCGCTCTACCTCTCCGAGATGGCACCTGCTGATCTCCGGGGCACTCTTAACATCGGCTTCCAGTTCATGATCACCATCGGAATCTTCGCCGCCAACCTCATCAACTACGGGACAGCCTCGATCAAAGGCGGCTGGGGATGGCGCGTCAGCCTCGGGCTCGCCGCGGTTCCGGCCCTCTTCATCACCATCGGCTCGCTGGTGCTGCCCGACTCTCCCAACTCGCTCATCGAGCGCGGCCACGACGAAGAGGCCAAGGCCATGCTCCGCAAAATCCGTGGCACCGAAGACGTCCGAGACGAGTACGACGACCTCGTGGCGGCCAGCGATGAGGCCAAGAGCGTCGACCACCCTTGGTCCAACATATTGCAGAGGAAGTACAGGCCGCAGCTCACCATAGCCATTCTGATCCCCTTCTTCCAGCAGCTCACCGGCATTAATGTCATCATGTTCTATGCTCCCGTGCTCTTCAAAACCATCGGCTTCGGCAGCGAGGCCTCCCTCGCGTCGGCAGTGATCAGCGGCATCGTGAACGTCTTCGCCACCTTCGTCTCGATCGCCACCGTGGACAAGCTTGGACGCAGAGCGCTCTTCTTGCAAGGAGGCACACAAATGCTCTTATCTCAGGTAGGGATCATTTCTGGATCGATCACTTCACAAATTCGTCGATTGTGCATATGATTAATGTCGGAATGATTTGTGGCGCAGTTGGTGGTGGGAACTCTAATTGCGTTCAAGTTTGGGATCAGCGGTGTGGCCACCGATGTAACAAAGAACTACGCCAGCATCATAGTGCTCTTCATCTGCTTCTACGTTGCAGCCTTTGCATGGTCATGGGGGCCTCTGGGGTGGTTGGTACCAAGTGAGATCTTCCCCCTCGAGATCCACTCGGCTGGGCAAAGCATCACCGTCTCCGTCAACATGTTCTTCACGTTCTTGATCGCCCAGGTGTTTCTGACCGCTCTGTGTCACCTCAAGTTTGGCCTCTTCTACTTCTTCGCCGGGTGGGTGGCGATCATGACTGCCTTCATCGCCTTCTTTTTGCCCGAGACCAAGAGCGTACCCATCGAAGAGATAACTCTGGTCTGGAAGAAGCATTGGTTCTGGAGCAAGTTCATCTCCGACGAGGACGTTCATGTCGGGAACTCCGAATCGGTCGACGACAGAATTGAAGATGCGTGAACGAACGAAATAGAACACGACGGAAAGCTACATAAAATCAGATGCTATCGAACGGTTGCAACTTGATCGAGCATGCAATGCACCACTTGATACTTCGTTGATTTATGCATTCCACTATATCTTTGATCCGTCGACACTGTATTAAAACATGTAAATATTTTAAATCAGTGCTTTCACATCGACCTTTTCTACACACATTCATTCTCCAACACCAAATCTGAAAAGTCCAAACTGTCGTTGGTTGATTTCCCTCCATTTATACATCCGCTAACTCACCATATTAAATCACACAGATCGATATATTGCTTTACCAATCATGTCAGGCAGGAGGAGACGAGCTCATACATCGAGCTCAAGCGCATCGAGAGCAAGGGCGCCGAGCCGGCCTCTCCAAGAAGGTCAAGGAGCTTTCCCTCCTGTGTGGCGCCGAGCTCGCGCTCATCGTCTTCTCGCCTGCCTGCAACCCCTTCTCCTTCGACCACCCCTCGGTCCACTCCGTCATCGGATGCTTCCTCTCCAGCCGCGCCGTATCTCCTCCTTCGATCCATTGCCGCCATCTGCTGTTGCAGACCGTCCGATGATCTCTGCACACGCTTCAGTGTCTGAATAAACGAGCTTGACAAAAGACGAGGAAGAAGGCAGTGGTTCTCCATGGCCGACCTCTTCAATGCAAAATTAGAGGAGCTTCAGTCGAATGCAGATGTCGAAGCCATTCTCCAAGCTTTGGGGGTTTCTTCGGGCGTCGACGAGGTCGACGGAATCAGTAATCCCAAATCAATCTCTCTCTCTCTCTCTCTCTCTATATATATATATATATATATATATATATATATATATACACACTTTGACACGCTTCAAAGGTAGGGAGATGCGGTCATGCAGAACAAAGTCGCCTGTGAGACCTTCCACGAAAATGGAGAACAAAGTAGAGACGCTTAGATCTCACGTGTCGATCGTAAGACACGTGCTCCCGACCTCGGTGGAAGGCTCGTCAAGTTACGCTGTGCAGGTCAATAAATACTGCCCTCCGAGACTTCAACCCCTCCTCTCTCTTTCTCTCTCTCTCTCTCTCTCTCTCTCTCTCTCTCTCTCGCATTGTCACGGATGGTGCATGCCCAGTCCATATCCGACAGCGGACCAGACTAATCCCTAACACAGATGAAAAGATTGCTGACTGATTCCAGCACAGTAGAGAATACTTAGTAAGAGAAGCTTAATGGCACGTGTGCATGAATGTCATCGATCAGCTCTTCCCCAACCTCGACTCTTATCCTAAAACTCCTCCTCTTCCTGCATTGATATATATAGACCTAACATGCAACCCCTTCTTACAACTACTCGTTACGGTCTCTCTTGGGTTCCAACAAACAAACTCATAGAGGAAGAATGGGGAATTGCAGCAGCTACCGGGTCGTGACCTCGGCAGTGGACGATGAGGATCGGGGATTGGTGGAGCCAGAGAGTGTCCAGCGGTGCACCCAAGGAAAGGCGAGGAGGGCCTTGGAGAATCTCAAGGAGAAGGCTAATTGCAGAAAAGAGGATGGAGAGCTCTCTTCTAGAGTGGTCAAGATCAAGATCACCAGGAAGCAACTGCAGGAATTGCTGAGGCGCGCTGACACACAAGGCTTGTTAGCCCCCCGCCACGCCCTCCTCGCCGATGTCGTCAGCAGAGGAGTCGTCGGCCATGCGCGTCGAAGCCGGAAGTGGAGGCCGAGACTGCAGCGTATACCGGAAGTAGCCGAGCATGATGAGATCGATACATAGTTTCACCGTGAATATATATATAAATCAATGCAGATAAGAAGTCCCATCAGGTTATACAAATGGTGTATATGAAGAACATATCGTGAGAAAGGAGGGTTGGTTTTGCCATTACATCTATTTTTATGCATGTTGGTATCGAGAATCCGTCCATCAATTCGATGTGTTAGAATTGAATCTTATCACACGTGAGAAAATGGATTGTAGCACAAATCTTGAAGTAAAGATCCAATGTGAGTGATCCTGGTGGATTAATTGATCTTTTACCTTTATTGAATCCAAATCACTGATTAAAATATTTAACTTGAAACTAACAATAACACACCTATCATATCCTTATAAATTAATTTTATAAATAATAAAATAAATATCCAATGTCATGATCTGAACATTAATTGATTTGTCAATTTCATTGAACCCAAATCACTCGTCAAATATTTAAATTAAAATTGAGAATAATATATCTATCGAATATTTATAAGTCAATTATAGTCTTATCCACTTTCAATATGAAATTAATCAAATTACATCCAAACTTTAACTTCGAGAAATTTAGATTTTAATATCCACTTTATAATTCAACCTTTTCTTTTAGGTGTACTCATAAGTCATATTGTACCATTATTTTTTTTAATAGATTAGACTTCCTATATCCAATTCCAATTGAAGATAGACTAGACTTCATGTTATATAATATATATTATTATTATTTTTTTAATTTGCAAAGGGTAAATGGTGAAGGCGGCTCCGTTGCTTTGCATCTACTTATACTTTTGCAAAGGAAATTTTATTCCATGGTCAATATCGCTGCTCATAGTTTTAGGTCAAAGGATAGGTCACAAGTCAAATCGCTGAACCAATCGGTCAAACCACATGTTATATATTAAAAATAAATAAATTTAGTGTTATATTTAACAAAAATTCTAAGAATAAAAATATAAACATTATGGGACTTTTTTTTTTCCAACGATCCTGATAGAACGAAGGGAGTTTAATAACAGTCATTTTGGTATTTTGAGAACAATTAAATTGACTTTTTTGACATTTTGGATCCAATTATTGAATTGAGTTTCCATAAAGGTCTTCTGATTCCTAACCTAATAATTCAAGTTCCCAAAAAATGCACGTATCCCAATTGCTTACTTCCTTTCTGATTAGTTTCTACGTGACGATCGACAGCGTTATATTTCCGCCACCTTTGTCGTGGAGGTTTAAGAAGGCATTGCTCGTTTGGCTTTCTCTAATGGTCAACTCATGATGAAGTCAAACATAAAAATATCATTGACCATGAAGCATGGCGATTAACGCAAGCGAACTAATAAGCTGTGTTGGTGAACTGATGCATCGTGGCTAATGAGTCAGCACGACCTGGTCTACGGGTTGATATCGGACGTCTTCGGTCGTTTGAGCTGGTTGCCGAAGTCGGTCACGCCTTCAGGTCGTTTGAGATGTTGACGTTGGAATATTTCGATGGCGCCTCCCGGTTGGGAAGTTAGTTGGTAGCTCTCGTTCAAGATGCTGGTTGACGGCCCTCCGCCGGGATGTTGGTCGGCACGTCGAGAGGAGAAACGTCTCTCTCGATCGGGATGATCTTACTTCGGGGATGATCGTTTTCCTGCACAGAAGGCCCCCGTCGGGTGATTACCGACTGTGACCCCTCGACAAGTAAGTCAGTGTTAGGTTTTCTCTTTTTTCCTCTCTCTAGGTCGAATGTTAGTTAAGAGCTTTTATACTATTGTACGAGGGTCGATCGTATGCAGGTTTCACGTGAAGACCGACTCTCGACGGGTGAGATGATACATTTGTGCGGCCGTCATCCCTTGGACACGCGGAACGAAGTCATACGACGTTGTCCTGAGCTTTTCGAGACGGGACGTTCCGAGCAACACCTTGGTATGGATTCTAGCTTGACACGTGAGGGTGCTCCTCTTGCTGACTTGGCAGTAGTATGGCGTGGCATTGATTGTGACGTAACCTGAATCCAAAATATATCCTTTATCAGCTAGCATGTGTTTGGAAGTATAGCCGGAAGCAGCTGATTCTTACGAAGTAACTTTCTGGGCATATCCCAGCAATATTTTGGAAGCATCGTCTGATTAATCCATGCTTCGGTTTGTTCTACCAATAGTTACCGATAAACCCACTAGTCTGTGGCACAAAGTGAAGCCTGTTAGTATCTTTATTTACTATGGTCATCGAATGCCTATTTGACTTCTGCTGATGCCCTGAAGGTGACAAATGGGTTTTGGATTGCTGTGGAAAGGTCGAATGCGACTGCTAAATGTTTGAAAAGAGCCTCAATGTCAGTGTCGTGAACTTTGGAAGCTATCTATCATGAGTTATTTCGTTCGAAGCTTCTTCGTGGCCACATTTTGACCTCACGATTCTTACCCTTCTACTAATGAGTATTCTTGACACCGAAAGATGCTGGTGGGGCAGACGTGGAACGATCGACCAATCTAATCGACTCGTATCGAGAGCCTTTCCATCTGATCGATAAACCTTCTCGCCTCCGATTGATGTGATCTCAAAATAATGATAATTATTATGTCATGGTTTATCTTTTATAGCAGGTCTCCCCTAGTCACGAGCGGTGAAAAATAATATTCTAAATAACAAAATATATTATCTAATATTTTCTATTCGATGGAGCAGATATTGACATGGGGTGGATCGATGGTCGAAAGTTTTTGTATTCTTCTATCGAGTAGGATACTGCACTGAAAATAAATAATTTTCTTGTCAATTCTATATCTATCCGATTCGTAAGCTGGATTATATTACGTGTCGAGTTAAAATAAATGAGTTCGAGTCATTTTCATTCGTTAGGAAATGATAAGTAGATATGTAAGCTCAAACATGACCGACGAATTGGCCATCCTAGCTAAGTATCAATCACATTTGATCAACAAATGATGGTCGGATATGGAGACATGTGACATCAATAGATCACAAGTGACCAAATGCTCAACCATCCAACTCCATGGTAAGCATAGTCAAATGATGAGGGCTTTTGGAGTGGTGAATATCATGCTAAGTCCTTGCCCAAAATGTTACAAGATTTCCTCTCACACCTAGTGATTTCTATGTAATTATTCCTGGACCACGTATAAAAATGATCTTAGGGTATATATTTGACACATTGATTTCTTTAAGCTCCTTAGCTAGCCTAATTGGTCCAACTAGATTTGAATTTTTTTATTTCAAAAACTAACTTGATCATTAGATAGGCATCGACATAGTTGGCACACTATGTGATAACTCTAAAACAAGCCTTGGTTGGATCTAATTCATTCTCAAATCCTTGCAATATAATGGAGGAACCCATCCCCCCAAGGCTTTCGAATGCCAATCTTAGGAGGGAAATTCTAATCCAACATAACACATAGTGGTTGCCTTTATTTCTCAAATGATACTGTTTTGAGTGGCATACTCCCTCATGTTTTGTACTTTTCAAATAACACTCCAAGGTACTATTAGGGAATGGTTCTCTAAGTTATCCCCGAAATCAATTTCCTCCTTTAGATAGCTTACGATAGAATTTGAGTTAAACTTCATTAGCTATAAGTTACCAAAGAAATTGATTAGATCTAGGAAATGGACGAGGAATCCCTCGCCAGTTAGACCAAATGGTTTAACAATGAGGTCAGGTTAGTGGCTGATCTAAGCTCATCTATTCTCATCAATGCCTATATCAACGATCCTCAAGTCTCTAAGTTATTTTATTCAGTTATCATAAGACTAGCGGTCACTTTCCTAAAGTTATTGCAAAAGGTCGATCGTCACATTGTGATAGAGTTGGTGATTGATTGCGAAGAAAAGAAACATTGAACTCGGGAGGCCTCTAAGGGAAGAAAGGAGTTCATGCTTAGAAAACTTAGAGCGCCCCGTAATGCTAAACCGAGGGAAGATCGGACACCCCCTCGTAGAAAAGTTACTCCGTTGAACATGTCATATATTGACGTATTCATACAGATAAGAGAAAGACTTGCTTTGCACCCCTCACATATTATGGGTTTCTCCAACTCATTGAAGCTGCTCAAAATACTATCGCTTCTATTAGTCGGATGACGATGGAAGTGACAATGCCTGATGCAGCAATTGGATGATGTTGCCCTTCCTAGCTCCCATTGTCTCGGGAGTTATTAGGAGCTTGGGAGGATGAGGGGGCTTCGAACCCTCTTCGATGCTAGTTGGGCGATGGTGATGACGGTGGTGGTGCGATGATAGTAGGATGTTTGCCGAGGCATGCCTCAACAACAATTGTTTAGTCCTGATTGTTTGTTGTTGGATGAGCCATTTTGGTACTTCCAAATGAGACTCATCCCTCCTTTGAGTCCGAGCCGCCACCTCAGCTCTCCTAGTTGGGGGACGTTTGTTGGTCCCTCTTCCTCCCTCGACATTAAGGGGCTTCAAACACTTCTATAGAGCAAAACACATTACCACGTATATCCAATTTTGCATGAAAAAAACATGTTAACTCAAATCCTACTTACAAAAGGAAAATGAGGGGAAGTTTCAGATAATGATCATGAGGATTAGGGTTGATCTTAGCTTTACTGAGCCAAGTTACGCTCATTTGCAATATGATCATGGATTCAAACAAAACGACTGATAATTGACGTTGTTACTCCTAATTCGACTTGCTCAGCCTCGAAATTCAATTCTAAATCTTCCCAGTGGACTATGTCAAGTCGATGGGCCACCCCCTCTACGAAGGAACAAAAAAGTATCTCTTTTTTAAAAGCTTTGTTAGAAGAGGTTGCTCGCACAACCTGTGCCCCAACTGGTTAAATGGTTAATCATGCGGTCTAAGTTCCAACCAATCAAACAACAATGCACAACTCATAGGCCAAGCGTATAGTTCAACAATGCACAACCCATGGGCTAAGTGTGTATTTTGATGACGTATAGCTAATGGGTTAAATGTACATTTCGATAACGCATAGCACATGGGCCAACGTGCATTTTGACTAGTTCAACTATATTTGAATTTCTAATCTTGAGAACTGACTTTATTATCGAACAAGCATTGATTAGAAATACCTCAAACTCAATTTTGTAGGATCGACAAATCATCGCAAAACATAGCTCTAGAACGAGCCTATGTCGTATACGATTTATCTCTCTATCTCAACAATCCGAATCGGCCTTCACATGTAAATATAAAAATAGTAGCTCAAATCCGATATAAAATAAGCTTCATTATCTAGGTAATTAATATGATTTAAATAAATATAATGAATTGATAGGTACCAACTCACCGTCATCCCCAATCTCGCCACTTCAAATTGTCCGACCGAGCTGCAATTTGCGGTCGATCTGCTACCTAAAACTCTCCACCCGTCATGCGATGGTGGATACAGGTCGACATCAAGCCTCCGCATCACCGTTAAATCGAAGTCTGCGCTTACGATCGAAGTCTTCGCACGATCATTCACGCAGTCCACTCACTCGCCTCAACCAATTGCTGCTCGCTCCCTCCGCAACGCCACCCGAGGCAGTGATTGGCTAGCCTCGTCCATCTCAGCAGCCACATCAGAGTCCTCAATCCTCCTCTACAAACTTACGAGATGGGATACGCCACATGAATCCGGCGCACAAAGACCGCGCAGATAGACGTCGTAATCGCAGTCGTTGTCGTCGTGTCCCTCGTCGTGGTTGGCGTCATGTCTCGACGAAAGGCTGCCACCGAAACCTTGACCACTGTTGCGTGAGGCTGCCGCTTGGCCTCTTCCGCACACAGGATAAACTTAAAAGGCGCATCCAACCAGAATCCAACAAGACCCTAATCTAAAATCTCCCGGCGGATTCGGTCGATGTTTGGTCGGGTTCTTCTTCTTCTTCTTCTTCGAACGAGTGGCTTGTGGTGGCATCGAGTCCCACATTTTTTATACCCTCGTCGTCCCCACCACCGGGCCTCTGAGGGCTCACCACATACTTATATTCTCCAGAATCTTCTCTCACTTTCTGGCCACAATCGGATTTGTCCTCCCAAAGGACGAAGCAGCCACTCCTGCAATAGAGAAGGATCGTGCACATCGCACTGCAGACGCGGTTGCCGATAGTTCCGATGGTACTCACCGGCACACATCTAGCTTGGAGGAAGGATAGCTTGAGGGTGAGACCGGCACCGATCACGGTGAAGTACCTTCCATCCATAAAGACAGATGAGTGGGACAAGGACAAGATGAATGAGTACATAGAGATGATACACTCGTTGTATGTCCAACACTTGCCTGAGGCACAGAAGCCATCGGTCTAGGAGACGGGTAGAATTGTGTGCTCTTGATTACACCTTCGAGATGACGTGGTTATAGATGATTGTAATTGACATGCTCTCGTTCGCTGTCGGGTGTCTCACACTTCCATCTGCACTCAATAGGAAGAGTCTCAGTAGCTCGAGAGTCGGGCCAATGAAATAGAGATGCAACAATCAATTAATAAACCTTTCCTGCTTATCCTTTTTGTAACACCGAAATAGGTGTGTATGCATAAAAGGACCAGTGAATCTTAAAGATGGATTATAATTGAATGGATAAACCTGTGATTCCACGACAAAGTCACGAAAGACAAAGACAACAGAGTCTGATGTGATGTGAAAAATGTGGACATTTTAAATCCAAGAGTAGTCACAACATTCCTGATAGATTCATAGTAAATTATATCATCATCATTATATATATATATATATATATATATATACATCTTCAGATACTTGTTTCCAGCAGAAACTGAAGGCTGGTCACTCTCCAATACAAAGCATGATCTCAGTGACAGGCACCAGAAGAATAAACCTTAGAACATATATATAACATGTAAGTTTCACAAGGTTAATTGTTTCTTTAAAACTTGAATCATTCTTGGGAAGACTAGCCCATCCAATCCTAATATCAACATATGTAGGCTTTAAGAGAAGGCTTGCACCCCCACGCTCAGCAAAGTTCTACCAGCAACAACAACAACCAAAATAAGGCAAAACCAACAACCAGAGCTTAGGCACTATGTTATTATTTCTAACGAGTAGGACCATTTCTTATTCTACCCATTGGTTTTCATCTAAGAAGTTGAGTCTTAAGGTACAGCCAGAGCCAGATGGTTTCGTTCATCAGCCATGGAATTTCAGTTCACCATTCAGGTGTTCCTTCTTATTGGATAAGTTGCTGCACATTGTCTGCAAAATCAAACTGGTCATTACCTGTCTCTGGATCTTAGCAGTTGTTCAATCAAGTAATCTTGAAATGTCAGTGAACATAGTGGGCCTCGACACGTTCTGGTGATTCTTTGGTCTGATGCATCTTTTCGTTTGCTCCTGATGCCTCAACCATGCTCGTAGACGATTCTTTGACCTGGTGCATGCCCCGTTCTACTCCTAGGGACTCGATAACCTTTATGCTTAGATCTTCTGATGGAACATCCAAGATCATTTGAGATGTTTCTTTATTAACAGCAGCTAGGCCCAGAAAATCCTCAGCTTTCGCATCATCAACCACCACCTGCTGAGATGCAGCTGGTGCAGGTTCCTCATTGGCATCATTCAATGTGCTTTTGGGTAAAGTCTGGGGAATACAAGCTTGAACCTGCAAATCACGAGGGACATCAAGTTCAGTGTCAAAATCATTTGTTGCTACTTGATATGTAATGGCTGAGTATCCGCAACACTAGGTGCTACTTCATTTTTACTCAGCTGAGGAGCAGTGTGAGGAAGCCTAGAGGTTGCAGGTGATTGATTTACAGTTTTGAAAGGGGCAGCAGAAGACGTAGGTACAGCTTGCACTGGTACTGAAACAAGTGTCTCACTAAGCATTTCATCCACTGAAAAGGAGGTTCCATTTGGTGTTGCCACAGGGGCAAGCAACGGTGCAATATCATTCTCTGTTGAAACAGGAATACAGAGACGGGGATCAAACACCAAGCCCTTCAAGACATCTCCAGTATTGGCCACTCGAACAGTGAGCAGATATCCAGCATCAAAGGTTCCATCCAGAGTGCCACAAACTGCCTGGCCAAGTAGACCATTAGGTCCATGGCTTGAAGTGACAGTTGAATTAGCTCGTGTGGGGATAACTTGGGAGTGATGAACAGAATCGGCAATTGGACAAGCCTGAGCTGGAACAGCTTCGAGCCTATGACCAAGACAAGCTGATGGATTAGATCTAATAGTTGCTTGTGTTCCATAACAGAATCAAGTGTAATCGGTTTGCAAAAGCTTTGTGCTGTAGGTACCTTTGATGTTGTTGGCAACTAGGATTATCATAATCATGCTTTCGAGGACGACCACGTTTGCGCTTCAGAGGTAGGTTAGCTGGATCAACAGGGGTGATCTCTTGATTCTGTTGAGCCATGCTATCTCTGGCTGAGTTTATGCATCACACTGTCAGGTTAATTATTCCTTGAAACAGTGGAACCCACTTTTTAGTTAACTGTCAGCTCTTCTTCTGTAACAAAATTGCCCAGAAACATTTAAAAACTCACCAAGTACTTTCAAATTAAAGAACATGATCCAACCTCTGTTAGTCACATAAGACCATAGTTAACAAAAATTAAGCCAGCACATCATGCATGTTACGAACAAACAAAACATCACATATTGAACAAAGAATGGCTTCAGTTGTACTACACTACTACTGTTGTACAACTCCTAAGTAGAAAAACAAGTGCGACCATTTTCGCTTAGAATTAGTTTTGCTATGTAGGTTTCAGTCACAAAAAAAAAATCGTCGTCAAAAGATCTAACATTCCAAAATCATTCCAAATTAAGTTAAGGGGGCAAACAAAAAGGTCTTCATCGGTAGCATGTTTCTGGATGGGGAGCAATTTTGGAAACCAGCATGTCATATGCAATTTTTCCTTACTCATCGTTAAATAACAAAGCCTGCTAACCAACTATAGGAAAGCCAATGGAATTGCTAACAGGAATTTCACAAGTGAAATCCAACATTAATGTTTGCAAATATACTTTTTCCCTAACAAATTACTACTATAAACTCACATTGTTGTTGTGCCAAAAACCCAAAAATTATTGTATATTGGAAGGTGTGATTTGATTCTAAACTATGCATTGGTCACTTATACCTCTTAGGTAGGACATGGCCCGAGGGATTTGAACACTAAAAGTGAAATTGATTTTTTCCACCAAGTGTTTGGCCATGAGAATGAAATTTCAATTACCATTCCTGAAGAAATTCAATTCCTTTTCCAAAGCAAATTTCATTCCCAACAACTTCAGAAAATTGTTCTTCGCTGATTAAAAATGTCTTTGTTTGTATGTCAAAGTCACACCAACACAAACATGTACCTTACTAAACATTTTATTCATAATATATTAAAGTAATTAAAAATTTTAAAATTCAAATATAATTATTAAATTGAAGTACATCATTGGCATGCTTCTAATAGGGTAATACTAATTATACCAATACAGGAATAAACAGAAGATGAACTCCTTAAACACAAATTTAAAGAGTTGAAGAACCAAACATTTGGACAAAATTGGTTTTTCTTGTCACAATTCCAATATATTTCTAATTTGATTTTGATGATGTACCAAAGACACAACTTTTTTCTTCTCCAAAAGGAGAGTTGAGATGTTCTAATTAGGATTAGCAGATGATAAAGGGCAAACCATCATTGATTACTGATCATCATTAAACATGTGTTCGAATGAATATTTGTTAGTCCTTCCAAGTTATCATTTACAGTGTTCTTTTATAATTATGTGATAATTTGATAGTCATTTTCTTTTAGATTTGCAGTATCATTTGACCTGCCTTCGTCAAATAGTATATCCTACCTTGGTCAAAAACAAATATTGCCCTCCAACTTCTGGTTATGTCTTAGTAAAACCAACAGATTTGTATATTAGTATTATAGGGGTAAAGAATGAAAGAAATATTTGCTTTGGGGTATTAAATGATACATCTTTGCTTTCGCAACACGCATTTCGAACAAGCTCGACAGTCCACATTTCTGTTTTTAAGTTTTAATTTATGGAAGTGAAAAGAAACAATTTTCATAGTAAACCAACTTCCTATCACATGTATAAGTCCCTAAAAATTGGTCTTAACCATTCGAAACCCCAAACGTGTAGAAACCCTCATGTAATTAATACAGATCCACAAAAGAGGGGAAGATTTTGCCCATGTTTCCGAGTCGATACACTACCCAAACTAAGAAATCAAAACCGAACCCTTTCATCTCCACCAAATCCAAAAGCCATTGAAGGAGAAGCAAAAGGATCAACCTTTAGCCGGGAAAAATTCTCATTTTGGACATAAAAAATGGTTTTTTTACCGATTCGAGACAGATAGAATTTTGTTGGATTGAGAAAAAGAAAACCTAACTCACATTTCTCCTGCTCGGTCATTCGGCCGAATCCCACGAAGAACAAACCGGCCAAGAGACGGGACAGCACCGAGAGGGAAGAGGACGAGCACCACAACCAGATCACGCCCCAAGAGCTGAAGAGAAGAGGAACCCTAGATCCCTTTCCCTCTATGCTTTCCCTCACTTTCAGTCTCCGTCGCTCGCTCGCGGGCTGGCTTTCGCAGTGAGATCAGTTTCGGCAAGGGAGGATATATGTCTTAACATGAGGTGGTGGGAGAGGGAGCGAGTTAGGGAGGAAAAGCTCGCGTCCATCAATGGCGTCTCGGTCGCATTAAAACACGACATTCCCCGCCACCCACGGCAGTGCAGCACGAATCAAGAGGCTTTCTCGAGGCTCGGCGGCCGTCAGATCTGTCGGCTTGCCCACGCGCTCCGCCCTGATGGCCGCACGACGCAGTGGCTGCCTTTGATCCGACTAATAAGCACCCTCCAAAAAAAAACACGGAATAACAAAAAAATATATAAAAAAGAAGAAGAAAAAGGGTGGGACAAAATAACTGAGAATTATATAAAATCGGATACGCATGATTTAGTCTAAAACTATATTTGTTTATATTCTTATCAAAGTGGGATATAAATTCTATCGAATTTTCACTCGTGATTTTCTATAAAAGGAGGTCTTAACATTCAAGATATTTATATTTCTAAAATATCTTTTCAAGCCTACTTATCTAATAGCCTTTGGATTAGTTTTGTTAAGATCGATTGAATTCATGAGATTTATGAATTATGTTAATATGTATTTTATTCCCTTTCCGAAGCGAAGTACTTTCGAGGGTAAACATAACCCAACGGATTTACAAGTTTTTGTTTCTCTCACTTCTCAATATGAGATTAAATATTATTATCAGTTTACTCCCTTCCAGGAGTCAAAGGTGAAAGGTGGAGATTCAGATTTTCCTTGATATTATCAATCAGAGATCGACACGATCGAGTTTTGTCCCAAAGGCATAAAATCATCCAAGTGGCTCCCGTGATGGTTGAGAGAGGCGATTGCTATAGGGAGTGAGGTGACCAGGGGGGGTCCGAGGTGATCTTGGTGGCTCTGTTGTAGACTCTATCCTCCTTAGGGATCCTGTATAATGGTCGATATTTAGTGAATTTTCCGACATAATCCATCCGATGATTAAATTAGTTTTTCATAGAGTGTGTGAAGACTAGAGAGTACAAAGTGTGGAGAGTCTAATCCCTGCTTAGACATCAAGGGCTGGTTCTTATACCTAGAAAGCATGACGACCATGATCAACAAGTGATTGATCTATGTATCCTTCATTTTTGTGGACGGTTGATTCGTACAACCTCTTATTACCCATCGTTTTCCGAGAGCGACAAGTGGGGGCATCGCCTACCAATCCTAACAATTAACAAAGTTAGCATCAAAGCTTAACGAGAATGAATCCTTTTATCCTTCAATCTTAGCATCAAAGCTGTCGTTGCTACTTCTTTTTTGATGCTTTGGTACGCTCGAAACAGTGCTGTCTTTGACGACTGCAAACCTACCCCCACAGGTTCTATGTAGTAGAAGAATCCTTGCTTCTATGAGGAATTATAATCCTCTCCACTCCACTCCTCTGAGAACAGCCATGAGGGTGGCTTGGAGTTTGTCCTCCGAAATAATGATGGCTCTTGTATTCTGGATGAATGCAGGTTTATCCAAGATCGGAACATACCATATTGCAAGGCAACTACTCGTTCTGGAGGGTCTCATAGCTGCTATTCAACAAGGCGTGCAATCCATCCACATTGAATCCGATTCCAAAATCCTTGTAGATATACTTGCCGACAAGTCCTCATCGCCCTGGAGAATTCGAAACATTGTTGGCAACATCTTTTGTTGACTCTGATCTTTTACTGCTTACTCTTTCAACCATATTTTTCGTGAGAGAAACAAAATAGCGAATTGGCTGATCTTATCTGGAGTGATGTTGTGTCATCTGAGCTCTCATCTTTGTTAAGCCCATATATTTTGTGTTATACTTTATATATATATAGTTTATATATATATAGGGAGAGAGAGAGAGAGAGAGAGAGAGAGGGTGGAGGAAGCTAAACTTAGGTTCAACCTCTGTAAAAGCTAAATAGAGAAGAATGAACCGCGACCATCGTTTTCTTTGCACTTCCAACGATCCAAAATTAACAGAGACAAAGTCCTCACAAATCCTACATCCGTCTTTGTTTCATTCTTTCGTTCCTGGGACTTGGTTCTTCGTTGTTTGTTCTGGTTCCGTCCCAGCATTCCTTCACCTGAGTGGACCGACTCTTGGGTCGATCCACAGGGTATACTCTTCAATTTACTTGTGTTTGAGGCTTCGGCGAGCAACTCATACAAGAGGTCGATGGGTTGCTTCTGCTGTTTCAATTCATCCGATGTGCAAGAGGAGCCCACCGAGGAGGAAGAAGGAAGAGAAAGGAACGCGCTGGCCTCCCTTGTCAACAACCTTGCCATTGAATCGGGTGTGTGTTCATCTTCACTTTTCGTTGATTCATTGCCAACAAATTAGATAGCTTTGCGGCATTGTGCAAGAAACAATTTGCCCAAATGTTCAGAACAATTCCGACCATATGTTTGATTTTGACGTGGTTTGGGTAAAGACTTCATATTGTTTGGATTGAATTGGTGCAGATACCCAGAAGCATATATCTGTAGCCGAAGAGCTCTTGCGGATAGGCAATGGCAACAATTCTACTCGAGTTTTCACGTTCGATGAACTCTCAGCTGCAACCAACAACTTCAAGGCAGAATGCCTTCTTGGCGAAGGTGGATTCGGTAGAGTCTACAAAGGACACCTCGAGGACACAAACCAAGTAATGCGTGATCACCTTCTTCTTCTTCTTCTTCTTCTTCTACTACGACTACTACTACTACTACTACTACTTCGTAAATCCAAGCAATCGATAGCTTTCGATGACCGCCGGATTCATCTCCTGCAGGATATAGCTGTCAAGCAACTCCAGAGGAATGGCTTACAGGGAAACCGAGAGTTCCTTGTCGAAGTGTTGATGCTCAGTCTCCTACATCACCCAAACCTCGTCAATCTCATTGGTTACTGTGCCGATGGAGATCAAAGAATTCTGGTTTACGAGTGCATGCATTTGGGCTCACTGGAAGATCATCTTCTCGGTAAGCCATCTCCTGATCCATTCCAGCAAGAGTCGTCGTGAATGACCACTGGAAATTTCTGCAGATCTTTCCTCAAACAAGAAGCCGCTGGATTGGAGTACAAGAATGAAAATAGCAGAAGGTGCTGCTAGAGGCTTGGAGTACTTGCACGACATAGCAAACCCACCCGTGATCTACAGGGACTTCAAAGCATCTAACATTCTTCTGGATGAGGAGTACAACCCGAAGCTATCTGACTTTGGCCTGGCCAAGGTTGGACCAGTCGGAGACAAGAGTCACGTTTCGACAAGGGTGATGGGAACCTACGGCTACTGTGCTCCCGAGTACGCATTGACGGGGCAATTAACGAAGATGTCTGATGTTTACAGCTTCGGCGTCGTGTTTCTGGAGATCATAACAGGAAGGAGAGCCATCGATACATCGAGACCTTCGAACGAGCAGAATCTTGTTCACTGGGTAAGAATAATTCATTTCATGTTTTAGCTGTGCCTAAGCCAAATGCCCAACTTTCTTGGACTGAAAGCTCGATCCGGTGCTCTTGTGCAGGCAGAGCCACTGTTTAAAGACAAGAAGAGGTTTGTGGAAATGGCGGACCCATTGCTGGAAGGGAATTACCCACTGAAAGGCCTCTACCAAGCTCTTGCAGTCGCAGCAATGTGCCTACAAGAGGAAGCCAGCAATCGTCCACTGATCAGTGATGTTGTGACCGCTCTGGAGTATCTGTCCAGTCCACCAAATGAAGCTTCTCAAAGCTCCAAAGAATCTTTCTCGCGGAGCCTATCCTCTCAAGATTCAGCAGAAGAAAAAGATTCAGCTAATGATGGCGGGGGCGAAGCTCAATCGAAGTTGGAAGGTGAAGAAACCCGTAACTCGTTGAGATTCAAGGAAGAAAACATCGAACGCATCTGACACACGCATGAATGCTTCAGAAACAGAGCCGACAGCTGTATCTTGCATTGTAAAGCTCAATTATTCTAAGATGCTTAAAAATAGATCTCTTTTCTTATCTTCGTTATTGTCGATGATTCGGCGAATGCATCAAGGATCCTCCTATTCAGTAAGACAACCTCGTATGCAGCTGTGGAAATAAATGCGAGAACGATTCTGTCGTTCATCAGTTATGTAGTGAATACCACCACCCATGTCAATCAATGCAAACAAGCGAGTGAAACGAAGGAACTAAATGAAAGCAAATTAACATAAGCTCTTCATATTAAAAGGGTGGCGTAGCACAGAATCTTTCAACCAGCACCACAAGAACAACACAAAACACAAGATAAAATGGTGGGAAATGAGAGAGTATATGCTTGTTCCATGGAGAGAGAGAGAAAGAGAGAGAGGGGGGGGTAAAATTCCAGCAAAATCCTAGAGGTGGTAGTCCTGAAACGAGGGGAAGTCAATGCCCGAACCAACCTTTCCTCGCATGGTGGTGGTGGAGAGTGCCTACGGGGTATTGAGTTGCTCCGAGGCCGCCAAACCAACACTACGCTGCAGGGTAAGTCTGAGGTGCGTTCTTGACTTCCCACAATTGATGCTCCAAACTCCACCCTTTCTTCTGCACATCAAAGCATCATCATGCACCAACGAATGTAATACTTCAGAGACAACAAACCATGGATTATGCGGATGGAAAAGGTCACTCACGCATATCTTGTGTATTCTTCAGGCTCAGTGGGCACTTTCGCCTCCAGCTGAAGCCTTGATCCGTTCAACAGTGCATGCGATGAGGCTGTTGACTGTTGCGACTGATCCAAGAGACAGCTTGGCCGTCGGAGCCGAGTCGACAAGGATCTGAAATGCTACAGTCAAGAGGGAGCCGCCTGATCCGACGCCGTCCACCATTTCGCCGCCTTGTCCTCCACATGGCCCGTCCGGGAGGATGGCGAAACCTGACGGCAGGAGCGCGACGTAGTCAGGATCGCCACCGTTAAGCACCACGTTCATGGCGATGACATCCACCGGGGCGTAGATCACGTAGGAGCCCGTTGAGTCTGTGCAGCTCTCTTGCAGTATCAGCATGTTGCTCTGGCTTGAGTTCGTGCTCTGCGATCGCCCGTCATGCAATTTAGAGAACGATCACCCAGTCTGTATGGTGTAGCAACATACGACTACAAATACCAATACACTCACATTGACGCGTAGCAGGGAAACACAGTTTCCATGGTCTCGGCCATTAGCGATGTGAGCCATTTCTTGAACACCACCACCATTTGAGAGGATATCCCACTGTAAATGCATGAACAAAACCAAGAAGTGACGTGTGCTCGCATAGTTCGGATCTCAGAAGCATACGAGGCATACCTCGCTGCGAGAGCTTTCATCACGTAGGAAGTCGAACACCCTCTTCGGTGGGACAGGAAGCCAGAAGGATGTGGCCGCATTAAGAACAATACCAGGAGGCCTTCCAGGATCGTCTACGCTCTTTCTCGTCATAACCCTCACATCCTCTGCACCACTACCGGACAGTGTAGTCCATTGATGTGAAGCTGAGCCACCGACACCGCCACAGAAGCTTATCACCATTCTCTCAGCTAGCTTCAACATGCTTTTCCTGCCTTCTGGAGTAGTGATCACTGTATGTACGTATATTCCGTGGAGAAGAAGAGAACATCGAATTGGCTAAGATTAGAAACTCGCACATAATGACAATATCAACGATCATATGAAATGGGAGCAGCGGAAAGTTTTACCGCCGATGTCTCCAGAGGGTATGTTGCTAGCCATCACACTCGCTAGGCGCTCACATTGCCTATCCAAGGTACTGACCCACCTCTTTGCACCAAATGCCAGACCTGAGTTCACCAAGGGCCTGTAGATATTATGCACAGACCTATCGTCCACTTCGACATGTTCCACCCAAGTAACCTGTGGAACGGGAAAACAACTCCTAAGAACAGTCGATCAACATGTTAGCGTTGGATTTCTAATCTTCCTGATTGTTCTTCACCTTTGAGTAGCCATTGGGCATTTCTTGAATCAGGCAGCCGGATGGCCTTCTTCGGCATCGCAGGACTGGGCTGGGGCGCAAGCTGTCCAAGGAAACATCAACCACCGCCCAAGTTCCATCCGCGTGCTGCTTGCAGTACCTGACGAACAAGCTCTCCCGAGTTGGAACAAGCGGAGATGGAACTTGGAATTCTGCTGACATCTGAGGATTCAAAGATGGGAGGATATTATGCTTCAGCACAGAGTGAGTCCTTCGGAAGTGTATAACGTCGATCAAGAAGAACAGATCATAGCTCTTCATGAGCTCAGTGGAATATGGCAGATGCAGTTTCCCAGGTAAAAGATTTCGTATAAGACTATGTCTCGCCACAAAGAAGATGCAATCTTACACGTATGAACTAAAACCGCTTTAAATTCAAGAGAAATTTGGAAATAGATCGAGAAAATAAGTGAAGGTAGAACATTGGGCAAAAGAAATATACCACTTGCAGAGCTCCATTGTAATTGCCAGCCACTCCAGTCGATAATACTTCGAGTGTTAATGCTCTCGACACAATGCCCGAGAACACATTTGCCCATTGATTCTGTAAACCATCAAAAGAGTTATGAGAACAGAGACATGAAATCCCAGCATCAGAAGAGCAAACCTTTAACCCTTCGTAATCCATCCTACTTAGTTAAACCACGACTTCCCGTACCACGTCCATGAGTATCTCGACAACATGCATCTGGTTCATGATCACCACCGCAGTCTCGCGCGACGCCTCGGACTTCAGCCCCAGAAGTTTCGGCCCAATCCCTCTGGGGAACGTTCTGACGTACTCGTCTTCGTTGAGAGTCTCGGCTGCGCCATCGAGACCCGGAATCCAGAGTGGCTCACTGAGCTGCGCCATCCTGATGAGCTCCTCCATGGCGGCCACGGCGAGCTCGATGACCACGGGCTTCTCGATCTCCGGCAGCCCTGACACGCTCCTCAGTAACTGCCCGGCTCCGAACATCTCACTCCCAATCCCCTGTTGCACCCCCAAACCTCCGACGCCGAGGTCCAATGGTGAACGTGAAGGGATGGCGGGAGAAAGGAGCGGGTACGACGCCACTGGCTTACCCACGTATTTAGCTGCTATCCCTGATATCCTATCGATCTGTCAAAGCATGGGAAGAGCAGTTGCAATTCACATACCTAGCGCAAAGCATCATAAATCTCATAATGGGGGGTGAAGAGCAGTTACTTCTTCTCTCAGCCGAACATTTTCGATCCTGAGGTTGTGTTCGTCGAAGGACATTTCTCCAAGAGCAGCAGGCCCGCCACAGTTTGGGCATGAAGCATTGCTGAGGGCCTCCTTGTACCTTAAGTTGTCGGCACGAAGCTTCTCGTTATCGGCTCGTAGCTGAGAGTTCTCCTGCCGCTCGTGTTGATTCTATGACAACGGGAGGAGAAGTTTAAGAGCAGTGTTAAGCAGCATGTGATAAGAGACTAAGACGATGGCAATAACGTGAGGGAATAGGATAATGGGCCAGGAGAAAACGTGGTCAATGGCCGACATGCAGTTTGAGCTAAGTAAATGTCCTTAATGGTTATTGAAGTCGTAGGAAAACACCTTCATTTGGGTGCGCTTGTTCTGGAACCAAAACTTGACTTGGAGAGGTTCCAGCCCAAGCTGCCGGCTCAGCTCATTTCTCTGCTTGTCATCCGGGTGAGGGCATTCCTTGAAGAAACTGCAAGAAATGTGAGTGCAATATGTCAAGAACAGGACAGAGAAACAACAATTAACATAAAAGAATTGGCATAAGGAAGTGATTGAGAAAGAAAACAATCAAAAGACAAGGTCTTGTTGTTTTAATCTTCTAAGTAACTGTCCTTTGTGTTGGTATCTTGTGCAAGGAGAGTGATGAGAGAATTACGCCTCCATTTCTTGGATTTGATGCTGTGTGTGGCGATGGTAGCGTTTCTTCCTAGGGCGCTGGTTTTGGTCCTGATCATCGCCGGAAGCGCCCTCAATGTTCTCGCTGCATGACTTGCTCTCGAAGTCGTCCTCTCGAGCCCTTGCCATCTCGCTCTCTGCGGTGGTGGCCTGTGCGATCTCCACAAACTGGTTATGATGTTGGTGCTGGAGTGGGATTTGCTGCCCTTCTAACAAGTTTGGCTACAAAAGCAGCCACAAAGGCTCCTTCAGTCCTCGTATTTCGACAAGAAATTGAATTCAATTAATCGAATGTTGTGACCAGTGTGATGAATTTGGAAAAGGTGCAAAGGTGAAATAGAAAGGAGGTTGGGATAAAGGAGTGCCGTCGATCAATCGTTAAGCAAGGTTTGATGTCCGAAGGTGTTTCTGTAGATCAAGTGTGGACAAGTGCATATAAGAAGATTGGTGAGAGGGGATGAACAAACACAAAACTGGTTGATGTATTCTGTAGAGAGAGAGAGTCTCTTTTTCCTATCTCCTGTCGAAGAGACGAAGGATAGAAAGATTTAAAGAACTGGAAGACAAAGATTAAGTGGAAAACGAACAAAAGGACTCAAACTTGTGCAACTGTAATCCTTTCACTACTCACCTTATCTTTACAGACCTCGACAAAGCTCTTACCACAACAAGATGTGCAAGAAGAAAGAGTACTGATCTGCTGACCTGGCTGAGCGACAACACCGACGACGAGCCATAACCGGTGCCGGTGTTCCTCCCGATCATGGATGGTGGTTGCCTTGCTGGTATCATCAGCCCCACAGGCATATTTCACTCATTCAAACCCTAATTCTTCCCCCCCTCCACTTCTCTTTCTCTCTCCCTTTGTGTATATATGTCTCTCAATCTCGATGAAGATGATAAAAAGGTGTCTTACTAGCAGACTGCGGATTGGACTCAACTTGGGTCTCCAAAGTCACAAGTTTCAGAAAAAAATAGGAGAGAGAGCAGAGAGAAATGGCTTTTTAACATCAAGAAACGTGACAACCAAGGGATAGATGGAATGTGAGTAGCCAATATCACTGAGATCTAGTCATAGGACATGAACGCTCTCTCTTCTCTCTCTCTCTCTCTCTCTCTCTCTCTCCTCCTCCTCCTCCTTTGTTTTCTACGTCAGGAAGAGAGCAAACAGAAGAGAGCAGGACTTAGTGCATGCGAGGAAGAGGAAGAGGTGGCTTCAGGGAAGAAAGCACCGGGAGAGAAGCCATTAGATCAGGGACGGGAAGGAGATCTGGACAAGAGGAGGGCAAGGGATAGGGAAGAAGGAGAAAAGGGAACAGGTGGAGAGGAAGTGATGAGGATGAGTTATTGCAGAGCGCATTGAGATGGTGCAATTGCATTTATTGAGAGGATGGTGTTATTAGGGTAGAGAGAGAAAGAAAGCGAGAGAGAGAGAGAGAGAGAGCAAATGTGTGCTTTAAATTTTTTTCCACTGGTTGAGTATAAGGTGAAAGAGACGATTGGTGGATATACCAACCTATAGAGATTACTAAGTTTAAGACATGTAACATACTGTATCATTTGCTCTTAGTAGTTTTCTTGTTGGATGTGTGCAGTCCTAAGAATAACGATACTCTGGTAATGAAACAGAAGAATATTTGGACCTACGTATGCATTCATCATACTTTTTCTCTCTTTGCTTTGCAAATATGTGCCCCCAAAAGATTACTTCCATGTCATGCAAAGAGTTCTATCTGCACACCGAATGACTTGGAAATAACAGTTTCATTTTGGAGATTATTGTTTGTTCTCATTCAGAGGATAAACTTTTCGTTCACTTGTTCTCACCATTAACTAGATATGTTCATAGAATTGACCATTGACGAAATGGAGAGCCAACAGAGTTTCTTCATCATCGGTTGGGTTGCCCTAGGAGTGAGCCAAGGCTCTTCCTGTCAGGGCAGAGCGATGCTGAACCATGGCACAAACCCTAAGATCTCCAACCTTCATGATGGCGGAGTGGTCGGGTGGGGTTGACTGGGTTTTCTCATTTTCCCACTGAGAAACACCTCCCCAACTCCCCCTATTAAATGAGCTTGTGCCCTATTCCCTGTCTTCAATTTCTCCTGCGAGGAGCCCTCCTCTCTTCCCCTCCAACGCCTCGCATTTAATGGCTCTGATCGCCACTGCTTGGGTTGCGATAGTGTGAAGGAGAGAGAAGATAGAGGGGAAGCGAACTCGAAGGCTTTAATGCGTTCATGCCGCGTTCGCATACGCATGTACATGTAAATGACAAGTTCTTCTTTGCTTCTTAGACAGAAGAGAGAGAGAGAGAGAGAGAGAGAGAGAGAGAGATGGCTCGAAGATATTGGACTCGAAAGAGAGACCCTAAAGCTTGGTAACGCAAAAGGGAGTGGGACCGAGGAGTTGCGAGGGATGACATGCATGTCTTGGCGTTTGCGTAGAAAACTACGTGGGACAAAGTCAAAAGATACCTTTACTTCTATCGTTATCTCCTTGGGGTTATGTCCTTGTCGTATTCTTCATCTTTCGTCTTACTAATTAGACCATATTTATGATCTAATCGTGTTTGTTTAACCAAAGTTAACGCTGATTGAGAGTTCTTGAATCCTTACCAAGTGCTGATAACGGGAGACAAATGCATGCTGCTACACGTATTACACGAAGCCATTTCATCTTGGAGCACTTAACGCGATTCCGCGGACACATCCCCCCCATACCTGTGGGTCCCACAAAAAGGACAAGATTGCGAGTCCCGAGGTGGACCCACAGTCGAAAAGAATCGTCACCGTCCATCTCCCAATCGACGGCTGCGGACCCAGTGCCAGATCACACGCGGCCACGGCCAGAGGTTTCCGCGTAAGCGACGCGGCTTTGGAGGGACGAGAGATCGGAGGACTGATGTCAATAACATTTACTTCGAGGGGTGTTTTTGCTGATAGGACTCTCTCTGACTTTTGTCACCAACACAGTCCTCCATTTGACCTCAATGTCCCGGTTCTCAACGTGGGTGTTTCAGACGACAGCTTCTCTCTCCTCTCCCTCTTCATCTCAACCTTTTCCGTAGCCATGATGATGTGAATCGGAGGGTGCTGTCAATGACTTCCATCTCTCTCCCCTTCCTCTTCATCTCAACTTTAACTACTGATCAGTGGTGGGTATTTGATCGGCTATGAATTGAGCTCTATCTGACAAGAACATGACAGGTGATTCCATCTAGATTTCATGGGTGAGATGTAAAACATTTAGTGTTTAACGAAGGTCAGAAACTTAGGTCAAATCAAAGTCAAATCTTGCTTGAGGTGATGTCAGCTTGATAGACAGTTCAACGAGTGGTAGAAGATGAGTGTATGATGTAGGCATGCCAGTTCTGATCATTATAATAAAGGTGTAATAAATCCTTCATCTTTCAAGATTCAACCACATGATGTTGATGTACATAAATACCTTTCATACAACAACTAGCTTTTTATTAGTTGCCCAACATTCTTCCTCTAAAGACTAACCAGTGGACTAAAGAGTAAACACCACCCGGTCTTCCACTCTTTTTCTGGGGTAACATTGAAGCTTTCCGGGAATGAATGGCTGGAACACAACCCAAGTTGCCTCACTGGTCCTCCCCATAAACATCCTTTTTCCCTAGGACAAGGACAATGCATTCAAAAATTAAAAAACTATTGCGTTGGCATGACATGCATCATATATTTTGTATGTGATAGGGATAATCTTGACACTCCCCAACTCTCTAGTTACGTAAACAACACTTAAGTAAAAGCTCGAAAATCACCTACAACCTATGATCCATAACAGAAGGTCACGTCGCTTGTCCCGACTTCTAAGAATGGGCTCATATCGCCCACTCTTGACTTATGCAGAAGCCATGCCCGTGCATTACTGACTGATGGTATGGTTCATCTTCACTAGCCTTCTTTTTCTGATGGTCGATGAAAGGACCACTCCATACCTAACCCAGAGCGATAAAAGAAGTCAACCCGGAAGCGTCCCCCTAGTGGTCTACCCCAGGCACCAGAGGATAAATGCCAACAAGCCACCCTTATTAATGTCTCCGTTGTACAGGGTAAGGGGGGCCTTAACGAACGCATGTCCAGGATACTAAGCACCTAGGTATAAAAGCGAAGCCTTAGACCAAGCTGGGACAAGCGAACAAAAGCTATTCACTCTCTCACTTATATTGTTAACCTCACTCTCCATTTCTCTAACTTAAATATTGGAGGGGTCGACCCAAGACGCCCTCGACGTAGACCTATTGTGTAGGACCCCCCATGCCATCTAGATACACAACCAAGAGGCGGCTAAGCAGCAAGGATGACCCAACTTTCCAACCCAGCTCCACCATACCAAGGTTAGATCGCTCTCGGCGAACTACCTCCCCTAACAGGCTCTCCATAACAGTTTGTCATGCTAGCTCTCTGCATCAATAAGGAGGAGTCATCATAAAGGACTTGCATTTTCGACAGTGAACCAATTGGGCCGATTCACCAGTCGACTGTTTTCATATGTTACCATTCTAGTGCTAGAAGCAAGGCTTGAATGTTATAGGAATATCCTTCCATTAGTCCTCCAAACAAGCGCTCTAGTGAGGAGGTGCTATGCACGTCCTCTAGTCCTTTTGAGCAAAGTAAGGCACACACCTCCCTTCTAATAGAATGTCGCATCTACCGTGGCCTAGACGCTAGGGCACTACTGGTGCTTGCTCAACGACCCGAGACTTCCCCCCAAGGCCAAGCACAAGCTATTTGCTCGCTCTATCAGAGGCATTCCTAAGTCTTACTCAGTAGGTCCAAACCCTCACCAGCATGATGTAAATCATTGCTCCACTCCTCCCCTAGTTGATGCATTATGGCACAACGTCCCACCCTCCGGTTGTCGGCTGCGCATCACCTAAAGCTCAACCAGAGAGTCCACACCCCACCTTCCAGGAATCTCCTTAAATGGGAGGGACAAGTGGCGTCCCCCTAACGGTCTGGCCCAAGCACCAAAGGATAAACGCCAATAAACCGCCCTCATTAATGTCTCCGTCATACAAGGTAAGGGGGCCCTTGGAGAACACATGTATAAGCCACTCAGCGCCTATGTATAAAAGCGAATCCTCGAACCAAACTGAGCAAGCCACACAGTCGAGCCATTCTCTTGTTCACAACAATTGAATCAAGACCCACTACGACAGAAGTCGTTCTAGCGGACTGATACGATACTCCCGCCCACGATAATCGAATCAAAACATGCTACAACAAAAGCTGCTCTAGCGGACTAATATTGATACTCCCGCCCATGACGGTCGAATTAAGACTCACTACGATAGACTAATATTGATACCTCCACCCACGATGGTCGAATTAAGACCCGCTACGACGAAAGCTACTACGACCAATTGATACTGATCCTTCTACTTATGTAGTCGAGCCAATACTCACTACTATAGACCTACACTCTTGCCCAAGTGGTCGAGTACTTGCCCCCAAAAGTAGAGGAAGGGGTAGGCCCAAAAGAAGACCCAACCTCTCGTGTGGAAGGGGTAAGCAAAAATGAAGAAAGAAACCTCCCGAAGTAGAAGGGAGAGGTTGAAAAATGGGAGAGAATAAACTCTCATGTGAAAGGGGGAGAACAAAGATAGAGAGGGAGGAAGAGAGAGAGAGAGAGAGAGAGAGAGAGATCCCTTATGTTAATACTTGTCTAAGCAAATATCACCCAAGCAAAACACAATCCATCCCCAAACGGGCCTCGCACCAACTTGCATGGTGCCAGCAATGAACCCAAAGCTAAATAACGATCGCATCACCACATAGGAATGTTGAAAAAGCGACGTCCTTCAAGCCCTTCATTCGAAGCTAAAAAAAATGCTTTTTTGAGGGGATGAATAATAGGGATAATCTTGGTACTTGTCAACTTCCCCCACCAAGTAACCAACACCTAAGCAAAAGCTCAGGAACCACCTACTCCCTATGGTTGCTAGTAGGAGGTTATGTCACCTATCTCAGCTTCTAGGAATGGGCCCACATGATCCGTCTTCAACAGCCTTCCCTTCCCGATTAACAATGAAGAGACCATTTCCTGCCTAATCCAAAGCAATAAGGAAGTCAACCTAGAAGCATCCTCCTAGTGGTTTGCCCCAAGCACCAAAGGACACACACGTAAGTAAGTTATCCTCATTAATGCTTTTACCATATAAGGTAAGGGGGGCCTTAGCGAACGCACGTCTAGGCCGCACAACGCTTAGGTATAAAAGCCAAGCTCCGGACTAAGTTGGGGCAAGTAGGCAAGAGGTCTTCACTCTTTCACTTACATTATTAACTTCCATCTCCATTCTTTTGACTTAAGTATCGGAGGGATCGAGTCAGGATGCCCTCGGTGCAGACCTGTTATGCAAGACCCCCGTCGCCATCCGAAGATACAACCAAGAGGTGGCCCAGTAGCAAGAACGACCAAATTCTCTAACCCAACTCTAGCATACCAGGGCCAGATCGCTCTCAATGAATCACCTCCCCAGCATGCTCTCTACCCTGGCTTGCCATGTCAGCTCTCCACGTCAGCAAGGAGGAGTTATTAGGAAGGACCTATACCTTTGACAGTGAATCAACTGGACCGATTCATCAGTTGATTTTCGTATGTTAACACGAAGAAAGACCTTATGTTAACCATTTCAAATCTATTCATGTATAAGCCAGGTTTGAACTTGTATAAACCTATTCCTTATCAGTTTATGAGTGCAATTGTGTTTTGCACTGATGAGTACAGTTTCGGAACATAAGAAGATATACTTTTTAGTTTAAAGCTAGCATTGCATGGTTAGGCTAAACAGAGGAACTCCTTGAATTTAGCAGCCAAGACAAGCCATTGAAATCAGCCAAGCTTGATGACAGCAAAACCTGAGGCAGTGCAATAGCTGCGCAATCATGTCCTTGACTAGTTTAGAAGATGTAAAATAGACGCACAGACATGGAAGCTGAATTACACATTTTGAATTATTATATTTGTTTCGTTGATGGGGAGATCCCATTCATTTCTGCGATTCATTGTTTCCTCCAAGAAAACATGAACCTTAACATTAATGCCTTTGCAATTATTGTGGTATTACCTAGTGGAAGAGGAGTAATTGGAGTCTGCCCATGCACGTCTTGCTCCTACCTTTTTGGGCCTTCATACCCCAAGCACTTCTTCATGATTCATGCCTTCACCTCATCTACCTTGAAATAAATTTGGTCGTGGATAGGGTCTTTATTCCTCCACTTTTTGGGAAGAATGATATGTTGTGATGTATGCAGTCTCCTCCTCCTCCTACAGTTCGATTTAATGCACTCACTAATACACATATTTATGATAGCAGAAGCTGGAGTATTTAAGGTTAGCACTAAGATGATGGACTTTCATAAGATATTTGTGTTGTATTGCCTGCCTTGTTATCTCTTCCTTCGTGACCATACGATGCTTTAAATGCCAACAAACAGCTTTTGATTTCTATGTAATTCTTGAGAGACCATCATTTTCCAGTATTCCACACAACTCAAGTCCTTCAATCACATACATAGCTACATTCTTAATGGAAGTTCTTATGCAACTATAGGATTATATAATCGAGAGAGATGACATGTGCTTGATAATTCAAGTGATGAAATGGACTCGATATAGTGATGATCACATGAGCCACACTAAACTGATCATTTAATGAACATGAAGCCATACAGAGAGAGATATAGAGACCATTGCCATCCTATATATATATATATATCTTATAACTTTGTGGTACTTCACGCAAATCATAATTATAATTGCAAATCATGATTGCATCTGTTGCAACTCTCGTCAAAGCTTTTTCATGCACAACCTTGCAAAAGGCTCGATCAACAACAGTCGAGCTTCAGCTTCCGGACCCGCACACCACCATTGCTGGCAGTGCTTTTTGCAAGAGAAACTCACTCCAGTCCAGAAGTGAGAATACCAAATAGCAAGTGATCTGCCATCTGCCAAAAACAGCAGCATTTAAGGTCGTCTGAGCACCAACCTCAAGTTACAGTGGCCAAAGAGAGATTCCATCTCATCATAGTCAATGTTCTGAGACCTGCACATAAAGAGCCACATACGTTTGTTTTCATGCAAATCTATCCGAGGAAAGAGATGAGCAAGACTGCATCGCCGCTATAGGAAACAGAAGAAAACACAGTTGTGTAAGATCACTTGATGTTAGATGTGGTGGCCAAAGCGAACATGCGTGGAGAGTATGTTAAGAGTAGTCGCTACAAATCCGTAGACAGTGATGCTTATACGTACATCAAGCTGGGTGAGTCACAGTCGAGATTGATTGAAATGCCCCACCCAAACCTACCACCAAGTCCAATCTGCAGAGGGCAAGTAGCACCGTCACCTCTCGGAAAGAGTACACACTGTCACCAGTCATTCAACACAGTGACAACGATGCAACAACACTCACGCAATCGAACTACGATCTGGAAGTGACAAAGCAATAGCGAGTACAATAAAAAGCCATGTCGATTCTATGTTTGTTTTTCGTGGCAATTTCTAGAACCTAACAATATAAAGACATGTGCATTATTAGTCTCGTATTAAAAATATGATGTGTGTATTAAAATTAATTTAGGTTTAACCATTTTGAATTAAGATTAATTTTGGACACGACCAAGAAGATGGCTTATTCGATGACTCATTTCCACCAAACTAATCAAATTCGAAATTAAGTTTTTATTATTAATTAATATTCATCGTTTTCACTCGGTTATATTTATTTACCTTCCATCTTCTCACACTTTCTCAGACTCGTGCGAGCAGCACTCGTCTCAAGTTGGTTGCTCTTTGTCGTCTCTATAGTCTTATGAGCGCATCGATTTCATATCTTGCTCCGTAACGGCGCGAAGAGGAGCTGTCCGTTCCCCGGCGACGTCCATGAACGCGATTCGCGAGAATATTGCCATCGTTCGCCTCTCCAAGCTCACCCGCTACGCAAACCCCGAGCCCAAAGTGCTCACGCTGTGCGATCTCGGCCGGCGAAGAGAAGCCATCCGTTCCCTCCTCTCCGATCCCTCCGCACCTGCTCTACCTTCTTCCGCCTACTCCTCGCTCCTCCAGCTCTGCATCGATTCCGGCGCCAAGGAAGATGGTGTGTCACTCCACGTCCACCTGCGCTCGGCCGGTCACGCCCCTGACCTCCACCTGAGCACCAAGCTCATCATCTTTTATGCCAAGTTTGGCGAGTTGGCCGCAGCGCGAAGGGTGTTCGATGATATGCCTGAAAGGAGTGTCGTGTCGTGGACCGCGTTGGTTTCTGGGTACTCCAGAAATGGGCGTGCCGAAGAAGCGTTGGAAGTGTTTTCTAACATGCGATCGTCGGGTCTTAAGGGCAACCAGTTCACGTATGGGAGCGCCCTCAGGGCGTGCACCAGTTTGGGTTGCATCGGCAGTGGCCAGCAGGTTCATGGATGTATAGCCAAGAGCAGATTTCAGGACGATTTGTTCGTGCAGAGCGCTCTCGTTGATATGCTTTTGAAGTGCGGGTCAGTCGATGAGGCATTGCGGCTGTTTGGGAGGATGAACAAGAGGGATGTTGTTGCTTGGAATTCCATCGTCGGTGGTTGTGCCGTGCGAGGTCTTGGGGATGATGCATTCGGAGCGTTCTGTTTGATGATTCGTGATGGTATGGTTTAAATTTGTTCAAATGGTTTTTAGTTACTCTGCTAATTCAAGAATCTAATTGCATGTAAGATCATGTAGCATATATGAATCAGTGCCACCATATGATATAATTTAAATGCAATAAATTCACATTCTACAATGTCTCATGGTGATTTGCGTGATAGCATTTAGGAGCCAGCTCATGGATCTTAAAAATATTAGGATTGCTTTTGTTAGGCTTGAATCGATTGTCCTAGCAACTTGGAATGTTTTTACTGCTCAATTTTTAGATCTCATTGCATATAGCTCAACGTTTAATCAATATGGATAAATTGCTGCTCAACTGTACTGTGTATTTCAGTTGTATTGGCATAGCTTGTTTTATGTAAACTGTAATTACTATCAAGAGACTGTAAGGCATAATCATCTTCGGTCATGAAAAATGTACATGACCTTAAAGTCGTCAAGATATTTCTTCTACTGCAAATTTCTTGTATGATTTCTGTAATTTGGTCATTATTCCTCAAAATGAAGTCCTCAAAATGTAATTTGGTCAGCAAGAACAACATTCAATCTTGTTGAATCTCACTTATGGACCTGTTACTTAGTCTAAACTCTTTATTGAAACAGGTATGCGGCCTGATCGATTCACTTATGCAAGTGTTCTAAGGGCCTCTGGTGTACTTAGATCTCCTATTTATGTTAACCAGATCCATGCTTCAATTGTCAAATTGGGCCATGGAAGTCACTGTGTTGTCTCTGGGTCATTGATCGATGCATATGCAAAATGCAGGAGCTTATGTCAGGCACAGCTGCTGTATGATTCTATGGTTGACCGGGACCTGATTTCATGTACTGCATTAGTTAGTGGGTATGCGCTGGACAAAAGCTGTAGTTGGAAGGCATTTGAGATATTCCGTGGGATAAATCATATGGGCATGAGAATAGATGATGTCATGTTAAGTTGCATTCTTAATGTATGTGCTAATGTGCCTTCATTGAGTTTTGGAAGACAAATTCATGCTCATATGTTAAAGGAGCACCCAGATTATGATGTAGCCTTGGGCAATGCACTTATTGACATGTATGCAAAGTCAGGTGAACTTCAGGATGCCTGTCATGCTTTCTATGAGATGAGACATAAAAATGTTATTTCATGGACTTCTCTGATAACTGGATATGGAAAGAATGGTTGCGGAGAAGGTGCAATAACACTTTTCTCAAAGATGGAGGAGGATGGGGTGAAGCCAAACGATGTCACGTTTCTTGCTCTTCTCTTTGCATGCAGTCATTCTGGCTTGATTAGCAAGGGCTTGGAATATTTTCACTTGATGGTGAGCAAGTATCAAATCGTTCCAAGAGTTGAACATTATTCTTGTGCTGTGGATCTCCTTGCACGTGGAGGTCAACTAAAAGAAGCTTATGATCTAGTTTGCAAGATGAATATTAGGCCCAATGCATCACTTTGGGGTGCTATGCTTGGTGCATGTAGAATGTATGGTGATATGAACCTTGGTGAAGTGGCTGCTGGATATCTTCTTAGTTTATATCCTGAAAGATCTGTAAACTATGTAGTCCTTGCAAATGTATATACTGCTGCAGGATTATGGGAGTCGGCATTGAAGATGAGGGAAATGATGGAACAAAGATCAACAAAGAAGGATGCTGGCCATAGTTACATTTAGTTGAGAAGAAGGCACATGTTTCCTGCATGCAGAAATACCTTAATCGTGAACTCAAAGCAGAGAAATAAGTTCAACATTCGTTAAATTCCACGAATGGAACAACAGGCTGAGTCTATTTTGTGAATCGTACATTCATCCTTTACTTTTCCAGAGCATGGTGACATATGTTGCAGAGAGAATCTTCTTTCAGAAAATGTTCTAGAGAGAATTTTGAAGGGACTTGTGGTTAAAGAACTCTGGAAGAGCCTTGTTCAAGTTGTCACACCAAAATGCTAAATACCGTCAAACAGCAGAGAACTTTTATCTTCTAAAGGTACCAGACATATCATGGTTTGAGTTATGAAGATGATGGAAAGTCTGCGAGGAGACAGAGTTGCTGCTGAGATTCTAGGAAAGCATAATTGAGCAGCCTCAAAATTCAGCATTGAAATTGTGTTTCAGCTTTTTAAGCAGCAAGAAAAAGGTAATTTTCTATGTCATTCTGCTCCGAATTTAGATTTATGGATCAATTTTATTTGCTCAGGGAAAATTTTTGAGTGACTAAAAAGAGGATAAGAAAAGGGAAAAGTTACCGTAAGCCAAAGACCATGCTGTCTGCATGTTTTTTCGTCACTTGATATGATATCTAGCTGGTCCGCTGATGGGCTATTTGTTTTGCAGTGTAAATTCTCATCAAATACATTGCTTGTAGTGAAAGCAAACATCTGATTTCTGTAGTCCCTGCTAGTGTTATGAGTTGCACATGAAAACTTGCATCCTTCAGATTTTCAAAATTGCTTCTCCCTTTTACCATGCTTCACTCAACTAACTTTCAAAACATTGGCTTCTCTTTCCCACTGTGGTATGTGAGAAACAGAATACTTGTAGGATTGTATTATTTTTCAGATTCTAAACTACATTAAAATATGAAGCGAATAAGTTAACTTTGAGGGAGACTGCAATGGAAGAAGTCATCACCAACCGCTAGACTTGTAAAAAGCCCATGGTGGATATGGTATCCATATCAAAGCAGGGGTGTGGCCTTCTTGTTTATCCATGTTAGAGTTAGATATAACCCACAAAGGAACAATGGGGTGTTTCAAACTTTTGTCGTGGACCAATTAGTATGGTGAATAGATAAGTATATCTTGTTACCCAAGAATCAGGTTGCCTAGCATTTTAGGCCATATGGTGAAGCAGTTTCTGGTTTCTTATATATATGGATGTGGACCGTTTGTGTATATTTCTTTTTCTCCCTCTTTTTTCTTGAAGAGAAACTTTAATAGTCACTACAGTTTTAATTTTTGAATGCAGGAAGGAATGATTTCTGATTTCAATGGAAGTGATGGCTGTGTTGGCGCAGGCAACAAGCAGACAACTGCATGAGGCCACCTCAACCCTGCAAAGTCAATGCTGTGTCAACAATCTCTAACCTATGAGATCGTGATGCTTATGGTGCTATTTCATATGATCTTTTTAGTTGCAAAATATTTTATATTGCAAGCTCAGAACAGGATGTCATTCTAGAATATAGTCTAATACAAGTTCCATTGGTCTATGTGATGAACTTGCACATAGCAGGAAATATTATGTCTACAGGGTTATGAATGCCATTTGTGTTGATTCACTGAATCTTGTGGATTTTGATGCCTGATATCCACAGGGAAGAAGTTAAATGTGAATGTCCTCTCAGTTAGTCCTTTTCTTACAAAAGAAAAAGGAAAAGAGATTTGCTGGAAAATATTTTTACTACTCCAAGTAATAGTTTCATCAGAGATAGTATAGGGACATCTTGTTTAATGTTGTACTGTATATTAGCCTATCTGGTCAAGCCTAAACGGAGACTACATTAGTGTGTTTCTGGCACTGTGGCCTCCAGATTTCTACTTTGCTTCAGGAACTAATATGATAAAAGTGTGAACCTTAGGAAATTACTGCTTTTACTCTTCGAATCACAAATAAAGGTTGATTTGCTAGTGATTAGAACAGGTTCCTGTTGGATACTATCATTTCGTTTTCTGTATCCTTGAGATTTTGGTGCTCCATGAAAATGAAAATTTGTCTCAAGCTTTTAGAAATATGAATTAGTTCAGACCAACATATGACAATGGCCGGCTTGAAGCTTTTTCATATAATATTATTACTTGCTGGTTTTCTTCTATTATTTATATAAAACTGTTATTGGTCTTAAAATTTGATTTACCAGTACAAATTTATAAACCATACTGCATGCGAACAAAAATACAATATGCTGTGTGTGTGTATATATATATATATAATTAGATATCAAAATATTTAGATATATAATCAAAATATTTGGAGGAATATATATGAAATGAAAATATATAGAGGGGTAAATATAATATTTGTAGACTTTAAAAGGATGTATAAGTAAATTTATATTTTTTTTTCTTTTATTGGGATTCCATGTTTTTGACAAATATTATAAATCGGATTCAGTTATCGGATCACACAGAAACCCGCATCCGTGACAGATCAATTATAGGATTGGGTTTAGCACACGGAGAACGGAATCCGATGTAGAAAAACTTGGGGATAACTTTTCATGCAATTGGGTCAACTCGGTTAGGCGATTCAAAAACTTCCTACGAGATCCAATCAGACCTCGGCGTCCGCCGATTGGGGCTTCTTCGAGCTGTGGAGGAGTTGAGCTTCTCAATCTTGCTTCGAATTGTCGTGTTTTTCTCCGTCGATTCTGTTGAGCCGACGGTCGATTGGATCACCTCCAAGGTTTCGTTTTCCCTTATGGATCTCTTGATTTCGATTGTTTTTTTATCTTTCCTCATTATTTGTCGTTGGGTCTTTCGGCGTTAAATTACTCTCGGAAGAAATTAGGTAGACGCCAGGAGCAAAAGACTGTTTTCTCCTTTGTAATCATCTCGTGCCGGAACACATGATTTATTGGTTTTCTTCTTCTTTTGTGTTGCAATGGTGTCGATGAACGATTGTTCTGTGATGATAAATCGCGCTTTTGCTGCAATGTCTTGTTTCTTGGAATAGGGAAGGTATTCCTTTGCGGTTGTGCGGGTAATCAGTGGCGTACATTGGCATAGAATGACGTGAACGTGTACGAAGGTTGTACATTTGTACTAGAAGCGTATTCTTTAGAGAAACATTCTTAAAGTAGAACTCCGGTGACCTATGAATCTAAAAGTTTCTCGTTCAGATCACTGTTTTCATGTTTTTAGTGACTACAGAATTTCCTGCTAATTGTTGATTCAGTGGACGAGGGTGAGTATGGCATAGAATTATTCATTAGAAGTCTTACATTTATAATTGTTCTAGAAAAATTCTCTTTTTTTTGCAGCAGTGACCTTGTCTTTGGACCACTTGATTGATAGGAGTTTTTTCTCTTTTTTCATTTTTGCAATTAGAAAGGCATTTGGTGTGAGTTATTGTGAAGTCTTATGTGGTCCAATTCTTGGTTCTTTTACCAGAGGTAGTTAATTAGTATCATACATTATTAAGAATGATGTAAAACATGTTTTGGAATAGTATGCTTTTATTATATTCTTTAGAAATTCATCCCAAATTACATTTGAATATATTGCTATCTCACTCTACTGCCTTTTGAATGATAAAATAAGTCAGACTAAGCCTACACATTCTTGTTTTCATTTCATTAAGTGATTATGCAACTTCTTGAGCTGAAAAGAGGATGTCATACAATTATTCGTTAGAAGCATAATGATGCAGTTTTTTTTTTGTCAGGTAGCTGTAACAACCTGGATCAATTGGATAAAAAAGGTTCACGAGTGGAAATCGATCTGAAAGTGGATGGAGGGAGACACACAGCGTTGGGTTTTAGGATTGATATATATACTTGCAGTGGCAACAATATGGATTGCTGCTAGCTATATAGTTCAGTCTGTTGTAGACTCTGGTGTTTCTCCTTTCTTGATAACTTACATCTGCAACTCATTATTTGTGGTTTACATCCCTATTGTTGAAATTTCTCGATATGTTGAGGATTCAAATGAAAAAATCTTTTCCTGGTTCAAAGGCAAGAATCATTCTGATACGCAGCTATCTGCTGATTTGGAGAATGTAAATCTTCTAGTAGAAGGTGATCATAATACTCACCCACCAGTGGTCAGTCCTACTGGAATGGAAATTATGTCAGGAGCTGTCTCTGGTTCTCAAGATTCTGAGAGTACATTTCATAGTCAGAGTAGAATAATCTTTGAGCAAGAACCAATTATGGCCATAGATGATTGCAGTCAGCAAGTGGATTCAAAGGGACGCTGGACTCGTACTCGTGTGGCTACAATCAGCTTGCTGATATGCCCTTTTTGGTTCTTTGCACAACTAACCTTCAATCTTTCACTTAAGTATACGACAGTTACAGTAAGTATGATTTCATAATTAGTTGCCATCTTTTTCTACAAATCTCCTATTTCCTGTTTGTTTTGTAATAGTACATTAAGGGTATTTACTCCTATCTGCAGTCAAATACTATTTTGAGCAGCACGTCAAGCCTTTTCACTTTCTTGGTTGCCTTAGTTTTTCTTGGAGAAAAATTCACATGGCTGAAGCTAACAAGTGTTCTTCTCTGCATGGGAGGAACAATAATTGTCAGTCTAGCTGATTCAGGTTCTGAAGTCAGTGCAATTGCAACAAATCCTCTTTTAGGAGATGTTCTAGCTCTCATTTCAGCCGGACTATATGCTGTTTATATCACCCTGATTCGGAAAAAGTTACCTGATGAGAAAAAAGGAGAAGGTCAAGCAAGTACCGCTCAGTTTCTTGGTTTTGTTGGGCTATTTAATCTCTTGATATTTCTTCCTGTTGCTGTATTTTTAAATTTCACAAGATTGGAGCCCTTTCGCAGCCTTAACTGGAATCAATTTGGCCTTATTGTTGGAAAAGGTTTGTAGTCATTTTTATTTTTAGCCTCCAAGTTTCAATTTTATTATTATTCTTAGCTTATATTATGAGTATAATCTCTTTTGATCGTATTAGATTATCTAGTGATCACTTTCTTTTGGAAAAATAAAAAAATGTTTTTCTGACATACTCAATTCTAGATGCTACTTAAGTTAATGCTCTTAGAATGTTATCTTTGGACACGTGGTACCTATCATGATTATCTTTTGAAGAAGGTTGGCATGAAACAATGATTGAATTTATATTTACTTCAATCCTTTTCTCAAGAAGGAAAAAGATTGAATACCTCACGTTTCACCAACAAGCATAGCTTATGACATGTCTTCTAGCTTCGAACCATCAATAAGCACTGGGAACCTCTATATCTTAATCTCTTGTTGGCTTTTCTATTTGTATTATGATAGTTCCACTACCATTCGTAATGTAATAAAGTTTTGAGGATTCAATATTTGTGGACTTTGTTACATGAACTATTGAGTATTAGCGGAAATGTACTAATGAGGTTACAAGCATCATAACTGGAGTAGGTGAAATCCTATTTCTTATGCAGTTCTATGCTATCCAGTTCCAGTCTTCCCATTTAGAAGTGCAGCAGCTATAAGAATGGTTTAATTCATTCGCAATGTGTCCAATATCATGATGAGGTCTTTTATTGGAACTTCAAATTATACTCTGTGGTCAGTAATTCTTTTACAGTGATATAATTTTTTGACAAAGATTATGACTCCATACTATTGGTTAGTAATTTGGTCTTGTGTATTACCAGTAGCCATAGTGCCAGTACTATTTGAGCTATACTCATCAACTCCTCGACAGTGGAAAAACTGAAGAACTATAGAAGTATCGTACATGTGTGTTCTATCTTCTGACTTCCATGTGGAAACTCATTCATGATTACTATTGAAGCCTACAAACTATAATAGCTTATTGGAAACAACAAATGATAGAAGTAATACGTCCTCTGGATCATATTATGTTACCTAGCATATTTGTTTTCCTTCACAAGAAAGTCATGCTGAATCATCCTTTTTAGAAAGTTCCTGCAGCTCTATGCATACGTACTTGCATATTTTTGAAGGTCGATATGATGAATTTTCCTTTTATTTAGTCTGTATTCTGAACAAAGACTAGGAAATGGTTACAACTTAACATTATTCTGATTTATGTCGGCACAGGTTTATTGGACAATGTGCTGAGCGATTATTTATGGGTGAAGGCCACCCATTTAACAACAACAACAGTTGCTACGGCTGGTCTAACAATTCAGGTCCCGATAGCCGCTGTTGTGGACACACTGACCGGCCATGCTCCCCACCTCATGGACTTCATTGGAGCTGTCGCTGTTATGATTGGGTTTGCGGGGATCAACATCCCATCTGATGATTCCCCTGGAACTCAAGCCATCCCGAAAGAAGAAGTCACAAGCATTGTTGTGGATGATGGCCATCTTGAGCTGGCATCAGATGGTGGCACGATTGATGCCCGATAGTGCAGTATCTTTTCATCCCAGTGGTTCTCAAGACTTATTTTTTGCTTGATGGATCAGGCAATATATATGATCTTGATCATCCGCATCGGTGTAGATCTATCAGTTTATCAATCCAGAGAGCTTTCACAACAGGAGACGAGGATCCTCAGCAGCCTCCAGGCATCATATGCTGACATGAACAGAGACAGTCCTTCCACTGGCCATAGAAAAGTAAGTACAAGTTCACCCATGCCTCCAAATAGGTGATTTAGTGAGTTACTACGACACTGTTATAAGCAAGCTTGGTTGGATCGCTCTGTCCTCACCAGGCTTTATAGGGATATCTATTAGAAGATTCTTTTTTCCTCAATATTCTTAGCGAGTTATATACATGCCAAAGGGTGCCCGACACTATCCCTTGAACTTTGAATGCAAATATTCGATCTGCATACCGAAGCTTGCAGATATGTTTTTATACTTGTGTAAAGTAAAACTATGTTGAAAGTCAAATTTGATATGGGGATTGTGGCGTGTAGATTGATGACTGCTGATGTCTCGTAGCCACTTGGGCAACACGTCATCATCACTTGGTGGACACTTCCAATCTTATTCGATCGACATGTCATGTGGGGTTAAAGTCCACGACACGAGATAGACAACATTAGCTAACTAAGTAGCAAAGTCATTCTCGATATTTAACCATGATCTTGAATTAATAGTCTCATATCATGCTATATATAGGAAAGACTCAATATAATAATATACTTGCAATCATCTAACATATCATAATTATGTGGAATCTCAATGACAAAGCTGTAAATATAATCAACAACAACATTATGTAGATAATTTAGGCGTCGTCAGACTCATTCCGTTTCATGAACATTCTCCTACTTAACTCCGCCGCCGTCGGCAGTAGGAAGGCTATACAAAACCCAGGCATCTCGTGCCAACTTGGCAAATAAAACATGGATATCATCTACAAGTCTCGAGATTCGATGTTCCAACTAAAACACCTCCCACTATTGGTCGAGCCGATAGTCTTTTGTGGGACCCACGACTGAAAACCAATGAGTGGGGGCCGTTTTGTGTTCGGTGCCTCGGCCGACACACGAGCAAGAAGTATATTTTCTTTGATGAGCATTATAATGAAAGAATTCGAAATTATTTTTGGACGATTTATCCGAAGAAAGCTTGATTTTATGGGCTTTTCCTTAGGAGTCTCGAAGCGTCACGAGAGGATAAGTATAATTCTATCCAATAATAATATTTAAGTATAATTCTATCCAAATCGGTTATAAACCAAATCACGTAAAAATCTTTTTTTCTTTCATTTCTTTTCCGTTTCTCCATCAATTTTCCTATGGAAGGATAACAAGTGTTTATCGTAAAAAGTATTAAATGGGAGGATAAAAGATATTAAAAATTTATTTATTTTACATGTCAATCTATTAATGATTCATTCGATAGAATTTGGTATGTTGATAGCGAGATAGTAATTAGATGAGTATCCCAAGACATATTGGGATCCTTTTCCTAGCAGTAAAATATTATCTAGAAAGTTCATTGTATGTATAATGAGATACTAAAAATGACTCGAGCTAATTCAAACTTAGAGTGGAAGTAAGTCAATTATACTCGATGTGCTGAGATGTCAAACTGTAGTCGAGATGTCCAGCTAAGCTGAAGAGCTATTGAGGAGCTAAAGTGCCAATGTGTCTAATCTCTCAAAAAATCTATAGCTAAGTTTGATGTCAAGTGTTTATTGAGTTGAGACATTAGAAACGACTTGATCTAATTAAAACTCTAAGTGGAGGAAAGTCAATTCTGCTCAATATGCTCAATATGCTGAGATACCAAACTAGAGTTGAGATGTCGAGCAAAGCCAAAGCATTAAGGTAGAGCTAAAATGCCAATGTGCTTAATCTCTCAAGAAATCTACGGTAGAAGTTCCATGTCAAGGGGGTCCCGAGGTCCCCCGCCATTGAGTTCAATGGGTCTCGCTACACATAATTAATGAAGTCCGTATTTGAGGTCGAATCGATAAACTCATAATACACCTTATGAGCCTAGCTTCAATAAATGGACCAATGTTTAGAGAACATGCACCATGAGTTCCCAAATGGTGAAGGCAGGGAATTTATCTAACCTCGTCTTAATCAAATCCCCTTCACATGATAGATACAGGAGAAATTAGTCCCCTTAAGTTTTCGACTCCCAAATCTAGAACTATGTAATGGGGAAGCAAATTTGATGGAGTATGTGATGACTTTCTGTACTATATGAAATTATATGGCACTTAAGATAGTATGATGTGTCGAGCCTTCACCATAACTTTAAGAGATATTGCCCGAAAGTGGTACACCCACTTGAAACCCCTCTTGGTGAACAACTTTACCCAACTCATGAGGGAACTTGAGAAGTATTTTGTGGGGAATGTGCACCCATGACATTTAACTGCTACCCTTCTTAGCATCCGATAAGCAGAGGGCTAGCTGCTAGTAGCTTTCGTCTCCTGATTTACTAACGAGACTCGAGGGTTCACAAATTTCTATCCCTTTGTCCTCATACAAGCATTTATGATGGGGTTGGCTATTAATAGAGAGATAGTTGGTCAACATACCTGAGAAGCAATGGTAGTTGGGAGGTGTGAAGAGTCACAAAAGTACTTGAAGCAAAAGCATGCACCCCCTACCCCATCACCGAGGTACCTATAATGCATTCTTTGATTAGATGAGACTCTCTTGACTAAGAGTTGTCCTCCCTCCTCTCATCATGTCTTGCACTGAGGCCTTCTTGTAGACTCAAGAGAAGGGGATGTTACGAGATCCTCACCCCATGTGGTTCGCTCTCCGGAGAAGAGACAAGTTCATTTGCTATCGATTTCACTAATAACATAATCATGATATATAAGATTATCTTGACCTCAACGAGGAAATTCAAGAATTGATCATATTGGGTCATCTTGGCTATTTCATTCGAAAAGGATGAAAGCTCTTTCTAAAACTAGAGGATCAGTTAAGAGGCAGATCGACATGATTGTGGGTGAACTAGCCTTGACTTCTACTCGATAATGGTGTCCCTCTCATAGAAGTCATGACCCAAGATGTCATTAATAGACCCTTGAGATGGTACGAAGTTGACCTCTCACCTCGAGCCGATTGAGTTGCTTCTTGAGGTGTTATTGGACCAAGTTATACTAAATCAAACTGTGAAGATCAGATTAATGCTCCTTGAGTCCAATCGAGTTGAGCTTACTAACTTCCTCCGAGCAAATGTTGAAGTCTTTACATGATCTATGAGAGATATGCCTATAATTGACCCTAGTGTGGTGTAACACCATATAAATATCTCCTTAGAGGCTTGATTGGTCAAGTAGAGGCCAAACAAGTTTGTACCTGATCGCCAACAAGCCATTAGCACCAACGTTGATAAACTATTAGGTGTTAGCTTCATTTTCGAAGTATAATACCCTTAGTGATTTGCTAATGTTGTACTTGTTAAAAAAGTAAATAGAAGTCGATGAATGTGCATTGATTACATCGACTTAAACAAAGCTTATCCGAAGGATAATTATCCCTTCCCTTAGATCGATCAGCTAATATATGCTACCTTAGGTCATGAGCTATTGACATTCATAGACACCTTCATTATGTTAGGATCAAGAGCACTAAGAGGGGGGGGGGGGGGGGGGGAGTTGTGAATTAGTGCAGTAGAAAACTTTCGACGATTAAAACTGTGTTCGTACGATAAGAGCGATTTTGGTAGAAAAGTCGGTTCATAAATCACTTTAACTTGTGATCAAGCAAGATACAGTTAAAGCAAGTCTATGAAAGCAGTTTGCAGTTATGATGAAAATTAGAATGTAAACATAAACTGAAATATGATGTTTGTACGATAAAATTGATTTACGTCTAAACGCCGATTCGAAAAATACTAAACTTTGAAACACGATTGTAAATGCGCAGAAGACAGTAAGCTATTGAGGAGATTTGCAGTAAAGATAATATGCTCAAAGTAAATGTAAACCATAAAAGACGAGAGTTTATAGTGGTTCGGTCAATCGTGACCTACATCCACTAACGATCTTTCTTTACTAGGCGAAGATCAATCTCTTTCTTACACCCCTCTTCTCTTTTTACCGGGTTTAGGAGACAACCCTTACAAGCACTCACTCTCCTCTCTTAAACAGAATTCTAACACTTAAGCTAGAGGAGGGATTTCTCAACTGATTTCTATAGCTTTTTTTTTCCTTTTTTGCTCTATGTGCTTGTGTGTTTTACCTGGGGATTGGAGGGGTATTTATAGGCTCCAAACCAGTTTGAATTTGGAGCTCAAAACTATCATCTCCCGGAATTTCGGGGTCTGGTGGTTGCACCGCCTAATTGGGGCGGTTGCACCGCCCAGCCAGAGCTCGGAGACTGAGCCCTGGGCGGTGCCACCGTCGACCCAAGCGGTGCCACCTCTGGCCAAATAATCTGGGTCCAAATGGGCTGATCCATTCGGTCCAATTTGGGTCTTTCAAGGGCCCAATTGCCCCAAGATTAAGTTAATGGGATCATCTCTCATTTCTAACTTAATCATCATGCTAACTACGAATTTCTTAAAACATTTACTGCAATTTGCTCCGGTGCGTCAATCGCTTCTTCCGGCGAACTTCCGTCGATCATCCGATGAACCATCGGTGATGCTCCTGCGGACTTCCAACAAACTCCTGGACTTGCGATGATCCACTTGGCGAGTTCCGACGATCTTCTTTTGGCAAGCTCCTGGACTTCTCTGATTTGTTCCCGCAAAACCTCTGACGACCGTCCGTGACTTCCGTCGAGCTCTCGAACTCCCAACGTGATCATAGTATTGACTCCGGCGCAACTCCTGCTGCATGTCTTTCTTTCATCATAGTTAATCCTGCATACTTAAAACAAAACTTCGATCGAGATAATTAATCCTAAGTAATTAACTAAGTTGTCCGGCATGTCATTGGTCCCTCGACGCTTCGTCCGATTCTTCGGTGCATCGTCCTCTCCTACGGCCTATTGCCCAATAGGTCAGTTGACTCTGCAACTCCGATATCTTTGGCGCAATACCCGCTCTTCTTGGCTCGATGCCCAAGTCCACGACCCGAAGCCTTTTGTCGATACGTCGACCGATCCATCGGCCCGACGTCCAATCTTCTGACATGTTCCTCCGACACAACATGATTTTTTCTACTTTAATTGTCTCATCCTGATCGAAGCATCCTGCATTACTCAAAACGCAGATTAAAACATAAACACAATTATCAATTGGTTTCATCATCAAAATATGAGATTCAACACATTAGGTACAACTAAATATGGATGACACCTAAGTATCAGGAACACACATTTATTACTGATCGAGGGAGATAATGCTAATGGGTCATACATTTCGGGCTCAAGAATACAAGCGCTACATAGTAGAGGGTGATCAAATAAGATATTTAAGGATCAAACGGGGAGAAACATTGAGGCCTATAAGGATGACATGACCTTCAAAAGCAAAATGTCTGATACACACTTAGTTGAACTGGCCGAGATGTTCCTAACACTAAAGCGATTTAATATGTTTCTCAACTCCATCAAATGTGTCTTTGTGATCAACGTAGGAAGTTTCTTGAGTTCATTACACACTAACGAGGGATATATGCTAATCCTGAGAAGGTCCAAGCCATAATGAAGATGTGCTCTCCTTGATCAATTAAGGAGGTTCAACAACTAACTAATAAGATAGCAGCCCTTAGTTCTAGATCTAGCATAGTCGGTCATCGAGAGTGATAGCCAATCTTATGAGGGCAATTGAGTATCAATAGAGGATCATTCGCTCTCGGTATCATGAGAGAAATATCCCATGTATTCTCGCTCAGGAAAATCCATAACTAGAGTCATTCAAATTTAGAGAGAATGAGTTCTTTGGGAGAATCTGATTAAAGCGAGGCTCGTGTAGATGTCATATGGGCCTAACAATATCATGTCTGGTATATGGTCTCTAGGATATTAAATGGATGAGGGATTATAGATACACGATAATTAAGAGTAGACAAGTCCAATATATCCCCCCTATACTATCTGGGGGTTATGACATAATGGTCTAATACGTCCATAGTCGATGAGTTGAGTGAATTATTATGAGATGATAATTCACTGAATCAGAAAGAGTTCTGACAAGTGCAACTCACGACCAGCTTAGTATTGGGCCTAGAGGGTTATACATATATGGTGAATGATGCAATGAATAGAAGATTGGATATGTGATATCTAATAAACCTCTGTTTTATTAGATTTATTGGGTAAGACTCAATAAGAGTTTAGAGTGGATAATTAAATAGAGAACCATTTTTTATTAAGTTAGGGATAATTGGAAGAGGATCCAATGCCTAATATGACAGGATCCATTAGGGTAAATAAAGAAGTCTCTCTATAAAAGGGATATGAGACTAAAAAGGTTATAAGGCTGAACCCCTTTAGTCGCCACCTCTTGAACCTTCCCCATTCTTCCTCCAGAAATCTGCCCCCTATCTAATGTGAGAGGATAGTAAGAGAGCTGCCCCTTTGTTGGTGCCCCTATTTGCATGGTGGTGTGCAAAAGTAAGGAAAGAATACCTTACGTTAGGAGATGCGTCATTGCTTCATTCATCATGTGGATCACCACTAGAGAGGAGCTTGTGAGAGCTCCTTCATTTACAGACTTAGATCTACAATTTTAGAGATATATGATATCCCTTAGGTGAGAGTGTCTCATGAATCTTACTTAGTTTTCGGTTTCATAAGTTTTTTACTCCTAATCATCGCACGAAGATCCTATACCCCCGCTAGTTCCAATTCCAAGGTTCTTGCATAGGGTTCTCACTTGATGCAATATTTAATAGCTTTCCTATTAAACAAAGGATTGATTAGAGAAAAGGTTGATAGCTAAATGAAGAAAATATATCCGAGTTGCCTCCCCTCTAAGCATGAAACTACACTTGAGATGCCCTTTGAGAGTGGAGAACTCGAAAACACGACTCGTCTGAGCTATCGAACGCCTAGAAACATGATTATCACATGCCAAGTTAATACTGAGCACACGTTGACGCTTAAAAGAAGGTCTCGAGATGCACACAGTAGGAAGTAAATGATAGGAGGAATTTTACCCTTTAATCATAGCATGATTGCTTAGGCAAGACCCATAAACAATATAGTAATCACCTAAATAATAAATATTGAATAGAATATTCGACCCATACGGCATAATATTCTTTTGGATCTATCTATTATAAAGCTATTAATTTATTATCAATAAGGTATTTAATTTTTACCACTTTCCATCTTAATCCTGACTTAGCATTGAAAGGACTTGGTCAAGCACTCTATCGTCTTTGTATAAGTCGACTCCTTAATGGTCATTCAAGTCATCACCTCGTTCACCTGAGGACTATCACATAGGTAGCCAAAAATGATTGAAATATCACCATCAATCACTCCATCAATATCTAAGTTAGTGGAGGCTTGAATTAAAGTAATATATTAATGTTTAAGTTAACGAAAGTTTGAATTAAATATTCAAAGAGTACGATGAAAGGATTTTATTTATATATATATATATATATATATATATATATAGTTATTTATATTTAAAATTTCATAACTGCTTACGAGTGGACAAATATTTTCTCTATGTAACAAAATTTATCATTTCTTATCACATCGATGTCCCCACATGTAATAGCATGACATTAGTGCAATCAATTTGAGTTTGTCCGTCAAAACAATCTCATGATCCATTAGATCCTTGGCTTAACGAAGGATAATTTTCTATGATCAATGTTCCTAAACCATCGTAACTTTTCTTTTCCCCATCTGATTGATTTAACTCCGATCCAAAGGCTTACCTTTTTCCAAGAAGAACGAGAAGGACAAAAAAAAAAAAAAAAAAAAAAAAAAAGGTAAGAACCAAAATTTCCTTAAAGTTCTTCCTACTTGCCTACATCCTCTATTTACTATACTATCTCAAAACATATTCTCTACATTTAGATTAAAAAAATCAAAAACAAAATTAATGTACATAATTTTCTTCTCACTTCATCATTTGTAAGGATGATCGAACCAACCAATTAATTAGGTATCCAACTCGTCCCCAAAATTAATGTACTCTTTTCATATTTGGGTATTGTAATTTAGCTTAGATGGATGGCATCCTCCTATAAACTCGATCGATTATTATATGGGAACAAAAACCAATTGGGTATGCGAAATCGGAATTCAGATTTACCAAAGTTTAAAACTACTACTTGTATAGATATTAATCTCAAATCCCAATTAAATCGTATCTTTTGTTCCGTTAAATAAGATCGGATTTCATGGAATGCGATCACACGATCACCTATTTTTCAAAAAATAAAAATAAAATGATTATATATATATATATATGTAAATATACATCAATATAAATTTACAGGCTATCGAAACCTCACCCAATCTTCCGCTGGTGAGAGAGAGAGAGATGGGTGGAGGAATCCTGCGATCCGCCGCGAAAGCAGCGGCCCTCATCGGCTACCGTTCGGTCGGCCATCCGGCGGCGTCGAGGGCCTCCAGGCCGTCCTCCGCGGTTGTCTCCGCCGTGGCGCCGGCGACCGAGGCAGGGCCGTCGATCTCCGTCGCCTCTTCTCATAACGGCCTCCTGGAGGCGGCTCCTGAGATCCAGGGGCTCGCGTGGGAGTTCGACGACTGGGAGGTCGCCGATTGGGAAGAGGAGGAGAAGGATGTCACGCTCGATTCGCTGCATCCGGCCCCGAGGCTCGTGTTCGGGCCCGTGGCCTCGCTGGAGGAGGCCAAGGAAGCGACTTCCGATCTCAAAGATGCCCTCGACATGTAAGCCTCGTTTCTCAACCCTCTTTCCTTCTCCATAATAGGATTCGGTTCCCTCGATTTCTACGGTGTATAAGCAAAAGAATGTCGTCTATGATTTACGTTTAAGTAAAGCCAGTTGCTTAACCTATACCATTTATTTCGTTACTGGATGCGATATAAGAAAGTTCTGTTGGTATAATCCTGCATTTGAATCTTTAGTTTTCGATAACTACTGATTGATAATCCTGATTTTGTCCCCATAGGTGTGCTTGAGTGTGTTGCTGTGTCAGTTATTCAAAAAAGATTACACTCATTTTCTCTTAACCATGCACTCTTTTATGACAAAGACTCGAGCAAACAGATCCCCATCCAAAAGAGGAGTTTTTTACTGTGGAGATGTATCAACTGACCTAGATATATCAAGATTTATCTTTGGCTAGTCTCTTGATAGGATCATAAGTCCATATGGATGTTTTGACCGCAGGAAAAGTATTGGCCAATAGACATGTAAATAGATATAATAAGCAAGGTTTGCGCTCTCTTACTAGACCCTATGGTGGGCTTTGGTCGAATCGGTACATACTAACTAGTAATGGTTTATTGACATATGATACAATGGCATGCACAAAAGGGAGAGGAGGAGAAGGACAAAGAGGGGATGGAGGAGAAAGTAGAGTAGGTTCGGAGGAAGAGAAAGGAAGAAGAGGAAGTGATAGAGGAAGAGAAGAAGAGGACGTGTACCCCAAGTAGGTGCCACGCTGCATGTAATTGCAGGTGGCTCACAGGGTCAAATTATGGAAAATATATATAACTAAGAGTTTTACATTCCATTCTGACTCATCTTCATCTTGAGGACCTTCTATTTTGTCTTTTGCATTGCACTCATGGTTTTATAGCCTCTTCGTTTCTTCAATTTGTTTCTGGCCACTATGTTACTTGTCTATATTGCTTTTTACATTTTTATTTGTTTGTAATCTATTTTTGTTGTATTAATTTTGCCTTTCTTTCCATTGCATTGCTGCAGAAGCCTCTTTTTTCTTTCTCAAATGTTAAACTCATCTCGATGTTCATGTTTTTTGCAATGAACAAAGCACTTAACTTTTAAGCTAATAAGCCAAAATCAACATTTTAACAATTTACAGAAAATTGAATAGCTTTTTAAATTGTATTCTTCTCAATTGTCACTTAAAATGTGTCTCCAATAAGGCATTCGCCTTGTGCCTAGGTTCCAAAGCACTTCAGAACTTTAGTGCATCTCAAACCTTTAATCACTTTGGTCCTTGTTTCAAGGAAAGTTTGATTTTAATGTTTACCACGTTCACTAATTTTAATTCTATTTCAGGGTATATTCCACCCCAGACACCAATGAGTCTACTGTTCAAGCTCCTCAAGAGTCTACTCACAGTGAAGCTTCATCCATCGTCCCATCAGCGCCAAGACATGTTGTTCAGGCTTTTTCGCTGCTGCGAGGAAGCCCTGAAGTTCAGGTTTATATGAATAAAATAGTCTATAGATTTCAGTATGCACTTCTGCATTAATGTCTGGTCTTTTTGTCCTTGATAATATCTTTGACTATTTGTCGAATTATCCTATAGGATATATTATTAATGTTGCAAAAAGTTTACTTAGTTTTTGAGGCATACATTCATGATGGATTTTTTTGTTGTGGTAAGTATTTTTTTTCAAATAAAATCTTGTTTGTTATGGACATATATCTATTTCTTGCCACTAGGTATATTCTCAAATTTCAAATGTTATCTGTACAAACTGGTTTCATATTTAAATGTGCACGACATTTTTTTAGATGGTATACTTAGTTTCTTTGGTGCACCATTTGCAGATGGCATCCAATAAATGACTTAAAACAACTTTCGTTCCTTTCAGTTAACGATGACTCAAATAACTTCAAATCTATGCTTTTTTCATTAGCAACTGTAGCATGTCTTGGGATTTTGCTTGTCGATTTTTATGTTGTTATGCAGTTAAAGCAACACCGTTGTTGAGACTTTGTTACTCAAATAAGGTTTAAGTATGAGAGTAGCCGAAAGGTTCGTTGGAATCCTATACATCAATCGACAAATTGTGGTTCCCATTCAATTTTTCGTTTTCCCACTTTGATCAATTTTACCAAACCAATTATTTTAAACATCCATTAATTTTCTAGAAATTGCCATTCATTGTCATGGTTCTATTTTAGGATGTTGTTGCTTCACTTGCTTCTGATGAGAATGTTTGGAATGCTGTAATGAAGAACGAAAAGGTCATGGAATTTTACATAACTCACCAGTCAAGTAAGTATAGACATTGACTTGTATAAACATTAAGTTGAAAGGAATGTGATTTACCCTAGTTCCTTTTTTATCTCTCTCTGCAGTTGCTCTCAATTCTGAATCAGATGTTGCTGATGATTGTGAATCTTCTACCGCTGAAACAACCCCAAACTCAGTCTTTTCAGACTTTGTGCATAATGTCAAGGTGAAGGTGGTAGCCATGGTTAGCAACATCACCAGCTTCTTTCAAGAAATTTTACAGACTTTAGGAAGGAGTTCCAGCTCAACCAGCACAAACACTGATAAACCATTTGTCGACTTCACTATCGGTTCATCTTTTATGGCTCTAGCAATTGCCACCATCTTGGTAGTCTTGCTCAGGAGAGGATAAATCTCAGAAAACAATGGAATAAATTGAGATGCAGTCGGTTAATAATGCCCACTATGGGTAAGGATGCTCGGAGAACTGTCAACTTGCTTGCTTGTGTCAATGCCTACAAACTCATTAATATATCAAGTCATGTTTATATTTGGGTTTTTGAACTGTTTCTTGGTCGAAATATGCATCGCAATGCTTTTACTTTATCTTGTCTAGGTTATGTGTGACTTACCTTCTTGCTAATAAGAAGAAAGACTTATCGGTTTTGTTTGGTGTTCCTGAATTGCGATGGAGCAGGTCAGATTCGGCACGATACGTCCTGTATTGTGGGTTGTCGAATTCAGGTGAAGATAAAACCTTGACCTTGGAGTTGTCGAACCTGCAAAATAGATGGGTAAGCGTTGTTGCCTTAGTTGACTTTGAGCTTCCTCTGTATTGTGGGTTGTGTGATCGTGCGGTTGAAGGGATCCTTTTTGCTCTTTACGGCGGCTAGAAACACCATGCATCTATGCTGCGTGATGATAGATTGGTGCTTGGCAAGAGAGTGGTGCCAAATGGAAGAGTGACTTTTAGTAGAAAAGTGGTTATTGACAGGTAAATGGTGTTGAATGGAAGGGTGGCATACGGTGGAGAAATGTGTTTAGCATACAATAAAAGAACGATGCCAATTTTTTACTTTTGCCTTTTTCTATCGTTCGTAGAGTAGAGTGCATTTTATTTTTTTAAAAATAGAGATTATCTTTGGCTTTCAGTTGCCACTTCTGCTCCTCGCCCTCGGGAGTGCCCTGGTCTTAGTTTGTCATTGGTACCACTAATGCCCTCATCATCCTCGAATACGTTGTCACCTTCATTCGCTACTGTAAATGCCCGCTACGTTGAAGGAGAGTGCCCTCGCACTTTCGCTTGTTGCTCCTCTCACTCCTCGCTCTCCACCTTTTTTGCCCATCACACGAAGATGAAAAGAACAATAGCAATGCGGACTATGGTAGGGACAAAGGGCGAGGGCTCATGCAAGGAAGGGTTTCTTGCATGATGGAAGTAGTAGTGAGTGGTGGAAGTGAAAGCAGTGGAGAGGAGAGACCAAAGGGTGTGATGGTAACAAGGTACCTTGCGAGGCTTGTAAGGACGATGAAAGGCCTCTACAAACGAGGTGGAGGCAATAATGACGACAACGAGAGACCTCACAAAGGTATTGATAACGACGATAACGTGACGAGGATGGCAAGACCTTATAGCGGAGTAGAGACGGTACACGATAATGAAGAGTGAAAGCGACCATCGTGCCGTGACTGACGGGGTGAAAGTTAAGGGTAATCTTATTTTTTAGAAAATAATGAATACTCTGTGAGAATAAATAAATAAAAAGGAGGCCAACATATATATATGTATATTGCTTTATTTTATTTGTATTCTTTTTATATATTATAAAATTATTCGTTGTTAAAAGTATGTGCGTCAGGCACAATCTACACATCTACTAAATTTGATCTGTCTCATCCAATAGCACCGGTACGTTACGTGGTCTGGCGAACGTGGTGCAAACCGTGGCCGACGCTTCTTCTTCACGGTTGGGCTCGGGATGAGACTGCGCCGGAAGAACCAGACGTGCCAAAGGCCCAACGGCACCAAGTTCGCGGCCGCCGTCAACAACATCTCGTTCGTGTCACCCACGACGGCTCTCCTCCGGGCACACTTCACTGGGTGGTCCAAAGACGTTTACACCCCGGACTCCCCTCTCGTCACCCTGATGCCATTCAACTACATCGGAGCTCCGCCGAACAACACGATGGTGAGCAAGGGGACCAAGCTGGTGGTGATTCCGTTCAACACCGGCGTCGAGTTGGTGATGCAGGACACGAGCTCACCTCCATGGCTACAACTTCTTCGTCTTCGGGCAAGGGTTCGACAACTACGATCCGATGAATGAACCCGCCAAGTTTAACCTTGTGGATCCAACGGAGAGGAACACCATCGGAGTTTCGACCAACGGTTGGATGGTCATGAGATTCTAGGCCGACTTAAGGAAGATTTATATGAGGATCCTACCTAATACTACAAGATCGGGATACTAATCATTATTAACTGAAGGATCTAATCTATAATTAGACCTACGCCGCAATTATTAATGCCATCCCAAAAATGTTGTCTACAAACTCAACTATGGCCCACGCAATCTTGTAACTTATTTTCGAAGATACTACTACTACTACTACTACGTCTTAGCCTCTTTAGAATGAATACCTACGAAGAAAGGATACGAAACCAAAAGAAAAAGGAAAACGGAAGCTTTTTCACTTGTGCCCCCTGCGCTCGCCCTCCTCCAGCCCGGCCATCGTGTCGTACAAGGGCCGATTCAACGTCTCCGGCAGCAAGAAGGCGAGCCACCCGCCGATGATCCCGCAGGCCCCGAACACAGCGAACGGCACCTTGCCCCCCAGAACCACCACCAACGGCGCCAGGATCGCCCCCATCTGCGATGCCTGCGTCGCGCATCCCAGCGCTGCGTTCCGCACCACCGTCGGAAACAGTTCCGCCGTGTATAGAAACAGCAGGTTGTACGTCGCCGCCATCCCGAAGATGCCGATGACCCCGCAGACCATCCTCACGATCTTCATCGCCCCCGCGCCGCTCACCAAGCTCCCGACGGCGCAGAACGCCCCGCTGATCCACATCGTGCTCACTGCCATTGGCTTCCGGCCGAAGAGGTCCAGGAGAAGTGCGGTGAGGATGTAGGCCGGCATCTCGGCGACAGAGTTGAGGACGACGCTGAGGTAGATGTTAGTATCGAGGTTGACGACGTTGAGGCTCAGGCCGTAGTAGACTACGGAGCACAGGAAGTTGATCACCACCGTCAGGAAGAGGCGAAGTCTCGTTGTGGGCGAGCGGAGGACGTCGACGATGGAGCCCGATACGACGGCTTTCTCGACACCGTGAGCGTCCACTTTCTTGACGGCCGCGGCGGCTTCTTTTTCGTCCCGTCCATCATCGCCTTCGTCTTCTTCGTCGAGCTTGAGCACGACTCCCGGCGGTATCGTCTTCCCGTTCTTCTCGGCGATGGTCTGCATGACGGCCATAGCGTCTGCGATCCTGCAACGGACGAGGTACCAGCGGGGGGACTCCGAGACGAAGGGGAGGACGGCGAGAACGAAGAACAGCGAGGGGAGGGACGTGACGACGTAGAGCGCGCGCCAGGACGGGAAGAGGTAGGCAATGCCGGCAAGGATGGCGATGCCAACGGAGAAGAAGTAGAAGGTGGACATACCGGCGGCGCCGCGCTTGGTCGGGCCGACGGGTTCCGTGGCGAGGACAAAAGCGCACAAGCCGACGCCGCCGGTGCTGAATCCGGTGAGGAAGCGGAGAGCGACGTAGACCCAGTAGGTGGGCGACAAGGAGGTGAGAAGGCCGAAGATTGCGTTGAGGACGCAGACGATGGTCAGCGATCCTTTCCTTCCCATGAAGGAATCGGACAGGTGGCCGAAGACGCCGGATCCTGAAACCAACGGTGAAAAGACAGTGAATAGATCGGAAAGTAACATAAGCCTACCGGTCACTTCGGCACGTCAAGTCTCATCGCCCTCCCACATTAAATCCTTTTTGTCTCATGTTTGATACGTCAAAGTCTCATGTTTGATACGATTAAATATATTCATCCCATCCCCCTCCCACATTAAATCCTTTTTGTCTCATAGCAATCGTTCATACAAAACCAATAAACCTGTAGTCAATAAAGAAAATTGAATTTTTTGTTTTTATTCTTTTTTATTTTCATTAGATTGAAATAATCTAAAACTAAATTATCGTCAAAATTGTAACTCAACCACAATTGTTGGTATGCCGTAACGATATAAGATCCAAATATTACGAGACAAATCATCCATGGAATGAAAGCCCATTCTTTCAAGGAGAAAAAGGTAATAATGGTGTGGGCCTATCGAGTCGTATGTTCGGACACCCCACCCCGCCGAACTTTTCGGGGCACCGTCAGTGGTAAGATCACCTCAAGATTTGAAACGGTAGGGAGAGGAGGGCTCACCGATCATGCAGCCGAGGAAAAAGATGGATTGGGCGAGGCCGACCTTGTAGCGCTGGCCGCAGACGAGGCCCCACTCGGCGACGGTCGAGGCGGCCGCGCCGACGGGCCAGTCCGGTCGGCAGGGGTCCGACGCCGCCGCCTCTCGGCCGGGCTCTCGATCGGCGAAGATCATGACCATGGTGTGGAAGGCCTCGAGCGCCCAGGCGGCGGACGCCAGCACGAAGTGCCGTAGCTGCCACCGGCCGAACTCCCCCGCGTAACGCCGGAGCATCTCGTCGATCCCCACCCTCTCCTCGACGGGGGAGGTGGGGAGGAGGGGAGAGCGGAGATCGGTGGTGGCGGCGGCGCCGCCGCCTTCCATGGAGCCCATGCCGCTCGGGTTAGGGATCGCTTCCGCAGGATACGGTATCGGGTTCCTCCCCTGGAGTTGGGATATCCATCCGTCCACCAAGTGTTGCAGTTTATATGGGCGAGGCTGGCGGTGCCGTGTTCGGCAGGTGTCTGGTTTAAATTAAAATGTTCCGGTTCTGTGGATTTCAAACCGAATCACCCACCACATAACCCCACTCCAACAAACTCAACGTGGAACTAACTCCAAATAAATGATGCTCGATTTAATTGATTCTTTTCACTACATATTTATTGGTCGTAAACGTGCATAAAAATAATGAATGAATATTTCCCAACTTGTAATCGTATCGGATAAACACTCGTAGTAGGTTTGACTATATTTTTATGTGTGTGTAAATATACTAGTTTTCTATTAATATTTTGAATTTAATATTAGATCTCGATGTGTGCCCATGAGATGCATCGAATAAGGTGCGAAGAGGCTCACGTCACAGGGAATCTTATAACAGCATATCCTCGGTCAACAGCGACCAGTGGGCGGAAGCAACACGGAAGCCGTGGAGCCACGTCACAACGAGCAGCGGGCAGAAACAACGTGGAACAGGAACCACGTCTCGCCACGTAAACCAATACAACACTCCAAGGTCACACCTGCCGCGCCGCGAGCGGAGGCGGCACGCTGAAGCGACGCTGAGCCCTTACGCGCGCGCCCATGTCATTTAGTACTACGCATGGCTTCTTCCTCCGTGTCGTCTTTATCGTTTCGCTTTCCGGACTCGCAGTGCGCGCGACGTCATTTGGAACGCACGGCTTCTTGCTCGTGGTCGTCTTCTCCGTTTCGCTTTCCGGACTCGCAGTGCGCGCGTCGTGGATAGAAAGCGAAACTGCTGAAGAGTTCGAGTTCGACTTGGCGGACTCGATTTCTAAAGCTTGTTGTGTCCTTGGTGGATTTTTGTGTCTTCTTTCGCTCGTCGCGTTTCCTCTGTCTTATCCTACGAAATCACATTCCATTCCACTGGATAATGTAGGCAGATCGCTAGTCCTTCTTTTGCCATACTAATCAACAAGCTTTAAGTATCTGTCACGGAGAGTTTGCCAATGACTTATTAAGCTCATTGGAAACGCGATTGAATGCATATACGGACGACGCAACCAGAAGAAGAGGAAGAAGAAGAATATTAAGTGCCAAATTGCAACTTCGAATGGGTAGAATCCGTCGGTCTCCAAAGCACGAGAGTGAAGCACGCATCGAACCGTACATCAACATCGATGCCGAAGAAAGCTTATCAGGCTTGCATTTGTTGGGGCCTTCGCGCCGTTGGGGCAGCGCCGACATCCCTGGTCGTCGTCCTCCCTTCCGCTTCCGCTGATGTGGCGGTCGCGGCGGCGTAGTAGGCGACGCTGAACACTGCGTGGATGAAGCACAGGATCCCACCGATGGACAACAAGTGACGGTGAGGAAGCCCGCAGGAGGTTTTCGACTTGGCATTGCCCAACGCGCCGGTGAGCAACATGATGAATCCCACCGCCAGAATTATCCTGTCCACGGATTAAAGCAGGTTTCGGAATCTATTATCAGTAGAATTTATATTACTAGCGTTCTTGTTTTGTTCGAGGTGATTACCATGAGAGCACAAGTGTAGCTGCAGCCATTTGCTTGTTTGCCGATGATCGACTAAATTCCTCGGTGGTGCAGATGCAAACGCACCCACCGAACAGGTTTGTGACTGCGTGAGCCAGCAACAGTAGTATGGCTGCAGCCAGTCCCAACCTGTAGGCTTCATGGACGGGCTCTTTGCACTCGAAGATCAACACCCTCAAATGCTTGCCCTGTTGAAGCTCACAAACTCTCGCATTAACCTTGGTTCTTCACTATGCGGCAGACAGAAGACTAATCATATTCATTCGACTCACCTTGTTTTGGGCAACCTGAGCTTCTATCCCAAGAATACCAGCAACAATGTCCATGATCACTATCAGGATGCAGATAAGAATCCCTCTCATTCTCGCCATTTTTTCCTTTCGAGACCAGCGATGAGATCGAAGAAGAAGAAGAAGAAGAGGTGATGTGTGGTGTTTCCAAGCAAGGGATGGAGGGTTGGTAATATAATAGCTGCAAAAGCAAGAGAATAACATCGACGGCGTACACCATCGACATGCTTGATCTTAGCTGTTGCAGATGCTGTCATTCTTGTAGCTCACTCTGGCTTTACTTTTTCTGGTCACTGGATTCCTTCTCATGTGAAGCAAGGAAAGCTTGGTATCGGTGATGCAGCAAGAACCAGCATGGCAGGGATGGAAAGATAACACAAAGGGGAATGCATGCTTTTGGGTTGTACGTGTTCTGAGGTTGAATTAAAAGGCTGGCCTGAGATGAAGTAGCTTGACATGGATTGAGAAGTCGTCCGCATCTTTCACCCAACTTTGAAAGCTGAGTTGCCTTTGCTAAAGCCCCAAGTCTTCAACAGGAATCCTTCTGCAGGAGGCTCAACCTTTACGACGCTCTTCGCACACAGAATCCTCTCCTCTTGCAGAAGAAAGGAACTAATATATATATATATATATATATATATATATATATATATATATATATATATATATATATATATATATATATTCCGCTTGGTTGATGTTGATGAGGTCTAGCAGTAGTCAAAAGGATCTGCACATTAATTTCACCGATCTGCTAAAGATACATTTGCCGGACACAGTTCACATGGCTACGCAGTAGCCATTTAAATGCTTGTCTGTTGTTGGCTAGTCTATTTTTCGTGCATGTATGATGAGCTGTTTGATATGTATGATTCAGTCATCTCTATGCATTATACTCCTAATTCAGTTGACAAGTGACAGTGGTGGCACAATCAGCAGAGAAGAACCAAACCCAGCCAGCATATATATATATATATATATATATATATATATATATATATATATATATATATATATATATATATGCTCCGGTGCCATCTTGGTAAAAGTTCAGCTGCATGATTTGAACTGGTAGTGCAGGAGCCACAGTAATTAAGTAGTTAGTACAAATTCACATGATCTTCCAATTTCTTCTTCTCGACATGGAGTGAAGAGGATGATTGATGTGCATCACCAGTCTATAGAGCAGCGTGGTGACGAAAAAGAGTGCCGCGACGAGCCATTACGGAGACCATGGACACCACCATTGGCAGAGGCATCGACGACGGCTCTGCCCAACTCTTGAGTGGCCCGGGCCAGCATTTTTTCCTTCTCAAGATGCCGGCGGTAGCTCTCGAACACCCGAGAGCTCACCACCAGGCCAAAGTCCAGCAGGAAGAGGAGCTCCAACTCCATCCGGTTCAGCTCTGCGTTGCTCACGCCGCCCACCTTCGCGAAGAATGCGTTGTTGTGGTGCCTGCACACACCACAACCACCACCACCACCACCATCATGAACAGAGAGCATTGAAACAACAAGGGATAGAGACATGGACCTCGGCCAGCTGTTTCCATGAAGTAGCAGAGGGCTGAAGTCCCACAAAGTAGTATTCACAACATGTTCCCCCAAGTCCTTTCATGTCTATGCATATTAAAAATTCAATGAGAGAGAGAGAGAGAGAGAGAGAGATTGGTCTCCCAACCCCTCTCCTTGTTGAATTTAGTGACTCGAAGGGAAACGAAGGAAATTGACAATATGTTGAAACCCTTTTTAATCCTATTGTCATAATTGCAAAATTAAAAAAAAAAAAAAGGTGAAGTGTTTTTTTTACTATTGTATTATTTTTCTATTCCCACCATATTTATTCTAATACTAGTAGTTTGATTGCGCTACGATAGCTAAAACGAATCAGAGAAATAATTGAGGTCACGAATCAAGAACGAACAAGCAAGAGGACGGAGAGAAGAAATCAGGGGGCATACTTGTCGTCGAGGACCTTGGAGGCGATAAGGAGGCTGGTGAGGACGAGGCGGTGGACGTTGAGGGAGACGACGGGGGAGGCCGGGTGGCGGTGGGCGACCCGGTCGATGTACACAAAGCCCACCACGAAGCACGAGGAGCTGCACCCCGTGTACCGCCACAGCCGCTCCAGGTACTTCCCCACGCTGATGCCCGGCGACCGCGTCCCCCGGAACGCCGCCAGCCCCCTCCCCCGCATCCGCTCTGCTCCTAACGCCGCCGTCTCCCCCTCCTCCTCATCCTCCTCCTCCTCCGCGTCTGTCCGTGTCACCCGCTCGTTCCGCGCCACCATCCGCTCCAGCGCGTGCACGATCCCGTCCAGCACCCGTGCCGCCGCCTCCGCGTCGCCCGTGTCGCCACCTGCGACGTCCTCCATCGTTGAAGAAGGCATCTCCTGTTCTCGTTACCTCAAGAAGGCAACATCCTGACTCCTCTACTGGACCTTCACAACCAAACAAGTCCAAACACCAAGCACGGTACAGAAAAGAAGGGGAGAGCAGAGATCGTCAGCGTCATCTAGATAAGTGCGCGATGACGAACGAGTGGATCGAATCAGTTAAATCCCAGCCGAGATTTCTCATTTTCTTTCTTTCTTTCTTTTTTTTACAGCGAGTTATGGATAAGATGGGGAGTGGGGGGCGGAGGAATGCAGCTCACGTACCTTTCATGCAGCAAGTACAATTGATATATTTGCATCAATCAGCGTCTTTGTCGATGTTGACGGCTTGCCGACGCACCGAGAAGTTGGATTTAGAGCTTGGATTTAGAGCAGGACGATGCAATAGGGAGCCAAGGAACAGTTCTCCAAAAGACGCCATGTGCTCGGTCGCCATCACAAACAAGCCTTGCAATCTCAACCTCGAGTTGCAGAGAGAATCCTGACAAAAGGTTTGGACTACGGAGACCGGTAGACAAAAAGGTCGCCATTCAGCATCATGGCATCCTTGATAGGAGGTTCTGAGTCTTCATGATTTCATAACCTGAAAGCAGAGAAAGAGCCAACGGATATCAGAGGCTCCAAAATGTTTTAAGAACAATACAATATAATGGATGTATTCAACTAATTGAAGGAGAGGCATCAGCCCAAAGTCCAGAATTCTGTTGACAACACTAGTGAAATGCACAAGTTTGAAGAGATACCAAATATTGTGTGCAACAAGATGTTTCCAAAGGACAGAGACCTAATATATAACCCTGCATACCTTACAACAAACACATCTTCGTGAGACTGTCCCAGCAACATATCGAGTCATCCTCACTACAGCTAAGTATGGTGCTGCACTGGGAAAACAAGAACATGGTCTTAACGGTATATTAAGAGCAAAGATTCGAGAACTTACAGAAGTTGTAGGAGGTTCCTTGAAGAGATTCTTCGGAGAATGTTAGCAAAAATAACAATCTAATGTGAGTTAAAGCTTACCACCTGAAGTAGGAGAATATGACTGTCAGACTTACTGGAGACATGCATTTAACATGAGATTACCTATATCAGGAGCCAAAATGGGAACAGCTACCATTTACAAGTATAAATTTATAGCAACAACAAGAAAACAAATAATATCACCCATGGAATTGAGATCTAGTGACCTTGCAATGAGAACAGGTGGGCGGGCCGGACTGGAGCTCCCAAATAGGGGGACATTGTATAAAGCCAAATATTCATTGCCAATATAGATGGCCAAGAAATATCATTTATAACACAGATATACATGATACATGTGGCACAACCTTAGATCTTTCTCTAGGCCTTAGTAGTGCCCTTAAAATGAACATAGCTACAGCAAAAAATAGCACCCTCTCTTTCTATAATCTTAATAGGTCTAGGTGAAAACTGAAGGACTGGGATGATCATTTCATGGTAGCAAAAATTTTGAACTGCCACCAACCTGTACATTTGAATATTCTACAGGAACTTTAAATTCCTTCGGTTTCTAGGATTGGATTGGAAATCAATTACAGTTCCCTGATTAGATGGAGACCAAGTCTCAAGTCTCCTGGGGGCACAAAACAAACCATCCAACTAGTTGGCTGCAATCATGTTCTCACTTGTTCCTCTCATTTCAACTGATTTCTACATCTACCACTTCATTCTTCTGACAAGTAACTTGCGATGATGTGCTAAGAAAGGTTTGGAGGTGATGGAATATTCTGATGTACCATGTATTTGCACACTGCAATATCCTTTGACACTACATTCTTTGTTTTCCACATCTGATAGCTCACTGAACTCATAGCACCACCGTATTTGTTGGGTCACTACCAAATGATATAAGCTGAGCTTTATGTCTCATGCAACCCTTCTGTTGAGCAATCAATGTAAAATTACCTTGGGTACTACTAACAATTCGTTTTTTGTTCTTTCTTTCATCAGTAAAGACTAGAGGGGACACCACCAGACAAAGAATAATTACCATAAATTTTCCAATAAAACCTAAAAAAGATCATAATTTCTGCAATAATTCCAGACCTCAACTTTCAGGACAGGGCTCTTAATGTCACCGAAATTTTGGATTTAGTTTCAACTAGCATAGCATTTCGTTAGAAAATTTTCTTGAACAAGGACTTACAAGAAACAGAAAAGGAAAGAAATATCCGATAAGACCCTTTTATGCCTATACTTGCATTGTGGTTTATTCTTCGCTACTTTAGTATGAACCAGTTCTGACATCCAACTATGAGCTAGTGAAGCCTTTGATTGCAAGTGGTTCCTTGCATTTAGTGAAGACTACTAATTCGGTAGCTTAATCAACCAAGAGTCGCACCCTTTTGTACGGCAGCGAACAGTATTGCTCTAAAATCATAAGCTAATTTCTGTAAATTTAAGCAGATAATTAAAAAGAAATCAATGCGAATTTTTTCACCCACCAAAGAGAAACATACATTTTCATCGACGTGTGCTCGCGAGACCATGATGGGAACCCTCACCTCCGCTGCCCTCAAGCAACCACCGAGACAGAGTCACCTATCAAGGAGAAAGCATTCTTTAGCATTGCCGCTTTTCCAACTTTCAAATACCAATCAAACGACAAGCTTCATCACATTCACATTCTAGTACAAACCACATAGAACAATAAACGAGCGAAGGATGCAGGAGGCAAACACGGTCGAATGAAAGGTAGGGTAGAGACCGGTGAAAGGGGTCGAAAAGGAACTGACTCGATTGCCGGCGAAGGTAGCGAAGACGAAGTTGAAGACGACGTAGAGGAAGTGCTTCCCTCGTGCACGCGATTGAAGACCTTGTCCTCGCTCTTCCTCGACGCCGTCAGCGACCGGGTCGCACCCCAGCCCGCTCTTCGCCGCCCCGCCCCCGTCTTCTCTCTTTTAGGTCTGAGGAATAGGGAGGCCAAGAAAACTCCCTTCTTGTGCGGGCGGATCTAATTTAAACCATGACGCGGCCCAATTCTCAAGAATAATTGAACCGACTTCCGTTGATTGTGAATAATTGAAGATTAAATCCAAGAAATATTCAAATATTTGAAGGGATACATACACGAGCAAAAAAGAGACACAACGACCCATTATTGGGTAGCGTTGTTGGGCCCACGAACGATCCAATGGCAGGCTGTCCTCTCCGTGACAAGGATTCGGACGGATCATCGACGCCACGAGGGACCCGATAAACCCAATTAGTGACCCAATCCCACAACTCGGCCGACTCGGTCCCAACCCCTTCGGTCGGGGGTTGTTTAGTCTTCCATGATTCCTTTTGCCTGCAAACGAGGCCGCATGACCACGCGAGTAGCATTTGATTGCCGACAGATTGGGATTCCAGCCCATCTTGCGTTACACCTGTTTGTGAATTTGCCTGTGGCCCCAATTATTAAGTGGTGGGGTCCCGCTGCGGTATGACCTGCAGCCACAACCCTTGGCTTGGCTTATCTTATTAAGCAACAAAGTAAGCGCATTGTGTGGTTTGTCCCCCAATTATGTACCAGCAGACACGTGCTCATCTCTTCTCTCTCCATCAATTTATGCATATAAATTAACTTTCTTCCCTAAAAAAAAAATTAAATATAGCGTAATTAGATTTTTTTAGAAATAATTAAATATATATTTATTCTAATTATTGAAATTTTAATTATATATTAAGATAGATATTCTAATCCGAGACAGAACATCGCCTTCAAGGAAACCTGCTGTGTGTCCGTCTCTTCTTTTTCCTCTGTGTTATGTTTCAAGCACGTTCCGTGCATGAACGCAGCTGTCATATGCTCACCACCTTCCTTCCGACCTCATCGCCTCCGTTTCCTCGAAGGAACTGCCCGTTCCCATCCGTGCCCATGCTTTATTAAGCCTCCCCCTCCGTCTCCATCTGCCATCACAAACAACCACTCATGGCGCGGGGGCAGCAGCGGCGGCCGATGGAGTTCGAGGACTTCCTCCCCGTCATGGCGGAGAAGCTCGGGGGGGACGGCCTCGTGGAGGAACTCTGCAATGGGTTCCGCCTCCTGATGGACCCCCGTCACCGGCTCATCACCTTCGACAGCCTCAAGCGCAACGCTGCCCTGCTAGGCCTCGACGGCCTCCGCGACGATGAGCTCCGGGCCATGATCCGGGAGGGCGACGCCGACGGCGACGGCGCGCTCAGCCAGTGGGAGTTCTGCGTCCTCATGGTCCGCCTCAGCCCCCAGCTGATGGAGGCACCCAGCCAGCGGATGGACCAGCCCTCCGCATTCATGAGCTAACTCCGATTCCACCTCCTCCGACTTCTTCGCCATTCTCACTTCTAGATTCTGTAGTCTTCCTATCCAATAAATCACGGTGGATTGGGTAGTGATGGGATCGACCACCATGAGTGGGCTGCTTTGGATCGATCGGATTATGATGTTCATATAATAATTTCAAAGCAAATTGCTCTGCTTACTGCTACAGATCTGATCTTTAGCACACCTTGTTTGGTGAATTGTTGATATGCAAGCTCGATATATGCCAAAATTGTCTACAGAATGAGCTGAATCGAAGTCAGTCAGAACTGATCAATCTGATTCAAGCCTCCTACTTCACTGAAATATTAGAACAAATCGAAAGTTCCAAAAACACTCTGCTGTCGAATGTATCTAGACATAAATTTTCTGATTCGAATGATAGGGTTAAAATTCTATCATCCTGTAATCGAAGTGATGATGGAATTACTCCAACGAAGCGGATAAAATTCTATCTTGCAGTGAGCAAAGTGATGGAGTTACTGGCGGAAGCAACTCTGAGACCAAACGTGGATGACTCCGTATCGCTGGGGCTCCTTTCTGCTGAAAACGTGGGCTGTTTCGGCTGTGGATAAGCAGCAGTCCCACCCTCCAACATTATTACTACCGACGACATCGTTGGTCGATCATTTGGCCGGTCCTGCACGCACAAGAGCCCCACGTTGACGCACCTCGATGCCTGCCTCGGTGAGCATGAATCCCTTATCGCCGGATCCACAAACTCCATCACGTTGTCCTCGTTCCACAGCTTCCATGCCTGCAGAAGGATTCCTTATGTGAGCAGAGCAAGACGAGATGAAAGATCAACGATAGCTTTACTCACGCTGCCTAGGAGGTTAAGTGACGAGTCTTGATGCGCGAAACTGCTGTTCTTTCGTCCGCTCACAATCTCTAGAAGCAGCACACCGAAGCTATAAACGTCGGATTTCACAGAGAAGACTCCTTGCATTGCGTACTCCGGAGACATATAACCACTGTGTTTCCGCCACCAAAACACAGATGAAAGGTGTCAAAAGCGTCGGATCTCTGCAACAGCTGCAGAGCTTTTTGGTGTTAATTAATGCAGTACTTACTATGTTCCCACCACCCTTTTCGTGTTTGTTTCGTTGTCGTCACTGCCGAAGATCCTCGCCATGCCGAAATCTGAGATCTTGGGATTCATGTCCTTGTCCAGCAATATGTTGCTGGCCTTCAGATCCCGGTGTATGATCCGTAGTCTCGAGTCCCTGTGAAGGTAGAGGAGGCCTCGGGCGATCCCTTCGATGATGTCGTACCTCGTCTTCCACTCCAGCAATCCCTTCTTTCTCGGATCTGTCCGAATTATGCGTAAGATCAAGGTTAACTTGGAGGACGAACGAACGGATCACAAAGGCGACAGAGGAAAGCAGGAAGTAGCGTTACCAAAAAGGAAGGCATTCAAGCTTCTATTGGGCATGTATTCGTAGACGAGTATCCTCTCTTCTCCATGAATGCAACAACCCAAGAGCCTCACGAGGTTCCTGTGCTGTAGCTTTGCCATTAGGATGACCTCATTCTTGAATTCGGTCTCGCCTTGTCCCGAGCTCCTTGACAGTCTCTTTAGAGCTACTTCTTGGCCTCCAGGTAGCGTACCCTGTAGCAAACAGAGGAATCAAATTGGCACTGTGTTCCACCTTCTCTAACCTTGCTTCTTAGTGACTAATGGTGATGATCTGAGCATACCTTGTAAACAGGACCGAATCCACCTTCACCGAGCAGATTGGCGAGTGCAAAGTTGGATGTGGAAGCAACGATCGAATCGAAACTAAACAGAGGCAGCTCTTGGCATTTTTGGTCCTTCGATTCATCTGGAATGCGAAACGACACTCCACCTTCTGCTCGATCTCTATCTCTGTTGGGATCGACCGACACGATTCCTCCGCCTCCTCTCCGTCGATAGAACGCTGCAGAGTTTTTTCCAGGGGGGGTTTAGCAGAGAATTAGCAAATGGAAAAGCGCCAGTGTCTGCTGCCGCATACCATCACGAGCTGTACCTCTGATTCTTTTCTTGCACTTGAAGAACAGGTAGATGCATCCCAGTGATAAGACCACTGCTAAAACAACTATGAGTATCACGAAGCTCTTCTTCTTCTTGGTCTCTGCATGGAACTTGAGCCGATTAGGACATCTAATGGGCAAATGCTAATGAAAAGAAGAAGAGAAGATGCACTCACGGATCTCCGACGCAGCAAGGCGGAGGTACATGTCATTGCCGCCGCTGGAAAAGATGTGTATGTCAACCAAATCCACACCCCACACCAGGCATCCGATCCCGGTCACGTACGCGTAGGCTTGGCAAGAGCAATTACCCAAGCAGGCGGCTCCGCATCCGTCTTCGTCGACGACGCCCGAGGCCCAGTCCGACAAGTCCGGCAGCTTCACCCCTTCCATCTTCCAGAACCCGTCGGTCTGTACGCTCCCAGCTCCGCCGCTGCTGTTCCTCTCGCACTGCAATGGCGTTCTCCTCACGCACCCACTGGTCCAGTTCCCGCTGCTCCACTCCGCCTCCACCGCCGGCACGTATCCCTTTAAGCAAGAGCATATCGGGGTGTTCTCGTCGGTGCAGCTCCCGTAGTTGCCGCATTTGTTGTAGAGCTCGCAGTCCGTGATGGGTTGCGCCCAGAACGTAGACCAGAACTTGGTGTCGTCCTTCCATGTCAAATGCTTTTCGATCCCCTCCCATGTGAGCACGTAGCGGTGCGAGCTGTTGAACGCGTTGTAGTAGAAGTACATCTTCTTCTCCAGCTCGAAGTTGCTCAGCTTGAACCCGTAGATGTAGGTGGGCACCATGTTCTGGATCCCGATGAAGACCTGCCCGTTCCACCGCCCGGACCTCCACCGCGGCTTCGTCCCCTCCCACACGAAGATCTGAGTCGACCGGTTGGGGTCGACGCCCATGGAGTAGTTCCCCGGCGCCGGGTCGTCGCTGCTCTTCCACGACGTGATGTACTGGTTCACGTTGGTGGTGAGGTCGAGGCCGACCTTCATGCCGGGCAGGTACGTGTCGGTGGGGTTCTCGAAGCTCTGCCATGCGACGCGGCCGGTGTCGTTGAGCACGAGGTTGCCATCGTCCAGCAGCTGCACCGTCGACGCGTTCGACGACAAGGACACGTTCGAGGACCACAGGACGCTCCGGCTGCCGTTCAGGACCACGAGGTTGCCGTCGCCGCCGACGGCAAGGCGGCCTGAGGTGTCGTGAACGGGCGCCTCGCGGTTGGCCACCCAGAGGACGGTGTCGGTGGAGAAGTTGTAGTACCAAATCCCGATGTACCGGTACTTGGAGCTGCCGGGGCTGAAGAAGCCAAGCTCGAAGATCTCGCCGGCGGAGATCAGCGTCTCGCCGTCTTCGATGTACCCGTCTAGTTCGAGGGTGTCCTTGGCATACGAGAGAGAAGCCGGTGAGACGAGCAGAAGCGAGAGCAGCAGGACTGCGAAACCCATGCACTGAGATCCCATCCTGAGGAACTGAACATGAATCGATCGATTAATCCGGCCGAAGAAGGAGCCTCCAAAATAATAACAGGTCGACGCGTTCGATCGCCCGGAGCGGCACGTCAAAAGTCTCACATTTGCAGTTGGACCAACTGCCGCCTTCCTTTGTTTACTTGTGAGGGAAGAAGGTGCAGGCGGTCAAACAGGTGGTGCGATTGGGCACGGCAGCCGTCGGGTTTGAAGGCGCTCAGATTACCCGAAGCATTCAGGCAGCAGAAGAACAGGCGGCCAAGGCCAGTGGAGTTGCAATCCCGTCGACCAACATCGATGGGCGACTGGAAAGTCAACTCGGTGCCTTACTTCTCGTGGCAAAGATCAGTGTCTTAGGTCAAAACAACGACGGGTTCTTCCAACACACGTGTGAGAAGAGAGACCGAAGCGGGTCAAGGCTTCACGAAGGTCACAGTGACCTTCGAGAAACCCACCTTTCACATATTCTCCCCGTTGACGTGGATTTAGGAGACGTGAGTTACCGATATGCTTCTCTGACAATTCTAATTCTAACAAAAGTCCAAGGCAGATGGACGCGAGGTTGACAGATTCTGACGTTGGTACGACGGCCTTCCTCGTGTTCTTCGTTCTTCCTGCGTCACGACAACCAGAAGCTCATACGTTGAAATACCAAGAACACACATCTTTCTTTGTTCTTTGTTGAAGAATACTACAAAGAGGAGGGGACGTGAGTTACCGATTTGTTTCTCGGACAATTTTAATTCTAACAAAAGTCGAGTGCAGATGGACGCGAGGTTGACAGATTCTGAATCCTCGTGTTCTTCGTTCTTCCTGCGTCACGACAAACAGAAGCTCATATGTTGAAATGCCAAGAACACTTGTCTTTCTTTGTTCTTTGTTGTAGAATACTACAAAGAGGAGGAGGAGGAAATCGAGTTCCGAAAGAGAGAGTCCATGACGCAACTGAGTCCAATGGAAATCGGGGACGGTCGTCAAACTTACTAGACTTGTAAACATGTTAAAAAAAACTTTAAAAAATCGGAATCCATGTAGTTAATAAGTACAACTTAATCAGTTTTCTGAACAATGATCCATAAGTAATATGGATAACACATCCTTTTTTTTCTAAAGTATATAATAAATGTATTATATAATAATAATACAATTAAATCGATCTAAAGTTAACTCCTTTAATAATAACATATTTAAATTGACCAACAATACTCTTTACGTTAAATCGATCTAAAATATTTATTTCAATGATAATACAATCAAATAGATTTAAAACGCTCGTCACGAGGAAGTCATGATCAAATTAGTCTAAAGAGATCCTTTCAATAATGATGCATTCGAATCAATCCAAAATGTTTTTTACAACATCAATATGATCGAATCATTCCAAATTACTCCTTGCGACGATAGCACGATAGAACCGACCTAAAATGCTTCTTTCGACAATAATATAATTGAATATACTCAAAGCACTCCTTATGATATCAACATGACTGAATCAATAAAAAGCACTCGTTACAATAATAGTATGGCTGAATCAACTGAAAATATTATTTACAATGATAACGTTACCAAATCGACCCAAAGTACTTATTTTAATGATACTTATTTTAATGATCGCATATTCAAATCGACCCAAATCAGCCCAAATTGCTCGTTTCGACAATCGACCAATCGAATCGAACCAATGCATTGCTTTCAATAATATTACAATCGAATGGGCCTAATACGCTCCTTTAAATAATAGCACAACGAATTTGCCTAAAGTACTCTTTTGATGACAGCATGATTAAATCAACCCAAAACTTTTTTTCAATAATAAGATACACAAATTGTCCTCCTTATAGTCCGGAGCCAAATAAAAACATCATCGTGCCCTAACACTATCGCACACAACAAAACATGATGATTGGAGGGCAAATAATATGAGAATAATAACATAAGAAGGACGACCGATACCTTAGCGTCATATGGATGACACTTAACCACCATATGACTAATACCATAAGGCTAATACCTTATTGCCAGGTGGTTGACACCTCACCACCACGTTGTCATAAACAAGTTGTAGGGGAGGTGTTAGATGCAATATCTAGTTCTATTCGTACTTTTCGATTTTGTTTATGCCTTAAGCAACATATAAAGAGCTTATAATAGACTTAACAACTCATTTTCAGTTGAGTTTTATGATTATTTTAGACTTATAAATGTAGGTTGTATGTGGTTATCATGCAAAGACAAAACTATTCAAAAATAGGGCCTAGCCAACAATTTTGATTAATTTTCTTATACATAAAGTAGCCAAAAATATCGTCTATCTTAGTACCTTGGAGTTACCTAGGTGACTTATGGTTGGATGGGTTTTTGGGTAGTGTCTTAGATTAATTCATCACTTAGTTTTGCAATAGTGTCAAATAGACACATGTGCGGAGTTTGGACATAGTGGATTGCCTTGAGTCCTTTGTTTAGAGCTTGTGAAGTTTATCTTTTATATTGTTTATCAAGTGTTTGCTAAAATGTTTATATGTGAAATCCTAAGTTATAATATTTTTATTAAATTGTTATCTCTTTTATAGGTCCTTAGGGGACCTTATGAGGTTACTAGTAGATTGACCCTTTATGAACGAACATATAAAAATTGGTACATGAGATCTCACTCATCGGATCGTTATCCCATGTTCTACATATTTGATGCTACATGATTGCATATGTGGTCTAAGAATTGAGTAATCATTTTAGGCATTAACTATGCCCTAAACCTAATGATCTAATATCACACTATAAAAGGTCCCTATGTATATTCTCAAGGGGGCTTCTCCCTCTCCGGTAAATTACACCCTTCATGTTTAGCACTTGATCAAATCCTTTGAACCCATAATCTCCCGACATCAATTTTGTGACAAACAAAAGCTTAAACCAATATTTCCTCTAACCCTAATTTTATGTCAAATAATCAAATTCTAATTTAATATAATTGAGGACAACACAAAAGAATATCATAAATTATTTGAACATAAGAACTATCATTCGGGATGAGTAATAATATGGAGGGCTACAATGGTCAAACCTCAAAGAGGTGACTCCCAATACTAACATGATCAAAACCATTCAAGGAGGTAATTTTCAACACCAACATAGTCAAATTATTTAAAGAGATGATTCCCAACACTAATATGATTGAACCCTCAAAGTTTCCAACACCAATATGGCGGTACCCTTCAAAGAGATGGCTCTCAATACCCACATGGTCGAACCGCTAAAAGAGATAGTTTCCAACACTAACATGATCACACCCCTCCAAATAAGTGGTTCTAAAATCAACATGGTTGAAACTCCTAATGAGGTAGTTCTCGATAATAATATGGTTGAGGTGGCTTCAAACACCAATATGACCGAAACCCAAAGAGATAGTTCTTGAACCCTCAGAAGGGATGTTCTTGATACCAATATAGTTGAACTATTGGAAGAGCTAGCTCCCAATACAATATGATCTAATAACTTGAACATATGACTCTCAACACTAATATGGTCGAACCGTTAAAAGATGTAGCTTCCAACATTAACATGATCAAACTGTTTAAAGAAGCAACACTGATGTGACCAAAGTCAATCATGAATCGTCCATCCACAATGATGATTGAATATTCTAAAAAACATCATTCTATAATGATATGATCGGACCTAGACATAAAATTTCATTATATAACAATGTAATTGAATTTGACCATAAAATATCCTTTGAAAATCACATGATTGATGACGATGACATCACAGTCAAAATAAATCCTTTGAAACCACCTGAAGAGTTCCTTTTGATGACATCACAGTCAAAATAAATCAAAACACTCTATTCGATGACGATGCGATCGAACTACCTAAAGTATTCATTTTGATGACAATATAATTGAAATGACCCGAAGAGCTCATTTTAAGGATGGTGAATTAGCTAAAAGTACTTCTTACAATGATAAGATTACTAAATAATTTATTTGAGATCAATAGTTAAGTTAAAATCTTATTATTCCCTTACTTCCATCGAGGCATAATAAGTGGGGCAAGTGATATGGGAATAATGGCATAAGAATGTCCATTCATCATCATGTAGTCAAGGCAAAGTCAACATCTAATTAATATGACTGTCACCTTAATACTATATGATTGATATCTTAATATTAGAAAGATAAGCTTCATCACCCTATGGGTAATATGGTGACCGACTCAACTAATTGTTACCTTATATTCTCCAAATTCAATGGTTTTGAAAGAAGCACATAATTGTTACAAGTATTAACGATGATCTCAATCCAATGGTGAAAGATTACATAATAAGAGACCCCATGTATGATCTGAACGTGGTTCCTTGCTTTGGTGAATTACACCTTTGGCATTCAACACTTGTTTAAATCATTTGAATCCCTTATTAATTTAAACATTAGAGAGTCTTGATCCAGTTTACCCGTGGCATAATTTTTTTTATATAAAATCCCTTATTGAACCTACTCATCTCTCAACATCAAGTTTGTGGCAAGCTTGGGCTCGAACCAAAGTTGGCTCTAAATCTTCTCTCACAATTAATTCTTCTTTAACAATAACTTAGTAAGCACCAAAACTTGCTAGAAAATTTTATATAATTTGTTAATCTTAAAATTTTTTATCTATTCATGATTAAAATATATAATTATAAAATAATAGGAGTAAACGGAGACAAATAATTATATTGTAAGGAATGAATGGTATGGTTGGTTATTTTATTCATTACCACAAATATGAAAAAATTATGGTCCAAAGCTTAAAGTTCTTACTATGATTAGTAATACTAGATTGATTTAAAATTATTAATAAAATTAAAAATTTTAATTTTTAATAAAAACTAATTATAAGTTATTCTTTTTAATTAGTTATCTTTAGTATCGTGGTCTATATATTTTCAAAAGTTATATTGGGATTTTTATATTTATGAAAGTAAAACATTTAATCTTATTTCACTTCGTGTCGTCAACTCTACTAACGAAAATATCACAAGGTTTATTTCGTAAATATATATATTTTAATATAATTTTTAAAAATATAAGAATCGAGATACTAAATATAATTAATTATAGAGATAATATCTAATTAGTAGTAGAGTCAAAATTTATTTCAACCTTAATTAATAAGGGTATCAATCGGGGAGAGAAGATATTTAAAATCAATAAAAATATCAATATTTTTAACAATAAAAAATATATCAAAAAAATTAATATAAGAAAAAATATAATTTAATACTATCTTCTTATATGCATGATAAAATTAAATTTTTTTATCATACGAAATCAAATCTTAATTTAAGCATATTTTTTTTAAATAATTTGTTAAAAACATATTTTTATTACATTTTCTCTTATCATTAAACCTTATTAACATTTAAAGTAAATCTTTTCTCTCATCAAATTTTTTTTAAAAATAAATTATAAATTATAAAATAATGTTGATAAGATAGGTGAATCGGAGATATCATTATAAAGCTGGATACACACGACGTCACCCTTCCCTTTGAGGCCAAGCGTGCCTCTGCCCATCCCATCCATTCCTCCCCCACAGTCCGTAGCAGCAGCAGCGGCGGCGGCGGCAGCAGAAGCCCATCCTCATCTCTTCCGCGCTCTTCCCCAGGCCACATCTTTTCGCCCCGTCACCCACATTCCACCGGCGGTCTCGACGCGACACGTGTGACAGGATGAGATCTCGGAGGATGTGGATCTCAATTCCCCCCAAACTCGTGGCTGGCGATGGCTCTCCGCCCCCGAACGAACGCCCACCGTCCGTCTCCCCTGGCCCGCCGCTCGGACACAGGAAAGAGAGGAGGAAAGCGCACCGCCAACCCACGGGCGGCGATTCCGTGGGCGTACGAAGATGCCCGCGGTTTCCTCGGCGGTGAGCACACCTGAGGATCACGCAGAGGGTCCGACCCCACCCGGGTCCCATGTGGCGCCACCCAGCAAGCCCACGTAGGTAATTCACGTGGCGCCTCGCACGTCACCCTTCCGTCGTTGGCTTCCGCATCACGAGGAATTCGTGATTAATTAATCGTCTTCTTAATTAGCAGAAATCTAATTGGAAATGGTGCAGGACACCAGCGAAGGCTGACGTCACGTGAGGCTACGTGCTGCGGGTGGCCGACACGGTGCCACGTAGAGAGGAGGGGGGGGGAATCTCGCCCACCGCCTGGACGCCACGTCATGGCTCCGCGATTCGTGCTGGCAGAGGCAGGGGCACGGGAGCCGCAGAATTAGTGGGGTGGTCCGAAATGACAATATCACTCCTGTTCGCCTCCCGACTCCTACTAGAATGCTCTCGCGGTCGAGTTACCGCTGAATGCGTAAGTTAGTCTCCGCCCAATCTCGTATTACAATGATAAATTTCTATTGTCCCTTTCTATTGCCTCCGCCCAAACATAGAGTCCTTTTCATGACTTGAGGTGGAAGTAAATGGTCGGAGTTTATCCTATAGATATTAGTATGTGAAGGGAGAGTAAGTTTGGGCTTTAAATTATACGTCTTCTATTCTCAACGACAGTAGGTTTCCACGCGATTTCTACGCACAGACACCGACAGTCACCCGATTGTGACGTTACCCACAAGGAAGAAGGTAAGCGTACCGGAGTGGGCGGATCACAGAAAGTGAAGGGTAAAGCGACAATCCATCTTTAGAAAAAGTAAAAAAACCGTACCGTTTGACACTGTTATTGCTACGACGCGAAGAGAGGAGAAAAAGACAAGAAAGAGGAGAAGGGGAAGAAGAGAGGAGGAACTCGGAAGGGCGAAAGATGCGACCGAGAGGAGGAGGAATAAGGGTGAAGCAATGCGAGCTGTGCGTTCGGCCGGCGAGGATCCACTGTGAGTCGGATGAGGCGAGCCTATGCTGGGAGTGCGACGCCAAGGTGCACGGCGCCAACTTCCTGGTGGCGCGCCACTCCAGGTGCCTGCTCTGCCGGAGCTGCCAGTCGCCCACGCCGTGGCGCGCGGAGGGCGCCAGGCTGCGCCCCACCTTCTCAGTCTGCGAGCGGTGCGCCGCCACCACCTCGTCCTCGGCCGAGGGCAGCGGCGGTGGCGAGGGGTGTGGCGCCGGCGACGAGGAGGAGGGAGAGGGAGAAGGCGGAAGAAGGGATCGTGAGGAGGACGAAGAGGAAGAGGAGGAGGACGACGACGAAGGGGAGAACCAGGTGGTGCCATGGTCTCTGACACCGCCTCCGGCTGCGAGCTCGTCGAGCAGCAGCGAGGGCGAGGAGGAGCCAGGCCGGATAGCGAATGGCGGCGGCTTCCTGAAACGGATGCGGGGAAATGCCGACCTCTCCGTCTCGCAGGTAAATCCGTTGCTGTTCTTCTTTCCACTCTGTCCTTTATATCACCTCGTCGTCGACGATTTGGACAAATGATTCTGAACCGCTTCATTGCTGTCTTGTCCCCAAACTTCACAACCTCCGATCTGCATCGTGTGATCGCATCAGATATATATAAGGATATAATCATATGATGTCATGAACCGAAAACAATGTGGAATCGAGTGGTTTTCTTCTTCCTTGTGTATAGTTGAATTGAAAAAGAAAAAAAAAGAAGAAAATTTCGCCAAATGAGAAGAAGAAGAATAAAGTACCCTTTTTGTATCTGACGGCCAAGAAACGATCACAGGACGACCTGGCCTGCTCGTCGTCTCTCCCGAGCTACCTCCCGCCGTCTCCGGCACCATCTCCAGCGGCGAGCGCCACGATGGCGGCAGCGGCGAAGGACGAGGCCAGCTCCTGCGCCTCGGCCTTCCGTTCCTCCAAGGATCGCAAGAGGCCCGCCCTTCGCCCGGAGCCGGCCACCGACACCGCCAGCGCCATGCTCGATGTCCGCGTCCACGGCCGCGTCGATCTCATGACTCGGCTGCTGTCTTCCTCCGACCCAAGTGAGTTCTTTTCCCTGTTGTAGCGATCAAGCTTAACATCATGTGCCCCGCATGTACTGCATTCAGTAAATCACTTACTGTTCCCAAATTGCATTTTGTGTTTTTTGGATTTGGGGGTGGATGCAGATCGATACAAGAATCTCGAAGGTTGAAGGGCTGCTGCTAACTATAGAGAGCGATTTCACGAGCTAACTCGAAAGACATCCTTACGGCTGTGATCTCTTCTATTTAGTTTGCCATTGTGTATGCATTGCTGAATTCTCTTCGATTGCTTCAACGTTTCTGCCTCTTTCATGTTCATGTTTCTGAGATAATGATGTGGTAATTGAAGGGTCCGTGCTCCTATGGATTGGGGACATCAAACTATTATTATTATTATTATTATTATTATTCATGAGATAAACGATAGCCATACTTGACTTCTGGCCGCCGAGCGTGGCAGCATATGTAGGATTTGATTTGCCGGCAATCACGAGTCCATCCACCGCGCTGGAATTCTGAATCATACAAGCACAAGAAGGATGATACTATATAGAGCATGTACATAATCTAATCAACCAGTTTTTGAGGAGGCAGACGAGAGAGCAAAGAAATGGCCATTTACCTATATAACAGAAGCAACCACTGCAACAGAAGAAACACATGAGTTGGCTTTCCGCCATGGCTTGTGTTCCTTATCACTCCCTGAAAATAAAACCAAACATATAATATGAGCATTAAAAGCCATACGGCGAGTTACAATCTTTTACAGAGAATAACAAAGTCCATACTCGTGTCCATCCATAAACAGACAGGAATCCATGAAACAAAGGTTAGCATAAGGTCTGTGTCCAGAAGTGACTTCTCAAGCCAAAACTACAAAATATCAGCTAAAATAGGATGATGATTTATCTTGAGAAAATATAGGCAAGGATTCTCTCTAGTTGAGGTTGGAAAGCCCACTGTTACGACACAAATAAAAATATCATCATTTGAGAATATACAAGATGATATGATACAGAATTGTGAGATATAATTCAAAATGAGGATGCTCACTGTAATGTGTTAAAAATGAAAAAGTAGCGATGTGATCAGTCTTAACAAATAATTACAATCGCCAAATTGAGGAACTAGACAAACACTTATAAGATCGAGCTGCATCTCTAAAGTATTATTATGTAAGCACACACATCTAATATCTCTCATTTAGCCTAAAACAAATTAAACCATTAACCAAAAAGAGAAATCACTAATGTATAATTATAGCCCATGCCGCCAACACGGGATATGGGGAGGAGGATTGTACGCTGACACTAAGCCCAACTTATGCAATCTTATCCCTATAAAAAGAGAGGCTGTTATCATACTGCATTGATCTCTAGAACAAATTTAATCAACAATAATAACAACAATAATAAAACTGTAAAAGTTCCAACTATTTTGGGTCGACTACATGGATCTTTTGCCACGAGACACGTAAAAAATCTTATATTTAGTTAAGTTTAGAATAATTAAATATTTATTTATGGTTTCTGTAAAAAATCTTATATTTAGTTAAGTTTAGAATAATTAAATATTTATTTATGGTTTCTATTAAACTACCGTATCAGTAGATCTCCTAAGCATATGTCCATATCATCTTAGACAATTCTCTCCTATCTTATACGCTATTGAAACGATACTTAATTATTCACAAATAAAAATATTTTTTTTCTATCTTTTCTAATAACTTCACACATTAATTTTAATATTATTATATTTTTGTATATGATGCTTCTTAATTATCCCATACTCAAATTCAAAAACATTGTTAGTCTCACAACTATCTTATATATTTTTTTTTAAATCTCAAAAGTATCCAATGATCACACACGACTCTTGATGCCTCTCATTATTTTAACCATCCCGTTTTTACTCTATGAATAATATCTTCATCGATCTATCTATCTTATTGAATAATTGATCCAGGATACCTAAAGGTTTTACGTAAAGAAACCTGGTATCTAGCTAACTTAACTATATTCTCATATCTATTCCTAGTATTACTAAAATTATATCTCATATAAATTTGATCAGTATTTAATAATTTGATCATGACAAACTTATAGTGTCAAGCTGAGGCAGAATCAATAAGGCAAACAGTAGCAGAATCAATAAGGCTAGTCAAATCTTTAAGCAACACATTCCTATTCAAATAAAAAAGAACCATGCTGTTAGAAGTGGTGAATCACAATGAAAACTTTTATGGATTAAGCCACATTTCACATAAATGGGGACATCAACCTTGAAGTTTTTCACAAGTGAGACTCACCCTCTTATATAGCCTTTTTTCATACATCTGTCACAGAATGCAAGGTATCATCAAGTTAACAACAATCTTTTAAGTTTGTTGTTGGCTCAACAAAGGTGCTAATGAGAGAGGAGTACAGAAACAGAAGCATAATACAGTCTACTCTCCTATAATATGCTAGATAATCATCACCAGAACAAAACATCAGCAGGATGATTGATTGCATTTTAAAACATGCCAAGGATGAAATCACAGGTCCATCTTATAACAAGTAAAACCCACAAAATAATTGCACAAGGATATTTCAACAAAAGGTCATAATAGATTACCTAAATCACAGGATGGATATGCCATTACTATGCATTTCTCAGACATCTGCAAAAGAATCACCATCAATTAACAGAAATTTATACAAAACGTAGTGGCAAATATAACTAAAGCCAGCTTTTTATTGTGATGGGTAGGCAATCAAAAAATTGTTATGCCCCTTCAGATCATGTTGCACATTGAGGGTTTTCAATTCAGCCATAGCATGCTTCTTAAACAACCATATAGAAGGCAACATATTACTCCAGGGGCTCAATGCAAAGAGACGAAGATCAATCAAGTCCAAATAATATATTAGAACACAATCATGAAATGCCCAGACACATAATTAAGAACCATAAAAATTAACTACAAGGGCAGACATAGCTACCATCTTAAGAAACAATGTCTTGCTCATGTTTGATAAAGTGAGTTGACCAGGATTAATAGTACGAGGAGAAAAAGGAGACACAAAGTTTACTAGAAGCAATAAAAATGGCTGCTCTTGCATTATGGATATTCTCCTACATAGAGCTAAATAGTAGGGAAAAAATGCATGTAGCCGATCCCAAATATATGGGACATATTAGTGTTGCTACTGCCATCAATTTGCCAAAATCATCTGCATCTAAATTATATGTTGGTTGTCTATTATGATTTATATAAAGGTACACAGAAAAAGCTGCCAAACATAGTTATCTTTGCCTTTATGGGGGCCATGGCCTCTCTTGCCCACTATATGTCTCCAAATTTGCATAAGTAGAAACCTAACAAAATATCGATTAACATAACCCCTACCTTGACCAAATTGAAAAATAAGTACTATAGATCACCGACTGAGGACTAAATTATTTCTTGAAGTTTCCAAACAAAAAAATTTATTAAACCATCATGCCAGCCTAATGTGCATATATTGCAAAATATTCTTACTGGCTTTGGAATATTCGACAAAAGATTCACAGTGCAAGCACAAGCTAACTATATGTATCTTGGTGTCCTGATGCACTGTTGCAACACCCATGGTGCATCAAGCATAATGTGGCAAACAGAGTATAGTATAACCACAATTTCCTTCCAAATACTCACAAACCATGCCAAGGTGCAACTGAAGATTCTCTTACTATAACTTGGCAACTATTTCAAAACTTTGGCTGCCACATCTCTAAAACGATGTGTCTCTCCTATTATCCAAATCCTTTTAAGTTTTCCACTGATATTAGTTAATAACCTACAGCAGCCAATGTAGTCATCATGCTAAACCAGAAGATACTGAGTTTGAAAACCAACTATAAGTATCTTAGGTCTCATTAGTTTGCTCCAATTTGAGTTTTCTGCAAGTGAACCAATAGGCTGCCACCCACATGATCTCCATTTAATTCTTCAAACTGTTACCAGTAGCAAACAATTTCACGAAAAGGAGTATTAGACCATATGGAGACAGCAAAAACATATATCTCCTTTTTCTAATATTGTAAGTCTTCCCAGATTGGTGGCTTGGCACGATAGAGTACAAGAATCAACTGTAAGCAGGTGATGCAACCAAAATATCTTATAGGATTTCTATACTAAGTCTGCAGATCAGACCTACCATTTTATGGAGTAGAAGCCCCAGTATCTAGGTAATTGTGAGTGATTAAAATCTAGTTTCTGCATGAGAGATGAAAGAATTTGACTTCTACAAATCGGGAAGACCAGTCTGCTCTACAACCTTTACAAGAATTCCCCGAACAAAAGATCTAGGATTAATTTCTTATACATGGTTTATCAAATAACGTAGGTATTAAGATAAATTCTCACCTTTATGTTCCTCAGCAGCATCGTGGAACTCTTGTTCGTCCTCCGGCACCACGTGTTTCTCCACCACCTCCTCTGACTTTGGGCCCTCTCCATTATCAGTTGCAGGTCCTGCAGCCACCCCATCATCGGGGTAACGAACCACCACAAAGGGCAAACGCAGTGATGCACGCAATAATCGCTGACGCTCCCGAGCCGGCTCTTGCTGATGCTCCTGGCGGCTCCAAATCCCCTGCTACCCATGATAACCGCGCTAGGGCCGAGCCTCTCCACCTCCAGACACAGTCGCTCCTTCATGTCGTGGTCCTTGACGATGTGTATCTTGAAGGGGATCTGCGCCTCCACGAGGGGCTGCGCCAGGTCCTGCGCCTTGGTCGTGGTGAAGGCGTCGAAGTCCTCCTCCATCTTCCGCTGCGACTCGTGCGAGTCGGGACGCCCTTTCGCGGCGTCGTCATCGTCGTCATCGTCGGCGGCGACGGAGACGGTGAGATCGACGGCTCCCCAGTCAGCGCCGTAGAGGACGCTGGTGGGGCGGACGTGGAGGAGGATGACGGCGTCGCCGGGGCGGAGGTAGTTCTGGACAGCCCACCTCACGGCGTAGGCGCTCTCGTCGCTGAGGTCGACGGCGATAGCGATCCGGCGGTGGGAGCCCGCGGAAGCGGAGGTGATGAAGCGGGGGGGAGAGGGCTGGGTCCTCAGAGGCGGAGCCGCCTGGCGATCGGTATCCGGCAGAGCCTATTGCGTGTCCATGGCGAGGAGGATCAAAGCTAGGGTTGGAAGCAGCTCGTCTGCGACTGGGTTCGCGACGCGATCGGCGTCGACTGGAATAAAGGTGGAACGCGACGTTGTGGAAGCAGGTCACGAGAAGACGTCACACTCGGACACAAAATATGAGAATATATTATATAATTATTAAATAAAATGTTAAAAGACTACAATCCACATCTCGTGGACGTGCCGGAGTGGTTATCGGGCATGACTAGAAATCATGTGGGCTCTGCCCGCGCAGGTTCGAATCCTGCCGTCCACGCTAATGTTGTTTTTTTTTAATTATTTTAATTTTTATTATCCTAATTATTTATTTATGTTGTATATATATATATATATATATATATATATATATCTCTCTCTCTCTCTCTAGGTTACTTTTTTTTGTACTGGATTTTCCTGTACCCGCCTCTCGAACCCATAGTGACCAAGGCGCAGTGGGGCCTAGCTAGGCTCAGCTACGCCCTCGGTGTGGAGTACATATGCCTGAATCCTGAATTGAAAACTCGAATGTGTAGCTAGAAAAAACTTTGACACGAACGATCGCGCGATGCTGTATCCTGACGTCCACCACCAAATACGTGGACCCCACGTGTGCTGTCGCCCCACCGGAGAATCCTCTCGTCCTGCTGGGTGCTGTTTTCTAGTGGGACCCAGCAGCGGTCCCGCTGTCAGTTATCCAATGGCTTGCTCGCGCATGTGTAAAACGAGTGCAACGCCCGAGTAAAATGTTGCTACTCGATTCGAGCAATCCTGGGAAACGACGGTTGCATCGATAACTGGACACGTCCAGTGACCCGCCAGTGTCCCACCGTGGGCCCAACCATCTCGTGCCACCTCACGGACGATGGCTTGAATCCCGGATCGGTCAAAGGTTGTGGATCGTATCTCTGCTTGCATCGCCCTCAAAGCCTCCCCTCGGATTCAAACCGGAGTGCAGGAAGAATCGCGCAGAGGCGCTCCGTCTCATCTCGAGATCTCTGTGATCCCTCCCACGAGATCCTTTCCCTGGTGAGCTTCCTCGATCCAATTTTATGGGACTCGATGCTGTATGGCTCCCGATCTGTTCGTCGGGATGGATCTTTTGTCTCCATTCCAGCTCTTCGTGGTTTTAGGTGGAGGCATATTTGGCTACTGTTGAGCGTATATTCTTAGAGAACTCGGATCTGTTCGTCGTAACCGAGACACATATTGGAATCTTGTGAAATCATTATGTGGCCTTAGATCGTCATGTATCTGTTAGATAACTTGGAAGCTGTGATTCTGCATCTGGAATAAGAGTCAAGCTGTATCTGGTGCTTCGCTATTTGGTCATTTGAAAATGGCATCGCAGGGGTCCGCTGGATGTATTAATCGCACACGATTGATGTTGAACCTTTCTTGGATTATCAAGAACTCTGCCTTGCATCTATATTTTTGCTTATTTATTTATTTTTCTGAAGATTTAGGTTTCAGGAGAGCAAGATCTTGATGTTAATCCCTTTGTGTTATAATGATTTTGAGAAGAGAAGGACGAAGGAAACTAGTTCTGAATGCCCTTCACCTGTTATCAGTTAATATGGTAAAATAATTTCTTTGTTGAGGAGTTCACTGGTTCTTCAGAATTCAGTATAATATTTTGTAAGGAAAATAATGCATTTTGATAAGATCACTGCTTTTAATTTGGTTAGATTGGTGAAACCACAAGTTATTAACCTTATATTATCTGTTCATTATACCCAAGATTTTGTGGCATACCATATAAAATTGCTGAAATATGCCTTTTCTATTTATTCTCGAATAAATTTTCTAATCATATCTATATTTGTGTTGCTTGTAGACTTGTCAACATTGGCTCTAAAATAATGTAGCAAGTATGATATCTTGTTAACGGTTCAACATAATTGCAGTATTTCTTTCAGGAACGGAGGTCAGTAGTTCCAGAATGTCTCTTCCATTGAGAGATTTCTATATCCCAGATTACATACTGGTACCGGACTCAAAAAAAGAGGATGTCTCAGAAGAGCCCACTTGCCCTGTGATTGTTTTTGTCAATTCGAGAAGTGGTGGCCAGCTTGGAGGTGATCTAATTAAAACATACCGTGAGCTTCTCAATAGAGTTCAGGTACTTCAATTGCTTAGAGTAGTTAGTTGCAATAAAAAGTCATCTATTTAAAGAACTATAATCATTACAAGTTTTGGATATCGATTTGGGCAATTAATTCTTCTTCAGGTTTTTGATCTGGGAGAGGAGGTTCCTGAAAAGGTGCTTCAAAGACTTTATGCTAACTTTGAAAAGCTCAAGGCTGAGGGTGATAAACTTGCTGAGCATATTGAGAGGACATTGAGAGTAATAGTGAGTGAAACACTTCAAAAGAACACTGATATCAAATACCTCCATTTACATGGTTTTTACTTTTTTTTCTTTAGATTTTTCAACTCGTTATTCAAACCCCCCTGTTTTTGTCCATTTTTTGACATACAAGTTGTATGTTAGGTTGCAGGTGGTGATGGTACAGCTGGTTGGCTTCTTGGTGTGGTTTGTGATCTTAAACTTGCTCAGCCACCTCCAATTGCTACTGTGCCTTTGGGAACAGGAAACAACCTTCCCTTTTCATTTGGTTGGGTACGTCAAGTGCTAAGACTATTTCCCATTTCTAATCCATTTAACAAAATCCCCATGCACATGGAGATTGGCAGCTATGGGATTTTATAACAGGTTTTGTCCTTCTTGTCTTCTTGCCCCTTGAATGCGAGTGACTAGCATTTAAATTTCTGTCCATGCTTCTATCTGGATGGCGCATCTTTCAGTAACATGATTGTACACATCATTTCTACATTGTTAGATTGTTGCCAAAGATATTGCCAGAAAAATAGTTGCGACATGACACCATGTTTCAGACTACAAATACATATTTAATTTTGTGAAGATCTACACTGCAAGCATTTATTTATGTCATTTTGTTTCAGTATTTCTAATCGACTGCAAAATCATCTGGTATACCTCATTTGAGATATTGCATCCAATGGATTTTAATTGATTTAGATGATAATAGTGTCATAATTCCATTAATTTAACTGCATTGCAGGGGAAGAAGAATCCTGGTACTGATCATCAGTCAGTGAAGTTTTTCCTTGATGAAGTGAAGAAAGCAAAAGAGATGAAAATTGATAGGTATTGTAGTGTCAATAGTTTTAGTTTAGTAAGGCATTGTTTTTACGTCTACTGAGACCTGAATCCTTAAGTTCTACCTAAGAGTTGCCTCTGATATTTTCCCCTATTTTGTACATATATATTTTCTAAGTTTCTCCTTCCATATATAAGTATTATTTAACCATAGCACTAGATACTTGCAGCACTACTACCTCAAACCTTCAACCACATAACTGTGCATACAATGTGCCAACCAATAGGATATGTCTATGGTCTATTTGACAAATTTGAGTTGATCATTTATCATTACAGTATATATAGCTTCAAGTAACAGAAGTGGATTATTTGGCCTAGGATACATGTGGCAGATCCGTCTTTTAATGTTTTGCATTCTCATGAAATTGAAACATAAGTATCATGCATAATGTTTTAAGTTATCTTTGTCCTTTTTCACGTGCATGTATTTATGTATCTCTTTCAACACTGGACTCTTGAATACACTTACAAATGTAGCTCATTTTTCAAACAATAATGATGACTATTGGATTACTTGGCATGGAAGATACCGGTGTGGTCATCTGAACTTCCATAGCCAATGAAACTGAGAATCAGATGCATGTCAATTAGTTTATCATTCATGCATTGGTCTGATTACAAATAAATATATATCATAGCTATCAGTGAAATAACATGATCAGCAGGGTGTTGAGATTTGGAATAAAATGTGCTCCATCATTAACATGTTTACTTAAGGCAATCAGAGTCTATCAAGAGAGCCGATGATTGCCTGTCAAGGATCTCAGACTCAATTAATGATTGGTTTCTAAGTTACACAATAAACCTAATTGGTTACTTGCAATCATCAAGATCAGTAGTTCAAGTCACACTCAAAGGTTGAGCACTTTCCCATTGATATAGTAACAATAGTATCCTTAGTCATAGCCCAAACTTTAAGCCATTATCATTTGATGTCCTTTAGAAATCTTTGGACACAAATATTTCCGACCTCTTACTTTCATTGTTGTGAATCCTAGACTTGATTCTCACCAATTCTTGTGTGTATATGCGTCCAACATGGGTTTTGAATTATACAAATGGAAATGTTTCTTTAGCTAGCATTTAATGCTACTATTGGTAGCATGTGATATTTAGTATTTAACCTGTGTGATGCTGAACATACTAATGTTTGATCATTCGTATTAGAGATATGTGATAGTGATTATTCTTGGTAAAGACTTGTGGCCACCTATATGGTTATGGCTCATGACCTTAAATTAAGCATTGATCTATTCTAGTGTCATTGTTATATTGATGTTTTGCTTGCTTGGTGCACTCATTTTGTGTTGGACTTATTTTATAGTGATTATGCTCTAAGGAAACTTAAGGACTGCATATATGGTTTTAGCTATGATTTAATAATTTAAGCATTGGGTTAGTTTTGAGTTGCTGACATGTGCCAATCAGCATGACAGTTGTTGCACATATTTACCTGTGCCCGTTTACTAAAAGTTGAAAACTGAAGTGTCTCAGTCTAGGATGAAGCATACGCCCCAGTAGATTTCCAACTTACAAATTATAGCCTTTTGTTTTACATCAATTTTCAGCAGAATAGTTTCATCCTAGCCTGCTATGAGAAAATTGCAAATTCGACTTTGATATCCAGTCCACAACTTAAAATATGTATTTCAAGAAATGTCAAGCATAGATCTTTTCTTACTACAGTATTTCCTTTCAACTAGTATGTAGAACTTAAGGATGTAGATCTCTTTCCTCAGTTTTATCACTAATTGAACTGGTTTACTTGAATGTCATTGACCTCCAGTTGGTGAATAAAATAAATGTAGTTATCCTTTTCTTTCCTCGTTCCCTTAGTGATGGTATGTGAGCATGCTTATCATACGTATTCTTTTGACATCGATCTAACTTGTATCATGGACAGTGGCATGAGCTTAACATGGCATGGCATCTAGTGCAGATAATTGATAACTCCATCATGGTTAATGGGTGACAGCATCAATACCATGTGCAATCCATGTTCTTATACATATTTGCAATGACATTCTAGTGCGTTAGGCATGCAAATGCATGGTTCATGGAAAGCTAGAGTTATAGGATAGTTGTTCTTGTTATAGATGTTAAATCCCATTATTTTGTTGCAATTTCCATCCCTTCATTTTATCAGTTATGATTTGGAAACCTAGTGATGATCTTTGCAAATTCTGGAGGTGTATTTCTTCATGCTTGTAAACATTTGGACTTTGGAGTGGATATTGTTTTTTGAATTATTGCTTCTATGTTCTACTTTAGCTGGCATATTGTCATGAGGATGAGGACTCCCAAGGAAGGTACCTGTGATCCAATTGCTCCACTCGAGTTACCTCATTCTCTACATGCATTTCAACGTGTATCAAGTTTAGACTCACTTAATGTGGTAAGGCAATAATTTTTGGTTGAAAAGTACTTTAAAGTGTTCAGACACCGAGTGTAGTTTGTTTCCCTTTACTCATTCGAACTTTCTGTATTTTTTACATTGTTTATCACATAAATAAGTTTTATCTTTTACCAAAGAATTGACCACATTTCTTATTATAATGTAAATTTAGATAATGGGTTGTTGATTATTTTATCTCAGGAAGGTTATCACACATTTCGTGGTGGTTTCTGGAACTACTTCAGTATGGGTAAGAACTTACCTATGCAAATTCAGCTACTTATAAGTTTTAGAAACTTCATGGACATGGTAGTTGAGAAATTGGTTGATCCATTCAAGTAATGGAGTTACAATTGTCCAACTGTTGTTTGTCTCAGATAGTGTTCTAGATGTGAATGCAATTGTTCTACCTTCTATATGTTGTTATGATTCTCACTTGGGTCAGGACTGTATTGCTATTTGATTTCTTTCTGATCACTCTGTCTTTGTTGTTCTGTTCACCTATATACATACCTTATAATTCAAATCAGAAGACTGCTGTCCAACTGAAATCATGATTCTTTTTATTCACAAAAAGAAGACTAATTTATTTTTGAGTTTTTTTTCTCACACGACCTTTTAAGTAGAAATAGTCTTATTGACCATTGAGAATTTTCTAGTACACCATGTGACAAAAGGTATGCTGTATTATTTTATTGCAATTTATTATTTTCTTGATAATCTATAAGTTGATATTTGATCTTATCTGAACATAAAGATTACATTGATGCACATACTGACAAAAGTTATATCATATTAATTTTTAGGAATGGATGCCCAAATATCATATGCGTTTCATTCCGAGCGGAAGCTGCATCCAGAAAAGTTCAAGAACCAGATAATCAATCAGGTTTCATTTTCCTGTTACATTAACATTACAGTCTTCTATCCTTATTACATGCTTGTTCCAAATTGTAAATATCAAGAGATCATAGATAATACTTGCAGTTTTTCTTCATTAGTATTATCATGTGTGCAAATCATAGTTTCCATCCAAACTATATGAATGCTCATTACAAGAACATAGCCATTTATGATCCATGTGCATATATCCCCATTTCATGCATTCTTCATTCATTATCTCTTTGAGATTCATAGATCTAGAGGGGAAAAAACAAGAGAAGATATGGTTCTACCATTAGACTTAAAGTACCATTTGACAAATCTGCTACATGGCCTTAATGGTGAGCCAAACTCAATCCCTAAATATAGATTATTGGGAAAGAAACAGGTCAATGCTACAACATGATGGTTATGTCTCCATCGGGATGCACCACAGTATAATAATCTTATGCGTTTTATGACTTCTTAATTTAATCTTCTATAGCTTTGATGTTTTAGTTGCTTATGTACCTTATCCCATGTAAATCTCTTCCACTATAACTAATGTTTTTTGCGCTTATATTTGCTCGCAGACTACCTATGCTAGACTTGGGGCTACGCAAGGGTGGTTTCTTGCTTCTCTTTTTCATCCTTCTTCAAGGTAATGTCTGAGTCAATGGTCTATACAGTTTGGATAACTGAAATATAATCTTCATTCAATGTTCTGTTACCTTAGTTTATGCAAGTTAGCAACACTCACGGTTGCAAATCAGTAATTTAAATTTTGTTAATCAATTATCTTAAGGATTTGACCAGCATGAAAGGGAAAGGGCAATCGTGGCCAATGTTATCGCATCAATCAGGAAAAGGAGATTAACGAACTAATAATTAGTATATCACAGATAATATTTTTTCATCCCATTAACCTGGTAATGAAGTTCAATGTAAAATTAAATTCTTAACACTCTGGTATAGCTTCTTTTAAGAAGATCCTACTAGAACTTAACTGATCTCAAATAGAGAGTGAAAGGCTTGTGTAAGTGTTATGTTGTTGATGAGGATATATCAAATTTCAGTCACATAACATGTAACGTCAGATACATAAGATGAAAATGGATTCTGTTCCATGGTAGATGATGTGCCTTAACGACAAGAAGCCGTAGTGATTCTTAAAAGATCGGTCAAGCAAGATAGTGAGAATATTTAGAGGGCTGATGATAATTCATTCCATTGTCCCATGAGAAATCCTGGGTGCTCTTCATGAGAACTGCTTGCCAAAATTTCTCAGTTAACTAATACTGTGGAATTTCAATGGAAGAAATTAAATTTGTGATGGGTAGTACGTGAACTTGCCATGAAAATCTTCAATAAGCATCTGTGGTGATAGAGTCAAATAGGACAAACAAATCACCCACCATGATGTTTGAGAAATGATGATTCTTGTGTTGATCCACATGTTTGACATCAATTTAAACCTTCCTAAAATAATTTATTATTTTTAAAACAATTCCCTGTGATAATTCTATAGTGCTATAACGCAGGAATATAGCACAGCTTGCAAATGTGAAGATCATGAAAAGACCAGGCCACTGGGAAAATCTCCATATTCCTCACAGGTAAATATGGTTTAAGTATCTCCGGTTCCAATTGGCAGATGAAATTACTCCCTTCCTCGCATATATTATATGCCAACCAAATATGTGGAATGATAGAATAACCTACTTGATCATTACATCCTTATTCATTCATTGGAATTTAGAAGGACAACTACTGACAGTTGATTTTTTGTCGTCTGTGATATTTTGACTGGAAAAGTGAACAATCAAGTACTAAGTTTGTGCTGATCAAATCAAAGTTTCATAATTTCTTTTATCAGTTTTGCTTGCTTGTATCAATTTTATATATCTTTGTATTAAAATTTATGGGAGGATTTTTTTGTAATATTCATATGGTTGTCCTTTTAATCAAGTTCAATTTATAACTATAGTTGATTGTTTAAAGAATGGTTTTATTACCATATGTTGTGGTTCATGAGATTTTGGGAGAGAAAAAAAGATCTCTTTGGTGAATATTGCTGATTTTTTTAAGCTTTGGAAATTGACTGAACATCTTTAGCTTTTTCTTGATTGAAGTTCTGTTGTTTTCGCATAAGATAATTTACAAATTAAGATCAAATAGAAGACCATAATTTTTAATTTATCCTTTTGAATGTATACCTGTACATCTTATTTCAATTATTATTTTTAGATTTAGATTGTCTACCAGTGATATCAAAATATAGAGGCCGTCATCTCATCAACCGCTTGTCGTTTACAGTATTAGATCAATTGTTTGTCTCAACTTACCTAGCTTTTCTGGGGGACTTAATCCATGGGGGACTCCAAATCAGAAGAAAGCGACAGAAGTAAGCTGCTCTGTGATATTTTATGTCTCTCTTTCACAGTTAAACCATTATAAAATATGCATAAGATTCCTTCTATTCATGGGAAAAACTAACCAAGATTCTGATGTCTTGTAGAGGGATCTTACTCGACCATATGTTGATGATGGGCTTCTTGAGGTTGTGGGTTTCCGGGATGCATGGCATGGCCTCGTCTTGCTTGCTCCGAACGGGCATGGTACCCGTCTTGCACAGGTAGACTAGCCTATCTATCTTACATCTTCAAGTTGCCAGTTGATTTCCTCTCATTTAATATTTCATGGACATCTGGGCAACTTCACCATCATTATATGTTGGGATAATTACCCAAAGTCATGTTGCTAAGCTCCAATCTTGCCTAGATTAATCTGGTCATAGATAACCCAAATGCTAATATTTTCATGTTCCAGGCACACAGAATTCGCTTTGAGTTCCACAAGGGTGCAGCGGATCATACATTCATGAGAATTGATGGGGAGCCATGGAAGCAGCCTTTACCTGTGGATGATGACACAGTTGTGGTTGAAATCTCTCATCTCGGGCAGGTCAACATGCTAGCAACCAGAGACTGCATTTCCAAAAGTATCAATGACCCTTCGACACCTTCAGCAGCGAGCCATCATGGGGATGAGGATAGTGGGGATTCTGAGGATGAGTGGGAAGGAGGGAGGAAAAAGTTTGGTGCAGCAGAGACATTCAAGCTTCCGGAGGACATAGATATTGCTCATCTTAGTTAAGATTTATCTGTGCCTGCTGCTTTGCAACCAAGGTCTCCAACACCGGTGCCATATTAGTTTCAGTATCCTGTCAAGCGTAGTATTTGGTGATATTCCGCAGCTATATTATTTGGTGTCACTAAATAAATAAATAAATAATAATAATAAATAATGTGTACCGGTACTGAATTATATGTTTCGGTATCAGCCCTACCGATACTTAAAACCTTGTTCGTAATATTTGAGCCATATGTGTAAATTGGACCAATCTTTGTTGGTGAATTGGTTGATTTATTTTAATGAGCTTATACATGGAAAAGGTTGTCGATGGGAGCTGATAGGTTTGACCTTTATAAATCACTGAAATGATGGTACTTGATCTTACGAGTGATATGCATGAGTTGCTTGAGATCTCATCTATTGGCTCATAAATCCAAATATTGATTGCGGTTGTACCTTTGGGAGTTCCTAATTTTTTTTCTGAGATCCTACGCATCGTTGGCCTTTCTTCATCATCTCAACTCCTCATGATACATTTCTTCATCCGCTTTTATTTGGATTAAAAATTGCTTGCTTAATAATTTTATTTTTATTATAATATATTTTGATCGTCCGATTAGAATACAAATCGAGCTCCTGTTTTACACTTGTCTCAGCTTGGTATTGGGAACTGTCATGTTCATCCGCGATATTGTATCCGACAAAGCCTGTCCTTGTTTAAGTTAGTCTTGATCATAAGGTATCCCGTGATATTGTATCTGACAAAGTCTGTCCTTGTTTAAGTTAGTCTTGATCGTAAGGTATCGATAGAATACCAAGCTTTTATGTGTCTCGAAGACGTGCCTTAATGTTGTCTTCGTTGATGTAATCGTATTGTATTGATTCGGGTTAATGGTATCGAACTATTGATCACGTCGATATGTTTATCACATGAGAATGAGGTATCGATAATATTATTTTTTCCACACTCATTCTTTATAATTTGAAATATTGTTTGATAGTGAACTGCATCATGCGTACATATCTATTTCATGAATTATCACAATATTATGATCAACTTTTGTCCGTACATAGTTGGAATTGATTGTGATAGGGAATAAGGTGACATCAACTTTGACTTGCTGACCCACCCAATAACCCGCTGCCACCTAAGTAGTGACGAGGACGTAGGAGCCCATGTGCCTCCCCCCTCACCCTCACCACAATAAGCAGTAGCGAAGCGACTTGTCACCCACCTGCCGATCTCAATTTCAGGAAATAAGGTGATAGGGAATAAGATGATCAACTTTTGTTTTGTTTGTATGTAGTCAGAATTGATTGTGATAGGGAATAAGGTGATGTTCGCTTTGACTTGCCGACCCACTCAGCTACCCGCTACCACGTAAGTAGTGACGAGGACTGAGGAGTTCATGTGCCTCCCCCTCCCTTTGGCAAGCGGTAGGGAAGTAACTTTTCATCCCCTGCCAACTGCGATTTCGAGAAAGGTCGCACGGAAGATCATGGTGAGCATTAACCCTTGACGACGGAGCCCATATCCCACTTTTCCGATTGCATGCCCGTAGGGAGCTTCGAGGCCCATTTCTCATTTTCCCGATCGCTCAGCACAAGCAACCATTGTCTATTTATCCGGTAGGCTCCGGCCCAAACGAACGATGCCCTTGTGATCATCCTTCACTAATGTCCTGACACGGTAAAACGTATCAATCAATCGTTGATATAAATGAGCCCTTAAATGATGACGAATTGAGGAGAGAAGCTATTAGCCTCCCGGTATCGATCACCCAGAAATTTCTATTATTCCTATTCCACCATTGATTTTACTATCGGAGGAGTCGAGTCGAGAACTCCCCCAATGCTGACCATATGTGCAGGAATCTCAGTGAAGCCAAGGTGCTCCTCGATTCAACTCCATAATCTCAAGGAAGTCCAACCACCTTGACCAAGCATGGAATCCACCTCGAGCGAATAAGTAGTATATCGAGATCGTGCCGACTAATTTTTTCCACTACAACCAACATCCAAGAGCACCATATGGACTTCCAAGATGAGCTTAAGCCTTCGGGAAGGGACCAAGCAGACGATGCAAAACTTGAATGCACACATCTTTACGTACTTACATATTTGTACAATGTGTCTATCTACCTATTTATCTTCAAGAAATGTGCCCTGAGCATGTATTGGTACATTTTGTGCACCCTCTTGAGATCCAAAATATTTTTATAAATTGACATTCGACACGTCATAATTATTTGATCGACGTTGATATGACTATCTATTCAATCAAAATTAATAAACATGTGATCTTATTATTATTACCTCGATGTTATCCATCAGAGATCATCGAGACGATTTGATCTTATCCCGAAGGCTTAAAGTTGTCCAGGTGATTCTTGTGGCGATCAAGTGAGGGGATTGTTATAGGGAACGAGGTGATATTCATGCGTCTAGTGTGGATTCCAATCTCCTTAGAGATCTTGTACAAAGGTTGACATCGGGGGAGGGGGGGATTTCTTGACCCAATCTCTCCGATAGTTAAATTAACTAGTCATGAAGTAATGGAAACAAGAGGGTTCAGAGTGTGGGGGGTTCAGTCCCTATGCAAGTATCAGGAATCGATTCTTATACCTAAGCAACCGGGGGTCCGCCCATCCCCATCCGAACGTCCTTCTTCTATTGTTCATTTATTCGAATGATTGGTCTATACGACCCATTGTGGCTTGTTGTCCGTAAAGGCTGACAAAAAGGGGAGTCGCTTATCAACCCTAGCAGTTGACGTAATCGGTCCGAGTAGCTCCTTACGGCCTGTTGTCCACAAGAGTCAGACCAAAGAGGGGTGTTGGTTTGTTCGATCGATCGCCTAGGGACCATTGCGCCTAGCGACTATCCATCGTCAATGACTTGGTCTTTGTCCCTCGCATCAACTTCGATCGACGTCAGAATCCTATCACTTATTTCATGCTCACATAATCGTTTTTAACATTAACTACTATCTCAACTCAACAATCGCTCCAACATGATGATAAAAAAAAAAAAAAAAAAAATCCCTAGATGCATACTTGAAATTGGCTGAGAAGTTTGAACTCCCACCACGAATTTCAGAACCGCTCGACTCATTCATCAATTCAAGGGATTTTTACCGAAAAATGGCATCGGAGTGATGAAGTAAGGTGCAGGGAACACAGCGTCAGCGTCTGTAGATGAAGTCGCAACCAAGACATCACGTCGGATGATGTTTTGGGAACACGAAGCACGATAATATATGATAGAGCTGAGCCTCGAAGCAGATATCATCGTTGCTCGCGTCAGTTGCCCGAGTGCGACTCCTTCGGTGTCGCAGCAGAGTTGAAAGCTCACGAAATGCGGAACTACGAAGCAGATATCATCGTTACTTGCGTCAGTTCCCCGAGTGCGACTCCATCGGTGCCGCAGCAGAGTTGAAAGCTCACGAAATGCTGAACTACGAGAACTGAAATAAAATATATCCGAAGATTGAGTGTTGGAAACGTAACTAACACATATAAAAAGGTTAACTAATGTCAACAAAGTCATGCCACCAAATAAAAAATATATATATAGCAGATAGATTCTCAACAAAGAGTTCACCTCTTTATTCCCTACCCAATACATGTAATCGTAGGACCTCTTGTAGCATATGCATGACAGTAACCAGAGTTCATTCATTCCACACAAGAGTTACTTGTGTATAGAGAAACAAGACCCGACTATTCTTTCAAGACATTCATTCATACATGAGACACACACATAAAAGATAGCATTGATCATTTCATTTCTATTTGGAGGTATATATCTCGCATCACTTCAAGGAATCAGATTTGGACATCTACACCCTGTGAAATCCTTACCCTTTTTTATTTTTTTTTTGAGTGGGTGTTTTGTATCCTTCTTTGACCATGTCATTGGGAAAACAGAAATTCCACTTCAAAGAAAAAAAAAAGAATGCAAGGGGGTTGAATGAAGCTCCAGCTGAAGTTTTTGTCCCAAGCAACCATAGGTGTAGGCAACTGTTCCAACCCATGCAAGGGCATCTAGAAACAATGAATCACACACAAAAAGTTGATGCCAATCACCAAGAAAGTTTATGCTAATCACTCAGATTAACAAAAGCATGACCAATCAACACAAAAGTTGATGCCAATCACTCAGTTAACTGTAGCAATTCATGCAAGAGGTAACCACTGTAGGAACCAAGAAAACTTGTAGTGATCGCAAATATCAGCAAAAAAGCCAACCAATAAATTTGGATGAAACAGTGTCGAACTATTTAGAAGCATTAGAAAACAAAATATTCCAAGATAAAGGTAGTCTAGAGGCATCTTGTTTGATAAACAGCTTAATTTTTGTGAGACCAATCTCACCTTCCATTCAAGCATAAGTGATTCAGCCTTCCTTCTTTCCCTGTACACCAAAAGTAGCACAGCAGCAGCATTGCCATGGCGTGCCTCAAAAAAAAAAAAAAAAAAGGCAGCCGACACTCTCCAAACACTCCAAGAGTCAATTACATCGATTCCAGAGCTGTTTTTTTGTCTTTTACAATCCAAGGGATAGAGAATAAGACCACTCTCTATACCTTTAATGCATATTTATTACACAACATTCTACTCCAAGTATGCTAAAGCATTAAAGAAGAAGACATACATTCTGGCACCACATAGACGACAAGTTGCAAGGTAAGGCACCACGCTTTGGAATTACAAACTCATTTTAGATTAATCACACCAAAGAACACAAAGAAACCAGAGAGAGATGGATTAGGTGGCCTATACAGAGTATATTGACTCGGTGGTAATGTTGATCAAGAAGCACTGGTACCAAGCATTTCAAGATTATAAGTGCAGAGAGGAGTAAAATTTTATGTACAACTTCCTTTATAACCAAATGATAATCAGGAATAGGATGAGAGTTATGAAACCATGATTTCATGTCATATACATATATCTAGGCAGTTGAAAGAATATTCCTTTACACATAATACAACAGTGACCAAATTTGGATTCAGTGATTTGCTTTTCTAAGTTGTACAAGATTATGACAACAAGTAGTAACGAAATAGACCTGCTTCAAGGGGAAATGATGAAGTAAAACCTCTGCAATGAAGCAAATATGTAACCTTCAGTGTGAGGATTGACAGAATGATTGAAACCCAAAGAAGTACATTTGAAAACAAATGATAAGAAATACAAATTCCTGAAAAATGCTTCAAAGGCAACTGATGCAGAAAATAAATCTGAAGAAATAAAATAGAAGAAAGAAATTGGGGTACAAATCGAGAGTATAATTTTTGGATGTCCTCAAAGTGTTAAGAATTACATGCAGAACACTGTCTTCTAAGAAAGTGAAAGAGACTTGGTTCATTTTCTAGTGTCAAAAGCCTTCTACAGAAGCATTCTTGGACTAATGTGGAAGTACAAAATAGTTGCCTCAATAGAAGAGAAAGTTAGTTCCAATGGATTCTTTAGCATTTAGAAAAGCAATTCCTTTAGTTGTTTGATCTGAATATAATTTAAGCTATTTTTAAATTCCATTTACTAGTTCTTTCATTTGTTCTTTTTGAAGGGCAACTGCACTGAGCAATATGATGCTTATTATGGCTTTGAATCTTTCTTTGTACATTGAGATTAGGAGAGCTATGTTTCAGCTCCTTCAGGTTCAAGGCCTTGTCCTTTGATCTTTATCATGCTTAAGTTCAAAGATGTCACAGATTTACATTAGCATCCAAGATTATATCCAACAGCAGATTATACATTAGTGTTTTTTAATAGAAAATCATCTCTTCGATCAAACTTGCCTATTAGCAAAGTATTATATCAAGCTGGTTGAGAAATGATCTTTCATTTAACTACTGTAAAACTTTGGTCAGTGATGTATACAGAGAGACAGAAAATTGCAATAACAGTATTGTCATCCCCACTACGCCTCCAAGCTAACAGTCAGGGGTTGCAAAATCCAGTTCAAAATAGGGTCATAGTATAATTATATCTTGTAAAGACATTGGTCTAACAACAAGGATCGAGTTTGCAACAAGTATTGATTTACAGTTTGGGCAGAAAAGAAATCTTTGCCACAATTTCATTATCATTAATTTCAGAACTATGACAATATATTGCTTGACTAAGTATAATCAGTGTATTTAGGATAAACTAACGACAGCAATTTCCATAACCAACCTATTATAACTCTCCTTGCGGTGAGTTAGACTTTAGAGTAGACTTCCCAGTGGGTAGGGCTGAACTTGTTATCATCATGCTCACTCAAAATTATCTGTGCACCAACTGATGCCCTCGTGAAGCTCAACAATTGCGACTGAAGAAAATGCAGGAAATCAGGACAGCCGTCCAATATATTTTTGTTGTGTTGCTCTCCCATGAGTTCCTTGGGAGAGATCATCACTAAAGACTCAAGAGAACCAGCCTTCCCCAGTAAAAATTTCACCAAGCATATCTCATTGCTGTGACCCTTGAAGCTATTGATCTTTATCATCTTAAGGTACTCAAAATCAACCTCTGGAGGCTCCTCCTCCGATACCACCAAATATTTCTCAATGAAAGGATCACCCATGTTGGTTGGAAGCTGCAAGAATTCATCAGTGAATTAGGAATTGAAAAAGACAAGGAAAAAGAAGTCCATCACACTTACTACCACTCAATTCAACAACCAACCTCTATGAACAGTTTCTCCAATCTAGGGCATTGGCAAAGCCTAAAGAAGCCATAGATGTCCATTAGATTGTCATCAGTCATCATACCCATCAGCAGTTGCAACTCTCTCAAGTTTCTAAAGTTCCTGAATTCCCCGATTGCTTTCACACCTTCAGCCACAATGTACTAGGAAAAAAGAGGAAGGGGAAAGAGGTTCCAATATGCCATCAAGAATCACACTAGTGACGCGAAATATATCCCAAATTACCAAAGAAAACCCACAATTCTCTGTTACCTGAAGCGAAAGATTGCAAAGGGTCAAGACCTTGACGTTGGAGAGTTCGCCGAGTGCCTTCACCCAATTGCTCCGAGGTAGGCTTGACACAGGGCTGCCTGAGCTGATGTACACGTCCTCTAGTCTGCTGGGGCTATCGAACGAGTAGGTTGTGAGGTAATTTCCACTGAATCGGAAGCGCCGGAGGCCGGCAGACGAGATCGTGACCTCCAAGGCCCTCACACAGCCGACGATGGTGAGGCTGGTGAGACGGCTGCTGGCGGCCGTGATCATGATCCGCCGGAGCTTGCGGCAGAGACAGAGATCGAGCGACCGAAGGAAGGGACAAGCGGCGATGATCCTCCTCAGAGCGGCGTCGGTGACATGCGCCGCTTGGAGACTGAGGACCTCCAGGGAGGAGAGCCGCTTGATGTTGGCGCTGGGACTCGAGAGGTGGAGCCCAGAGATCGTTAGCCGGGCGAGACTGGAACACTCAGAGATAGAGAAGAAGAAGGCGGAGGAGACGGCAGCGCGATCGTTCCTTCTGGCGCGCCGCCCGGGGCGGGCGGAAGTGGCGGCGAGGGAGAGGGGCGAGACGACGAGGCTGAGGTCCTCGACGCCGCAAGAGGCAGCGTACTCGAGCCAGCGCTTGATGTCGGCGTCGTAGCGGCGGCCCGGGGGGAGAGCGACGAAGAGGGCGTCGATCCGGCGGCCGAGGCCCCGCGCGGAGAGGCATCGGTCGACGCCCGCGACGAATTCATCGGAGGCGGAGTCCCCGAGGTCGGTGGGCGGGGAGAATTCGAGGGCGGCGAGGTGGGGCCAGCGGAGGCGCCAGAGGGCACGCCACCGGGAGGAGAGCGCGCCGGTGCGGATGGCGTACTTGAGGGGGAGGAGGGAGAGGATGTGGAGTCGGACGGTGTCGGGGAGCTCAGTGAGGCGATCGTCGCCTCCCTTCTCACCGGCATCGCGTCCGCCGTCGCCGGATGACGATGAGGAGGAGGAGGAGGCCGAGGCCGAGGACGAGGAAGGAGGGGAGAGGGAGAGGTCGGCGGCCCACCGGGACTTCTTCTTCTGCCTCATGATGGCTTGGAGGAGACGGCAAAGCCTTTCTGTGCTTTCGCCTGCTCTATTTGCCTTTCCTCTTCCTCGCCTCCTTTTGGTCTTCTATTACGGACAGCTGCAGCAGCAGCAGCAGAAGAGAGGGCTCGTTTTAGCCATCAATTCATTTAACCGCACGGAAGCGGGAATAAAAGCCCAAAAGGAATTAGTAAGATTTAGAAAAGGTTTTACTTTTACGGCTTTACCGCACGCGCAACCTGACACGGTTACCACCGGCCGAATCAGCCGTCGGAATCGTCACGGGTGTTGTGGTCGAACCCCATACCCCCTTCCCACACCACACCGATCCGACCCGCCACTGACGCTCCACTCCTCGATGAGTCGTTGTTGATGACGTGCGACTCGTAAATTCCGCAAGAGAAAAATAATAATAATAATAATAATAATAATTATTATTATTATGGTTGATGTGGGGTGACATGAACGTGTCACGTGGATCCCATGTGACGAGCAACACATCAAATCAAATGATGAGGACGGTGACGTGGTTAGACGGAGAAAAAATAGAGAGAGAGAGAGAGAGAGAGAGAGAGAGAGAGATGCATGATTTTGTGGAATGGATTCGGACAAAATGTACAAAGCCTGTAGTCTTTGGTTCTTGTCGCATTGTCATGGTCTGTCTGCTGACCAATTTGGATTCGTTCATTCACATGCTGTTGATTTCAACGTATGTTGTTGAGATCGATTGCTCTCTCTCTTTGCATTGCTGGGTGTTTCTCTATTAAAATGCGATTTGTTGTTGATTTCGATGTATGCTGTTGAGATGGATTTTGCCTTCTCTTGCATGCTGGATTTCTCTCTACTAAAATGTGATGGATGGATGGATGGTTGGGTTAATCTCGGCACATTATTAATGTTGATTGTTTATTTTTGTAGCAGCATTGGATTTGCTGGATCTTTGATGAACGCATATGTTTCATGTGAAACAGACAATTTTGACATCTTGTTTTCCTTTTCCTTACCCCCCCCCACAAAAAAAAAAGTATTTCAAGATCGAGAATTAGATCTAAGAGAGAAAAAACTTGGATAGCATTCGGCCCCCCATTCATGTTTTCATTTTTATTTTTTCCTTCATGCATGGTTCCTTGGGGAGCATTTTGATGGATTTGAAGTGTTGCCCTCTCATCTGTTCCTAACATATCTAATTGAAGAAAGAGGCATGGCCACATCAAACCCACCTTGAATTCGATCAATCTCTATGGCTGCCATATATCTCATCTCATTCACATCAATATTGATCTTGAACAAGAATACAAAACTTAGAATCCATCTACTGTTCACATTAGCATTTGTAAGAAAATACACTTTGCTCAACAATCAGATCAACTCGACCGCTAAAATGAACAACTTCTCTTGTAATTGGCACGACACAGGCAACATCTGCCACTCCATCAGATGCAGCACTTGAAACCGGTGTAACACCTTAACTGGAAGCAATGTGCTCCTCTCCTCCCCACCTTCTTGGGCTTCACATCTGCAAAAACTCGATTCGGGATTTAATGTTTCGATGCTCTTTGATGCCCACATGCTTAGATGCAAGAAGACGATACTTGTATGCTTGGTTCTCGATGCATCACAAATAGCAAATTGACAAAGCGATCGACATGTGCAAACCATCTTGGTGGTTTCTTATAAGATATATCAGATAAATGGCAAACAGTGATGATGTTTAGTTAAGAAGTAAAATTAAGAAATCAGATATAACAGCAAACTAAGTCGACAAGCCATGCTACCTCCAGACTTAATAGTTTTCCTTCGTTTTTTTACATCTCTAGTCATCAGGATTTACCAGACTTGCATGATTGATTGCCTAGGGAACTGCTTAGATCTGCTTGATTCGTATCATCTTGAAAGATCACAACTTAATGCGAGAATATGATGTTCATTGAAAGCATACTAGCATAAAAGAAACGATGAAAATGATTTTTGCACAAACTATAAAGAGTGACATGTTTGTTTATGCTTCAAATGGGGACATAGTAAGATAAAAATAGCATGCTTAAATTTCTTAATTATATTCAACTCATCTTCGAACATATAACCTACGCATAAACTGCATGCTTAATTTTCTTTTTTCTTATGTCCGCTGCTCTTTAAAACTGTAGCCAAGGACTACTATATTCTTCTCATGTGCGCCCTATGCAGGAAAAGAAAATGATAGCACACAAACAAAAAAGAGCACTCTTAAATTGTGCATAGCATCTGTGTATCATGGCATGATAAATGTCTATGGGTTGGCTATCAGGATCTCGCAGAGCACCACCTTGATCTAGTTAAGAACTAAAGCAAAAGAATTCGAATCATAATGAAGTTCTACTTATATCAAGATTCTTTTTTGGTTGCCCCACCATATACTACGTGGTCTCTCACCTGATTTTCCCAGCTTCCGAAGTGATGCCTTTGTATCGTGAAAACGAACCTTGTATTCCTTCTTCCAAGCTGCATAACGAACCTTCAACTTCTGAAGCTCTTCGATCGATTTTTTAACAGACCCCAACTGCCCAGATTTCACCTCACTAAGAACACGTGCATCGTCCTCAAATATCTGTTTCTGCTTCTCAAACTCCTTCGTTAATTGACCAACAGCATTATTTCTGCCATCCACATCCTTTGACAGTCCAGTTTCAGAGCCATGATGCTTAGTTGGTGGTCGTGCATCAGCAGGCATATCAAATTTTCCAGGTTGTTTAACCATGTCATTAGCAGCAAGGCTCTTCTGTACTGCAGCTAGGCTCACCTGTTTGCGATTGCAAGTTAAATCAATTATGCATGAACAATCTATTTTGAATTCCAGGAGCATGTACAAAATACCGAAAATACAAATGTGCATTCAGCTGATGGATAAGATTTAATCAGGTATTACCACTTCGAGTTGTTCTTTTTTCTCTTAACTATCCCTACCACCTCCCCCATCTTTAAAGAGGTAGAGAAAATCATGAGAACATTGTCGTAAAAAGTTAAGTGCTGAATTTCCCAAGCCAGAAGGAAAAGAAACAACCACAAGAAACAAGATGGTTCCCAAAAGCTCACCAAAACTACAAATAAACAGTTCACAGTAAGACCACATACTGGTGCAGACTCTAAAATCTAAATGATGATCCAATATTTGAGTAATGTGTACACCTAATTAGTTGGACGTAGAAAATATTAAGAAGCATCTTAAACTCTCTTAGAAAGAAAAGCAATATTCATTTAGTCATCACTTCAGAGCATAGAAATTCAGAATAATCAAGGGTATCAATATATTAGAGTGTGTTTTCCTTTTAGTAACTAAGTTAGTCAATCTCACCTTCAAAGACTCTATCTGTTTCTGATATAATTCCTCCATGGACTTCATCTTTTCCTCACACAGTGACCATTTGTCCTCAATCTGCTGAACTTGTTGCAACAGTTCAACATTCTCCTCCTCTTTCTGTCTCATTTCTGTCTTCATCTTAAGAACCTGCTTCTCGAGCTCTTCTGATCTGGAAGCATGCAACTTATCGTGGTCCTTGTCTGAAGCCTGCATTCATGATCATGAAATTTGTGCAGAAGTACTCATATGGTAATATTGCTCTTAGGCAAAAGAAACTCTATAATGTGTTTTATAGCTCAGGGAAATTTTAAATAGAATGAAATATCCTAGATCTATGTGTTAACAAAACAAATTTTTAATTGAGTAGCCTCATGCTCAGAACCGACGACAGACAAACTGCACCAGTTTTTTTAGTAAAAAATTGCATATGTGGTTTAATATGTTACCTAGATTTACAGAAAGAGATACCACATAACCAGTGGAGCAGCATTGTATTGATTTTCCATTCAACACCAAGAATCCATGTATGGTGCACCTCAACAATCAGATACATAAAGATAATTCACATCATTGCTTGCAGTTAAAGAAGACATTTCATTTTACACAAAGAATTAAGCACCTCACCAATATTTGTATATAATTTAAAAGCATTTACCATCCACACCCTTCTATTCTGGCATAATTAATTTGAATTTTTGTTTCTATATATCATCATGTCATTTCTCTCCTTCTCCTTGCTCACTCTCTCTTGAGTTTGACACTTCAATAAATGTCTCAAGTTCATGTCCATGCAACACTGCATTGAAGCTGTGGATAACAATAAAAGTTGTAGCCACAGCATTAAACAAGTTCACATCACATTCATTTGTACTAGAGTTGAATAAGTTACTTGAAAATTTTCAGTGAATCACCGCTAATTCTGCACGTGAAATATTAAAAGGTAGTTTCAGTCGAATTAGTAAATATAAAACTAATTTGAGGCTTTCAAGGAATTGATGAATCCATTGCTAACCCCTCTTGTAAAAACAATAACATTGCAAAAATATGTCAGATACTCCATTAATGTTCAATTTTTTCACTTGTTCAGAAAATATTGAAGGTTACTTAAGCATATTTGCTAGATGACTTATTTACACAAATACTGATTTTTTTTTCTATGATGGACAAATTGGATATATACTTCAGTTATGTTTTATCTTGTGTCTCTTATAGTCATCAGATGATGGTCAATGAGATCAAAATAATACATCACCCTATTGCTTCTCTACAATTTGGAGCATAAATTTGATAAAAGTAAATATCTTTCCAAACATCCTATAGCCAACCATAATCATGTCATAATTGTATCAATACTGATATTCAAGCTTCACAACCATATCCTTATTACTTTAAACAAGTAAAAAAGCAAACAAGTGCTGAGTTATCCTATTAAGCATGCTGAAGTTTATTAGGTCTGCATTAGTTCCTGTAGCTAAACGACTCTGATTACACAATGTCCAACTATTATAATTCTTAATTAACTTCAGCATTTGTCAAAATATTTTATAGTGATTATGCGTAAGACAAACAGACTTTTGCTGTTATGCAATAAACTTCAAAAAATTAAGATTCAGGCATATCGACTCGCTCCTTACCATTATGCTGAAAATTGAACATACTCTACACCAATAGCATCTAAAAATTACCACATTTTTTTTACTGATCCAAAAGAAGTTTATGCACTTCTGGAAACATCAACTTTGGAAAATGTAATTCTCGTGGAGGGTAAAGTTTATCCTAAGCAACATTAGTTTCTTGTTTTTTTTTTTCCAAGCAAGAAATTGAATCAAACATCAAAATTAAATTACCTCCTCCGCCTCTACATAGCCGCTGTGGTCACCGTTCTCATCTTCCGGATCTTCCAAGGATGCCTTCAAAGAAACAAAGATTTCAGGCACTTGTTCGTAGTACAGTAACTCTTCATCTTTAGTTTATCTCAGCTATCTCTTACCTTGATGCCAATACTGAATTCCCTCGACTCCGACCTCGCATCCCCTTCCATCACACCAGGATCTTTCGACGAAGATCCTGCCTCGTTCCTCCCAATGCTAAATTTCATAGGCAGGGATTTTTTCGCGGAAGGAAGGCGACGTCTCATCGTGGGTCGGGCCGGAAGTGCTGGTGGGACGTCCTTCGGTTTCTCTTCCCTCAGCTTGAGGGCATCCAGCATTTCTTCTAGCACGCTACGAGCAACGGTCGGAATCGCCGGGAAGGAGGACGCCATGATGATGCCAAAACTTCCAATCCCAAGCAGCAGAGAGAAACACAATGCTCTTCCCGCAATCAGAGCACCAGTTTCTTCAAATCAAAGACCAGAGGTCCTCAAAAACACAGATCGAGAACAACCGGCGGCCTACAAATCCCACCACGGAGGCCCCTTACCAGCTCATAAAGCTCCCTCCTGTCCTTACCTCAAGGGAAAACTCGTCAAAATCGAAACTTGGGTGTCTTGTTTCGTAGAAAAGCCAACAAAACCCCACCAAGATTGCAAATTTTCATTATCCTAACCAAATTAAACGCGAAAAGAATCAAAATACTGACGAACCTTAGGGTTCTTGATCCTGCATACTTCACAAATTAAACAAAATGAAAAGAAAAAAAAAGGAGAGGATAAAAAAATAATTTCGGGAAGGATGAACACGACCACCACTTCCCGAAATACAAACACAACAAACGAACGCGAGTTGCAGAAAGAAACAAGAAACGGCGAGATTGTCTTGGAATTAAACGGCGAAGAGCTCATCCTGATTCCGTTGCGCCACGAGGAATGAGGCGGCAACATCGGGAGGTGCTAATAATTATATGCATATGTCGTAATTATCCCTCTATATTTAAATATTGGCCGATGCATTCAATCCAACTTCCATCGGCTATTATTTTCTTAGGTCCGTTAAAACTCAAATTAACATTACTATTTTTTATCTATATATTTTGAAATTATATTTTTATCTATATTTTAAAAATTAATTAATTAAAAGTGTTGATATATCGTTCCGAAAGGTCGAAAGTTTGAATAGATCAAACGTTAATATGGATTATAGTTGTTCAGACGTGATTCAGATCTAACTGCGACCTATTCCAAGTTAGTTACGGTTCGTCTGACCCAACGAGTAGTTCAAGGTTTAGCCTAGCTGATCCCGTGAAAATTTTCTAAGATATTATAGTGGTTCTTTTTCTAATACCAATCTGTTAATGTAGATTCTATTATCCAAACTAGGGAGATGGTTCGAATCCAATTAAGGTCCATTCCAAGTTTGTTCGTCTTAGTCTAGGCCATAGTTTGTGATACACAAATCTTTAAAAAACTAAATCGAGAGCGTTCCTAACGAAACGAATACCTTTTCGACAATCAAGTTAGGTTAGGGTTTTCGATTGATCCAACTAATTAATTGGAGTTGATGATGAATTGTGCTTGAGAACATACTAAGAATCCCTTTATGACCCTAATGATAATTATGCTCGAGATCGTCGATGGTAAGAGAGAAATATCCAATGTTTCGAGTCGAAACATTGCATGATGATCGTCGTACTTAATATATACATTGGCTAACTGCAACCTTTCATCATAAAAATTTTAACTGACAAATTTAAATTTTTACATAATTATAGAGATCGATCTGAGCAACTAAATAAACCGATAAATCAAGAATCAATCCTTGATGTGTACGGTTCGCCGATTAGAATGTTTGAATTATAAAAAGATTAAAATACCCTCATGTTTTGTTTATTAAAGAAACGTTTGATATATTTAAAAAATATTTTGATTTCATTTATTTTAATGATAAAATAATACAAAACAGATATATTGGTTACTCTTTCCTTCTCTAAGCCATATACCCATTCCAATCAATTTTCTTTCCCTATGTTACAAAAAAAATTCATCTACTAAAACACATATATCTAAACTAGTTTACAATATTTTAGTCATATTATTTTTGAGAAAAAGAGTTACAATATTTTTGTCTAGTCTTGCAGCTGGAAGTATTATAAATTATATTCACTATAGCTTATCCTTTTCTATTGTCATTCTTCCATATTGAGTGAATACAAATATTATAACTCTCTTTAAAATAAATAAATATAAACTTAAAGACTATGAGAAAAAAAAAAGATTTTTGTCATACTTTATGTCAAAACCTTCCTAATATCCATACAAGTCACCAAAAGTCTTATATAAATTATTTTATAAAAACTAAGACTTATAATAAGATTAATAAGATTTAAGATGATTTAAACTACTTATTGAGGGTCTTGTGGAATAACATCGATCACACTCTTACGGAGTAACATCTCTTTAACGGTTATCGTACATATTTTTGTCACATAAATATGCTTAAATATATTATAATAGCATTGTAACTCATTATGATACTTGTTTTAATAATAAAAGTCATAGACTATCTTTTAAAATATCTTTCATATCCTGCTCTGATACCATGATAAAATGAGATGCGATGAAGAAGATCGTATAATCTCATTCAAGTGAGCATAGATTTACTCTATTTAGTTATTCTAATCTTATTATGAACATAATCTTCTATTAATAATAAGATTAATAAGTAAGATTTAAGAGGAATTAAACTAATTATTAAGCGTTTTGTTGAGTAACATCGATCACGCTCCTATGGAGTAATATCTCTTTAACGATTATGGTGCATACTTTTATCACGTAAATGTGTTTGAATATATTATAATAGTATTATTACTCGATTGATTTATACAAGGGTTAAAAGAGTCACGCGTAGATAGATCGATCGATCGATCGAGTTAGATATCCTAATAGTGGAGCCGATGAATCGAGTTTGATATCCTAATAGTGGAGTCGATAAACTAATTAGGAATAAAATGATGCATGATTATATGACATGATAATTTAGAATGAATTTGTGTACAATATATGCATGACTCATTTGATTATGACTTCAAAATTTAAATGTTACATTTCAAAAAAATAAAATCAATTAAACCACATATATTGCATCTGATTTTACATTGCCATCCATCTCCAAGCCGACCTCAACTTTCCGTCGTCTTCTATGTCGTTCCTTCACGCATCTTCAATTCTGTCGTCGACCGATTCGGAGTTCCCGACATGAACGTCCTCGTCGGAGATGAACTTGCTCCAGAACCAATGCTTCTTCCAGACCAGAATTATCTCTTCGATGGGTACGCCCTTGGTCTCGGGCAAAAAGAAGGCGATGAAGGCAGTCATGATCGCCACCCACCCGGCGAAGAAGTAGAAGAGGCCAAACTTGAGGTGACACAGTGCGGTCAGAAACACCTGGGCGATCAAGAACGTGAAGAACATGTTGACGGAGACGGTGATGCTTTGCCCAGCCGAGCGGATCTCGAGGGGGAAGATCTCACTTGGTACCAACCACCCCAGAGGCCCCCATGACCATGCAAAGGCTGCAACGTAGAAGCAGATGAAGAGCACTATGATGCTGGCGTAGTTCTTTGTTACATCGGTGGCCACACCGCTGATCCCAAACTTCAGCGCAATTAGAGTTCCCACCACCAACTTTTGCGCCGCAAAAATCATTCCGACATTAATCATCCGCTCAATCGAAGAATTCGTGAAGTGATCGATCCAGAAATGATACCTACCTGAGATACGAGCATCTGTGCGCCTCCTTGCAAGAAGAGCTTTCGGCGTCCAAGCTTGTCCACGGTGGCGATCGAGACGAAGGTGCCGAAGACGATCACGATGCCGGTGATCACTGCCGACGCGAGGGAGGCCTCGTTGCCGAAGCCGATGGTTTTGAAGAGCACGGGAGCGTAGAACATGATGACATTAATGCCGGTGAGCTGCTGGAAGCAGGGGATCAGAATGGCCATGGTGAGCTGCGGCCTGTACTTCCTCTGCAATATGTTGGACCAAGGGTGGTGGACGCTCTTGGCCGCATCGCTGGCCGCCACGAGGTCGTCGTACTCGGCTCGGATGTCTTCGGTGCCACGGATTTTGCGGAGCATGGCCTTGGCCTCTTCGTCGTGGCCGCGCTCGATGATCGAGTTGGGAGTGTCGGGCAGCACCAGCGAGCCGATGGTGATGACGAGGGCCGGGACCGCGGCGAGCCCGAGGCTGACGCGCCATCCCCAGCCACCTTTGATGGAGGCTGTCCCGTAGTTGATGAGGTTGGCGACGAAGATTCCGACGGTGATCATCAGCTGGAAGCCGATGTTAAGCGTGCCCCGGAGATCAGCAGGTGCCATCTCGGAGAGGTAGAGCGGCACAGCCTGCACGCAAGCATACAACAGAGCAGAGCACAGTCAAGAAAACCGGTTTGCGTCCCTACTCGGACAGGGATGATTCTGTTGGAGCAAATAAATCGATCGTTTTGCCTGATTCGCGAAGCCAATGCCGATTCCGAGGAGGACGCGGCCGAGTATGAGCATCAGGACGTTCATGGCGGCGCCGTTGATGGCGGAGCCCAGCAGAAAGGTGATCCCTCCCGCGAACATGGACCACTTCCTCCCGAACATCCTCGTCACCGTCGACGCAAGGAAGGATGAAAGGAGAGCGGCCCAATACAGAGAGGACGTGAAGAGAGTCAGCAACTGGCTGTCGAACTTGCAGTATTGGTTGGTGCTCGAGTCTGCCATCTGCTGCTTGTAGACCGACGGAAAGAAACGGGAGAGGAAGGAATCCATGGACGTCACTCCACCTTCGACCACACAGTAAAAGAAAGGTCGTGTTTTTAGCAGAGTAAGCATGCGGGGTTTAGTATCGAATGCAGGAGGATAAATGTACCAGAAATTCCAATGTCGTAGCCAAAAATAAGGCCACCGGAGGAGGCGACGAGGCAAGTCAGGAAGACGAAGAGCGTCATCTTCCCCGGGTGCTCCTTGCCACCGCCCGTGCTCACGATCACTCCGACCGCCATGGTATGCAATCTCCTCCAACTTCTGAGACACAACGAGGGCGAAGAGGAGCGGAGGCTTCTCGATGCTCTGAGTCGAACAAGGAGGACGTGCTTATAAAGGAGCTCGAGGAAGGCAACAAGCTGGAGCAGTTATCCTTCAGCGGATGATATCCAGTTGGGATTCCTGCCGATGATGTTGGATTTGGCTGTCTAACTTCCATCTTCCGTTATCCGAAACAGATCATGTACAGGTAACTGTTGTCCGACCTTTTGAAGACCACGTTTCGCATAGGAAATGGAACTTCGCAGTGAGAACAACATTGAACGAAAGGCTCAATCAATCTTAACTTGTATAGTTCTTAGAGTTACAATTGATCATCTAAACAAGTAGATCGTATGTATCTTTTCTTCCTAAAACAAAAACATCTTCTCGTCATACCAATTTGTCTTTAGTATCATGTGAAATGATAGATTTTTGTAGATATATGCTCGATAATCTTGATATAATGTTTTGTTGGGTCCAGCGCATATGTGGGCTTGGACTAATGATTTGTGTTGTAAGCTCAAATTTGATTTATTAATAATTTAAAAAAAAGAAAAAAAAATAAGGAGACTCAATGTACGAGAGAGCGTGCAACGAATTGTGGCGACAAACTCTACAATCCTAACGGTGCTGATTTACAGTTTATCCTCTTTGAGGTACTTTTTTGCTATACTCATTTTGTAAGACCTAAAATTCTCTTTTGAGATCTACTATTCTTAGCCAAGATATGTGGTCTTATGATGATCCTCTTGTTATTTTAGAGAAGACTTATTATAAACCTGTTATCATTATTGGTAATAGTGGAAGTTTGAGGTGGACTATGGTCCCATGGTTTTTCTCGCATTAAATTTTTCATGTTAAAAATTTGGTCTCTAATTCATTGTTCTGCTGTTTATGTTATTCTGGTTAATATTTATATTTTGGTAATTAAGTTGATATTTTGATGAGAAACTCATTTTGATACACAAAGAGGGAAAAGAATTATTCTGCTTTAATAGATTTTTCCTAACATGTTTTGTATGTTTTTTCAAATTAATTTTCAAATGGAGTGTACTATATTTTACATGTTTTTTCAAATTAGTTTTTATTGATTATATATAAATAATGTTCAAGTCGTTTTCATGTGAATTCGACCATGAAACCTGTTAAATATGCAACAATATGCAGATCACTCGGATGGATATCTCAAAAGATATTATCGTACACATTTTGTGTATAAAATTTTAAGAAATTTTAAAGCATTCTCGATTGTATACATCGATTAATTTATTGAGAAATCATGCTAGGGTTAAAGATGTTGATCGTGTTTATAAGGGATATTTTCTTCAGATAGCATTTGATGATGGCTTGATTGCTAACTCAAATAAATCTTTAGGTTAATAATTCTTTCCCGATGTAGAATTTTTAAAAAAAAAATCACAAATTTTTCTTGGCATCATTATGTACAAATCATAGGCAACTTTATTTAGTATTTGAATAATGGAAGAACCATACAATTTTTCCTGATAAAAAATAATAATAATCCTGGTTAGAATAATCATCTTCGACTACATCCTGATTACAATACTCCATTTTAGACCAACCAGCAGTAGCTTGTAAACATGTGAATGGTTGCACCACATTGTTTGAGGTATAAAAGCATTCAAATTTAACCATTTTCACTCTATCAAACAAGTTCATGACTGCAATCATTGCATTGAAGCTCAGAAATCTGTAACCTTTATTAATTATTGGCATTTAAATTTACACATAACATTACAGCATCAAAGAACTATCAGACTGGTTTGAGAATGGAAGTTAGGACATGTATTTCAATCTTTTTTTTCTTTTCAGAGAAAATAAAGAATAACATATGGGAAGGAGACATCCGAGACGATCTGAGATCAGCATTCTGTTGCTCAATGTTTTGAAAACATGCCTTCAGTTAATGATGAGAAATCAAAATCCCCAAGTGAACGGGTACTAGCAGTAGATCGGAAAGATGTATGGGGCTTATTTACTCCACCACCAGCAGCAGTTGCCTCATTCACAGATGCAATGGACCCCTGAGCATGCAGACTGCAAAAATCAAAGTTTCGGTATCAGCAAATCGAAGAAGGCTCACCATTAGGTAAAATGATACGGTACACAAAATGAAGTTGTGCTTTTACGACCCAGGAGACCAAGATCACGGAGTCAACCTCTTTGTATCGATGAGAGTTCATCTTTTTTGTTATATATAACACAAAGAGGAACACAGATAATTAAGACAAAAAAAGGAGAGATAATCGATCTTTTGCATAACAGTATCTAAGGTTATTTTATTAGACAGTTCAGTTTACAAAAAGTAATATTTCAGTTAAGAATTTACGGTCAAGATGCTCAGAAGCCTCACCAAAATATAAACCCCTCCCAAAATGACTGCTTCACTATCCCTGTCAATGTCTTCATACATAGCCTCATTTCCATCTGACTCATTCTTGATAATGCTGATAATAATTAAAAAGAAAAACTGAAAGAAAAGAGAGTAGGGAATAGTTGGGCACCACAATCCCTTCACGGTATAAAAAATGGAAACTTAAGAACAAAATAATTTTACCTCATGATCAATTACGTTTAATCAGATCAGAGTACAATCAAATGATGCATTATCATGTAAGAAAAGAGTGCCGAGGGATTCAAATGTAAATATCAGTGTAAACAAGTACAACACGTGAATCACAAAGCCTTAGTTCAGTAAGCCACGCATGCAGACAATAAGAAACAAATCAAAGATATTGTAGATCTGGCATCAAGGCAAGGTGGTGAGAAAACGAATGAGGTTTTATCGCGGTACTATTGCTTGATCATCTCTAGTATAAAGCCTCAGCTCAACATTTCTTATCATTTCATACAAGGCAAAAAGAGATTACTTATAACTAATCAATAGCTAAGGCCTAAGGATTACAATCACAGAAGAAAGCAAAGCATCCTATTGTTTTGTATTCTCATATCAAACTTTTGATAGTCCTCCCTAACACCATTTAACTAAAGTGGCCGGTGTTCTCTTTTTTTTGCATACTTAAAGATTTACTTATTTAAATATATATAATAATAGTAAACCACCTTAGATACCTTTTTTCAATGTGAGATCACTACTTGTTAATATCTTGTCCTTACAGATCCACTTGATGTGCCAGGATCCATGTAATTGGTGCTGGCTAGTTGGAACGAAGACATCTTATTAATAATAAAATGTGAAGACTCAAGTGTTGAACCTCCTTTAGGGTTGCATTTCAACATCATAACAAACGTAGATTTAAAATTTGCTGGAAGAATTGCGTACCCAGATGCAGTGACAGGGCCATAGCTTCCAGATGGGTGGGGGCAAGTGACACTTCCCATCTGCTATTGAAAACACAAGTAAACGAGTCAGATATTTCGCATCTTAGGACAAAATACCGGCCCACTTAAGTTTGCTAAAGTTTCAGCACCTCTCTTGAGTTATTGGAATACAGCTGCGCAGCTAGTGGCACGTTCCCTGGAACCTGATGACTAAAGTTTGCCCAACTTTGTGCTGTAGTGTATCCTTGCATTGTGATTGAATCACTAACACTTCGTTGATGAGTTCCTCTAGTAAATACTGGAGGTGTATCGTCAAATTTGTCGGCAGCCATAGGAAAATCTTTCTGCTGGGAAAGGAACACCTGCTGTTGTTGATGAAGCCCAAATGGAGATACCATACTGGACTGTGAACCATCACACTGAACCAATTAAAGCAATTAAGCCATTTTCAAAAGAAATTGCAGATCAAATAACAATGATAGAAGAAGGTAAAATGACTCGAATCTCTTGCCAAAGGACACAATATATAGTTGATATATAATTATACAGTAAAAATTATAAGGAAACATAGTGCACATCACAAATTTGAGCTATAACAGTTAAACAGTAGCATAAAAAGTTCAGAAAAGAAAAGCTCGAAAATGACTACATGGAACTCTGAAAAAGGACATGATACCAAAGAAGCTTTGTTCGAAAAAACTGTGTTTACCTTATCAAACGGGCACATGATACCATTTTTATTTGTCTGGTGTTTCTTTTGAGTCGAAGACTGCAACAGAGATGAATCCTTAAATAGGTCCTCAGCTCCTGTAATTGCATTCTTGCAATCAACAGATGCTGTGGTGTTCTTCTGTGAGGCACTGGTTAGTTCTTCAGCTGCAGATAGAGAACAATGAAGTGAGATCACCAAATTTATGATCAGCAAATGTGTTTTAGCTAAAAATGCAAGATTGGAGTAGATAACACAAGTACAGGAAAAGCACAAAAAAGAATTAATTCTTTAAAATAGCATCTAATAAAGAGAACTTAATTAAATAGAATAATTATGAATGAATAAGAAACTACAAGTCATGGGTTTCTTTTACATTTCTGATACCTACAGATCGATATAACTTACACTCAAATTTTACCCATGCATTAGTATCGAATGAAGATGATTCTGGCCCATTTTCGCATGGACCATCCACGGAAAGCATGTTCAAGAGATCACCGGTGCGTTCAACTTTTGATGGAGTGGTTGTTGTGGCAGTAACTCTAGCAGGAGCTACCTCTGGAGATACTACTTGTGTTCTCCCTGTTTCCAACTTTGACTCAGAGGGTACCTGTCAATTCATTAATCCAAGGCTGTTTAAGTAATGTGAACATAAGAAATTTTGTTAATTTATTATAGAAATAATTCTGAAAGGGGAAAAAAGGAACCAAAGTACAGCAAATTAATGATTGTAGCGGAAATGATCAGTGAACGGAACAGAATCAAAAGCACCACCAATTCGTTTCTTGCATCTGAATCAAATTTAGTTTACACAGGTATAGTGTAGAGGTATATACCACCATGTCTA